>NC_134356.1:93811603-94411603 GCF_048569485.1 Anomaloglossus baeobatrachus | reverse complement strand
ATAACGGTGGAGGCAGAGGGAAAAGCGCGGGCACAAAATTATGGGCACAATCACAGCGCCGCCCATAATCTCACGCCTGCACAATCACCTCACCAGCGGTCACGCTTTACACAGTGCTGTCCCGTGATAGTGCCACTGGGCATGCGTGAGACCTCGGGAGCACTGGGCGGCATCCTCATGGTATGGAAATGAGGAATGGGGGACGGCGTAAAGCGGCAGGAGGCGAATAACGGACGCAAGACAGCCCGCCCCCGTGACCATAAAAAAACATTTGCATACAAAAAGGTAACACTTCATAAAGTATTCATTTAGGTCTCATAGGGGGCACAATAGCAACAGGAACATTTTTAGAATGCAGCCCAGGAGCTGCAGAAGGGGAATCTTTTAGGTTTATTGCGAAATTTCTGCTGACAGGTTCCCTTTAAAGAGATTGCCCAGGTAGTTTTTGTCATAAAGGGGATGTACAGGCTTGAAGTTAAAGTCAGACTTTTGAATCATAACAGTAATTGCACTGTGTGCTGTGAGAATTCTACAGTGACGGCAGCAGGCAATCATGTGACCATAAGTATGTGATTTGCATATATGTGGTCAGGTGCTGACTAGATGGGCGTGGTCTCACTCAATGCAAGCATATCGCTTGAGATTGGACACGTCTAGTCGGAATGTGACTGGGAGACTGCAAATCACATAAGTGTGGTCACATTACTGTCCACTGCTGGCACCAGAGAATCTTCATAGTGTGTGATGCACACACTGCAAGGATTCAAATGTTTGCAGTCATCTCAAGCCTGGAGAACCTCTTTAATAAACTGAATTAACATTATGAAAAAATAATTATTTATACATAGATTTTTCACAGGATTTGTCATCAGAACATTAATGAAAAATACAGCATCTTTAGTTGTTTTGCATATTTTTCATTGTACCCGGTACATGAGTCTCCCGAGGAGCTGCAGTTACAGGGAGAAGTCACTGGAGCTGAACTGGGTGTGCAGCTAGGACCCAGTAACTCTGCTCTGCCAGGCAGGCTACCATGTGAACCCTGAGTCTAATAGAAGTATTGACTCTTCCAATCAAATTCCTGCAAAAGAGGAGATAACCGTGTCATCTCCTCAGGGTCCCCTTGTACCTGCAGAAGACACAGGAGTGAAAAGCCGACATAGGGGACTCAAAAAAAGCAGCCAGAACTGAGCACACAGGCGCTTCTGCTGCTCCTGGGAGGGTTTGTTTTTGCTATAGCTGCTGAAATTACCTTAATCTAAGATAACATAAGGGTAGAATATGGTGCACACTCTCTGCAGCACGAGAAGAGGGAGAGATAGGGTTTTACCCTGAAAGTGGAGGTGGTGTGACTTGATACAAGAGGAGGCGTGGCCTGTTACAAGAAAGGGTAAAGACTGATACGAGAGGGCATTGCCTGAATTAGGAGAAGGCGTGGCCTGATTCAAGATGCTGTGTGACGCCCTGGCCTATCAGGTCGTCACAGGGTATTGTGCAATCTGCCCTTCTATACAATATCCACCTCCTCCCTCCTTGGTACGCGTCCCTGATCTTTGGTGTTGCCAAGAACAAGCTAATCAAAATCCTAGGAACACTCTGCACCACACCCACCAGACACACCAGTGGCTGACCTGAAGGGAATAGGGTCGCCCACTTGGGGGGTTGGTTAAGGGGAGGTCAGGAGTGTTTAGGAGCAGAAGAGTGTAGTGTTGGAGGTGAAAGTGAGAGGAGGTCAGGAGCTGGGCTCCTTGAGACTACTAGGTGGCTGACGTTGGTCTGGGCCTGGTAGGAGCTGGACCCCAGTCGCAGGGGATTGTGACAAGGGGCACGTACTGTCGAGGAGGACAGCCGGTGGCCTCGTGCCATCACCGGGCAGGGGCCAGGGCACAACGGGTTATGTGGACCCTAGGTCAGGAAGGAGCTTCAGGCACCCTGGCAATTTACCCGATGAGGACGGAACCTTCAAGATCCGTTCTCCATCTGCTCCAAAATCAGGGTACTAGCGCAACGAGGGACATAGGACTTTCCCAATACATAGTCCAGAAAATCCCAAGCGTGAACCCTGAGAGCAAGCTCATCCAGTTAGCCACACTGGTGAGCGGGACCCGATAGTTCTATGCTAAAGGGACCAGTTAGAAGTAAGGTGCCACAGAAAAGGCCACAGGTTAACAAGCAACACCAACGGGCATGGGATCCAGGCGGGCTCCCTCCCTGCTGCAGCGATATCAAGAACTCTGGTTTACCACGGTTGTCGGTGTCAGCGTTATTGGACTGAGTGAGTACTTAAGTGATCCCTGACCATCCCAACGGCACCTCCCTGTCACCTACACCGAGTCCCGGGGCATTCCCCCTACCCATGGAGGGGTTAAACATCTGGCTGCCCACACCATCGCCACCGGGTAATCCCCATTGCAGCGGTGGTACTCCATCTTACCATGCACCACGGGTGGCGTCACGAATTGTCCATACAATCCCCTGTAAATAACTCCCCTTTATTCCGAGTGGCCGCGCGACCCCGACCCCCGGGTCCGGAGACCCCTCGAGCCACCGAGGATCCGGATCCAAGCAGCGGTGGCAGGCTACTGATGCGGGGGCGGCACAGCTGCATAGCCTGATACAAGAGGGGTGTGCTGGTTGCTTTTCACTTCCGTGTGGGAGAAGTAAGCTCACGCGACCGGGGCAGTGGGGCAGAGACTCAAAATTGGGACTTTCCCGCTGTATCGGGGATGGTTTGGAGCTATACTAACTTATTGATCCAGAGAAAGGCCAAAAGTCAATGAGTTGACTCCACATTTGGCAATCAGGCTAATTCCCTGGATCATTGTCCCATTACAGAATCTAGTACACATAAGCTGTAATATATTTTTAAAGACAGGCATTCAGGTGATCCTTGTACTTATTAGTTAATCAGCAGAGAACTGTAAAGCTCTTAGCTTATTTGAATGTCTGATAAGGTAGATAGTAATTAAAGGGAATCTGTCAGCAGGTTTTTGCTACCTCATCTGAGAGCAGCATGATGTAGGCAAAGTGATTCTGACTCTATCGATGTATCACTTAGATTACTGAGTGCAGCTGTTCTGACACAGTGAAAGATTTTATTTTTAATATGTAGCAGAGTTCTGGAAGCCGCCTCGCCCACACAAGGCTTTCAGTGTGCATTTCCATAAACAGAAGCTGCTAATCACAGAGGGGGCAGAGTCTGACTAGAGCTCACGTGCTGATCAGACCCACTAATGATAAAGCTAGGAAGCTTAAACTAACATTACAGGTAAACAAAAACACATTTTGATTTTGAGATAAGAGAAGGCTGGCTGTAACCTGCATCTTACTCTTTCAGCATGCTGTATTCAAATTACAAAGCAAAAATGTCCTGACAGAGTCCCTTTATTAGAGGATAATAAACTTCCCTTAGTTGCAGAAGGGAGGAGAGCTTGGGAGTAAGGATACCGTCTCACTAAACGATGTACCAGCGATTCCGACCACGATACGACCTGGTCAGGATCGCTGGTGCGTCGCTACATGGTCGCTGGTGAGCTGTCATTCAGGCAGATCTCACCAGCGACTAGCGACCAGCCACCAGCGACTCTGCGCTTGGCAACTAGGGTAAATAACGGGTAACTAAGCAAAGCGCTTTGCTTGGTTACCCGATATTTACCCTGGTTACTAACGTACACTGCTTAGCGCTGGCTCATTGCACACGTAGCCAGGGAACACATCAGGTTACTGAGCAAAGCGCTTTGCTTAGTTACCCGATATTTACCCTGGCTACGTGTGCAGGGAGCCAGAACTAAGCGGTGTACGCTGGTAACCAGGGTAAATAACGGGTAACTAATCAAAACGCTTTGCTTGGTTATCCAATATTTGCCCTGGTTACCAGCGTACACCGCTTAGTGCTAGCTCCCTGCTCACGTAGCCAGGGTACACATCGCGTTACTAAGCAAAGCGCTTTGCTTAGTTACCCGATATTTACCCTGGCTACGTGTGCAGGGAGCCAGCACTAAGCGGTGTACACTGGTAACCAGGGTAAATATCGGGTAAATAAGCAAAGCGCTTTGCTTAGTTACCCGATATTTACCCTGGTTACCAGCGTAGGCTGCTTACACAGAGTCGGTGCTCGTTGGTCTCCCGCTGTCAAACACGCCAATGTGTGCTGCACAGCGGGAGACCAACGAGCAAAAAATGAACCAGAACAGTGTGTAACGATCAGCGATTTCACAGCAGGGGCCAGGTCGCTGCTTAGTGTCACACACAGCGAGATTGCTGATGAGGTCACTGGTACGTGACAAAACCTGTGACTCAGCAGCGATCTCACTATGTGAGAAGTACCCCTAAGACCATAATTACTTCCTGGTTACAGTGAGTCAGGAGTTAGCACTAAGTATTTCTGAGAGAAAAAGACATTACACTGGGTCAACATTACTGGCAGGCATTTGTTAAAGAGGGTTTCCACTGCTAATTTCATCCCTTTCAAATGCCCTAACTCTTTCTATCAATTTTCTAATATACTTCTATTACTTGAGCTCATCTACATGTGGGTCATATTACTTTATTTTTTTACTTAACCCCTTCACACTCTGACGATTTTCCGTTTTCCACTTTCGTTTTCTCCTTCCCTTCTTCTAAGAGCCATAACTTTTTTATTTTTCTGTCAATAATAGCCATATGAGGGCTTGTTTTTTGCAGGACGAATTGTACCTAATGAAATTATACTGAATTAAACCATTAGTTTTACCACATAGTGTACTGGAAAACAGGAGAAAAATTCCAAGTGCACTGAATATGCAAAAAAAAGTGCAATTGCGCGATAGTTTTTTGGGGTCTTTTATTTACCATATTCACTATATGGTAAAACTGGCAGTCAGTATTATGCCTCACATCGGTATGGGTTTGTAGACACTAAACATGTGTAGACTTACGTTTACCTAAGGGGTGAAAAAAATTCAAAAAATCAAAATCAAATCAAAAGTTTGTCCAAAATAAAGAATATTGCCGCTATTTTCTGAGACTCGTAGTTTTCTCATTTTTTTGGGTTCTGGGACTTAGTAATAACTTATTTTTTGCTTCTTGAGCTGGCGTTTTTAATTATAATTATACCGATGTTTTGATCGCTTGTTATTGTATTTTAATTGGTTGTTGCGGCTCTCAAAAAACTTAATTTTGGCGTTTGGAATTTTTTCTCGCTAATCTATGTACCGATGAGATTAATTGATTTTATATTTTGATAGATAAGGCATTTTTGATTGCGGCGATACCAAATATGCGTTTTTTTATTATTTTATTTTCAATGGGGTGAAAGGGGGGACTTGAACTTTTAGTTTTTTTTAACTTTATCAGATTTTTTCAACCTTTTATTTTTACTTTTTTTTAAATTGATTTTACTAGTCTCCCTAGGGGACTTTATCATTACAGTGTCCGATTACTTGTGCTTATCAGCGCGATGCTGCATGGCAACACCATGGTGCCCCGTGATCGCATTATGGGGCCACCGATGACAGCGGGTAACAGCGCGATCCCTGCCGTGGCCATTTAAACCACGCTGTCAGATCTTCACAGTGCGATCTAAGTGGTTAGCAGGCGTGGGTGGATCTCTGTTAGTGGCACATGTCTGCTGATTGGATCAGTAGAGATGTGGGGATTACCAAGGCATTACCCCTTCCAAGGTTGTGAAGGGGTAAAAGGAAACCTACCACTAGATTTGTCACCTATAAATTGAGGCCACCACCAGTGAGCCCTTATATACAGCCTTCTAAAATACTGTATATAAGAGCCCAAGCTGCTCTGTAGAACATAAAAAAGACTTTTATTATACCCATCTAGGGGGTGGTCTGGTCTGATGGGCATCATTGTTCTTGGGTCTGGTGCCCCTCCTCCATCTTGTGTCATTGCTGTCCTCCTTCTCAGTTCCATGTGGATGATGCATCCTACGCACGCTCACTTTGATCTGCCCTGCTGAAGGCAGATCAATGTATTGGAGTTTGAGTGCACGGGAGGTCTTTGACCTCTCCTGGAGCTTGCGCATTACAGTACTTTCCTCTGCCATCAACAAGGCAGATCAAAGTGCGCATGTGTAGCGCCCTATGGGGTAGGTGGTTAACCTACTCATCACTGGGCCGTCGACTGTCGTGGTCACTGGCAGCCTAGCATGGTTCCGTTGCCCCAAGGCGTACAGAGGATGGCTGGGGATAGATGATGGGGGTAGTAGTGAAGTGAATGTCATGACGCCACCTGTGGTATGCGACCGGGGAATGGGCCGCTGCTGCTGTCACTGTCCTCCGGGGCAGAGGGTGGTAGCAGCTATGGATGGTATCACTCCCCACAGGTGGAGCGAGCCCCGGGGAGGATGATGAGGGGAGTAGTAATGGCAACTCGGAGCAGCAGTACTGGTAATAAAGATTCAGAGTCTATAGCTGCGGTTTCCGGTTATTTACTCAGTTTTAGCGTGGTGCCGCTCACCCAGGTAATTCCGGTCACTTGCTATGATGGGATCTGTCGAACCCGAATCCCTTTAGAGATCAGTTCGGTATGGAGTTTGGTGGGTTCTCTCCTTGTAACGCCTGTCTGTGGATCACCTGGCTTGAAGCTAACAAGGGACCCTGTGTTTCATGAGATGTACTCTTGTCCCTATATGCTGGTGCCGCGGTTCCAATATGGGGTTCGGCTTGATGCGAGACCACGGATCCTCTCTGACACTGTGTTGTCGGGCACTTAGTGGTCAGGGAAGCTTGAAACTTTCCCCATCCAGGCAGATTCTGGAAAACCAACATGAAGTATAATCTTCCCTAGGGTCCTGCCGCCCTGCGTGGCGTCGATTCTGTGGGGAGCAGATTCACTCTCTCCAAGGCAATCATGTGAACTTCTTCTCCTTCCCACCGGAGCACCTGAATATGTGACCACTGCCTTGCTCTCCTGCTGGAGAACTCCTTTAGACTGCCTGCCTGAGTGTGGCTGGCTCATTAGTTTTGTTAGCTGTTGTGTGACTCCAAACTCCCCCTGCTGGCTGCACCTCCCCCATCCCAGGATCTAAGCTAGTGGGACTGAGGCCCCTGTATAAGGGCACCCTGTAAATGCCACTCTGTCGGCGACCCCTTTATTACCCTACTCTAGCCCAGTCCCCAGTGGGAACAGGTCAGCCTGGTGTGTATTTGAGTGTGTAAGTGGTGAAACAGGGACTGACCTCCTCAGGAACCGGGTTTAGCATTACACCCAAATCTGGGTGCAATACTCTGTGGCAACTGAAGCCTCAGGGGCGCCACACATGTACGGGAATGCAATGGAGGAGTTGGTGTGACTGACGTAGGAGGCACAAGATAGAGGAGGCACCGAACCTGAGAGCAGAGACACCCATTGAACCCAACCGCCCCCCTAAGTGAGTATAATAAAGGACTTTTTTATGTTACACAGATTGGCCAGAGCTCTTATATACAGTATTCCAAAATGCTGTACATAAGAGCTCACTGGTGGTGGCCGCAGCTTATAAGGGACAAATCTGGTGACAGGTTCTCTTTAAATGTATTTATTTTGGGCTAAAAAGTATTTTTGGAAATGAGCACCGCTTAGCTTGTACGAGCTGTTTGCTTCCCTATGCATTAAACGTTAATGTAGCCTTTGACCAAAATCAACAGAGAGGAGCTCAGAAAAAGAGAGTAAAAAGTTACCCATTTTCCTATTAGACTGTCAGTTTAGCTTTTCTTAAAAATTGACCAGTTCTTCTGTCCATAAAATGGCTGCTCATGGAGGTACATGTGACCAGAGCAGTCCATCACCTTCCTTCATTAAAGAAAATATCCAGTGATAGGCAAAGCCGAACTTCTCAGGGAAGTCCGAGTTACTGTTCTGGTTCAGCTAGGGGGAAAAACTGAAGCAAAATAGGGATTAAAGCAGGACAATTATACTTACCAAGTTTCTGTGCTGCTGTCACACTGTTTTTGGGTCCGCTCATAAACCTTATGAATATTCCCAGCTTCCCCCGCCAACCCTCTGTGAAAGCATCTTTGATTGGATGCAGTCAAACTGCACCCCCACCCACCCCACCCACTGTTATGGTGTCTGGGTCCCCAAAGTGTAGTGTAAAAATAAATACAGTTGAAACCAGGAGTAAAAAGACACATATGCAGGTTTTTCTCACTATCTGACATGAAATTAGAATAAATGTTTCATGTTTGAGGTCATCTAGGAACCAAAATTATTTATATTTGCCAAATGCAAGAATGAGAGAGAATGTTTAAAGGCATTTTTATTAGTTTCTGCAAAGTCAAAAGCTTACATACTCTAAAAGTACTATGCCTTTAAACAATATGGGACAGCCCATATGAGGATGTAATGTCTTTGGAAGCTTCTGGTTTATTGGTATCACGTCATCTGAGTTAATTAGATTAATCCTCAGAATGTATTTTAATATACACCTGAAACACTTCTTTGTGTAGCATCATGGGAAAGACAGAAGAATCAAGCAGCCCTCAGCTTACCTAAGAGGTCTTGGCTAAATAGATAATGGGTAGTGATGGTCGAACTCGCAGATATCCAGGATCGACGGGACTAACCGGACTTAAAACAAAAATCGGATCTGGCCTGGAATTGATCCCGGATATCTGGCCAGACGCCAATCCCCATATATGTCTATGGGGATCAGAATCAGGTCTGATGCTTAAAAGATGTGACAGCAAATAAACTGAGTGATGTCACTGCTCATCGCTTCACCTCAGTCTCTGCCTGAAGCTCACAGTGGGTGGTCATATTCTATGGCTGCATGCTGTCACTTCAGATGTAGCAGAGCCCGACTCTTTGAGGGACTTTGTGTAGATTACGTCGGACCTGGGTGTTTTGGGGGTTAATCAAGGGATGAAAGAGGTTCTTTTAAAATTTTATTTCAAGTAAAGGATTTTTTTGGTGTTTGTGTTTACTTTTATTTACTTACAGATTAGTAATCTCATAGACGCCTTCAATTACTAATGCAGGGCTTAGTGGCAGCTTTTTGATGCTGAGCACCACCACCATGCAATACCGTAATCCTGCAATCGATGTCGATGTAATGGAAACATGGACTGTTATCTTAAATGTTACCTTACATGGCCCAATAGAATTGGGCTCCCCTAGCCTCTAAGAGTGAAACAAAACCCCTACATTCACTTTAGTTATGTTCTTACAGTGCCTACAAGTAGTATTCAACCCCCTGCAGATTTAGCAGGTTTGATAAGATGCAAATAAGTTAGAGCCTGCAAACTTCAAACAAGAGCAGGATTTATTAACAGATGCTTAAATCTTACAAACCAACAAGTTATGTTGCTCAGTTAAATTTTAAGAAATTTTCAACATAAAAGTGTGGGTCAATTATTATTCAACCCCTAGGTTTAATATTTTGTGGAATAACCCTTGTTTGCAATTACAGCTAATAATCGTCTTTTATAAGACCTGATCAGGCCGGCACAGGTCTCTGGAGTTATCTTGGCCCACTCCTCCATGCAGATCTTCTCCAAGTTATCTAGGTTCTTTGGGTGTCTCATGTGGACTTTAATCTTGAGCTCCTTCCACAAGTTTTCAATTGGGTTAAGGTCAGGAGACTGACTAGGCCACTGCAACACCTTGATTTTTTCCCTCTTGAACCAGGCCTTGGTTTTCTTGGCTGTGTGCTTTGGGTCGTTGTCTTGTTGGAAGATGAAATGACGACCCATCTTAAGATCCTTGATGGAGGAGCGGAGGTTCTTGGCCAAAATCTCCAGGTAGGCCGTGCTATCCATCTTCCCATGGATGCGGACCAGATGGCCAGGCCCCTTGGCTGAGAAACAGCCCCACAGCATGATGCTGCCACCACCATGCTTGACTGTAGGGATGGTATTCTTGGGGTTGTATGCAGTGCCATCCAGTCTCCAAACGTCACGTGTGTGGTTGGCACCAAAGATCTCGATCTTGGTCTCATCAGACCAGAGAACCTTGAACCAGTCTGTCTCAGAGTCCTCCAAGTGATCATGACAAACTGTAGACGAGCCTTGACATGACGCTTTGAAAGTAAAAGGTACCTTACGGGCTCGTCTGGAACGGAGACCATTGCGGTGGAGTACGTTACTTATGGTATTGACTGAAACCAATGTCCCCACTGCCATGAGATCTTCCCGGAGCTCCTTCCTTGTTGTCCTTGGGTTAGCCTTGACTCTTTGGACAAGCCTGGTCTCGGCACGGGTGGAAACTTTCAAAGGCTGTCCAGGCCGTGGAAGGCTAACAGTAGTTCCATAAGCCTTCCACTTCCGGATGATGCTCTCAACAGTGGAGACAGGTAGGCCCAACTCCTTGGAAAGGGTTTTGTACCCCTTGCCAGCCTTGTGACCCTCCACGATCTTGTCTCTGATGGCCTTGGAATGCTCCTTTGTCTTTCCCATGTTGACCAAGTATGAGTGCTGTTCACAAGTTTGGGGAGGGTCTTAATTAGTCAGAAAAGGCTGGAAAAAGAGATAATTAATCCAAACATGTGAAGCTCATTGTTCTTTGTGCCTGAAATACTTCTTAATACTTTAGGGGAACCAAACAGAATTCTTGTGGTTTGAGGGGTTGAATAATAAATGACCCTCTGAATAAACTTTTCACAATTTAAAAAAAAAAAAAAAAAAAAAAAAAAAAAAAAAGAAATAACATCCTTTTTTGCTGCAGTGCATTTCACACTTCCAGGCTGATCTACAGTCCAAATGTCACAATGCCAAGTTAATTCCAAATGTGTAAACCTGCTAAATCTGCAGGGGGTTGAATACTACTTGTAGGCACTGTATATAAGGCACATCTCTCTGTCTCTGAACAACTCATTTTTGACTCTGAACAATAGCTAAAATCAAATTGGTCAAAGAAAAACAGACTGCCAGCTCACTAAGGTGTCAGATTATAATACAATTATAGCTACCTATTATAGTCTATGGATAGGGGAGCGAGAAGAACAGAGTGTGACGCACCAAGAAAAACAAAAGGCGTTGACTCTCACCACAGTTCTGAATTCAAAACTAAACTGCTCAGTACTGCTGCATAATGTCCTCCATGCTGCTGCTTCTAAATGTGTGCTTGTAGGGTGGCATAGGGCAGTAGTCATGGGCGAGCTGCTGCTGTATAGCGCCTTGGCACTCTACATACAGATCTTGTCCCTGATGGAATGTGCTGTTCGGTGTGGGGTGCATTACAAATTCACCAGCAATCAGCCTTAGGCTACAGATGTTTCCAGAGCTTATTCGCTGGGTGGGAGTTCCAGTAAAGCCTCGTACTGCCCAGAACACCATGCACTCTATTTTCTATCCAGCCCTATCACACTTATCACACTCTTTTCTCATTCCTATCCCTACACACTAACTCTTTTCATAGTAGACTAGTCCAGCTATGTTTGTCCCTGCATTCTGTTGCTGACAGAACTGCACGAAACAAACTTCCTACATAACAGTTTTATGCCTAATTATGCATAACATTACATTTCACATGATATGTTCACACTTAGCGCGATGGCTGTTTTCAAGGGCAGGAACCTGACCGTCGGTTTGCCTCCTTACATGCTGCATGGCGACTAAAGAATAGCAATCCCTCATGTCTGTATGTACTGTATACAGTAGACATCATAGCAGTTAGTCTCCACTCCCTAGCTCAGAGACAACTGAAAAGTTGACATAGTGTCTGTTGAGAGGGAACTGGTGAAATTGTAGTTTACTTATCAAACCTTACTAGCATTGTTACACATGTACAAGTAAAAGATTATTGTGAAAAATCACTTGAGATGACAGGTGCACTTTAATGTAGTCATTTAGATGAATGGCTACCAATGGATGGCCTAATGGAAAGAAAACATGTCTTCAAACGTACACTTGAAACCCAAGGCAAAAAGTCACTTATTAGAAGATAGAAATAATAAGGATAGGTTTCAAGAAAAAAAAATTACATAACACTTTTATAGAAACCCACTAGTGTCCATTTTCAATTTATTCTGGACAATACAGAGAATGTCTACTGAACTTTGGTTGCTATGGGCATGTTGGCCTTCTTTTTAGATAAGGGGACAAAACAGTAGGTAGAGCCATAAATATATACATATAGAAAAGAATTGGGAGCACAGCTTGGCGTTCATCCCTCCTGCCAGAATCACAGGTTGCTTACATGACTTTTAATAATGGGGTTCATTTACTTCTAAGACAAATTATAATTCTGTTGAAAAAAATGGAAAAAAAAATGCGAGCATGGCTCTCAATTACAAAAACAAGTCTTTATTTGCATCCAACTTGTAAAAACAGCAAATATGTAGCAAGCTCTCAGGTAGCGGTGGCCATTGAATGCAACTTACTTCTGAAATTGATGTGTTCAAAGCAAGAAAAAGGAGCAAATTAAGAATCTGAGCATTTAAGAAACTTCAGGTTGTGTGGGATGTTCCTAATATGCAGTGGTTAGTTTAAAGGACAATTGGAAAAGAAAAAACATGGTCATGGGCGCCCGAGGATCTAGAAGTGCATTAGGAGCAAAAACTAGGCCATCTGATCGGAAACCACAGAAAAACTGCTGTAGTTTTCGAATAAGTGTTTGCTAGCTACTAAAGAAAGGAGTCAGAACAAGTCAAGGCCTACATGGCAACTTGGGTTGAGTGACAGCAACTTTTAAGGGTGCATGCCCACGATCAGGGTTCACAGTGTTTTGGATGCAGAATGTTTCAGCGGAATCTAAGACGCTGCGATGTACAGTACAAGTACAGTGGATGAGATTTCTAGAAATTCATGCCCACTGTGCGTGTACAACCCGCAGTGTAAACTGACCTGCAGAGTGGCTTACCGAACCGCAAACATGTCAATTCTTTGCTGCAGACACGTGAGTGTTTTCCGCAGGGAGAACACAGCAAGAAACCACAACTGCACGAGTCTGGATGATTGGCAAGAGCAGCTGTGGTCTCCTGCAGAGGAGGCTCGTGATCCAGCAGGTCAGGACCCACTACGTCCAAGACGCAGTGGGCCTTGATTGTTGGCACGTACCCTTAGAAGAATCAAGCCAGAAAACTGTTTACTTGACTGCGACTAGCTGCTGTGCAACTATTTTAGAATTGATTTACCTGTAATTAAAACATTAAAGTTGCAGAAAAGTCACATTTCACATGTGACTTGCCTTGAAGCCTATGTCAAGTGCGTCAAATGTGACTTGCGACCAGCAACAGAAAATCCACCAAATTTGGAAACCTATTCGACTCACTGTCTCAATATGTTACAGGTCACAACATGACACCAGGGTTGCCAGCTTGACTTACATTTTATTTTTTCTGGACAGCTTATTAAAAAATCACGGAAAGACTTTATTTTTTACGGACACATTGCAAAATCATAACACATCATTATGATAAGTGATCATAATTCTGATTACAGATGTCAGCACCATTCACTATGAACTGTAAAATGATAATAACTGCAGTCAAAATAGTCTTTATAAGTTTCTTCAGCTTTAAAAAATTCACGGACACCTTAAATATTTTTTTACAGACAGGGCAAAACAAGGACCATGTTTTTATGGACTGTCCTGTAATTTTTGGAAGGTTGTCAACCTATCATGACACCATAGGAAGCCACTGCATCCAGTGTTTTAATGTGTTGCTTTGATTTCAGCGTTATACACGTTGCTGTGTAGCCCGATCCTAAAGTGTTGCATTGCGGGAGTTAAAAATCTTCATTCTGACCCCTGTGAACCTCTGAAAGTGACATCAGTGGAAACCTAGATATCAGGACTGGATGACTGAGCAATGAAAGTTGGTGGTCCAGTCTAACGAACCTTTTATATATGATAAATATCAAAAAATCCAGCACTCAAAGCATGAGCACTTTTTTTTTTAAACATCTTTTTATTTAATTTTAACTGAATTTCTTTTACAATCTGCTCTTATACAAAGAGCATTTCATTGATGACATCATAATCAAAACAGTCCCACCCACCCCTCCCCCCGCTCTGCGTGCGACCAGAAGCAACTTAAAATGGTAACTTATGTAATTGGTATGTGTCCATTGAGCAGTTCAAGAAGGTACCAAGAGGTCTGTCCAAACTGAGATTTAAGTCTATCCTTAAGCACTGTAGCCAAGTTAGGTATAAATAAAGACCATGTTTCAAAGAAACGCTTAGTCAACTTCTCCTTATTCGACAGTGCATCCAGCCAGTCCATTTTGAATATGAACATTAGTTTTGTTTGGATAAACGCTAGAGAGGGTGCTTCAGGATTTACCCAGAGATGTAGGATACTTTTCCTAGTGGCCGTGGCCCAAATAGTTAACATTGCCCTGGTACCTCTCGGAAGACTTTGTTGAGCCTCCTCCAACATGTTAAAAATCGCCCACTGTGGTGTCAGAGCAAACTGAATATTGTATGTGTTTTGTAAGACTGAGTGAACGCTTCTCCATACTCCCTGTATCTGAACACAGTCCCATAAGTGGTGAAACAGGTCAGTGTCTCTTATGCCACATTTAGAACAAGAGTATAAGGCATTTGTGTCCATTTTTGATTGAATTTTTGGAGTAATATATGCTCTATGTAGAATCATCAAGGCCATATCTGTGTAGCTACTGGACGAGAGAAATTTACGTTGCAACAGCGTGGCTTGTAAAAAATCCTTTACCTCGAACTCTGGCATGTGTACCTTCCATTTTGCTGGACCTGTTGTTTTCCCCTCCCATGTCCAAACTGTACGCAACATTGAATAAACCTGACTAGTCGAGGACGCCTGGCTTCTTGCCCTCCCAAGAAAGTTATCCACACTTCCTCCAAGATCTCCCTTTGGCTTGTCAACAAGATATTTTTGTGCCAAGCTACGCGCCTGAAGAAAAAGAAAAGGCTGACCCACAAAAGCTGGAAATCGGTGTGCCGCCTTCTCGTAAGAAAGCAACGACCAATCAGGCTCCATTAGATCTGCAGCATAAGCACAACCCTGCATTGACAATGTTTCATAAATCCTCGGAGGGCGACCCTGGAGGAATCTCGGATTTCCAATAAACGGTTGAAATGGGGAACTTGAAGTGTTAATTTTAACAAGTTTCCTCACCTTCCTCCACGTTTGTATAGTATGCCATAGTGTTGGATGATCCCTAACCTCACTCGGTATTTCCTCGTTCCCTAAATGCAGCAATGCTGTTAACGAGACTTGTGAACATAGCTGTTGTTCCAATTGTACATTGGCAAAGTGAGATACTCCTCGCACCCAGTCCACCACATATCTAAAATTTGCTGCTAGATTATATCTGTCCAGATCTGAAAGATTTATGCCCCCTGCCCCTTTTGGTAATTGAAGCTTGATTAAGCTGATCCTAGTACGCCCCTTGTGCCCCCAAATGAATTTTCCAAAGGATGAATTTAGTAGCTTAATATCTGATTTGTGTAGAAGCAACGGGAGAGTCTGAAATAAGAACATTATTTTGGGGAATGCTACCATTTTAATTAAGTGACATCGGCCCGAAAAGGATATTTTCAGATGTTTCCAAGATTGGAGTAGATGTATTAATGAATTTATAAGAGGCTTATAATTAATTTGATATAGTAACAAGGGGTTTGCTGGGAGCTGAATCCCCAAATATTTAATGGACCTGGAACACCACTGGAAGGGAAATAAGTGGTTATCAATTTTACCCGATTTGTACATTGCCAATGCCTCAGTTTTTTTGTAATTTACCCTGAAGCCTGAGGCCTTTCCAAAATAATTCAATGTGTTCATTATCTCTGGAATCGCTTGAGAGGGATTGGCAATAAACAATAAAATATCATCGGCAAAAGCCAAAAGTTTAATTGTTGTCCCACCGACTCTCATGCCCTGAAATATTGCTAAATTATGTAGAGTCCTCAACATTGGGTCCAGAGCCAAATTAAACAATAAAGGTGACAAGGGACACCCCTGCCTCGTTCCCCTCTGTACCTCAAATGGCTCAGAGAATGTATTATTTATAGATAGTCTGGATTTGGGTTCTGTGTATATCATCTTGACTGCTTCGCAAAACCAGGATCCCACCTGGTGACATGCCAAAAGATTATTTAAATAGGCCCAAGAGACCCTATCAAAGGCCTTGTCCGCATCAAGGCTAGCTACTATATGTTTGGTACATCTATGCTTCCTGCTATAAGAGATAGCCCCAATAGCCGTCCTGATGTTATTGGTGATGGATTTCCCGTGCACGAATCCCGTTTGGAAGGGCAGAATAAGATCTGGAATCACTTGTTGTAATCTACCAGCTAGTATTTTAGTAAAGATTTTAAAATCAGAGTTGAGTAATGAGATGGGTCTGTATCCCTCCACCTGTAGTGGGTCTTTTCCTGGCTTAGGTAATACTATAATGTTTGCCTCATTGAACCTGTCGGGAATTATTCGATCTGTGACTATCTTATTATACACTGCACATAGATGAGGACCGATAGAGGCTCCCAAGATCTTATAATATTCGTTACTAAATCCGTCGGGCTTTTGGCTAGTTTAAGAGTGCCAGTAGTTTTTACTATTTCTGAAATATTTATAGGGGCGTTTAGTACTACTCTTTGTTCCTCTGTCAAGATGGGCGCTACGGTACCATGGATAAAATCAGCTTCCCCGTCAACCTCCCTCGGTTCCGCCTCATACAGCGAGCCAAAGAATGCCCTGAACTCCTCCACTATTTCCTCATCTTTTGTTACCATGGTACCATCTTTCTTTTTAATTTTGTGGATTCTAGTGGTTTTTCTAAAGGGTTTGGTTAAAGAAGCTAGTAATTTCCCAGGTTTGTTGCCCCATTTAAAGTATTTATGTTTCTGGTAGTCCAGGTTACTAAGTGCCATCTCATGGGCCAAGGTGTCCGCCGCCTCCTTGGCCTCTAAGAAATGTTGTTTTGTCGCATCCGTGTTGTTATTTTTAAAATCTTTATATGCCTGCGTGAGAAGTTTTTGTGCTGATATAGTTTGTTCCAGGAGCTTTTTCCTCTTATGGCTGACATATGATATTATCTGACCTCTTACTACTGCCTTGGAGGCAGCCCAATACAAACCAGCGTCCCCACTATGCTCGTGATTATCATTCTCATAAAAGCTCCAGTAGTTTTGTAAAGAAGCTTTGAAATCCTCAGATTGATATAAATATGAAGGAAACCTCCACCTTCTTTCCCGTAGTATTGTGGTAGATAATAACAAATTAAAAGTAACCGGTGCATGATCCGAAATACAGATGTCTAGGATGTTGGAGGAAAGTAAATGTGGCATCAGTGCTGGGCTTAGTAGCCAATAGTCAATCCATGTATGTAAGTCATGGACATGTGAATAAAATGTATAATCTTTATCTATTGGGTGCTGCATGCGCCATGTGTCTATTAGTCCCAATTGATTGACGAGATATTGCAAACCACTATGGAGCGCCAATAGAGGTGATGGCTGGGGACTTGACCTGTCTAAAATTCCATCATGAGCCTCATTGAAATCTCCGCCTACAATTAAATTAGTCATATCCCAACCTGCGATACTTTCGATCAATCTGGCTCTGAACTGTGGATCAGGAATATTTGGTGCATATATGTTTGCTAAGTTGTAGATAGTGCCCTCTATCTTCACTTTCACCAATAATAATCTCCCCATAGGGTCCTCTGAAACCTCCAGAACTTCATGACTAATATGCTTATTGATCAATATAGCTACCCCTCTTTGTTTTCTCGTAAATGACGCTTCTGCACATACGGCATATTTTCTGCTGTGAAGAAATGGGTGATTGCCCTTCATCCAGTGTGTTTCCTGTAAGAAGACAATATGGCAATTTAAACGATGTAGATAATTTAAAACTTTTTTCCTCTTAATAGGAGAGTTTAACCCGTTAACATTCCAGGAGCACCAATACAGCGATTTAATCGTGGACACATTTGTGCTCTCTGTGTTAGTCATTTATCCTATTCCAGAAGGCGGAATTAATTGTAAAATTATAAACAACCTATTTGGGTTCCCTCGTCCATCCCAGCGAGAAAACGCAACAACCCATATGAGAGCTAAACTAAAGGTGCGCACGCAGAGCCCCCTAACCCCTTTCCATCTAAACAAAAACCTTAATCTAATGGCAATGTCACCTGCCTCTCTGGCAGTCCTGACACTGAAAAAAAAAGGAAAAACAGAATGAACATCAGAACTGTAGCACCGTGACGTCTCCGATTTAAGTGTCTATGTTGACTGCTGGCGAAGCTCCATTTTCCTGAAGAAGGTAATTTAAAGCCAACTTAGGATCTTCAAAAGTCCAATTCTTTCCCCCTGTAGTGAAGCGTAGAACAGCAGGATACAGTAGACTGAAGCGAATATTTTTTTCCGCCAATAGTTTGCATACTGGATTGAAGGCTTTGCGTCTTGTTGTCAAGGCTGCTGAGTAATCTTGGAACAAAAGCAGTTTAGAGTTATTGTAGGTAAGTGAGCGATTTTTTCTAAATGCTGTCAGCAATCTGATCTTGTCTTGGAAGTCCAGGACCTTAAAAATTACTTGTCTGGGTCTGACCTCTCCATCATTTCGAGGTGGGCCCACTCTGTGGGCCCTTTCAATAGCAATTGGCCCCGACTTTAGATTCAATTTCAAAGCTCCTGGTAGCCATTCTGAAGTGAGTTTCAGTAGATCAGCTTGCCGAACCGATTCAGGGACGCCCACCAACCTTAAATTATTGCGTCTGTACCTGTTTTCAAGATCATCTACCTTGTCCAGCAATACAGCAATGTCCTTATTCCTGCTCTCCAGCATCTCTGAAATTTCCTTTACAGCGTCCTCCATGTCAGAGACCCTCTGCTCCACATCTGTTAGCCTTGAACCCTGGGCATTAACTTGGGTGACTATAACGTCTAATGAAGACTGGAAGGCTGCCAGCCGCCCATCAATCACCGGCATCAAGAGATCCATGATGGCCTTAGCAGTGGCCTGGGGTGGGTCTGTAGTTGCCTCAGGGGAAGCCCCTGGTGATGGGGGTGCATTTTGGTTTCGTCTTTGCGGTCTAATTCCTTTACTTGGTTGTGTGGCATTGCTCTTACCCACAAATTTATCCATAGTAAGAACTGTAAATATGGAGCTTCTTTAGAGACTGTGGTGACGTCACAATAACATAAGCTTAATTACATCTGTGTGGTAAACTTGGCTGTTTCACAATTATTTCCACGCTGTGTATGAGAGTGTATAGATGTTACTTGAAAAAGACCAGTCAGAAGGGCAGGAGGCAGGCCAGATGACTGATCCCACTTCTTTTTGTTTTTCACCCTCTTCTATACTGTCAGTGCTGGTGAAGTGGTGAGGTAGGGGTTAATCAAGTTGAGCTGTGATGCACTTCAGGCTTATCTGCCTCTGTTTACTGTTGCAGATTACAGGCCTTGTGCAGCAGCCATTTAAGATGAGACCTGCAGGGATGTATCTGCCCCCTCCTCAGCCCCGTTTATCTCCTGACCTGCTCTCACAGCCGAATGTCTCCAGGGGCTCTCAGCTCCCTCCTCACTCACAGTATCTCAGACGGTGGGCCTGTCCACGGAGCTCTGTGTGACAGGTAAACACAGCGTGCAGTCCTGTTTGCTGAGCTTGCTGCTGCTCAGTGTTTCACTATTTCTTCTGTGGCAGGGAGGGGAGTGTGTGAGAGTTCACTGAAAACTATGGCTGCCACTGGAAGCACTTCAGTCCCCTTCCCTGTCTCCTTCTGGATGTTAGTGCCCGATATTTAACCCCTCTCTTACCAGGTCCCGGGTGCTTTCCGTTTGCAGTGGCACAGCTGCAGGGGGAGCAGGGAGGATGGGCAGCGTTCCTCTGTGCAGCACAGCCCACAGCCTGCAGCCTGGTGCTTTGTGTCAGAGCACTCCTTTCTTTGTGGTGCAGCATACACCTTTCACCTCCGGAGTATCAGGAGAGCCGGGCCTACTGTGCGCCCCTTGTCCTGGCCTTATCCCTGCAGTCTTGAGATGTTAGGATGGGCCTGGATAACGTTTTTGGCCTAGGCTGCTGCAGGAGCTCATGATAAAAGCAGCTACCTGTCAGGACCGGGAGGACTGGTAGACCCAGGAGGTGGATCCTCTGGACCGAGCACCCCACCGGGGGGCAGGGTACACGGCAGCCGAAGCACTGGCGTGGCCGGGACGGGAGCCGCATCCCACAGGGGACGGGAAGACCAAAGTCACTGGTACAGGTGCCAGGTAGCAAAGACAAACAGTAGTCCAGGTAATGGGACATGGCACAAGAGGACCTGAGCACCTAGCTCATAAGACTAAGCTTCAAGACACGTTGATCAGGCGCCGCCCACATGGAAAGGCAAGTCTTATATACCCAGCACAGCCTCATGTCATTTCCTGCTGCAGGTGTGCTGGGCCTATAAGACCAGGAGAGTGGGCGCGGCCCGGTCCTATACAGAACCATGTGGCTAAGACTCAGAGTCAGACTCATAAGACCAGGAGCAGGACACAGGAGAGCACGAGCGGGAGCGGCAGCCATGACCAGTGGACACGTGGACTGGATCAGTGAGCAAGGAGCGGTGGTGCGATGGCGATACTGGATCAGTGGGTAAGGAGCGGTGCCTGGACGGTGAGACCGGCTCAGTGGGTAAGCAGTGGTGGTGTGCTGGCGATGCTGGATCAGTGGGTACGGAGCGGTGGTGCGATGCAGGGACCGGCTCAGTGGGTAATGAGGGCTGTCGGGACACCGGGAGCGTGACAGTACCCCCCCCTTGAAGCCCCCCTCCTCGCGGCCGGGACATGTAGGCGCGCCGAAGAGGGGCAGCAACGTACTTCCGGGACAACCAGGACCAGGCCTCAGGACCACAATCCACCCAATCGACCAGGAAGGACTGCTTACCCCGGACTGTTTTCATGGCCACTATGTCCCGTATCGGAGAACCCAAGTCAGCGGCAGCGGAGGCAACGGAAAGGGGAAGACAGTCAGAAGCAGGACTGGAGTCTTGGATGACCGGATCGGGCGTCTCGGACCGGGTACAGGACAGTGTCTCATCCTCAGTAGCCGGTGGCATCAAAGTCTCAATTGTCAGGGACGGTGAAACGACGCTGGAGTGCGTCGTCTCTTCTGGTTCCGGTGGCACCACAGGCACAAGTGACAGGAGTTGTGGTACGGCACTGGACTGCGTCGTCACCTCTTCCTGCGGCATAACAGGTTCAGGTGACAGGGGCCGAGGAACGGGCTGTAGGCAGTGATCATGACACAAGGGCCCCCAGCGAGTAATAGCGCCAGAGCGCCAACTAATGGCAGGGTCATGGAGTTGAAGCCAGGGCAGACCCAGCAGGAGCTCAGGAGCCATTCTTGGGATGACATAGAAGGCAATGGTCTCAGTATGCATAGTGCCAACCTGGAGTCTCACGGGTTCAGTGGTATACCGGACAGGTTCGTATAGTGGTTTACCATCCACGGAGGCGAACCAGAGGGGCTTGGCAAGCGGGATCACAGGTACCTGGTATCGGTTCACTGCAGACTGGTGTATGAAATTACCCGCTGCCCCAGAATCGATGTGGGCCTCTGCTGTGAACCTGATCTTCTCTGTCGTCACCTGTACAGTCTGCGTAACTGGAACAGAGGGGATTCCGGTGCCAAGGGTGGCAGTTCCCACCATCCCTTGGACCCGGGGTCTACCTGGTTTCTCCGGGCAAGAACGGAGCATATGTGAACCATCTCCGCAATAGAAACACAGGCCCCGGGCGAGTCGTTCTGCACGGCGTTGCTTGGCTTGGTTCAGTTGGTCAACTTGCATGGGTTCTGGAAACACATCACAGGAAGGCAGGGGCAAAGGAGCGGTAGGCCTCTGCGGGGACAAGGCGTGACGGGGTGGTCGCTTCTCCCG
Source organism: Anomaloglossus baeobatrachus (assembly GCF_048569485.1). Classification (NCBI taxonomy): domain Eukaryota; kingdom Metazoa; phylum Chordata; class Amphibia; order Anura; family Aromobatidae; genus Anomaloglossus; species Anomaloglossus baeobatrachus. Next base: position 94,389,845 of record NC_134356.1, on the reverse strand, counting down.
GAATACCTCTTTGGTTCGCTCCTGGAAACGGAGGTCAATCCGGGTGGCTAAGGATATCAAAGCGTCCAAAGTTCGTGGAATGTCACGGCCGGCTAGTTTGTCTTTGACGCGGCCAGAGAGACCTTCCCAAAAGGCCGCCGTCAAGGCCTCATTGTTCCAGCCCAGCTCAGAGGCGAGCGTGCGGAACTGGATGGCGTATTGGCCGACGGTCAGGGTCCCTTGGCGTAGCTGGAGGAGCGAAGAGGTCACTGCGGTAGTACGTCCGAGTTCATCGAAGGTACTTCGGAAAGCTTGCAGGAATTCCCGGATGTCGGTGGTCATTGGATCCTCATTCTCCCACAGGGGGTTAATCCAGGCTATAGCTTCGCCTTCTAAGTGTGACATCAGGAACGCCACTTTAGCCTGGTCTGAGACAAACAAATGGGGAAGCAACTTGAAATGCAGGGAGCACTGCTTCAAGAAGCCTCTGCAGGTCTTGGGATCCCCTGCATAGCGAGGCGGAGCAGCGAGGCGGAGTTGCGAAGCCGAGGGGACAACAGGTTCAGACTTAGACGCTGTCTGCTGCGTCGACGGAGACGAGGCGGCGGTCTGTAACGTGTACAACCGGTGGTCCACAGACGTCAGGAACTTCAGTATGCGGTGTAAGGTGTCACGCTGTTGCACCAGTTCCTGGCGTAGTTCAGCCAGCTCAGACGTTTGTGCTCCAGCGGAATCCATGGCCTGATCAATCTGTCAGGACCGGAAGGACTGGTAGACCCAGGAGGTGGATCCTCTGGACCGAGCACCCCACCGGGGGGCAGGGTACACGGCAGCCGGAGCACTGGCGTGGCCGGGACGGGAGCCGCGTCCCACAGGGGACGGGAAGACCAAAGTCACTGGTACAGGTGCCAGGTAGCAAAGACAAACAGTAGTCCAGGTAATGGGACACGGCAGAAGAGGACCTGAGCACCTAGCTCATAAGACTAAGCTTCAAGACACGTTGATCAGGCGCCGCCCACATGGAAAGGCAAGTCTTATATACCCAGCACAGCCTCATGTCATTTCCTGCTGCAGGTGTGCTGGGCCTATAAGACCAGGAGAGTGGGCGCGGCCCGGTCCTACACAGAACCATGTGGCTAAGACTCAGAGTCAGACTCATAAGACCAGGAGCAGGACACAGGAGAGCACGAGCGGGAGCGGCAGCCATGACCAGTGGACACGTGGACTGGATCAGTGAGCAAGGAGCGGTGGTGCGATGGCGATACTGGATCAGTGGCTAAGGAGCGGTGCCTGGACGGTGAGACCGGCTCAGTGGGTAAGGAGCGGTGGTGTGCTGGCGATGCTGGATCAGTGGGTACGGAGCGGTGGTGCGATGCAGGGACCGGCTCAGTGGGTAAGGAGGGCTGTCGGGACACCGGGAGCATGACACTACCTCGTAGCTCCGCCTCCCGGAAGTCCAGCATGAGCACTTTTATATATGATGTTCACAATGGGGTGAAGATGGTTCGCTTTCCTGGTAAACAAAGAGACTATTAGTTTCCAAGCCAGTAGAGAAAACCTGGTGGTCTAGACAATGTTTTGCTTGGAAACCTTGGCATTACTTTGCTATTTGGCATCTGCTAAAGCAAGCTAACTTTTCCTCCACATGTACATTCACGAGCCATGGATCCATATGATTTTGCTGCCATTTCACTGATTTGTTGCTGTGATGGTGGGATATGGGGGGGTTGTGTATAATTTTGTGCAGGTTTGTATTTTAGGAGCCTTGCTCTATTCATTCTGTGTATTCCTTGTCTTGTACATTGTCCTGTTTGCAAGTTAATCACCACCTGTTGGGCTTTTGCCCCTAAGAGGTACTTTCACGTTCCGACATCGCTACTGCGATATCGTCGGGGTCAAATTGAAAGTGACGCACATCCGGCGCCGGTAACGACGTCGCAACGTGTAAAGCCTAGATGCGCCAATAAACAATCGCAAAAGTGTCGTAAATCGGTGATCTGTGTAGTGTCGGACATTTTCATAATGTCGCACCAATAGGAGATACAATGTTGTTCCTCGTTCCTGCGGCAGCACGCATCGCTGTGTGTGAAGTCGCAGGAGCGAGGAATATCTCCTTACCTGCCTCCACCACCAATGCGGGAGGAAGGAGGTGGGCGGGATGTTTACGTCCCGCTCATCTCCGCCCCTCCACTTCTATTGGCCGCCTGCCGTGTGACACCGCTGTGATGCCGCACGACCCGCCCCCTTAGGAAGGAAGTGGGTCGTCGCCTAGAGCGCCGTCGCAGGGCAGGTATGTGCGTGTTAAGCTGCCGTAGCGATAATGTTCGCTACGGCAGCTATCACAAGATATCGCATGTGCGACGGGGGTTGGTGCTATCGCGCTCGGCATCGCTAGCATCGGCTAGCGATTTCGCAGCGTGCAAAGTACCCCTAAGTCTGGAGGAGGGGGGCCTGGCATCCACCCAACCTCTCTGTTCACCTGGGGGATTATTCAGTCTGAGAAGGAGAGTGAAGCAGGAAGATTCATCCTCTGGGGTAGAAGCTGCGGCTACAGGCAGCACCCCAGAGAGCCATTGAGAAACCCCAATTTTCCTGGAAAAGGACTGCTGGAGGATTGTGACTCATTCTCGGGACATTTATCCCATTGCTGGACTACTTTACCCTCTGTGTGGTGGATTATTTTTATAGACCTTTTGATTTGCTTGGAATAAATGTTCTTTGGACTGCTCACTCATCTCTCACTCTGTTGATTGTGTGATACTGGAGAAGAACCCCATGACAGTTGCCCTTCTGCCTAACACTTTTTGGAGATGCATAACTCTTGTCTGGTACCATGAAAAGAAATCACTAGTTGTACCAATCTGCATGGGATCACACACACTGACCTAATGGTACCAAACAAGGATTAATCAAGGCATACTTTAAACACCCCACAAGAGCAGCTACTTTGAAGACGCTCTGACCCAGGTGTTTCACCATCACAATGAGGCCATATCAATGCCATCACAGATCCTTCTGCTTATTTTTCCACCTCCAACATGGCATTATGAAAAACTGACCATTGATTTACTCCCTGATTTATCCCACCCTTCGACAGGTGCCTTTGTAACAAGTTTATGTTGTTTCATTTACCTCTGCATAGTTTTATTGTTATGGTTGATCAGTACATACAGCTTCTATAATGAATTCATGCATGTCGAAACAACGGCATCATTTTTGTAGAATCCCACCACTATTTTAGTGATATTTTAGGCCTGTTGGGTCAATAATATGACAGTACAAATACAGAGGTTAGTTTTATTTAAACTATGGATAGATGATATGAAGAAATACACTTTGGACTTCCGATGTTTCTGTACTACTTGTTCTTTATTATCTGAAATACAACTTCCGCAATAAAATCAATTTAAGTTACAAAATCTGAGCGACAAAATAAAATAGGGAATAAATGAAAAAAACTTATCAATTATCAATCAATGTATTGTGATAGCCAGCGGAATCCTTCCCCGAAACCTTGTTGCTTTAGTATGCTGCACATGAATACTTCAAGAGGTCTTGTATTTAGCTGCTTAAGAGACACTTTACCCTAAAAATATAAATTATTTTTGTAAGATCCTTAATAATTGCATGCAATACAGAAAGCAGGGCTTTAAAGTCTCCATTGATTACAGTGAGCTATTATGACATAAAATCAGATAATGAAAACAAGAAATCTGTTATTTCTCAGTGTCCGCAATATTAAGCAGGTCCTAAGAACACATAGGTCCAAATTCATCATTTGTCTTTCTCCAGTTTTTGTGAGTAACGTGCTCCTTTTTAGGGGCTTTGGTATTTGCGATTAAGACCACTTTGAGTATTTGGTGAGTTTTTACCTCAGTATTTATAAGCCAAAACCAGCAGTCAGTGAAAAATACAGAAATGGTAACGTGTGTCTATTATACTTTTCATCATTCTTGATTTTGGTGTAAAAGTACTTAGCTAAAAAACTCAACAAATACTCAACGTGTGCACATGGCCTTATTCTCAATAAGGTTTCCAATCGGAATCTACCTGCAAAAGCAAAGATAAACTACTGCAAATAATAAAAAATAATGCACAAACATGTAAAAATGACATTGCTACACAGATGTATAGTGGCATGTAAACCTTTGGGCACCCCTGGTCAAAATTACTGTTATTGTGAACAGTTAAGCACAAGTTAAAAATGAAATTATGTCTAAAAGGCATTAAGTTAGTTAAAGACACATTTCCTTTTCCTTTTAGAATAAAAAAGAATTATCTTTTATATGTTAAAATTAACAAAAAATGGAAAATGGGCTGATGTAAACGTTTGTACACCATGCATGGTTAGTAGCACCCCCTTTGGGAAGTGTCACAGCTTGTACACACATTTTGTAGCCAGCCAAGGGTCTTTCAATTCTTGTTTGAGGGATTTTCATCCATTCTTCCTTAGAAAAGTCTTCCAGTTATATGACAGTCCTGGGTCGTCTTGCATGCACTGCTCTTTTGAGGTCTAGACACAGATTTTAAATGATGCTCAAATCAGAGGACTGTAAGGGTCATTGTGCAGGTGTCTCTGAACAATTGTAGAAAAATGTACTACAACTCCAGAGTTTGCAAAATCTTCCTGAAGGTCTTTTGTAGTCAAGTGGGAGTTCTGATTTGCCTTTCTAGGAATCCTCATAGAAATTTTGCTTGGTCTTACAGACCTTATCTTGACCTCCAATGTTCCTGTTACCAGCCATTTCTTAATTGCATTTTTCACTGAAAAAAAGAGCAACTTGAAAATGCTTTACTATCTTCTTATAGCCTTCTCCTACTTTGTTGGCCTCAATCATTTTCATTTTCAGAGTGCTAGGCAGCTGATTAGAAGGACCCATGGCTTTTGTATTTTGGCACAAAGTTGGAGGAAGTTGGGTTTTATAAAGCTGTGAAATTTGCATCACCTGGCCTTTCTTAATGATGATAGTGAACAAGCCACAACCCTAACAGGCCAATTAAGGTCTGAAACCTTGGTCAAGGTTATCTGAGCACATAAATCTACAAGGGTACCCAAACTTTTGCATCAGTCTATTTTACTTTTTGTAATTTTTCAAATGTAGAAGATGAAAACAATTTTTTTTTGCCTAAAATACAAAGGACATGTATCATCTTTAACTTTTTGCCTTTTAGAGATTATTTGATCTTCAACTTGCTTAACTTTTCACAATAACAGTAATTTTCACCAGGGAGGCTCAAACGTTTACATGCAATTGTATTAGCTTAAGTCACTTCTTTTAACTGTTTCAGGGTTCAGAAACCCTGGAGTGGTTAAAAGTAGCGACATGTTCATTCTGCAGGCAGTTTTGATTGAAAGCTGCCATCTCTCTTTATAGAAGATACAGGAAAAGGACACGTGGCGAAAGCTCCATGAAAGCAACAGCAAGAGCACCAGCAAAGCTGCTTCAGCAAAAATCAACAGCTTTTTATTGAAGTAGCATTGTGATAGTATTCTTCACCCAAAAAAATTTGCGTGCTCATAACATTAAGGCTAGGTTCACATGTTGCGTTCTTGCTGCATTTATTTCTTTCATTGGTTTTATGCAAATCAATGGTAATAAAAAAGCTGCTTTTTACAGTACCAGAAAAATCCATGAGAGTCTAGAAATCTCATGCACAGACACACACTTGCTTTTTTTTTCCTGACTGAAATGGAAAACTGCTTTAGCGTTTTTGCTCCTTTTTTCCCCAATTGAAAGCAATGAAAGTGAAGAACCACAGCTGCGTTTTATGCTGTTTTTGTGTTGAATGAGACTAACTTTATTTAAACAAGTACTGTAGACAAATTACACACCAAAAACGCAGCAAAAGAAATGGCGCTTTTTAACTGCTCTTTTACTGTAGAAAAAAGCAGCAAAAACGTAACGTGTGAAAATATTCTTAACGTGAATTTCCTTCTTCCTTTTTTTGTTTTCCTTGACAACTTTTCTTTTATACATGTTCTAGACGGATTTGTGAAATGTGACTTTAACCAATGTCACATTTTTTTTCCATCTCACGCAAATCCTCCCTGGAGTAAGGTGTCTACATGAGTTTTCAATTTAGCACATTTTTGTGACTTTTTAAAGGATTTGTGACTTTTGGTGGTGAAAATTCACAAAAAAATGTTTTAAATGAATTGGGCCCATCTTTTTTTAGGCATATCTCACAAATCTCACACAATATGTCATCACTAGCACATCATATCTGTACACATACAGTTCTTGGGATATTATTGTTTACAGCTACTCGCCTGGGACACTGACCACTGCTGCTGTCAGTCTGGCAAGCACAGAACTAAAGCTGGCCAAGTTTAGCAGGTAACTGAGTGTGCCAGTGTTACTGGACAGCTTCAAGAAGAATACAAATGAACAAGGAACCGGGTATCTTGCCGCGCTATTCACCATTCAAACGAGGGGATACAATTTAATACATATCTTTATTAAATATTGCCAAATACAGGTCAATGCATTTTGGAGGACTCAGCCACCTTTCTCAGGACACACAGCAAGAACAAGGATTGATTATCCTTGTTATTGCTGTATGTCCTGAGGAAGGGAGCTGAGTGCTTCGGAACACATTAACCTGTATTTGGCAATATTTAATAAAGACATGGATTCAATTCTATTCCCTCATTTGAATGGTAAATAGCGCGGCAAGATACCCAGTTCCTTCTCCATTTGTATTATGCTGGATTATTTTGGGGCTGCGTCTGTTCCATTTTAAGCCAACACGCAATTATAGGAGTTGTGACTCTCACAACCCCTTTAGGTGAGTGTACCTACTTCCATTTTTTTCTGTGTTTTATCGGTTAAGACCGTATTGCGCTACCTCTCCACAGCTTCCACCTGGAAAGCTTCAAAACAGTGCTTACAAGCTTAATGGAAACGAACATCTAAGCACTGCTCATCTATTGCTGTCCAGCACTGATGGTTTGTCTCCAAAGCAAACTTTAGTATTTCAAAAATGGCTGAAAATTTTAATAAGCAGTAAATTACAAAATTACTTGTATTTACAAGCACCCTCTGGCAATATCCATTTATGAATATTGGAATAATCTTTTACATATTGGTTAGACAGCTTCAGGTCTTGGACATCTCCTGTATAACCATGACATTTTGTAACAGTTGCATTATCCGATTTGCGCTGCATCTCTCAACCCTGACTTGGGTTTTGGAACTCATAAGCCTAGCCTTGTCCTTAAATATTCTAAGAAGGGACAAAGTTATTGCGATTTATTTGTAAAAGTCAATTAATTACCTTTCCTGTTGTATGACCATAGATTCCAAATGTATGCAAAAGTCTCTCCTCACTGATGGCTTCTGGTCTATCAATCTTGTTGCCAAGAAGAAGCATAGGTACACTTCTGATTGTCTCATCAGCTAGCAATTCCTAAAATACAAAAATGAGGGTAAAGTATGAGTAAATTATCCTATTTTTGTTTGATAATTTACAACATAGGGGCAATACACATGAGGAGTTATTGCCTCTGCAGAGAGCCGAGTTGTCTTCTTGCCTGACATATGGTCGACAGCTGTCCTCTCTCCAAAAGCTTAATTAAGCAAGGTGCACATGATATCCTGGTAATACGCTAAATTATTGCCTCAACAATTCATTAACAATTTTGACAAAATGTTCCAATGTTGTGAGATTGTGAACTTATTGAATTGCAAGAATTACTGTTTTATACTTTAAAACAAATTTTATCTTTCTACCCTGCCTTGTGCAGAGGCCCAAACCTACTAAGGCCTGTTTCACATGTCAGTGGACAACACAGATGTTTTTCACAGACATGTGTCCCTCCATGTGTCGTGATTCACAGCACACGTGGGTTGTCCATGTGTAATCTGTGATCCATGCTCCGTGATTGCACATGGACGTATACTCACCTGTACCCGCTCCTGCCGTCCGTGGTGCTGAACAGTCCCATGGTGCTACATCCGGCCGCCGCTCTCTGAACTCTGCATCTACTTCCGGGTCGGCGGTGTCGTGCATAATGAACGACAGTAATGAGCCGGCAGGGAGCTGTAGAGAGCAGAGGCAGAACAGAGCGTCACTGGAGAAGCTGAGTTAAATATGTTTTTTATTTTCAATGTACATTTTTTTCTGGTACGTGTTTCACGGATCACACCATAGTGTGGTCCGTGGGACATCAATGATGCAGAAAAGAATGGACATGTCTCCATGCAGCAATCACGGACACGCGTGTATGCCGCACAGCGACACAGTCAGTAAAAAATCACTGATGTGTGCACAGACCTATTGATTATAATGCGTCTGCGTATGTCCGTGATTCTGGTAGTATAAAAACTAGCACATACATACCAGAATCACTGACGTCTGAAACAGGCCTTAGGGTTCTACCAGGAAAGTTCACCCATTCATGCACAATAAAATCAAATTTCCCAAAGATTAGAAATAAGGTGAGAATTCTGAGTCATATTTAAAATTTGATGAATCGAACGCCAATACATTTTGTTTTTTTAAAAATGTATTAGTTTATGCTCAAACCTGGCAGGAACAGCTTTTATCATTTAAAAAAGTTGGCCAGTTCTCCTCTTTTATAGGCCCTGTAGTAGTCCACCCAATTATCTGCATCTAGATCAGACCTGGGCAAGGGGCGGCCCGCGGGCCACATTCGGCCTGCCTACTCTCTGTGACCGGCCCGCCTGGTTCAGGGCGTCCTTGCTGGCCGGTCAGTGATGAGAGCAATCTGACCTGTTGATGGAGCTCCAGGCTCCGGGAAGGTCCCTGGTCAGATCGCCGTCATCACACGCTGCGTGCCGTGCAGGGAACAGATCCTGCAGCGTCGCACAGTGCAGGCAGCGGAACGCAGGAATCTGTCCTCTGTTCCCTGCCCGGCAGATGCTCTGTGTGACACACGCGCGCCCTGATGTCGTCAGTACGGCGCGCGTGTGTCATTTGAAAAGTTCCCGCCCGGCAGGAGAAGAAGCTGCAGCAGCTGGAGCCGCACGGAGAGAAGCAGCGGCCGGGGCTCCTAGGAATACAGCATCGGCGCAGCCTGGGCATGCAAAAGAGAAGCAGCTCAGCGGGGGGCACATACGGAGGTGCCTGAGGAAGGACAGTAAGAAGGGAGAGGTGAGTGGTTACTAGTAACCTGCAGGGACAATGGGGGGAGGGGGGCCGCCCGACTATCTGTCTCATTGGTGTGTGCGGGCGCTCCGGCCCTGAAGCTCCCTGTCTGCAGTGACAGGAGGCCGGCAGCTGCACACACACTGCTCTACGGAAGCTGCATTCAGCCTCTCACACGGAGCAAACCTGGGGGCGGGCCCGGAGCTTCACTTCAAAGAAGCTGATTCCTGACTTCCTGCACTGTTTCTGCTCTCCGCTGAGGCTGGCTCCACTGCATGTACAGACACTTTTTTTTGAAGATAAATATACATACGTGATTCTGTGTTTGTGCTTTGTTGATGTGTGTGTGTATGTATGTATGTATGTGTATAGGAGGCTTGTGTGTGTGTACTGTGTATATATGTATGTATGCATGTGTATAGGGGGCCTGGCTGTGTGTGTGTATGTATGCATGCATGTGTATAGGAGGCCTGGCTGTGTGTGTGTGTGTGTGTGTGTATGTTGGAGGCCTGTGTGTGTGTGTGTGTTCGTGTGTGTGTATATGTAGGAGGCCTGGCTGTGTGTGTGTGTTTGTGTATATGTATGCATGTGTATAGGAGGCCTGGCTGTGTGTGTGTGTATGTTTGTATGTAGGAGGCCTGGCTGTGTGTGTGTGTCTGTGTGTGTGCGTGTGTGTGTATATATGTATGCATGTGTATAGGAGGCCTGGCTGTGTGTGTGTGTGTGAGTGTGTGTGTGTATGTATGTAGGAGGCCTGGCTCTGTGTGTGTGTGTGTGTGTGTGTGTGTGTATGTATGCATATGTATAGTAGGTCTGGCTGTGTGTGTGTGTGTGTGTGTATGTATGTAGGAGGCCTGGCTGTGTGTGTGTGTATGTAGGAGGCCTGGCTGTGGTGTGTGTATGTAGGAGGCCTGGCTGTGTGTGTGTGTGTGTGTGTGTGTATGTAGGAGGCCTGGCTGTGTGTGTGTGTGTGCACATGTAGGAGGCCTGGCTGTGTGTGTGTGTGTGTGTGTGTGTATGCATGTGTATAGGAGGCCTGGCTGTGTGTGTGTGTGTGTGTGTGTGTGTGTGTATGTATGCATGTGTATAGGAGGCCTGGCTGTGTGTGTGTGTGTGTGTGTGTGTGTGTGTGCGCGTGCGCGCATGTAGGAGGCCTGGCTGTGTGTGTGTGTATATATATACACACACACACACACACACACACACACACACACACACACACACATATACACACACACATACATACACACATACATACACATATACATATACACACACACACACACACATATACACACACACAGACACATATACATATATACACATATATATATCCATATAGATATATACATATATATATACATACACATATATATATATATATAGATAGATATATACACATATATATATATATATATTTTTATATATCCATATATACATACACATATATATATACACATATATATACAGTTAGGTCCAGAAATATTTGGACAGTGACACAATTTTCGCGAGTTGGGCTCTGCATGCCACCACATTGGATTTGAAATGAAATCTCTACAACAGAATTCAAGTGCAGATTGTAACGTTTAATTTGAAGGTTTGAACAAAAATATCTGATAGAAATTGTAGGAATTGTACACATTTCTTTACAAACACTCCACATTTTAGGAGGTCAAAAGTAATTGGACAAATAAACCAAACCCAAACAAAATATTTTTATTTTCAATATTTTGTTGAGAATCCTTTGGAGGCAATCACTGCCTTAAGTCTGGAACCCATGGACATCACCAAACGCTGGGTTTCCTCCTTCTTAATGCTTTGCCAGGCCTTTACAGCCGCAGCCTTCAGGTCTTGCTTGTTTGTGGGTCTTTCCGTCTTAAGTCTGGATTTGAGCAAGTGAAATGCATGCTCAATTGGGTTAAGATCTGGTGATTGACTTGGCCATTGCAGAATGTTCCACTTTTTTGCACTCATGAACTCCTGGGTAGCTTTAGCTGTATGCTTGGGGTCATTGTCCATCTGTACTATGAAGCGCCGTCCGATCAACTTTGCGGCATTTGGCTGAATCTGGGCTGAAAGTATATCCCGGTACACTTCAGAATTCATCCGGCTACTCTTGTCTGCTGTTATGTCATCAATAAACACAAGTGACCCAGTGCCATTGAAAGCCATGCATGCCCATGCCATCACGTTGCCTCCACCATGTTTTACAGAGGATGTGGTGTGCCTTGGATCACGTGCCGTTCCCTTTCTTCTCCAAACTTTTTTCTTCCCATCATTCTGGTACAGGTTGATCTTTGTCTCATCTGTCCATAGAATGCTTTTCCAGAACTGAGCTGGCTTCATGAGGTGTTTTTCAGCAAATTTAACTCTGGCCTGTCTATTTTTGGAATTGATGAATGGTTTGCATCTAGATGTGAACCCTTTGTATTTACTTTCATGGAGTCTTCTCTTTACTGTTGACTTAGAGACAGATTCCCCTACTTCACTGAGAGTGTTCTGGACTTCAGTTGATGTTGTGAACGGGTTCTTCGTCACCAAAGAAAGTATGCGGCGATCATCCACCACTGTTGTCATCCGTGGACGCCCAGGCCTTTTTGAGTTCCCAAGCTCACCAGTCAATTCCTTTTTTCTCAGAATGTACCCGACTGTTGATTTTGCTACTCTAAGCATGTCTGCTATCTCTCTGATGGATTTTTTCTTTTTTTTCAGCCTCAGGATGTTCTGCTTCACCTCAATTGAGAGTTCCTTAGACCGCATGTTGTCTGGTCCCAGCAACAGCTTCCAAATGCAAAACCACACACCTGTAATCAACCCCAGACCTTTTAACTACTTCATTGATTACAGGTTAACGAGGGAGACGCCTTCAGAGTTAATTGCAGCCCTTAGAGTCCCTTGTCCAATTACTTTTGGTCCCTTGAAAAGAGGAGGCTATGCATTACAGAGCTATGATTCCTAAACCCTTTCTCCAATTTGGATGTGAAAACTCTCATATTGCAGCTGGGAGTGTGCACTTTCAGCCCATATTATATATATAATTGTATTTCTGAACATGTTTTTGTAAACAGCTAAAATAACAAAACTTGTGTCACTGTCCAAATATTTCTGGCCCTGACTGTATATCCATATAGATATATACACATATATATACATATATATATATATATATACATATATATATACATATATTTATATACATATATATACACATATATATATATATACATATATATATATATATATATATATATATATATATATATATATACACAAATATATATATCCGTATAGATATATACATACCGTGTATATATATATATATATATATATATATATATATACACACACATACACATATACATATAATATATATATTACATATATATTATATATATATATATATATATATATATATATATATATATATATATATATATATACACATATACATACATATAATATATATATATATATATATATATATATATATATATATATATATATAAATAATAGATGTAGAACCGAGTTAGGTATAGTAGTCCGGCATCATATTATATATATATATATATATATATATATATATATATATATATATATATATATATATATATGATGCCGGACTACTATACCTAACTCGGTTCTACATCTTTATCTATATATATAATTGCCTTATTCTGTCTGTCTGTCTCTCTGTCTATCTGTCTGTCTGTCTGTCTTGCTCCAAAATTGTGTCCTTACGGTGACACAAAGCGGATTGGCCGCTGGCCTCGCCATGGCCCCGCCCCCCGCACGGATTGGTCGCTCGCCCTGGCACCCCCCCACACGGATTGGCCGGCCGCTCGCACAGGCTCCGCCCCCCACACGGATTGGCCTCTCGCCCCGACACCCTGCACGTATTGGCAACTCGGCCACGCCCCGCCCCCCTCACGCAATGCACGCTTGCTCTGGCCCCGCCCCCCGCACGCATCCCCAGAACTGACACGGAGACACGACTCCCAGGTGAGTACTGTACCCCCGGGAGCCCACACCAGCATACGCCGCCAACCCAGCCGACACAAACCCTCGCATTGCTGGGGTTTGCCGCCGTATGCTGGTGTGGGCTCCCGTGCGAGTGGGGGACGGGATGCGCTGGTAACCATGGTAGCATAGTTACCAGCGCATCAAGGTCCTGCAGCGGCGGAACATCCACACGCACACACATAACAACAGACACATACACACACACACACATCAGATCACACTCACTCTCACACACACCTCACACACACATCAGATCGCATCCACACACTCACAGCATCCGGAGATATCGCTTGCTTCTCGGCCGCGATACTGTGCTGTGAGCTTCCAGGACCTGCCGGAGGATCACATGGCCAGAAGCATGTGGTATCTCCAGATGTTGTGAGTGAGCGCGTATGTGCAATATCGTCAATGTGTGTGTGTGTGTGAGTGTATGCGATCGGGTGTGTGTGAGTGTATGCGATCGGGTGGGTGTGAGTGTATGCGATCGGGTGGGTGTGAGTGTATGCGATCGGGTCTGTGAGTGTCGGCAGAGGAGCACGGCGTGCTGGAGGAGGCTGGGAGGAGAGAGCCTGATCCTGGGGAAGGCTGGGAGGGGGAGGCTGATGTTGGGGGAGGCTGGGAGGGTGTAGGCTGATGCTGGGGGAGGCTGGGAGGAGAGAGGCTGATGCTGGGGGAGGCTGATGCTGGGGGTGGCTGGGATGAGAGAGGCTGATGCTGGGGGAGGCTGATGCTGGGGGAGGCTGGAAGGAGAGAGGCTGATGCTGGGGGAGGCTGATGTTGGGGGAGGCTGGGAGGGTGTAGGCTGATGCTGGGGGAGGCTGATGCTGGGGGAGGCTGGGAGGAGAGAAGCTGATGCTAGGGGAGGCTGATGCTGGGGGTGGCTGGGATGAGAGAGGCTGATGCTGGGGGAGGCTCATGCTGGGGGAGGCTGGAAGGAAAGAGGCTGATGCTGGGGGAGGCTGATGCTGGGGGAGGCTGGGAGGGGGAGGCTGATGCTGGGGGAGGCTGGGAGGAGAGAGGCTGATGCTGGGGGAGGCTGAGGCTGGGGGAGGCTGGAAGGAGAGAGGCTTATGCTGGGGGAGGCTGATGCTGGGGGAGGCTGGGAGGGGGAGGCTGATGCTAGGGGAGGCTGGGAGTAGAGAGGCTGATGCTCGGGAGGCTGGGAGGAGAGAGGCTGATGCTGGGGGAGGCTGGGAGGAGAGAGGCTGATGCTGGGGGAGGCTGGGAGGCGGAGGCTGATGCTGGGGGAGGCTGGGAGGCGGAGGCTGATGCTGGGGGAGGCTGATGCTGGGGGAGGCTGGGAGGGGGAGGCTGATGCTGGGGGAGGCTGGGAGGAGGGAGGCTGGGAGGAGAGAGGCTGATGCTGGGGGAGGCTGATGCTGGGGAAGGCTGGAAGGAGAGAGGCTGATGCTGGGGGAGGCTGATGCTGGGGGAGGCTGGAAGGAGAGAGGCTGATGCTGGGGAAGGCTGGGAAGAGGGAGGCTGGGAGGAGAGAGGCTGATGCTGGGGAAGGCTGATGCTGGGGAAGGCTGGAAGGAGAGAGGCTGATGCTGGGGGAGGCTGAAGCTGGGGGAGGCTGGAAGGAGAGAGGCTGATGCTGGGGAAGGCTGGGAAGAGGGAGGCTGGGAGGAGAGAGGCTGATCCTGGGGAAGGCTGGGAGGAGGGAGGCTGGGAGGAGAGAGGCTGATGCTGGGGGAGGCTGATGCTGGGGGAGGCTGGAAGGAGAGAGGCTGATGCTGGGGGAGGCTGATGCTGGGGGAGGCTGGGAGGGGGAGGCTGATGCTGGGGGAGGCTATATATATATATATATATATATAAAATGATGTAGAACCGAGATCATTATATTAGTCCGCCCCTCTAAAACCATCCCAATTTCTTATGTGGCCCCATGGAAAAATTAATTGCCCACCCCTGGTCTAGATGATGTGATATATGCAAAGCATAATGAGAAAGCCCGCACGGCTGTGACTGATGTCATGAGCCTACTATTTGAGTCTCTAGCATTGTGCAAAATATGTGCTCGGCTTTTTTATTTTGCAATCTTTGTAAATGGAATTGCAAAGTGTTCAAATTAACAGGCACCTGAGAATTTGAGGCTATTTGTCTTTAACTCAATCCTTTTCACATCGATCTCTAATGTTGACTGTCAGATAATTCATAAACTCTCACACAGACATGTACACTTGGTGAAGTTTTCTGATTGTGAGTTATCTTTCGGAAGGGAAAAAGGATCTGTGACGGGGTCCGTCTCCCATATCACACAATCAGCAGAGCGAGCGATGAAATAAAGAGCATTTATTCCAAGCAAATCAAATGGTCCATAACATAATCCACCATACGGAGGGTAAACAGAAAAGAAAACACAAATATAGTCCACTAATGGATAAATGTCCATGTCTCTCTGAGGAGCCGCACCTTCAGCCCAGAGGTTCAATCTTCGTCCTTCTCTCTTCAAGTTCTCAAACAGACTGCCTCCTCCCACCAGGTAAGCAAAGAAGTTAGGTGGATTCCAGGCCCCCTCCCCCACACCTAAGGACAGAAGCGCTTCAAGGCGTTATAACCCTGCAGACAATACAATGTACACACAAGCAATACAAATAATGGACAGTGAACCAAAGTAAAATACGAACCTACACAACATGATACACAGTACACCATATCCCACCATCACAGGATCATTCATGCTAAAATGTAAAACTATCTAGCCAATGTCAGTAGGTTGGACAGACTTACATCTATTGTGTATGGGCAACTTAAGGTTCGCTATCAGTTTATAATTTGTGATAGAAAAATGCAGAAGCAGGAAATAGAGTTAAAGGGGTTTTACCTGAACAAACTTAATTTTAAAGTTAATTTTAACCACTTGTTCTTGGAATAATAATAATCTTCACAATTGGATGTGTTTAAAAAAAATGTTCCTGTGCTGAGATAATCTTATATATTTGCCCCTACTATGTACTTTGTAATGGCTGTGTCTGACTGTACAGTGAGATGGTCTTATCATACCACAGCTCCTGGGCAAGGGAGGATGCCAAGGAGAGTATACAGATTGCACAGCATGAGATCACATGTGATTCTTTCTGTGAAGTAAAACATTTCCCTGCCTGTTTTTCAAAAAAACTTTACCTCAAGGAAAGAATAATTTGTGATATCATGATTTAATGTCTGTATACATTTTTACTTCTTACCTGGACCAGGAGCTGTGGTATAATCAGACCATGTCTATGTATGGTCAGACACGGGCATTACACAGTATATAGCAAGGGAACATACGTCAAATTATCTGAGCACGGGAATTTTTTTTTTTCAACACATCTAATGGTGGAATCTATTGTTATTACAAGATCTATTGATTAAAATTAACTTTTTTCATGTTGTTCATGGGAAAACCCCTTTAATGCCAAACTGACTACTGAGACAGTGTTTAGGACTGGTTCAGCATCTTCCTTCTCGGTTTCCCAGTGACGCTAACCTGAGTTACCTCTATGTCTGCCGTGTCCCTTCACACGTATCCAATACCTGTGTACCTGTGAAGCTAAAAGGGACATGCTGTACATTGGGGTGTGCCTTTACACATCCCCTTCGTTCACATTTGGGTTTTTCTTAGTTGCTGTATCCGTCCTCCAGTCCTGTAGTGGCCTTATCATTTGCCCGGTGGACTTCTGGTGACGATTGGCTTCATATTATTTTATATCCAATCGTCCCCTCTGTAACAGGTACAACTTAGGACAGTCCAGATGGTGGAAAAGCAGCCCTAATAAAGTTACATAGAAATTCAAGCTGTCCTGCAGGCTGAAGGTGCATCAGTGTCAGCGTGAACTCTGTCGACATTTGAAATTATACGCTATCCCTAGAGACCCAGGAGGACCCCATTGCTGACACCAAGACTTAAAAAATCAAGACTGCAGGTTGCCAAAATGTTTGCCTTCTGGGAAAGCAGCATGTGGACAGATGAAACCAAAGATAGAGCTGTTTGGTAAAGCACATCATTCTACTGTTTATTCCAAAAATGAAAAACAGTGAGATGGTGAGATGAAACTCATCCTCTTTCCTCCATCTTACCTAACTTCCCTACCCTGTTTATCACAATAAATTACATCACACTTGCCCCTGTACTGGAAGTCTGCGGCCTTGGAGAAACCTTTGAGTCAGCCTTGTCCTTCAAACTGAACACCAATAATAAGAAAATAACCCGTGCCACACCGACAGAATTATATATGACAATAATTATTGTCAAAAGGTTATAGCAAGTGTGGGGGTATATTGGACCATAGAGACCATTCGGATTTATAATATATATGGGGTGGGTGTCACGCCACCTCTTTGGAAACTGTGCTCTACAACCTGTTAGGTAAACACTTTACTATTATGTGTGTTCTTTTGGTGTCGATTCTGACACTTTTATAGTTATATTTACATTTCCTTTGACGAATTGCCCACTGGTTGTTGCTATTCTGAGCAGTTTTTCCTTAGTTCATACCTGCATTTTGGATGTTTGGGTGAATTGCTCTGTGTGATTCACTCTGGTTTTTCTCTGCTGATATCAGCCAAACATTACGCTGTGGCATGACCTCTGACCACAGTTTCTCCTTTTTTCTTAATACATGAGTTTATATTGAGATTTACTGATGTGTACTTTGTGATTCACCCTTGTACTTCACTCTCATCCTTATATTAATTTATATTGATATTTATATTGATATTTATATTGATATTTACATGCAGGTTACTCTGTGACCTCCTTTTTTCTAGTCAACAGTCGTGTTTTTTAATATTGCATGAGATATTTATTTATTATGCTTCTTTTAATGAATATTAATAAAGATAATTTTTTCATGACCCCTTGTTCGTTTTTTGTTCTTTTTTGGTGATATATTGTCCTTCAAACTGCATAGCCAACCTCTTGACACCTGCTGCTGCCTCCAACACAAATTTAATTTCATAACTCATCGTCTCCTCAACCATGAATCTACAACCCTTCATCATATCTCACCACAACTAATGCAACATTCTCCTCTTTGGTCTCCCTGCTAATATTCTTGCACCTCTCCAGTCCATCCTTAAATCTGCTGTCTGACTATTCACCTCTCTGTTGGCTACTACTCCACTTCTCTCCTCTGCAGATCCCTTCATTGGCTCTCAATTCCCCAACATATTCAGTTCAAACTACGAACACTGACGTACAAAGCAGTCCATAATCTGTCTCCTCCGTATATCTTCAAATTAATCTAGCAATATCTTACAACATGTAATCTCTAGTCCTTCCAAGACCTCCTTCTTTCCTCCATACTTTTTTGTTCCTCACCCAATTGTCAAAACTTATCAAAACTTCTTCCGAATATCCCCCATCCTCTGGATTCTGTGCCCCAACATGTCCAACTATCTGCTACATTCAGAACCCTTAAGGCCCCGTCACACACAACGACATATCTAACGATATATCGCCAGGGTCACGGTTTTCGTGACGCACATCCGGCAACGTTAGCGACGTCATTGCGTGTGACACCAACGAACGACCGTTAACGATGGAAAATACTTACCAAATCGTCCATCGTTGACACGTCGTTCATTTTCAAAAAATCGTTGATTGTTGAGATCGCAGGTTGCTCGTCGTTCCCGAGGCAGCACACATCGCTACGTGTGACACCACGGGAACGACGAATTATAGCTTACCACCGGCAATGAGGAAGGAAGGAGGTGGGCGGGATGTTACAGCCGCTCATCTCCTTCCCTCCGCTTCTATTGGGTGGCCGCTTAGTGACGCCGCTGTGACACAGCACGAACAGCCCCCTTAGAAAGGAGGCAGTTCGCCGGCCACAGCGACGTTGCTAGGCAGGTAAGTCCGTGTGATGGCTCCAAATGATATTGTGCGCCACGGGCAGCGATTTGCCCGCGATGCACAAACGACGGGGGCGGGTACGCTCACAAGCGATATCGCTAGCGATATCACTGCATGTGACGGGTCCTTTAGACTGAACTTGAAAACCATTCTCTTCAAGAAAGCTTAAGACATGTAATGACCCCTTGCCATCTCATTACCCCCGGAGCTATCATAAACTCCCCAACCTACTGTGGTCTTCCCCATCATACTAACAGAATTTAAGCACTAAAGGGCAGGGTGGGTTGGTGTGCAGCCTCCGGTTAGGTTGATTTCCATATCCATTATATGCCTGTTATAATCTCCACAAGGTGGGTGCATACAATCCAAACACTCTAATTTTTACAGTAATTGCTACAGCAAGAAAGCATTGTTTCTTCCCTTCCTTTCATAGGAATCTATCTAGTATTTGTGTTTGCCCGAAAATAAGCCTTACCCAGAAAATAAACCCTAGCAGGATTTTTTAGCCTTTTTGGAGTAGACTTGAAATATAAGCCCTACTCCAAAAATAAGCCCTGGTTGTGTATTCAAACTAACAGTATCCTGAAATAGGGCTGGTGCAGCCCTATATCAGGATACCTAACTTTATTTGTCCCATTGCGTTGCTCTAAGCCCCTGCTAATTAAATGATTGAATATTCGCCCTCATCCCCACTCAAAATTGCGCCCACCGCTCTGAACTCTGCATGGGCACCCACACTTTATGCTTGCTGTACCATATTAGTGCCCGAGGATCACACCACAATACTCAGTATCTTTCCTGAGGTGACTGTGACAGCTACATAGAAATAGATGCTGTCACTCTCAGATCAGGAGTGCCGCTGTGTACTGCTGTGAGAATGCGCTGGATAATTAAGTAAATGAATATTCAGCCTCACCCCCTTGTAATCCCGCCCACTGAGTTGTGCACGGGCATCCAGAAGTGGTGCTTCCGCAGATGAGATCTCAGCTCGTCTTTGATAAAAATTAAAATGACAATTACGCTTTAAAGGCAACCTCTAAGACAAACTGTTGACATTATTTGCAGCGTCCTAAAGTATACCATGCAGTTTGGGGTCTTAATGACTATTCATTTTAAAATCAGGTTATGGCATTCATTCAATAAACACAATAACCTTAAATAATATATAATTCAATGGTGAAATTTAAAACTAATATTATGCATCTACTGAAAACAATTTGACATTTGCTATGAACCTTTTTCACCTACGCAACAGCATAGAGCTGCTCCTTTATGTATATTCTCACTGCCAAATATTAAGTTTACTAAGTACACAATGAGGATATACTGAGCAAATATACATCTTATATGAAAGGTCAACAGTAAACGGCTAATGTGGTTTATTACTTTCAGAGAAGTTTCCCTGTATATTCTGGGGCACATTTACAAAAAGTGGCATTTTGTAAAAAGTTTTTTGTCAGTATAAATTGTGCTATTTGTATATGACAAATACCAAATTCACATAAATTTTTCACAAGCAGATAGAACAGAAAATTCTAGTATTGGTAAATAATAAATTTTCAAATTTTAATATATATTATAAGCTGGAAATGTGGAGGGTCCCAACGCCGTAATAACAATCTCCTAACTTGTTGACTAAAAAAATTCAGGTTTGGAATACATTCTTTGAACCCAATTCATCAAGACCTGACCTGATTGTTCAGGATAAATTTGATGAGGGGGCATGCTAGCGTGAGATGCTACTGATTCATGAAGAAAAACCAGTAAGTGTCCAATATACTATTGCTAACTCCTTTAAATAGAAAACCCTATAAAATCTCAATTAGAGTTATTAGACCAAAAAAATGAATAAAATATATTTTTATTAGAAAAGGGTTAAAGATAAACAACAAAAATCAGGGGATAAACTAGAAACAAATCCCTCCTTAGTACTTCGACTATAAAGGCACGTGAGCATCAATAAAATATATAACAACAATATTTTTGAAATATACAAAATTTCCAAAAACATCCACCAGAGGTCACTTATTAAACAAAGAAAGGTATAAGGTGCAGTCCAATTATTGGAAGATGTTAAGATATATAGATCCACTAATGCTAGTGCAAATCACCTAAAAATGTATATAGAATTTAATACATTTTACGGTGTAAAAATATTGAATTATAAAAATCAATTCAATTGTTCATAAAGTGTCATAGTGATATATAATAAATACTTCATATAGTTATTGCACAGGCCAAGCACAGGAAGGATATAATGAAGAATAATACATAGATATTATTCTGACACTCTGCCTGAGAAATTCTCTGGTGTCTAGGATCAATGCAGGCAGACTTGGGCATCAACCTGCTTTATGCTGATTCATAGGCAGGCTAGCAAGAGTAAAGGGGGCTTTATACGCTACGAGATCGCTACAGCGATCTCGTTGGAGTCAGGGATTTTGTGACGCACATCCGGCCGCTGTAGCGATGCCGTTGCGTGTGACACCAATGAGCGATTTTGCATCGTCGCAAAAACGTGCAAAAACGCACATCGGCGACATAGGGGTCCATTCTCAAATATCGTTACTGCTGCAGTAACAAAGTTGTTCCTGCACACATCGCTCCGTGTGACACCGCAGGAATGAGGAAGCTCTCCTTATCTGCCTCCCGGCCACAAGGGAGAAAAAATTGCTAAGGGACTTTTTGACCCGAATGTATCTCAGATAAGTGCAAATTGTTTATTTTCCATTTTTTCCCTCACTAATTGATGGTATAACCCCTTAGATTTACCCGACAAGAAGGAAGCTCAGGGATATCGTAGGAGGGAAAGCTGCCGAGGAATGGGGGCACCTTTTTACCTTTAGGGTGCGTGTAACCTTGGTTATATCTCCATTGGCAGGTAGAGGAAAGAGAGAACGAGGGTTATTTAGAGATTTCTCCCACTGGTAGTACCATTAAGGTGACATAAGAGTGGAACAACTGGCTTGTTCCGTAGGTGAATATTATTGGGGCTGTCTCATGGTCCTGGGATGTTTTGTGTGTGTCACATTTTCACAGGTGGAATTTTGAACTGTTTTAATTGATCACTGGATAATCAGAACCCATACTGCCCCTTTCGAATAGGCTGTTTGTTACCTTTAGAGAGTCATGTAACTTACACTTCCTTCTACGTCCCCACTCCTCTGGTAGTAAGGTACAGGTCGGAATTGTTGTCTCGCTCTTGTGCGGGGACCCACAAGCGCCTTTTCCTTGCCCTCTGATTCACCTTTTTTTTTTTGTCTGTTTTTTTTTTTTTTACTGTGGAAGGATTTTTCTCAGCACACGGTCTCATCCATGACGAACTGCACAATATATCTTAAGCTGAGACTGAGATCCATTCACTGCAACAGGGGAATCGGCCTGCAGAGGGTTTTTGTGCTGAATTTCAGCGCTGGATCAATGGACACCCAGTGGAACGATTGCGCTTAAAAGCCAGTCTATCCAGGGTTTGTCCAAAAGGGTAATGGAAACCTTAATAATGTATGAAACACCCCCTACTTTAGAGTGTGCCATCTCTCTAGCAATACGTATTGATTACTATTCCATGAAACCAAAACTGTCTGGGAAGAGGTTACTATACCAGCATTACCATCAGAGGCCTCACCCGAACCTATGCAGCTTGGAGGGAAGTTTTGTGTAGGGAAAAGCCTCCACACCTCCAAAAAGGGGAGGAGTTTGTTTTTCTGTAGGAAAAGGGGACATTTTATCAGTGCTTGTCCCTCCGTGCCCAAGCAAAAACAAGAAGTCAGAAAATTCCTAGACCCAGGATGTTTGGTGGATTCCAACCTGGGTCTACATATATCCTATGGTGTCTCATTGTTTAATACCCATAAGGGTTAAGGTTGGAGGCCTAGAAGTTTCTATTACAGTTTTTCTGGATAGTGGATCAGGGGTAAACATGATCGGTGAACAGTTTCGTTGTTCTTCTGGGTTGGATTCTGGGTCTTCCTGGTCCTCTCTCAGATTTTAGTGATATGTTCTCAGAAAAGGAATGTCAGGAATTTCCGCCACATAGGTCTTAAAATTATCACTGCACCATAAGGTTGATGTCGGGGACAAAATTGTTCGAGCAGACTCTATAACTTGTCGAGTCCTGCGTAAAAGTCCAGGTCCGCCGGGTTTCAAAAGTATCCGGGTGCTGGACCTGGGCCCGGAGTTCTCAAGGAACTCTGTCTAATGATGTGGATTCAGCAATTTGGGAAATAAAAAAAATAAAGGAAAAATAAAAATAAATCAAGCGCGCTATACTTACCGCGTCTCCTGCGTGGCTGTAACTGCTTTTGGTCTGCTCACTCTTCTGGGGCCTCTTATTAGGCCCATACATATTCACTGCTTCCCCCGTCCACCGGCAGTCCTAGTGTCGGTGATGGGTTGCAAAAGATCACTCGGGAACACTGTAAATATTGAACCGTTACTGAGCTGCTGGAGATACGACACACATCCAGGAGAAGTAAAATACGAGGTGGTTTAATTCAACGCATTTCGAAGTGTAGCCCCACTTCTTCATCAGGAAATTCACCAGTATGACCCAATAAGGTGAGCACATCCCTTTTTCCTTGTTACTGGCTAAGACCCTATTGCACTCTTTTCCCTCCAGCTTTTTACACACATGATTGATTGCAGTCAGACGTGCCCCTAGCCTGTGTGACAGCGTCTGACTGCTTGCGATCACAGACCCTGTCCGCGGGTCTATTTTGTTTTTGAGGGGTGCGTGATTCCTTCTGCGCAGTGAGAACGCTGGTGGCCTGACCAGGCAGGCTTGGGGCGGAGGTGGAGGACACAGATGAGGTGGAGGAGGCAAAAGCAGTGGCGGAACTTGGACAGACAGAGGATTGACACACAAGTCGTGGGGACGGCAAGACTTGTGCAGCAGACCCTTCACCATCTATCACCATAGTTACCCAGTGCCCAGTCAGCGACATGTAACGTCCCTGTCCATGCTTACTGGTCCAAGTATCGGTGGTGAAATGCACCCGTTCACACACAGAGTTTCTTAAGGAAGCGGTGATGTTGTGTGCGACATGCTGGTGTAGCACGGGCACACCTTTCTTAGAGAAGTAGTGGTGACTGGGCATCTGGTACTGGGGCACAGCGACAGACATAAGGTCTCTAAAATCCTGTGTGTCCACCAGGCGGAAAGGCAGCATTTCGGTAGCCAAGAGCTTACAGAGGGATAAAGTCAACCTCTTAGCTTTGTCATGGGTCGCAGGAAATGGCCTTTTATTTGTCCACATCTGAGGGACAGAGATCTGGCTGCTGTGTGTAGATGGTGTTGAGTAGGGTGTCCCTGGAAAAATGCAGGTTTGTGAGGAAAGTGCAGGCGGAGACATGATGTTGCCTTCATCCAACATTGGTGCTATCGATGTCTGAGAGAGCTGTACACACGCACTTGTTTCCCCTTCCAAACCAACTGACGACCTACCAAGCAAACTGCGTGTTGCGGCTACAGTGGTGGAAGTTGTGCATGGAAAACCAGGTGTGACAGCTGTCCCCACAGTCCTAGAAGATGAAGAGCGCGCGGATGCACTGGAAGGGGCAGGCGGTGGATGGTTCGCTCCGCTAGGCCGCATTGCAGCACGGTGAGCTTCCCACTGGGACATATGATATTTATTCATGTGACGATTCATGGAAGAAGTTGTCAAACTGCTGAGGTTTTACCCTCTACTAACAGAATCCCAACAAATTTTACAGATCACATAATTTGGGCGATCTTTTGCTATGTCAAAAAAGGACCAGGCTAGGCAAGGCTTAGAGGGCATGCGACCTGCTGAGCCCCCCCGACTAGTGCTCAGAGGCAGAGTGGTGGTGAGGATGCAGTTGTAGACGTGCTACCAGTGCTCCGACTCTGTCCAGGAAAGCGCAAGGTAACTTCATCGTCGGTTGCATCCTCCTCCACCGCCTCTGTTGACCTCCTCGAGTGCCTGACTGTGGGTTGACAGTAGGTTGGATCTAGAACTTCCTCATCAATTGTTGTGTTTGCACTCCCCTCACCCTCAGACCGAGCCTCTTCTTGCCCTGACCGAATATTTAAGTTGTCATCCCAATCTGGTATCTGCGTCTCATCGTCATCAGTATGTTCCTCATTGTCTATAACAACAGGTGTTACAGTTTGTGAAAAAGGGTCAACACTATGCTCAGAAACTTGGTCCTCACGGCCTGAATCAGAGTCACAAAGGTTCTGGGCATCACTGCAGACCATTTCCTGGTCTGTACTCACTGTAGCTTGGGAGCAGACCTCTGATTCCCAGGCTATAGTGTGACTGAACAGCTCTGCAGACTCAGCCATCTCAGTTCCACCATACTGTGCAGGGCGGATGGAGACTTCAGAGCTGGGAGAATGCAAGTGTGATTGGGCTGACAACTCAGAGGACTGGTGTTGTTTGGATGCGGTAGTTGAGGTGGCGGAGAGGGCACTTGTTGGACCACTTGAGATCCATTCAAGCATTTTCATTTTTTGGCCATCATCTACCTTTGTTCCAGTTGTTCGTGTCCGTAAAAAAGGGAGCACATCGGATTGTCCACGGTAAGTAGTAGACATCTTACTTTTGCTGGAAGATGGTCTATCTTCAGCAGATGTTAGTGGAGCTTTGCCACCTTCCCCACGGACAAACCCTTTTTTTCCTTTTCCAACACGTCTCTTCCCCTTTCCACCAGCATCTGTCATTTTGCCACTCATTTTGATTGCGACAAGATTGTGCACTTAAAATGTGGTAGTAAAAATTGAGAGGTGGTGTAGATTGCAGCGGTGGTCTAGCTTTATTAAAAGCAGAATAAACAACAATAATTATCCCTGACAATGCAACTACGGCCCTTAAACTGGCAGCATAAATTGCTAGTATAATAGCTTTGTAACAATGAGCTTGGATGTTCAATGCAGAGGTGCTGCAAATATCTTTGCACTAGTGGGACAATACAGAAGTCCAACAGCCACGTTTAGGATGCCACTAAGTTTCCTCAGTGTTTGCTAGTATAATGGTTTTGTAACAATGAGTTTGAGTGTGCAATGCAGGCAGACGTGCTGCAAATATCTTTGCACTAGTGGGACAATACAGAAGTCCAACAGCCACGTTTAGGATGCCACTAAGTTTCCTCAGTGTTTGCTACTATAATGGCTTAGTAACAATGAGTTTGAGTGTGCAATGCAGGCAGACGTGCTGCAAATATCTTTGCACTAGTGGGACAATACAGAAGTCCAACAGCCACTTTTAGGATGCCACTAAGTTTCCTCAGTGTTTGGTATTATAATGGCTTTGTAACAATGAGTTTGAGTGTGCAATGCAGGCAGACGTGCTGCAAATATCTTTGCACTAGTGGGACAATACAGAAGTCCAACAGCCACGTTTAGGATGCCACTAAGTTTCCTCAGTGTTTGCTACTATAATGGCTTAGTAACAATGAATTTGAGTGTGCAATGCAGTCAGACGTGCTGCAAATATCTTTGCACTAGTGGGACAATACAGAAGTCCAACAGCCACGTTTAGGATGCACTAAGTTTCCTCAGTGTTTGCTACTATAATGGCTTAGTAACAATGAGCTTGAGTGTGCAAAGGGCAGGAGGGTACAGTGGCAGGGTTGTGGGTCTGGGTAGAGGAAAGGAAGCCTCCCTTTCTATCCCTCCTAATGGGGAAATGCAGCGAGGAAATCCCTGACCTTAGCTACACAGACGCTGTCATCTTGTGTAGATGTTAAAATCTGTTATCACGGCCCTGACTGTCACCTATGGCTCTGACCCTGCCGGTATTAGCCCTTAAAATGACTAATAGAAACTTCTATCCCTATTCTGTATAGCGCTGTGTATAGAGCGTACACAGCAGTATCGGAGACAGGAGCTACGCCAGCGGTGTCTGACACCCAGACGCAGAAGAGATAATGGCGTCCGGACGGGCAGATACTCGTTTTTATAATGCAGGGACATGTGACATGGACATCCTATCACACATGACGTTGCTTCTCTGGCTAAAAGTCCACTTAGCTGTGTGTGTGTCTGGGATTGGCTGACATGCTGGCCCTCCCCACTACACGCGCGCGCTTAGGGAAGGAAGACAAGGAAAAAAAATAAATAAATGGCGATCGCCATTATCCAAACAGCAGTGATCTGAATGCGCTGTTCCCGCACACTATACACTGAAATTTCATAATAGTGTGAGTCACAGAGTGACTTACACTATTACAGCAGAAAGCCAGCTAGTAATTAGCTTGTTTTTTTGCTGCTAGAACCGTTCTCGAACGTATCTAGAACTATCGAGCTTTAGCAAAAAGCTCGAGTTCTAGTTCGATCTAGAACAGCCCCCAAAATCACTCGAGCTGCGAACTGGAGAACCTCGAACCGCGAACCGCGCTCAACTCTACTAATTACTGTCCTCGGACAACCTCTCTACACTACTGGAAATAGTTAATGTCCATGTTACAATAATGCAACTTGGGGTCGCTTATGGCAGCTAATTCATAGGGGGAACTTAGAAAGAGGGAGAAGTTTGAGTTTGGGTGCAATGATTTCCCTAAATATTATTTGAAGGGGTGGGAGCCATTGCTTTTCCAGAGCTTCGTGGCGAAGCAGCTCAAGAAATTGCAATTTTTTGCCAAAAATCTCAAAATTTTTAAAATAAGTACAGTTTGGAATGTTTAGTGCTTTAGTGCACATTTGGTGCTGCTTTTTGTTTTTTCTTCATTGAATTGGTCGGTGGTTGACCTCCACCTTGCTTTGCACCCCAATTTGGGATGTATTCCATCTGTCTAGATTTTGGCGGTTGGTGACTGTTCACATTAAGTCATCAGGCTTTGTCCACAGGCTATTTACTTCATGCAGCATTTGCTTGGACCTGTCCCGCCCACAGCCATGACTCAGTCATGGGTACGGGATTGAAATAGACCAGGTGAGTGCTGCTAAGAGCAGTTCTACTATTCATATGTGAGGCCGTATGGCACATTTTATAAAAATATTTTAGTGTAGGACTGCTTCAAATGAGATTTGCCGTGACGTGGCGAAGCAGCTCAAGAAATTGCAATTTTTTGCCAAAAATCTCAAAATTTTTAAAATAAGTACAGTTTGGAATGTTTAGTGGTTTAGTGCACATTTGGTGCTGCTTTTTGTTTTTTCTTCATTGAATTGGTCGGTGGTTGACCTCCACCTTGCTTTGCACCCCAATTTGGGATGTATTCCATCTGTCTAGATTTTGGCGGTTGGTGACTGTTCACATTAAGTCATCAGGCTTTGTCCACAGGCTATTTACTTCATGCAGCATTTGCTTGGACCTGTCCCGCCCACAGCCATGACTCAGTCATGGGTACGGGATTGAAATAGACCAGGTGAGTGCTGCTAAGAGCAGTTCTACTATTCATATGTGAGGCCGTATGGCACATTTTATAAAAATATTTTAGTGTAGGACTGCTTCAAATGAGATTTGCCGTGACGTGGCGAAGCAGCTCAAGAAATTGCAATTTTTTGCCAAAAATCTCAAAATTTTTAAAATAAGTACAGTTTGGAATGTTTAGTGCTTTAGTGCACATTTGGTGCTGCTTTTTGTTTTTTCTTCATGGAAATAGTTAATGTCCATGTTACAATAATGCAACTTGGGGTCGCTTATGGCAGCTAATTCATAGGGGGAACTTAGAAAGAGGGAGATGTTTGAGTTTGGGTGCAATGATTTCCCTAAATATTATTTGAAGGGGTGGGAGCCATTGCTTTTCCAGAGCTTTTTCTCTATCAGTAATGTGGAACCTCCCTATATTTCCATTGACAGATGACACACCTGAGTGGGGGCTGGTTTTGTGCTTGATAAGTTAGAGGTTTAATTGGTAACATTTTGGGAGTACAGAACATTTTTTGATTGCTTTCAATATATTGCTGGGATCACATTCTTGTGTTCTACGCTGAGCACTTATGTCAGGGTTTCCGTGGGTACGGAAAGTATTCAGACCCCTTTAAAGGGAACCAATCACCAGGATTTTCGTATGTAACCTAAAGCCTATAACCTATACTGGCACTCTCAGGCTGCTTTTCTACATACCATTAGTGGTCAGCTCAGATGTCTAGGCTTTCAAGTCCAAGAAAGTGAAGCTTAAAAATTTGTCAGCTTTTTGAGTGACAGTTGCACTACAGCAGTTAATAGCAGGGTGGGTTATGCACATGGATTCTTGACCCCCTGCCTGTTCCTCCATGTCTCTCTGGCTCTATGCTAATTTTTCTTTTCAGGAAGATGGCGTCGGAGTTGGCACTTGCGCATAGCGCTTATCTCCGGCGCTATCTTTCTGTGGGGCCACAATATACATTGCCGGGTCCCCTTCGGCAGTCCAGGGCCCTGGCACTTGCTTGGGTGCACCAAGTTCTGACGCCGGCCCAATGTGTACATTCTTTTGCTTCGTCCCCTGCCCTGGAGATGTGGTATGATCAGAACATGTTCCTGCACTGTCAGACACCGCCATTACACAGTACATAGCAGAGGCCCATTTACAAAATGATGTCAGCACAAGAACACTGTTTTTAATACATCCAATTGTAGAACTTATTATTATGCTTAAAACTATTGCCTGAAATTTATTTTTTCATGGGACAACTCCTTTAATTAAGCGTTCATGTTTAAATTAGGAGTTACTATCCACTTCTATGGATTTTTGCTTTAATTTTGGTTAAATCACTACTTTATATCACTAACAAAAAAGATGCCACAAAAATGACAAATATAGTGCTAAAAAAAATTTCACAAAAAAATACCTATATCATCGATGAGATGCTTTGTGCTCATTCCTAAAGAGAGAAAATAGCCCTACTAAAACCACAGGAATAGGTTATATTGGGGTAACTAAAACAATGTCTCACTGCACTGTATGATTGAGAAATCACAAAGTATAAAGGCTTTTTATGTTATCTAACCACGGCTACTGAAAGGTTAGGCTCATCTCACATCTGCGGTATTTTGCCGCAAAACCGGATCTGTCACAAATGTGCGCTGGGGTCCTGGGTTCAATTCCCATCAAGGACATCATCTGCAAGGTGTTTGTATGTTCTCCCCGTGATTGCGTGGGTTTCCTCTGGGTTCTCCGGTTTCCTCCCACACTCCAAAAACATACAGTTAGGGACCTTAGATTGTGAGCCCCAATGGGGACAGTGTTGCCAATGTATGTAAAGTGCTGTGGAATTAACAGCGCTATATAAATGAATAAATATTATTATTATCATTATTATTATTATTATTTATTTTCAATGGAATCGCGGCAAGATGGAGTCACATGTGGTTGTGTATGATGTTCACAACCGCATGTGACCGTGTCTTGCCGTGATTCCATTGGAAATTAACCCCTTAACGACCCTTGACGTACTGGGTACGTCATGGTGACATGGTGCTAAATGACCCATGACGTACCCAGTACGTCATGGCGAAATCGCGGTCCCGGAGCCCCGGGGAGTCCAATTTGTTTAATTAAACAGTAGATTCGGGAAGGAGGGGACCTCTGCCTGACCTCAGGAGGGGTGGTGCCTCCTCCTCGAACCTACAGAGGCTGTGATTGGCTGACGAACGCCGCTCAGCCAATTACAGTCACTGTAATGTTCCAGCCATTGAAAATGGCTGGAACATTGAAATACAGCCCTGAGCAGTGCTGCTGTAGCACTGGCCATTGGCTGGAGCTGGGTGATCGGTGCTTCACCCGCCCCCCAGCTCTGATTGGAGAGACCGGTCTTGTGACTGATGTCTCCAATCACCGTGGATCTGGTGCCGGTGACCTGTGTCCGTCCCTGAAAGCCGAGGAGAGCGGTCTATGCGGGTGCCCATCGGTAAGTTGCTGCCCCCGCCCCTGTCCCCGATCGCCCTTCCAGCCCCGCCGCTGTCTCCTATCGCCCCGCCCGCCACCGCCAGCCCTGCCGCTATCTCCGATCACCCCGCCAGCCCTGCCGCTGTCTCCGATCGCCCCGCCCACCACCATTAGCCCCGCCGCTGTCTCCGATCGCCCCGCCCGCCAGCGCCAGCCCCGCCTCTGTCTCCGATCGCCCCGCCCACCAGCCCCAGCCCTGCCACTGTCTCTGATCGCCCCGCCCACCACCGCCAGCCCCGCCGCTGTCTCCGATCGCCCCACCCGCCACCGCCATCCCCGCCGCTGTCTCTGATCACCCCGCCCGCCAGCGCCAGCCCCACCGCTGTCTCCGATCGCCCCGTCACTGTCTCCGATCGCCCC
Source organism: Anomaloglossus baeobatrachus (assembly GCF_048569485.1). NCBI lineage: Eukaryota > Metazoa > Chordata > Amphibia > Anura > Aromobatidae > Anomaloglossus > Anomaloglossus baeobatrachus. Next base: position 94,358,707 of record NC_134356.1, on the reverse strand, counting down.
GCCCGCCACCGCCAGCCCCGTCGCGGCCCCGATCGCCACCGCCAGCCCCGCCGCTGTCTCCGATCGCCCTGCCGCTGTCTCCCGATCCACCGCTGTCCCCGATCGCCCCGCCCGCCACTGTCCCCGCCGCCACATTCGCCACTGTCCCCGCCGCCACACTCGCCACTGTCCCCGCCGCCGTTGCACCCTCCTTTTTCAGCCACTGCTGCCCCCGAATCGACCCCCACTGTTCCCGATCGGCCGCCGCCGCCTCCTTCATCGGCTGCCCCTTCTCCATCGCCACTACACCTCCTCCCCCTCCATGTGCTGCAAGCCACCCTCTCCCTCCATGTGCTGCAAGCCACCATCCCCCCTCCATGTGCTGCAAGCCACCCTCCCCCTCCATGTGCTGCAAGCCACCCTCCCCCCTCCATGTTCTGGGGCCCTTTCCCATCTTCCATCCGCTGCGCCCTTTCTCATCTGCCGCCCCGCCCTCTCACATCGCATTATCCAACGCAGTTGCTCGCTTCCAGACTTGAGTGGATGATGCGATGCGAGACTCGTGCATTGCTCTCACGTTTGGCACTGGTCTTAGTGGCAGGCGCTCATATTTTTTTTTTTTATTCATTATTTTTTTTTTACTGATGTCTGTATTTTTTATTTCGCCAAACTAATTTTTTTGTATGAGGGGGGGGTCTAGTTTCCAAAATGGGATCACATGTGGGGGAGCTCCATTGTTTAGGCACCTCAGGGGGTCTCCAAATGCAACATGGCGTCTGCTAATAATTCCGATCAATTTTACTGTGAAATGGCGCTCCTTCTTTTCTGAGCCCCGCCGTACGCCCAAACAATTGATTTCCACCACATATGAGGTACCTGTGTACTCAGGAGAAATTGCACAATACATTTTATGGTGCACTTTTTCCTGATACCCTTGTGATAAAAAAAGCTACCTGGTTGAAAAAACAATTTTGTGGTAAAAAAAAGAATAAAATATTTTCACGGCTGAACATTACAAACGTTTGTGAAGCCTCCAGGGGTTCAAAGTGCTCACTAAACAGCTAGATAAATTCCATGTGGGGTCTAGTTTCCAAAATGGGGTCAATTGTGGGGGAGCTCCATAGTTTAGGCACTTCAGGGGGGTCTCCAAACGCAACATGGCGTCCGCTAATAATTCCAACCAATTTTGCTGTGAAATGGCGCTCCTTGCCTTCCGAGTCCTGCCGTGTGCCCAAACATTTGATTTCCACCACATATGAGGTATCTGCATACTCAGGAGAAAATGCACAATACATTTTATGGTGCATTTTTTCCTGATACCCTTGTGATAAAAAAAGCTACCTGGTTGAAGCAACAGTTTTGTGGTAAAAAAAAATGTTTTTCTTTTCACGGCTCAACGTTATAAACTTCTGTGAAGCCCCCAGGGGTTCAAAGTGCACATCAAACATCTAGAAAAAATATTTGAGGGCTCTAGTTTCCAAAATGGGGTCACTTATGGGTGAGCTCCATTGTTTAGGCACCTCAGGGAGTCTTCAAACCAGACATGGCATCCGCTAATGAGTGCAGCTAATTTTGCACTCAAAAACTCAAATGGCGCTCCTTGCCTTCCGAGTCCTGCCGTGTGCCCAAAAATTTGATTTCCACCACATATAAGGTATCTGCGTACTCAGGAGAAAATGCACAATACATTTTATGATGCATTTTTTCTGATACCCTTATGAAAATACTATTTTTTATGGCTAAAGTAACATTTTTGTGTTAAAAAAGTAAAATTTTCATTTTTTCTTCTACATTGCTTTGGTTGCTGTGAAGCTCCTAAAGGGTTAATAAACTTCTTGGATGTGGTTTTGAGCAGAGTGAGGGGTGCAGATTTTAGAATGGGGTCACTTTTGGGTATTTTCTGTCGCCTAGGTTTCCTAAATCACTCCAAATGTGATGTGGTACCTAAAAAATTTTTTTTTGTAAATTTTGTTGGAAAAATGAGAAATTGCTGATGAACTTTGAACCCTTCTAACTTCCTAACAGAATTTTTTTTTTTTTTCAAAAATTGCCCTGGTGTAAAGCAAACAAGTGTGAAATGTTATTTAGTAACTATTTTGTGTGACATATCTCTCAGATTTATGGGCATAAAATAAAATTTTCGCCAAATTTCCGAAATTTTCACAAACGCAAAACATATCGGCCTAAATCTACCACTGACATGAAGTACATGAAGTACAATATGTCATGAAAAAACAATGTCAGAATCGCCAGGATCCGTTGAAGTGTTCCAGAGTTATAACCTGTCAAAGTGACACTGGTCAAAATTGCAAAAAATGGCCGGGTCTTTAAGGTGAAAACAGGCTGGGGGCTGAAGGGGTTACTGGAACTGAAACGCATTTGTGACAGATCCGGTTTTGCGGCAAAATACTGCAGATGTGAAGAGCGTTTTACTGAATATTGTTGGAAAATCAAATTTTAAAAATGCAGTACTTACATCAAGTTCAGCCTTAGATTCAGCTAGCCGTTCATGATCAGCACAGTCAATGACATAAACAACACCATTTATTGCAGGGAGGTAGTTTTTCCACACTCTTCGTGCTAAATTGAAATAAAAATCATAATTAATTTGATATGAGGATCTCACTATGTTTTCTACTAGTACATGAACAATAATCCGAAATTCCCTAATAATGCTAGGCTACCAAGTCCAATAGTGGCCACTAAATGGCTCACTCAACCTCTTATTTGGAGTTTTATAATGAGCTAATTTGGAAAGATGAATCCCTGCTATATAGCACAAGATTTTTCATTTTTAAGGACACTCATGACTCATCCTAAAGGTGTATTCCTACGCCATAGTCATATTATGGATCGTATGGCTATTTTCAGAATATTGGGCAGAAACTCATCATGTTTAAGTGGCTATTCATTCTGAGGCTATTCTACCAAGGAATAAGGAGGAATAAGGCAAGAACAGGTTCACTACTCATTAAAAGAGTTGTCCGATAAAAACAAGTTATTACTTACACAATAGGTGACAATTTGTTGATGGATGGTGTGACGACACAGACTTTTTCAATGTGTGTCGTGGGTTAAAATTTCTTACATTAGCCAGACGTATTGTTCTTCTGTGTGCTAACTCATGTTTGCTAAACTATTGTTTGGGACCAGACCCTTCTGAGCAATCATTGTAATGTAGTTGTGTGTTGCTAATCTAATGTAAATTACCTTAGTAGCCATTGTCTAGTCTGTGACTTGCAGACTACATGTAGATATCCTCAGTCTTTCTATCCACATGATTTAAATGAACATTATCCATGCAGCTTCAAATTCATCCAATAAGAGAAGCAACCTTGTACAACCAATCCGATAAGGGCACAGTTTATCCTAAGGGAAGGTTATGGCTATAAAAGGGATTTCTTTAAGTCACCAGTGGTTGTTGGATGTCGCATGATCCAGTCTAAGCTCTTAGGAGCTGACTAGGGGATCAGGACCAGGATACCTTGTGGACTCGGTCTAGGGACTTTTGCTCCGACTAGAGGAATACTTGGCTACATGACTTCAAACCAAAGACTACTTAAGGAGGAAACCCAGGTTGGGACAATCCAGTCACCTGGTACAGACTTTGCAGACCTCAGCCAGCTTCCTAAATCTGTCGTTATTCCATTCTCGGTGGGTGCCCGCCAAAAGCGGGGTGCTGCTGGATTGGAGTAAATAGCCCTGGAACCTCTGAGGCATGGACATTCTAAATCCCTGGTAAGCCAGCAGAAGGGTGAGACTCTGTTGCCTGTTACATTTGTGTGTTTTGCTGGTTATGTGTTATGTGCCATTGATATTTTGGGGATCCAATAAAGTCTTAATATTGTGATTCCCTCACCCTGTGTTGTCTGAGTAGTGTTCCGCCCACGGTTAAGGAGGTCGTGAGTTCAGTTGGGATGAGCCCTGAGCCACGCTGTCTTTCTAAAGGCGGCTGGGCCAGCGGACAAGAGCACCCACTGAGCCCCGTGTCTGCACAGATGGGTGTCGCACCAGTGGGACCCACACAATCGGCAGAACAAGTAGATTTTATCTCCGGTAGAATGGAGTGGCAGTGCGCATGCTCAAATATCAGTCCATTCATTACATTTAATTCTGCCAAGTGTTGCACCTAACTTTTTTTGGCAGCCCCATAGGGTATACTGTTCCATTTTGTAATGGGGAATAAAAGTTCCCTGAGCTACAGATGAGTGTAAGTCCCAGAGACGAAACAGCCACACAGCCACACATCAGCAAGGTATCATCAATCCGTTACATAGGTGATAAGTTGTCTTCAATCGGCAACCCATTAAAATTATCATAAGGGTAAGATAATATGCTTGTTTCATGCAAAAAAAAAAAAAAGAGAGAGCATAGTTTTGTAAATTTTAACTAATGTCTAGGGAGAATTTTTCTCTTTGTTGATACCCTGGAATATTTATGATCATGGTTGTCATGCTGTAAACACCAACAGTAGTCTGCAGTCATGTTTGTATTCCATCTGCTTTAGATACAAGATGGAAGATTTTGCCATTGCGTTCATACCAGTAATATTTACCACGTATGTGGTTTTGAGGCTCTCACCACACCATTGGAATTCCAAAGTTGATGGTTTTTATGTGACCCTTAAGCTGGTGTCACACTAAGCGACAGCGACAACGACGTCGCTGTTACGTCACCATTTTCGGTGACGTAACAGCGACCTTGTAAGTCGCTGTTATGATCGCTGCTTAGCTGTCAAACACAGCAGAAGCAGCGATCATAACGTCGCTGTGCTACATGTGCAGAGAGCAGGGAGCCGCGCTTGGCGCTGGCTCCTTGCTCTCCTAGGTACAGTACACATCGGGTTAATTAACCCGATGTGTGCTGCAGCTACATGTCACAGTGCAGAGAGCAGGGAGCCGCGCGCACTGCTTAGCGCTGGCTCCTTGCTCTCCTTGCTACAGTATACATCGGGTTAATTACCCGATGCATACTGCAGCCACATGTCACAGTGCAGGAGCCGGCACTGGCAGCAAGAGCGGAGGCTGGTAACCAGCGTAAACATCGGGTAACCAGGGAAAGGTCTTCCCTTGGTTACCCGATGTTTACGCTGGTTACAGCTTACCGCAGCTGCCAGTGCCGGCTCCTGATCACTTCATTTCGTCGCTCTCTCGCTGTCACACACAGCGATGTGTGTGTCACAGCGGGAGAGTGACGACCAGAAAATGAAGCTGGACATTCAGCAACGACCGGCGACCTCACAGCAGGGGCCAGGTCGTTGCTGGATGTCACACACAGCGACAGCGACGGGACGTCGCTGCAACGTCTCAGAAAATGGTGACGTAGCAGCGACGTCGTTGTCGTCGTCGTTATGTGTGACACCAGCTTTAGTCCATTGCTTCAAGTTTGTCCTTCACACTTTATCTGGTGCCCAAGGATTTTCCTGGTCACTGAATTAACTCCAAAATATGCATGCTAAGCTTTATGCGCAAAGTCACATATATTTGACTTTTGTTCGGGTGTTGTAAAACAACCACTAAGGCAACAGAATATATCAGGATCATTCCTGCACCTTCCCCTAATTGTTCAACTGTTAGATTAATACATATTCAACAAAAACCTTTTTAATAGAGGTAAATTTGCTGCGACTTGTAAGCCTCTTGAATGACTGAATGCTACCATCGGTTTTCGCGCTGTTTATTTAGCCATAAAATTCAGACGTCTGCAGAGTCTAACTGTTTATTAAGCAGTCTTCCTACTATAGTTATACTGATTGCATATTCAGCATATTTAAATACTATAATTAGATATGTTATATTATTACTGTAAGAGCTCCTTTGTAACCATCATTTCATGGAAAATCTGAATGTGACTGGAGGTAATGGATGTGATTTTTGGATTCTGCACTCCAAAATTCATACAGATCATATTTTATATTGTAGTCAGAAAAATTGATCTAGAGCAGTGTAATAGGTGATTGAGAGATCATGTGGCATTAGTTAGAGCTCATAGGCACCGATGAAAATTCTTCAACTATCACAGGTTTTTAATAATATTATTTTTCATATATATATATATATATATATATATATATCGGTCAAAGGGACATTTTTGGAACTTCTAGGCTCCAGGGCAGAAGTAGTACTGGAACCTCTGCAGAACTATATTTATGCCCCTGGTGGCAGCTTCTCCATCTCCATGCTTCAAAGTGGTCTTTGTGCCTATCACTCGCACATTCACTTTGTACTGCAGGTACCTGCTATAAACCAACTATATTGAACTGTTTTGTTCAGATGACTGCCTCCACACTCTGCCAGGAAGAAGCCATTACTCCAAAAGAAACATCAGACGCACAAAGCAACAAAAACCTTAATTTTTGGAGACATGTCCTATAGTCTGATGAAATTAAAATTGAACTGTTTGGCCATAATGACCATGCTACGTTTGGAGGAAAAAGTGAGAAGCTTTGAAGCTTAAGAACACCATCCCAACTGTGAAACACGAGGGTGGCAGCATCATGTTGTGGGGTTGTTTTGCTGAAGGGGGGACTGGTGCACTTCACAAAATAGATGGCATCATGAGGAAAGAAGAGTATGTAGCAGTACTGAAGCAACAGCTCAAGACTAGAGATGAGCGAACCGGCTGTGGTTCGGCTCGAGTTCGGTTCATCGAACAGGTGTCCCGTTCGAGTTCGGTTCGGCGAACGTTCGAAGAACCGAACTCGAACCGCATAGGAAACAATGGCAGGCAATCACAAACACATAAAAACACCTAGGAAACACCCTCAAAGGTGTCCAAAAGGTGACAAACAACTCACAACACAACACAAACACATGGGAAAGTGACAAGGACATATACTCATGCGAAAACAAAAGAGCTGGACAAGGAAAAAGAGGAGGAGACACAAATATAGGCATGGCACGCCCTTCTAAAATCATGTAAAACACCACAAGGTGACTCCAAGCGGAGTTCTCCCTTTTTTCCAAAAATTGGGCCACACACATACCCACCCCTTTAGTGGCAGCACTTGTGCCCCAGTTGTACACTTCACAGCTAGATTTGCATCAAGCACATTCAAAAATACGCCATGCGTTTCCGTCCTCAGGATTGCACCGGGGTAGGTAGCAAAGTCTTTGCTGAACCATGACTTGTTCATCTTGGCTCCTTTTAAAAAACACAGCAAGCAAGGGTTACTCCAAGCGGAGTCTCCCTTTTTTCCAAAATTTGGGCCACACAGGCACTCACCCCTTCAGTGGCAGCACTTGTGCCCCAGTTGTACACGTCACAGCTAGATCTGCATCAAGCACAATCAAAAATACGCCATACTTAACCGTTTCCAGGATGACCCCGGGGTAGGTAGCAAAGTATTTCCTGATCCCAGATCTGTTCATCTTGGATCATTTTTAAAAACAATGTAAGCAAGGGTTACTCCAAGCGGAGTCTCCCTTTTTTCCAAAAATTGGGCCACACAGACACCCACCCCTTCAGTGGCAGCACTTGTGCCCTAGTTGTACACTTCACAGGTAGATTTGCATCAAGCACAATCAAAAATACGCCATACTTAACCGTTTCCAGGATGACACCGGGGTAGGTAGCAAAGTCTTTCCTGATCCCAGCTCTGTTCATCTTGGATCATTTTTAAAAACAATGTAAGCAAGGGTTACTCCAAGCGGAGTCTCCCTTTTTTCCAAAAATTGGGCCACACAGACACCCACCCCTTCAGTGGCAGCACTTGTGCCCTAGTTGTACACTTCACAGGTAGATTTGCATCAAGCACAATCAAAAATACGCCATACTTAACCGTCCCCAGGAGGACACCGGGGTAGGCAGCAAAGTCTCTCCTGATCCCAGATCTGTTCATCTTGGATCATTTTTAAAAACAATGTAAGCAAGGGTTACTCCAAGCGGAATCTCCCTTTTTTCCAAAAATTGGGCCACACAGACACCCACCCCTTCAGTGGCAGCACTTGTGCCCTAGTTGTACACTTCACAGCTAGATTTGCATCAAGCACATTCAAAATCCACAAGCATTTACTCTCCCCAGGATGACACAGAGGTAGTAAATTCCTTGTGGATCCATGACTTGTTCATTTTGATGAACGTTAGTCTGTCCACATTGTCACTGGACAGATGCGTGCGCTTATCTGTCAGCACACACCCAGCAGCACTGAAGACACGTTCAGAGACAACGCTGGCAGCTGGACACGACAAAATCTCCAAGGCGTAAGTTGAGAGCTCTGGCCATTTTTCAAGATTTGAAGCCCAAAATGAAAAAGGCTCCATTTGCAATGTCATGGCATCGATGTTCATTTGGAGATACTCCTGTATCATCCTCTCCAGCCATTGACTATGTGTTAGACTTGTTGTCTCTGTTGGCCTTGCAAAGGACGGTCTAAAAAAATTATGAAAAGATTCAATAAAATTGCTGTTACCAGCACCAGATACGGTGCTACTGGTACGGGAAGACTGTTGAAGATGATGAGACCGTCCCATGTTTGTCAAGTTACAACTGGGAAATTCACTCCCTGCACCTGCACGGTTGTTTGGTGGAAAAGTCGAGCTAAGATCGAGTAACAGCTTCTGCTGATACTCCTGCATACGTGCGTCCCTTTCTATGGCTGGAATTATGTCACAAAATTTGGACTTGTACCGGGGATCTAATAGTGTGTCAAGCCAGTAGTCATCATCACTTCTAATTTTGACAATACGACTGTCATGTTGGAGGTAGTGCAACAAGAAGGCGCTCATGTGTCTTGCGCAGCCATGCGGACCAAGTCCACGCTGTGTTTGTGGCATAGAGGTGCTAACCGTACTTTCTTCCTCTGACATCTCCCCCCAACCTCTTTCAACTGAAATTTGACCAAGGTCTCCCTCATCCGCTGAGTCTTCCATTTGTCCTCCATTTCTTCATGTTCTCCTGCAACTTCCTCAACATTTCGCCTGCTACCATGTGCCCTTGTTGATCCCTGTCCCCCATGGTCCCATGCCTGCCGCATTGGTGATGATGAACGTCTGGACCTTGGTGATGTTGTTGTCTCTTGCGCATATGAATCCTCCTGTAGTTCCTCCCCTTCCTGTTATCCCACCCCCTGACTCCGAATAGTGTTTAGCGTGTGCTCCAGCATGTAAATGACTGGAATTGTCATGCTGATAATGGCATTGTCAGGGCTAAACATATTCGTCGCCATGTCGAAACTGTGCAGAAGGGTGCATAGGTCCTTGATCTGAGACCACTCCATCAGGGTGATCTTCCCCACCTCTGCATCTCGTTGGCCCAGGCTATACGTCATGACGTATTGCACCAGGGCTCGGCGGTGCTGCCACAGTCGCTGTAACATGTGGAGAGTTGAATTCCAGCGTGTCGCCACATCGCATTTCAGGCGATGAACCGGCAGGCCGAAAGACTTCTGGAGTGATGCAAGTAGCTCAGCTGCGGCGGTTGAACGGCGGAAGTGAGCAGACAGTTTTCGTGCCCTGGTCAGAAGGCCATCTAGGCCGGGATAGTGTGTTAAAAATTGCTGGACAACAAGGTTCAACACGTGAGCCATACAAGGCACGTGTGTCACCTTGCCCAGGCGAAGGGCCGCACCCAGGTTTGCAGCATTGTCGCACACGGCCTTACCAGGCTGCAGGTTGAGTGGAGACAACCATTTACCAAACTCAGTCTCCAGAGCTGCCCACAACTCAGCCGCTGTGTGACTCCTATTTCCAAGACGAGTCAAGCTAAAGACCGCGTGATGCCGTTGTGCTCTGCTGCCAGCATAGTAATGAGGGGTGCGTGATTCCTTCTGCGCAGTGAGAACGCTGGTGGCCTGACCAGACAGGCTTGGGGCGGAGGTGGAGGACCCAGATGAGGTGGAGGAGGCAGAAGCAGTGGCGGAACTTGGACAGACAGAGGATTGACACACAAGTCGTGGGGACGGCAAGACTTGTGCAGCAGACCCTTCACCATCTATCACCACTGCCCAGTCAGTGACATGTAACGTCCCTGTGCATGCTTACTGGTCCAAGTATCGGTGGTGAAATGCACCCGTTCACACACAGAGTTTCTCAAGGAAGCAGTGCGACATGCTAGTGTAGAGCAGGCACACCTTTCTTAGAGAAGTAGTGGCGACTGGGCATCTGGTACTGGGGCACAGCGACAGACATAAGGTCTCTAAAATCCTGTGTGTCCACCAGGCAGAAAGGCAGCATTTCGGTAGCCAAGAGCTTACAGAGGGATAAAGTCAACCTCTTAGCTTTGTCATGGGTCGCAGGAAATGGCCTTTTATTTGTCCACATCTGAGGGACAGAGATCTGGCTGCTGTGTGTAGACGGTGTTGAGTAGGGTGTCCCTGGAAAAATGCAGGTTTGTGAGGAAAGTGCAGGCGTAGACATGATGTTGCCTTCATCCAACGTTGGTGCTATCGATGTCTGAGAGAGCTGTACACACGCACTTGTTTCCCCTTCCAAACCAACTGACGACCTACCAAGCAAACTACCTATGAACAAGAATTTAGCCATATTAAATATAAACCCCATGGAAACACTCAGTAGTGGCCCATAGGGGAATGCCTACTCCGAGGAATATGCAAAACCGGAGGAATTGGAGAATGAGGCAACAGACATATGCAAAAATTATCATTTTATTCATTAAAATACATACAAATTGACATAAAGATTATATTGCATGGGTGGAAGAAGTCGACCCAGCAGTGAGACATAAAAGTAGGGGTAAGAAGAGAAAAGGAGGGGGGAAAATGGTGGGGCAACCTGCCGACCAGGACCAACCAAGTTGTGGTTAAAGAATGTTATAGTGCCACCACTCACAAAATTGTCATGTGGTGAATTATGACAAGGAGAGCAGACCGGGCAGTATGATGGAATTCAAAAATAATCTGCAGAGTGCATGTACCTGTGTTAATGTATTCCCTAGGGACACGCCGCAGTCCTAGGGAGGTCAACTGGGTCGCCGCACGGAACCACAGGCGAGGATAACCAAAATGAGGTTGTGTCAACAACAATATATGTATATTAATAAATCCAAGCCTGGTGCACCGCGCTATCGACGCAGTATGGAGGGAACAAGGGCTCCTATAGTAAGAGTGCGGCAATGTGATACTGGGAGGACTGCAGAACCATGCACCTGTATATATACATCATCAGTATGCAAGGTGATGTAATTAATCCAAATGCCCATCAGGACTGATCAACAAAAATGTGGCATATGTGCTGACAGCGTGAAGCTACAGGGAGCCGCAGAGCAGACAGTGAAGATCAATATAGGTAAGATCACTGTGCAGCAACCCGGAGCAGCACGCAGCCAGACAGTGCCTTTCCCATGGTGGAATAATGAAAATAAAAATAAAAATACCTGTTGGTTGGTACTGGGGGCAGGGAAAACAGCCTCCTGACAGCTGTTTCGCAGCGTTGCTTTTTCGGAAGGAGGTAGGGATGTAAAGTGTATGCAAGACTTTATAGGAAATAAATAAGGTGTGTGGAATTAAACACTGATCGCGATCATGCGTCTGCGCATGCGCCGGCGTCCGAGTACGGAAAGCGAGGGAGAGCAAAAACACCGCTGTGTGTGGCGCACGCGCGGGGCCATGGGACGCGTCACCATGGTACCCGCGCGTGCGCACCAACGGGCCCGCTCTCCGTCGCCACCCGCAGTCAGAACGCCGGAGGACGCGCGTGACCGCTCAAGGGTGAGTGACAGGAAGTGGATAATAATACAACACGTGACAATGTACATAAAAATACACATGAGAGGCGAGCAGGGAGTTGCTGTACAAAGGACCACACGTTCAGCGAAGAGATTCATAAAAAACTTGTATAATCAATAGATAATATGTACAAGACCTATAAGAATAGAAAAGAAGGGAGGATAAAAACAATTATTAAAATGATGTAAAGCATACAAAAAATAATAAGAGCCCCACAAGAACACCCCCGTGAATAACATCAATGCCCCTGACCTGCAAAGATTTAGGGCTACACTTGTGAACAGCCCTAAAATGGCGGGGCAAGGTTTTCAAAAGGGTGACGTCTTCCACAGTGGCGGCAGCAATAATATCTCTCACGTGCTCCCTGACTCTAATGCGGAGCTCACGGGACGTGAGCCCCACATAAATCAGGGAGCACGAGCATGTTGCATAATAAACTACATGTGTAGTACTGCAAAACCTTGCCCCGCCATTTTAGGGCTGTTCACAAGTGTAGCCCTAAATCTTTGCAGGTCAGGGGCATTGATGTTATTCACGGGGGTGTTCGGGGGGGCGATCTACGGAAGAGTCTTGCGCAGCGGGAGTCGAAGTGGATCGTCTCCCTGAACACCCTCGTTCCTTTCGGTTTAAACGAGGTAGTCAGTTACGCCCCTTTCCTGTAATTATACGGCCCAATCTTTCTCCTGTGTTTGGTTAGGATACCTTGCGGTTGTCTGCTCATGCAATAAAATCCTAATCCCGGATTTTATCCATCCAATTTGTCTTATCCTTCTGTGCTTCCTTTATACCGTCCCCTCCTCCTCTTCCTTTCGGGTCGCTATGCTAATAATGTTTTGCTACTGATATATATATTACTGATATTATATTATTTGTCATATGGGGTGTTCTTGTGGGGCTCTTATTATTTTTTGTATGCTTTACATCATTTTAATAATTGTTTTTATCCTCCCTTCTTTTCTATTCTTATAGGTCTTGTACATATTATCTATTGATTATACAAGTTTTTTATGAATCTCTTCGCTGAACGTGTGGTCCTTTGTACAGCAACTCCCTGCTCGCCTCTCATGTGTATTTTTATGTACATTGTCACGTGTTGTATTATTATCCACTTCCTGTCACTCACCCTTGAGCGGTCACGCGCGTCCTCCGGCGTTCTGACTGCGGGTGGCGACGGAGAGCGGGCCCGTTGGTGCGCACGCGCGGGTACCATGGTGACGCGTCCCATGGCCCCGCGCGTGCGCCACACACAGCGGTGTTTTTGCTCTCCCTCGCTTTCCGTACTCGGACGCCGGCGCATGCGCAGACGCATGATCGCGATCAGTGTTTAATTCCACACACCTTATTTATTTCCTATAAAGTCTTGCATACACTTTACATCCCTACCTCCTTCCGAAAAAGCAACGCTGCGAAACAGCTGTCAGGAGGCTGTTTTCCCTGCCCCCAGTACCAACCAACAGGTATTTTTATTTTTATTTTCATTATTCCACCATGGGAAAGGCACTGTCTGGCTGCGTGCTGCTCCGGGTTGCTGCACAGTGATCTTACCTATATTGATCTTCACTGTCTGCTCTGCGGCTCCCTGTAGCTTCACGCTGTCAGCACATATGCCACATTTTTGTTGATCAGTCCTGATGGGCATTTGGATTAATTACATCACCTTGCATACTGATGATGTATATATACAGGTGCATGGTTCTGCAGTCCTCCCAGTATCACATTGCCGCACTCTTACTATAGGAGCCCTTGTTCCCTCCATACTGCGTCGATAGCGCGGTGCACCAGGCTTGGATTTATTAATATACATATATTGTTGTTGACACAACCTCATTTTGGTTATCCTCGCCTGTGGTTCCGTGCGGCGACCCAGTTGACCTCCCTAGGACTGCGGCGTGTCCCTAGGGAATACATTAACACAGGTACATGCACTCTGCAGATTATTTTTGAATTCCATCATACTGCCCGGTCTGCTCTCCTTGTCATAATTCACCACATGACAATTTTGTGAGTGGTGGCACTATAACATTCTTTAACCACAACTTGGTTGGTCCTGGTCGGCAGGTTGCCCCACCATTTTCCCCCCTCCTTTTCTCTTCTTACCCCTACTTTTATGTCTCACTGCTGGGTCGACTTCTTCCACCCATGCAATATAATCTTTATGTCAATTTGTATGTATTTTAATGAATAAAATGATAATTTTTGCATATGTCTGTTGCCTCATTCTCCAATTCCTCCGGTTTTGCAAGCAAACTACCTGTTGCGGTTACAGTGGTGGAAGTTATGGGACATATGATATTTATTCATGTGATGATTCATGGAAGAAGTTGTCAAACTGCTGAGGTTTTGCCCTCTACTAACAGAATCACGACAAATTTTACAGATCACATAATTTGGGCGATCTTTTGCTGGGCATCACTGCAGACCATTTCCTGGTCTATACTCACTGTAGCTTGGGAGCAGACCTCTGATTCCCAGGCTATAGTGTGACTGAACAGCTCTGCAGACTCAGCCATCTCAGTTCCACCATACTGTGCAGGGCGGATGGAGACTTCAGAGCTGGGAGAATGCAAGTGTGATTGGGCTGACAACTCAGAGGACTGGTGTTTTTTGGATGCGGTAGTTGAGGTGGCGGAGAGGGCACTTGTTGGACCACTTGAGATCCATTCAAGCATTTTCATTTTTTGGCCATCATCTACCTTTGTTCCAGTTGTTCGTGTCCGTAAAAAAGGGAGCACATCGGATTGTCCACGGTAAGTAGTAGACATCTTACTTTTGCTGGAAGATGGTCTATCTTCAGCAGATGTTAATGGAGCTTTGCCACCTTCCCCACGGACAAACCCTTTTTTTCCTTTTCAAACACGCCTCTTCCCCTTTCCATCAGCATCTGTCATTTTGCCACTCATTTTGATTGCGACAAGATTGTGCACTTAAAATGTGGTAGTAAAAATTGAGAGGTGGTATAGATTTCAGTGGTGGTCTAGCTTTATTAACAGCAGAATAAACAACAATAATTATCCCTGACAATGCAACTACAGCCCTTAAACTGGCAGTATAGTTTGCTAGTATAATGGCTTAGTAACAATGATTTTAAGTGTGCAATGCAGGCAGACGTGCTGCAAATATCTTTGCACTAGTGGGACAATAATGAAGTCCAACAGCCACTTTTAGGATGCCACTAAGTTTCCTCAGTGTTTGCTAGTATAATGGCTTAGTAACAATGATTTTGAGTGTGCAATGCAGGCAGACGTGCTGCAAATATCTTTGCACTAGTGGGACAATAATGAAGTCCAACAACCACTTTTAGGATGCCACTAAGTTTCCTCAGTGTTTGCTAGTATAATGGCTTAGTAACAATGATTTTGAGTGTGCAATGCAGGCAGACGTGCTGCAAATATCTTTGCACTAGTGGGACAATAATGAAGTCCAACAGCCACTTTTAGGATGCCACTAAGTTTCCTCAGTGTTTGCTAGTATAATGGCTTAGTAACAAGGAGTTCGAGTGTGCAATGCAGGCAGACGTGCTGCAAATATCTTTGCACTAGTGGGACAATAATGAAGTCCAACAGCCACTTTTAGGATGCCACTAAGTTTCCTCAGTGTTTGCTAGTATAATGGCTTAGTAACAATGATTTTGAGTGTGCAATGCAGGCAGACGTGCTGCAAATATCTTTGCACTAGTGGGACAATAATGAAGTCCAACAACCACTTTTAGGATGCCACTAAGTTTCCTCAGTGTTTGCTAGTATAATGGCTTAGTAACAATGATTTTGAGTGTGCAATGCAGGCAGACGTGCTGCAAATATCTTTGCACTAGTGGGACAATAATGAAGTCCAACAGCCACTTTTAGGATGCCACTAAGTTTCCTCAGTGTTTGCTAGTATAATGGCTTAGTAACAAGGAGTTCGAGTGTGCAATGCAGGCAGACGTGCTGCAAATATCTTTGCACTAGTGGGACAATAATGAAGTCCAACAGCCACTTTTAGGATGCCACTAAGTTTCCTCAGTGTTTGCTAGTATAATGGCTTAGTAACAATGATTTTGAGTGTGCAATGCAGGCAGACGTGCTGCAAATATCTTTGCACTAGTGGGACAATAATGAAGTCCAACAGCCACTTTTAGGATGCCACTAAGTTTCCTCAGTGTTTGCTAGTATAATTGTGGCGCCCCAGGACCTGGTCGCCACAACAGCATTGCCCTCCCAAAGGGTTAATGCTGAGCCTGGAGGTAATTGGGAGGTCCATTGGCCAGCAAGTTTAACATCCAACGCAGTTCTCCCTCCGGCCAGCAGGGGGAGCTCTGAACCTGGAATTCCAGGGAGCATTCCTTAAGTCTGACCTGAGGGAGGAGTAGTGTTCAGTCTGTAGAGAGAAGTGAAAGGAAGCAGACGCAGAGTGTGCTGTCCTGTGGATCTGGGGCCTGGAGCTGGAACAGCTTGGCCCAGGAAAGCAGGAGTAGCAGAGAGGCAGAGAAGAGGCTCGGACATCGGAGTCTGTGGCCACCAGGGCTTAAAATACTCCCTGGTAGCCGAA
The DNA here is from genome assembly GCF_048569485.1 of Anomaloglossus baeobatrachus. Classification (NCBI taxonomy): domain Eukaryota; kingdom Metazoa; phylum Chordata; class Amphibia; order Anura; family Aromobatidae; genus Anomaloglossus; species Anomaloglossus baeobatrachus. The sequence continues at coordinate 94,342,517 of NC_134356.1, read as the reverse complement.
TCCGAAGGGCAGGAGAGCTGCAAGCACCTGGCCCATAAACAGCCCCAAGGTACAGCTGCAGCATCAGGGCCCGGTGTGGACTCCAGCAGAGAAGCACCAGAGGGCCTGCGCAGCCTACCACAGAGGGAAAGGGACGTACCACCGGTCCCAGCAGCAAAGAGGGCCATTGCTGGATCCAGAGAAGCAGGGTCCTATCGTAGTAAAGAAAGGAACAGGAGTAGGCCTCATACTCAGCTGGCCAGAAAGATCACCCCAAGTACTTCCAGGCCAACCGGATCCCCTTCACCACCTGTGACGGTCTCCCAGGATTGGACTGTTCCTAAAGTAAAAGAGGAGAAGGTAAAGAGACTGTTGTTTGTGCCTGGTTCTTTCATTGCCTGTCGGCCCTGCACCGTGTTAGCCACACAACACCATAGACTTTCACGAGCACTAACAGTGTACCCGGGGCTCCGCTCCACCTGTGGGGAGCAGTACCACCATTGCTGCCGTATCATCACCCCGGAGGCCTCACACAGCAGCGGCGGCTTAATAGCCGCAGACCACAGGTGGCGTCACGAAACAAATACTTTAATTGCTCCCAAGTCACCAGCCATATTAAACTGACACCCACCAGGGCCACGGAGTCGGGCACCGCCACCACTGACGTCCCCCGGACTAGTCCGGCCTGGCACCGGGTGTCCCATAGCCCTGGGGTGGGCGAGTCAAATTTTGGCATCACGAACAGGATTTCGTGACCGGTCCCACCGGGTACTGTGCGCCTGCAGAAACTGTGCTTAAAAGACTGTGTTACTGTTTGCAAACTGCCGCCGCCATTAGCCTCGCCGAGCGCAGGAAAAAGGGGGCGTGCCTGACAAAGAGCGCGAAGGGAGCGCGCCATCAGAGCGGAGCGCCGTTAACCCCGCGCGACCCAGAAGGGAATTTGAAAAGTGAACGGAGCCTGGTAAGGTTCACTAAGGGGGAGGAAGATGTCCGACTCGGAGGGAGGGCAGGTGGCTGCCATAGCCCGAGACGCTGCAGCACCAGCCGAAGCAATCCCAGTCGCCGTCGCCCCAGCCCCCGCTGTAGCGCCGGTAATGCCGATCACAATGCCGTACATCCCGGGAGCAGAATGGCTGCCGCAGTACTCCGGGGAGTCCCATACCTTGAGCGACTTCAGAGAAAGGCTGCACAGCTTGTTCCAGGTGTATCCGCTGACTGAGAGCCAGAAGGTGGGCATATTAATGGGGCAGCTAGCCGGCGCGGCCCAGCGTGAAGTGAAGTCCTGGCCTGATACAGATAAAGGGATAGCAACCCAGATACTGGCCAAGCTAAAGAGTATTTTTGACACCCGCACCGCAGCAGAAATAAAGATGAGATTCTTTGGGTGCAAACAACGGGCCACAGACAGCATAAGGGACTATGCCTTAAACTTGCAGGAGGCCCTGAAAGCAGTTAAACAGGTGGACCCAGAGAGTGTACGTGAAGAAGACAAACTCCTAACTGAGCAGTTTATAGAGGGGCTCCTGTCAGATGCCCACAGGACCCAGCTGCGTATCATGGTCCTGCAGAACCCTGCTCTGGACTTTGCAAAGTTTAAGGACCAGGCCATCCGGGTACTGAGAGAATCTACACCGAATGACCCAGTACTCCTTCGGCCTCTTGCTATCACGTACCCAGGGGTGGTGCCTGCAACATGAGCCGCTGCAGGGGCTGAGGCGCAGTCCCTGGATAAGGATCCCGCTGCAGAGCTCAGACAGCAGGTCCAGGAGCTGACCAAGACTGTAGCTGCCCTTGCCAAGACCGTGCAGTCTCTACAAGTGACCCCATCGCCTGCAAGAATCGAGTTGGCCTCCAGCCCAGATGACGTCCCATGGATGCGACAGAGGAGGATTCCGCCGACCCGAGGAAAAGATACAGACCAGTATGATTCAACGGGACAACCGATCTGCCGCCGCTGCAGTCAGGCGGGCCATATTGCAAGACACTGTTCTTTAAATGGGCCGAGCCTGGGGCCAGGAGCCAACCCCCAGGTGTAAGGAAGCCCGGCTCAACCCCCAGTCGCAGCAAGTATGTGGGAGGATGCCCGGTCCTTCCTATTGTGCTGGATGGGATCCCTTTGAATGCCCTCCTGGATACGGGGTCCCAGGTAACAACCATCCCTTATAAACTGGACAAAAGATATTGGGCTGATTCAGAGATTGACCATGGCCCAGATGATGATTTAACAATTGTGGCCAGTAATGGTCAGCCCTTACCTCAAATTGGGTATAAAGAAGTAACCATTAAAGTGGGGCGGGTAGAATTGCCATGTCAGGGGATGATAATTGTAGATATTGATCGCAAAGAATCTGACCCACTGCTAACCATTGGTACAAATGTGATAGAAAATTGTATTGCCGAAGTGATAATTTTGTTGCAACAGGCGTCTGAAACTGCCAGCTCCGGGCAGCAGCGTGCCCTACAGAGGGAGATCAGAGCCCTGATGAGGAGGCAGCAGGTAGAGCTGGCCGGAGGAGAAATTGGCAGTGTGAGGGTAAGTGACCCCCTCCCCATTGCAATACCCCCAAGAAGTGAAATGTTGATATGGTGTCGGGCAGCAATAGGCCTCAAGGGTCAGGATTACCATGCCTTGGTAGAACCGGTGTATTCAGACAGTAGGCCTGGAGTCCTAATAGCCAGAGGGGTAGCAGACGTCCGCAAGGGGAGAGTGCCCGTCCGTGTCCTGAATTGTGGGGAGGAGGAAACCAAATTGCCCCAGTACGCCACTGTAGCGAAACTGTACACTGTCAGTAACAATACCATCAAAGCAGTGGAACCCTTGACCCCGTCCGACCAGGCGGAAGACAATGGCTCCAACGGGCAGCTGGAAGACTGGTGCCAAAAATTACATGTGGGCACCGACTCCACCCCCTCACACCAAAAGCATGGGGTTTACCGGGTGGTACAGGAGTACGAGCGGGTCTTCAGCAAACAACCCCTAGATTTTGGGCAAATAAAAGGGGTTAAACATCAAATCCCCACGGGTGATCATCATTCCATTAAAGAGAGATACCGCCCTGTACCCCCAGCACAGTATCAGCGTGCCAAAGAAATGTTACGGGAAATGAAGGAGGCTGGGTTTATCAGAGATAGCTGTAGCCCTTGGGCAGCTCCACTAGTGCTCGTAAAGAAAAAAGATGGTACAATGAGAATGTGCATAGATTACAGACAAATTAACCGCATTACACATAAAGATGCTTATCCACTACCCAGAATAGAGGAGTCACTAACAGCCTTAAAGTCAGCTAACTATTTCTCCACCTTGGATCTCACCAGTGGGTATTGGCAGGTTCTCGTGGCAGAGGCGGACAAGGAGAAGACTGCATTCACGACGCCAATGGGCCTCTGCGAGTTTAACTGTATGCCATTCGGGCTCTGCAACGCCCCAGGGACATTCCAAAGGTTGATGGAGTGCTGCTTGGGCCACCACAACTTTGAAACCGTGTTGTTGTACCTGGATGACGTCATAGTCTACTCCAAGACTTATGAAGACCACCTGAGGCACTTAGCAGAAGTGTTTGAGTCCTTGTCGGAATATGGCCTGAAGATAAAGCCGTCCAAATGTCACCTCTTGAAGCCAAAGGTACAGTACCTGGGTCATGTGGTCAGCGCAGAAGGTGTGGCACCTGATCCGGAGAAAGTCACCGTAATCAAGGACTGGCCAAGACCCACCACGGTAAAGGAGGTGCGGCAGTTCCTTGGGCTGGTGGGCTACTACCGAAGGTTCATTGATGGTTTCACCAAGATAGCAGTGCCTCTTTAAGATCTCCTGGTGGGCCAGCCAAAGCAGGCTAAGAAGCAGAGCCCTCCATTTGAATGGAGCAGCCAAATAGAAACATCCTTTGTCCGTCTGAAAGGGGCTCTCACGGGAGAAGAAATTCTGGCCTACCCTGACTACAGCCAGCCGTTTGTACTGTACACAGACGCCAGCAACGTGGGCCTGGGAGCAGTTCTGTCCCAGGTGCAGGGAGGCAGAGAGAAGGTGATAGCTTACGCCAGTAGGAAGCTTCGGCCCACAGAAAGGAACCCAGAAAACTACAGTTCCTTCAGGCTAGAGTTCCTCGCTATTGTTTGGGCAGTGACTGAACGCTTCAAGCACTATCTGGCATCGGCCAAGTTCACCATCTTCACGGACAACAATCCATTGACACATCTGGCAACAGCCAAGTTAGGTGCGTTGGAACAGCGATGGATGGCCCGGCTGTCTAACTTTGACTTTACCATCAAGTACCGAGCTGGCAAGAAGAATAACAATGCTGATGCGCTGTCCAGAATGCCTCACTTACCCGAGTCTGGAGAAGACCTGGATGAACTCGAAGAGATAGAGTTACCGGCTTTCCATCACCAAGGTGTTTCCCAGTGTGAGCATGCTGTAGGAGTGAAGCGCTCGAGCCAGCACGAGGTCTCGGTCAACCCATTACTCCACCATAATTGGGAAGAGACACAGAACGGTGACCCGGCCGTGCGATTGGTCAAAGAAAAGCTAGCACAAGCTGAGACCCATCTTGGCCCAGATGCTCCAGAAGAAGCCCAGCAGCTGTGGAAGGAGAGGGGACGACTGTTCACATACCAAGGCAAGCTCTGCAAGAGATTTGTCAACTGGCGAACGAATTAACTCGTCTGGCAGATAGTGGTCCCACAGAGGGATGCTCCAATGGTCCTAGCAGCTTACCATGATAACGCAGGACACTTCTGGTGGAAGAAGTTGGAGACCCTACTCCGTGATCGGTTCTACTGGGTGCACCTGAGAAAGACAGTCGAGAAGTGGTGCCGAGACTGTGGTCCGTGTAACCTGAGGCGGAAAGATGATGCCAGCCAGAGGTCTCCCCTACAGCCAATTGTCACGAAGCAGCCCCTGGAGTTGGTGGCCCTGGACCACGTGAAGTTAACACCAAGCCGGTCAGGCTATGTGTACGCCCTCACCATTGTGGACCATTACTCTCGTTTCCTGGTAGTAGTGCCCGTGAAGGACCAGACAGCCAGAACAGCAGCTAGAGCATTTCAGGCATACTTTTGTCGACCTCACGGTTACCCTGAAAGGGTACTGACTGATCAAGGTCCTGCATTCGAGGCAGAAGTGTTCCAAGAGTTCTGTAACATGTACGGTTGTAAGAAAATCAGAACCACACCGTACCACCCCCAAACCAATGGATTGTGCGAGAAGATGAACCATGTGGTTATTGATATGCTCAAGACTCTACCTCTGGAAGAAAGAAACCAATGGCCAGAGAAGTTACCAGATCTGGTAGACCTGTACAACCATATCCCAGTAAATTCGACCAACTGCAGCCCTGCTTACCTGATGCGAGCAAGACCTGGCAAGTTACCTGTAGACTTTGAGATGGGGACTGTGTCACCTGAAGCGGTTCAGGAGATAGAAGATTGGGATACAGAGCGACAACAGCAGTACCGCAAGGTCCAGGAATGCGTAGAAAGGAGCCTGTCCCAAGCAAGAATGAGACAAGAGCAGCATTACAATCAAACAGCTCCAGCAACTCCCTTAGCACCTGGAGAACAGGTCCTCAAGAAAAAGCGGAGGGCGCATAAATTAGATGATCAGTGGGAGAATGAACCCTACACCATTATCCCCTCCAACTTTGACAATAGTAAGGTATGCCTCATAAGCAAAGATGAAGGCAAGACCTATCAAGCAGTTTCTCGAGACCACCTGAAAACGTGCCCCGAACGGTGCAGAACCCAAAAAGAAGTACAAGAAAGTCCCCAAAGTCCAGAAAAAGAGGAAGAGATGATCCAAACAATCCTTGGAAAATTCCCCAAAACTTGGACCCGAATAAACAATGCCATAGTGGTACCAGTGTTGACGTTCCCGCAGTTGGTCGAGCCAGAAACAGAAGAAGTTCCAGATCCACCTAAAGAACCGTCCGCTCCAACACGAGATGACACGCCAGCAGTGGAACAGGAGAATCAACCCCATGTCAGTGGTGAACCTGTCATACCCTTGGCGACTCTCAGACCACGTAGGCAATCATCACGCATACCTATCAGGGTTAGGCCTACCTGTAGTGCTGAGGTAGAAGACACACCAAGTAGTTAGGGGCAGACACCAGAGCTACGCAGGTCCCAATGCAGCACTCGGGGACAGCCCCCTCCAAGGTATAGAGAGTAAAAAGAAAGAGTACTTATTAGAATGTAAATAGTTATGTGAAATGTCTGTAATGTTGTGTATAAAATGTTTTTTTGGTTGAGAAAATGGACAATTGGGCCACTGGACTATGGGTGGCCAACACCTAGCTGTACATAGTTAGCACCAGTGTGCTCAGCAACCCCTGAAGAAAAACCCGTCCGGCGTGCATAGAGTGGGGTCATCAATGCTCTGACGCACACCCAGAGCCTACGTTGGGGGTTTTATCGCGGCGGCTCCCCCATGGAGCAGTGGAATGGACACCTGGCAGGGAACCACACTGGACTCTTATAGTTGTTTAAGGTTGTAACATGTATGTCTTGTTTTGTTTTCTACAGTCCGGGAGTACTGAATTTAACTAAGGGGGAGTGTGGCGCCCCAGGACCTGGTCGCCACAACAGCATTGCCCTCCCAAAGGGTTAATGCTGAGCCTGGAGGTAATTGGGAGGTCCATTGGCCAGCAAGTTTAACTGTAATACTACTGTATGTACTGAGGATTTCGATTGCGTTAGGGCAATGACAACCAGAGACGAGTTCTTGGTGCAAAAGACGTTTTACAATATGTAACCGCAAAATGTGCACAGAACAGAATATACACAATAATAAGTAACCGCAATATGTAAACAGAACAAAGATATACACAGTAATATGTAACTGCAAAATGTAAACAGAACAAAGATATACACAGTAATATGTAACTGCAAAATGCACACAGAACAATATATACACAGTGGAACATAAACACAGTAAATACCTGCTGGGTTCAGAGCAAAAGGGAATTCCCGGGCTGCACACCGGACTCCCCCAGGGAGACCACCAAGAGCGAACCCCTATACAGGGGCTGTCCGGCAATCACCCCAGAAGGCCTAAATGCACAGCAGCCGGGTACAAAGGGCAGCAGATATAGTCCAGAAAATGTCCGTACGTGATGAGAGTCCTAGGGTGGATATGAATGGAAGGGACCAGGCAGAAATGCCGTCCAGAGACAGCAGACAGAGTCCGAGCACAGTTGGATGAGAGGTGAAGTCCAGAGCTGGTGTCAGGTGTTTCCACTGAATCCAAACAGCAATCAGGAGATGAGAGCAGCAGGGCAGGAGTACACAGGAAGCAATATACTCAGGCACTGGACTAAGCTTTAGGGGCGGCTTTTAAACAGATGGACAGGAAGTAGGGCAACAGAACAGAAAACTCCATGTTAACAAAGGGCAAGCTCTTTCAAAAGAAAACTGGAAAACCCGGAACTCTGACATTAACATCCAACGCAGTTCTTCCTCCGGCCAGCAGGGGGAGCTCTGAACCTGGAATTCCAGGGAGCATTCCTTAAGTCTGACCTGAGGGAGGAAGTAGTGTTCAGTCTATAGAGAGAAGTGAAAGGAAGCAGACGCAGAGTGTGCTGTCCTGTGGATCTGGGGCCTGAAGCTGGAACAGCTTGGCCCAGGGAAGCAGGAGTAGCAGAGAGGCAGAGAAGAGACTCGGACATCGGAGTCTGAGATCACCAGGGCTTAAAATACTCCCTGGTAGCCAAATCCGAAGGGCAGGAGAGCTGCAAGCACCTGGCCCATAAACAGCCCCAAGGTACAGCTGCAGCATCAGGGCCCGGTGTGGACTCCAGCAGAGAAGCACCAGAGAGGGCCTGCGCAGCCTACCACAGAGGGAAAGGGACGTACCACCGGTCCCAGCAGCAAAGAGGGCCATTGCTGGATCCAGAGAAGCAGGGTCCTATCGTAGTAAAGAAAGGAACAGGAGGAGGCCTCATACTCAGCTGGCCAGAAAGATCACCCCAAGTACTTCCAGGCTGACCGAATCCCCTTCACCACCTGTGACGGTCTCCCAGGATTGGACTGTTCCTAAAGTAAAAGAGGAGAAGGTAAAGAGACTGTTGTTTGTGCCTGGTTCTTTCATTGCCTGTCAGCCCTGCACCGTGTTAGCCACACAACACCATAGACTTTCACGAGCACTAACAGTGTCCCCGGGGCTCCGCTCCACCTGTGGGCGAGTCATAATGGCTTAGTAACAATGAGTTTGAGTGTGCAATGCAGGCAGACGTGCTGCAAATATCTTTGCACTAGTGGGACAATAATGAAGTCCAACAGCCACTTTTAGGATGCCACTAAGTTTCCTCAGTATTTGCTAGTATAATGGCTTAGTAACAATGAGTTTGAGTGTGCAAAGGGCAGGAGGGTACAGTGGCAGGTTTGTGGGTCTGGGTAGAGGAAAGGAAGCCTCCCTTTCTATCCCTCCTAATGGGGAAATGCAGCGAGGAAATCCCTCACCTTAGCTACAAAGACGCTGTCATCTTGTGTAGCTGTTAAAATCTGTTTTCACGGACCTGACTGTCACCTATGGCTCTGACCCTGCCGGTATTAGCCCTTACAAGGGCTGAAAGAAACTTCTATCCCTATTCTGTATAGCGCTGTGTATAGAGCGTACACAGCAGTATCGGAGACAGGAGCTACGCCAGCGGTGACTGACACCAAGACGCAGAAGGCAGATAATGGCGTGCTGGAGGAAAATGTCCGTTTTTATAATGCAGGGACATGTGACATGGACATCCTATCACACATGCCATTGCTTCTCTGGCTAAAAGTCCACTTAGCTGTGTGTGTGTCTGGGATTGGCTGACATGCTGGCCCGCCCCACTACACGCGCACGCTTAGGGAAGGAAGACAAGGAAAAAAAAAAATAAATGGCGATCGCCATTATCCAAACAGCAGTGATCTGAATGCGCTGTTCCCGCACACTATACACTGAAATTTCATAATAGTGTGAGTCACAGAGTGACTTACACTATTACAGCGGAAAGCCAGCTAGTAATTAGCTTGTCTTTTTGCTGCTAGAACCGTTCTCGAACGTATCTAGAATTATTGAGCTTTAGCAAAAAGCTCGAGTTCTAGTTCGATCTAGAACAGCCCCCAAAATCACTCGAGCCGCGAACTGGAGAACCTCGAACCGCGAACCGCGCTCAACTCTACTCAAGACATCAGCCAGGAACTTAAAGCTTGGGCAGAAATTGGTCTTCTAAATGGACAATGAACTGAAGCATACTGCCAAACTGCTTACAAATTGATTTAAGGATAACAAAGTCAATGTTTTGGAGTGACCCTGATATCAATCCTATTGAAAATTATGGGCAAAGCAGAAAAGGCAGGTGCAAGCAAGGTGACCTACAAACATGGCTCAGTTACACCATTTCTGTCAGGAGGAATGGGCCCAAATTCCTACCAACTATTGTGAGAAGCTTGTGGAAGGAGATCCAAAATGTTTGGCCCAAGTCATACAGTTTAAGGGCAATGACACCAAATAATGAAATGTATGCAAACTTTTGACTTTGCAGAAAGTAATAAAAATGTCTTAAAACATTCTGTCTCTCTCTCACTCGTTATTTTGGCATTTGGCAAATATAAAATAATGGGAAAGGTTTATTCCAATTTCATGTCAGATAGTGAAAAAAACATATAGATGTGTCTTTTTAGATATGTGTCTTTTAGTGCATTTAAACTTCTAGTCTCCACTGTATATATGTGTATAGCTAATACCTCTGAGCTCAGAGCTGCACACACAATTCTGCTGTTTGCTAACGGAAATAGTCAACAAGCTGGTTGAAGCACAAATCTCTAATAACTCTTTGATGTAGAAGAAGTGATGCATTTTCTCTCTATAACATGACAGTACATTACGTCATATAAATGGCACTATTCAGAAAGCAAATTAGTGTATGTTCTGTACAAGCACAGTACAAACTAGGGATGTCACAATATTTCAGCTCTGCAGTCAATACAATTGTAAATACAACGCTGAGCTAAAACATACTCTACATCTTAACAGTACAAGTTGTATATGAAATATCAAACTGAGTATTTTGTGCACTTACATCTAATATATAAAGCTGAATGTGTGTATGTGTGTGTGTATGTATGTCCGGGATTGGCATCTGCACCGTTGCAGCTACAGCCACAAAATTTTGCACACTCACACTTCTGGACCCCGAAAGCGTCATAGGCTATGTTTTGAGGGGAAATTTTAACCCCGCGTTTTACAGTTATTCGCCAAAAAACCTGCCTCCATTAAAGCGAATGGAGCTGGGAGCCACAGTGCAGCCAGAACTTCAGAAGAATGCACAGCCCTTATATGGAATGTTGGCGTGTCACAATGCAGCCAGGGAAAGAGGCAGACACAGACAGGGTAAATATCAGTAACCAACACTATATTAATTTAGCTTCTATCTTTTAAATAAACATTACAAGGCTTTTAATTGACAATCTAATATATAAAGCTGAATGTGTGTGTGTATGTGTGTGTGTATGTGTGTATGTTCTGGACCCCGAGAGCGTCATAGGCTATGTTTCCAGGGGAAATTTTAACCCAGCTCTTTACAGTTATTCGCCAAAAAACCTGCCTCCATTAAAGCGAATGGAGCTGGGAGCTACAGTGCAGCCAGAACTTCAGAAGAATGTGCAGCCACACCCTTATATGGAATGTTGGTGTGTCACAATGCAGCCAGGGAAAGAGACAGACACAGACAGGGAAAGAGGCAGACACAGACAGGGTAAGAAACAGACATAGACAGGGTAAGAGACAGACACAAAGAGACAGACACAGACAAAGACAGACTGACAGGGAAAGAGACAGACAAAAAGACAGAGACAGACACAGGGAAACAGACAGACAGGGAAAGAAAGGGAAAGAGACAGACAGGGTAAGAGACAGACAAAGACAGGTAAAGAGACAAAGAGACAGACACAGGGAAAGAGACAGAGGGAAAGAGGGAAAGAGACAGCCAGGGAAAGAGACAGACAGGGAAAGAGAGGGAAAAAGACAGACAGGGAAAGAGACAGACAGGGAAAGTGACAGAGATAGATAGACAGGGAAACAGATAGATAGACAGACAGGGAAAGAGATAGATAGACAGACGGAGAAAGAGACAGAGACAGTCAGAGACAGACAGGGAAAGAGACAGACAGACAAAGATATAGAGAGAGAGACAGATAGATATATACAGAGGGGGAGACAGACAGAGAATGGGAGAGAAACAGAGGGACAGTTACTATCCCGGGTGTTAATACATTCTATTTTGTTAACAAGAGTTATTAACCCGGGCGAAGCCGGGTAGTACAGCTAGTACTGTATATAGTAACTCACCTTGAATGTGTCCACCTAGATCAAACGTAGTGAATGTCATTCCAGCAATCGTTAATTCTTCCGATGCTAAAAAAAAAAGCCAAGAAAAATTTTGAATATTTTTTTTACATTTGTCAGTTTAACAAACAAAAGTTAACACAATATGTGTCCTTCATTAATCCACTAAATCATGATTTACAGGATATAAAAGTCTTCAGTTTTTTCAATAAATGGGTTTTCAGGTTTCCGAAAAGTAAGTTTCTCAGGTGCAGTTTGTTGTAAACAAACACAGTTTTTTACTCAACCATCCTTGGCTCCAAAGCCAAGTCTCTACCATTGGTATTATCTTTGTTTGTTTGCAGAAGTGATGTCACGTTGACACTGCTGCAGTCAATCACCATTGGCAGAGCAGATGAGGTCAGTGATTGGCTGCAACACTGTCAAAGTGAGTGAGCCGGCGCATAATCAATGAGTCGGTACAGGACCCCAGGAGGATCAGGAAAGCACATTTTGTTTATTTAAAGAGAACTTTTCTAAAATCAGAAAACCACTAACAGGGAATCTGTCAGCACAGAATGACTGTTCAATCCAAGTACAGGTGCTTAGTGCATCCTTAGCATGGCTGAACATGTAAATGAACCTTTAGATATGTAGCAGAGCTGGAATGGTTGTGGTACCTCGTGTGAATTATGTCGTACCTGGAGAGGTGTTTTGGGGTTAATAAAGGGATGAAAGAGTGTTTTTTGTATTTTATTTAAAATAAAAGTATTTTTTTCACAGTTTGTGTTTATTTAATTTCACTTACAGATTAGTAACGGGGGTTCTCATAGATCTTCCCCATTACTAATCTAGGGCTTTGTGACAGCTGTGGGCTGTTATTAACCCCTCATTACCCCAATTGCCATTGCACCAGGGCAATCGGGAAGAACCGGGTAAAGTGCTGGGATTGTCACATTTAATGGATGCAACAATGCTCGGTGGCTGCAGGCTGCTATTTTTAGGCTGGGGGGCCCCAATATCCATAGGTCTCTCCAGCCAGAGAATACCAGCTCACAGCTATCGGGCTTTATCTTGGCTGGGTAACAAAATTCGGCAAAGACCACGTCATTTTTAAATTATTTATTTAAATAATTAAAAAAAAACAAAGAAAAGCCGCGTGTGTTTCCTCTTATTTGTTTACACTACAAAGAAAAGCGCATGGCTGGGGGCTGCAGTCTGTAGCCGTATGCCTTATCTGTACAGGGCATCATAATATCAGGAGACCCTATGCCAATTTATTCATTTGTATACCATGATAGACGCACATAGCGTCTGTGATTGGAAGCAGTCAGCTGACATACTGTCACTTAGCGGGTGGCGCATCCGCCTGCAATCAGTCACAAACACCAGTAGACGGGGAAAGCAGTGCATATGCAATGAAGGATAAAGCGTGGCCCGAGAAGTGAATGGGTGGCCTGGAAGCAGTTACACCTACAGAGTTACAGAGCCGCGCTAAGTAAAGCGTGCCTACTCCTATCCCCCTATCTCTTCTACCATCGTTTTTAAATCACCGGATTCTGGTCTCCATAGACTTTTTTTGGTTTTAAAAGCCAGATAACTGAATCCTGTCAGTCCCAGTTGTCTGCAAGTCCACCCATCACTGTTTAAAACCAGTAATCAGTGTTGGCCTAAATGCGTTTTTTAATGTAAGGGTCATGGCTAAGACAGCAAGACATAAATTCAACCATGTGTGCCAGACTCCCAATACGCAAGACTTCCCTGTTCTGACCAGGAGGACGACTCTACATCTCCTCTTCCTCCTGCTCCTCCTATTCAGACCATCCATGCAAAACAGATGGAATGAAGCTAGTGTGGGTAGTACTCTATAGCGCAGCTAAACCTAACCATCTTCTGTTTTTCCTCCTCAGCCTCCTTTTCCTCATTATCACCCAATCTGCGCTGTGAAGATGCACTGAGGCTGGACTAGGTAATATCACCATGTGTACTTTCTTCCTTCATCTCCACCTGGAGCATATGCAAAGCTTCCAATTCAATTGTGAGCTGCCAGCATTTGTGTAGACACCAAAGTGAGATGGTTCGCTAATTATGCCATCATCTCTCATCATCATCTTGGTTGATTCCTCAAAGTTTTGGAGAACTTCACAGATGACAGACATCCAGTTCAAGCCGTAGGTTCTAATGTGACAAGGCTGACCAGAATACTGATTGGCATGTTGTAACTGGTATTCAACTACTGCCCTCTGCTGCTCACAAAGCCTTACCAACATGTGTAATGTGGAGTTCCAGCCCATGGGCATGTCGCACACCAGTCTGTGAGTTGGCATATGCAAGTGCTGCTGCAGCACTGCAAGACGGGTGGCAGACACATGGCATAGCTTTACAAGTAGTTCAGGCAAATATGTGTAAGTTTTCAGATACTGCTGAAGTACTAAGATGAGCACGTAGGTCAGGTATGGTACTTGCCCAAGCTTGCTAAGCTTCAGAGCCACCACCAGGTTAGAGCTGTCATTAAACATTCTTGGTTGTAGATTCAGTAGTGAAAGACACAAATTTGTCTGGTCTGTTAGACCTTACAACAACTTTGCAGCAGTGTGGCGAAGGAAATTAGTTTCAGTAGAGTCTGCTGCCGCTTCACTGAGTCAGTGCTGAAGTCTTTCCAACTTGCCACTGATATCAATGGAGGATGATAAGGAGGAAGGGGTGCAGGAACTGTTGTAGGAGGTGGGCGAAACCCTGATGGAACATGACTCGCAATCCTAGATGTCAGTAGCACATGTGCCGTTAAAGGGTCCAACTTGGTCCTGGCTTCCACAAGATACACCCAGTGTGCCATCAGGGTACTGCAGTATCCCTGGTCATAAGCACTTGTCCACGTGTCGGTGGTTAACTGGATGTTCCCAGTAACTGCGTTGGTCAGTGTATCGGTAGTTATGTTACACATGCTTGTATAAAGCATGGTAGGGCACCCCAGAAGAAGTAGTGATGGCTGGGGACCAAGTATCAAGGGACGGCCACTTCCATAAGGTTGTGGAAAGCCTCAGTGTCCACTTGCTTAAACGGCAACATTTACAGGGCAAACAGTCAATTTGTGCAAAAAGTTAAAGTAGGGATTGCAATACACCCTGGAAGACACATAGAGGAGGCCTCAGAATACATTTGTGGACAATTTTAAAAAGAGTTTGAGGGACTGCTACAGTGGTAAAGCCTATGCACTAAGTGCAAAAGTTTGAGCCTGTGGGTAAGTGGCTGTGTACTTCTGCTTCTATTCCAAGGCCTGGGAAAAATAACTGGACATGGTTACTGATGGTGCCTGCGAATCACCATGATTAGCAGGCAATCCCTGCATGTTTTGAGGCTGAAAACAAAACCCATCATATTTTTATTTTTCTGTTGACATATACAGACTTGTGGGAAGAGTTAAAAAAGTAAACAATGTACTCATCATTTCAGCAAGTGAAGTACACTACAGTTGAAAAGTTTGGGGTCACCTAGACAATGTCTTTTCCATGAAATATCATACTTTTATTTATCAAATGAGTTGCATAATGAATATAAAATATAGTCCAGACATTTACTATGCTAGAAATAATGATTTTTACTTGAAATAATAATTTTCTCCTTCAAACTTTGCTTTCTTCAATGAATGCTCCCTTTGCAGCAATTACAGCTTTGCAGACCTTTGGCATTTTAGCTGTTAATTTGCGGAGGTAATCTGGAGATACTTCATCCCATACTTTCAGAAGCCCCTCCCACAAATTGGATTGGCTTGGGGGGCACTTTTTGAGTACCATATGGTCAAGCTGCTCCCACAACAGCTCAGTAGCGTTGAGATCAGGTGACAGGGCTGGCTACTCCATTACAGATAGAATACCAGCTGCCTGCTTCTTCCCTAAATAGTTCATGCATAATTTGGAGGTGGGCGTTAGGTCATTGTCCTGTTATAGGATGAAATTGGCTCCAATCAAGCACTGTCAACAGGGCATGGCATTGCAAAATGGAGTGATAGCCTTTCTTATTCAAAATCCCTTTTACCTTGTACAAATCTCCCACTTTACCAGCACCAAAGCATCACATTACCTCCACCATGCTTGATAGATGGCGTCAGGCACTCTTCCAGCATTTTTTCAGTTGTTCTACATCTCACAAATGTTTCAAACACCTGTGTGATCCAAACACCTCAAACTTCAATTCGTCTGTCCATAACACTTTTTTCCAATCTTCCTCTCCAATGTGTATGCTCTTTTGCCCATGTTAATCTTTTCCTTTTATTTCAATTTCTCGCATGGAATATCCTTCATTTCTAAGAACAAGAATAGACTGTCGAGTTTCACATGAAAGTTTTGTTTTTCTGGCCATTTTGAGAGTTTAATGGAACCAACAAATGTAATGCTCCAGATTCTCAACTAGCTCAAAGGAAGGTCAGTTTTATAGCTTCTCTAATCAGCAAAACTGTTTTCAGCTGTGCTAACATACTTGCACAAGGGTTTTCAAGGGATTTCTAAACATCCATTAGCTTTCTAACACAGTTAGCAAACACAATGTACCATTAAAACACTGGAGTGGTGGTTGTTGGAAATGGGTGTAATACTACTGTATGTTCTGAGGATTTCGATAGCGTAGGGCAATGACAACAGAGACGAGTTCTTGGTACAAGATGTTATATAATATGTCACCACGGTAGATACACAACGGGAATAAACACAGTAAAACAACACACAAAACGGAGCGAAGGGGATTCCCGGGGCCACGCACCGGACTCCCCCAGGGAGACCACCAGAGCGAACCCCTGTACAGGGACTGTCCGGCAATCAACCCCGGAAGGCCTAAATGTGCGGCAGCCGGTACACAAGGGGCAAGTGGTATAGTCCAGGAGTGTCCGTACGGGATGATTGTCCAGAGTGGTTACGAACCGGGCAGAGTGCTGATCAAAGACGGCAGACGGAGTCCGGGCACAGCTTGACGCAAACCGGGTATGGTCCAGAGTCGGTCGGTAGAGTTTCAGGAGAATCCAAGGCAATCAGGAAGTAGAAACAGCAAAGCAGGAGCACACAGCAAGCAGTATACTCAGGCACTGGACTGGGCTGAGAGGCGGCCTTTTAAGCAGCTGGACAGGAAGTAGGGCAACAGAACCTTAAACTCCATGTTAACTGAGGGCAAGCTCATTCAAAAGAGAACTGGAAAACCTGGAAACCTGACATTACTCCCCCCCCCCCAGAGACGGCCTCAGGACGGATCAGGGCCCGGCTTGTCCGGGAACCGTCGATGGAACTGAGCGATCTTCCGGGGTGCCCGAATGTTACCCACCGGTTCCCAGGAATCGTCCTCGGGGGCGTACCCCTGCCAACGTACCAGATATTGAAGCCGACGACGATGGAGCCGGGAGTCAATAATGTCCTCAACCACGAACTGCTCCTCGCCGTCGACCATCACAGGCGGAGGAGGAGGCACAACACGACCACGAAACGTATTAGGGGAGACAGGTTTGAGGAGAGACACATGAAAGACCGGGTGTACCTTTAGATGGTGCGGCAACCGTAGCCGACAGGCCACAGGGCTCACGATCCCGGTGATCTTAAACGGACCGATGAATTTTTGTCCCAGCTTCTGCGAAGGAACACCCAATCTCAGGTTTTTGGTGGATAACCATACAGAGTCCCCTACCTTGTACATGGGTGCCGGTTTCCGGTGAGTGTCTGCCGACCTCTTGTAACGCTCCTGGGCCGTAGCCACAGTGTCCTTTAGAACCTCCAGATTTTGTCGAAGCTCTGTCAATCTGTCCTCCACCGCCGGCACCGAAACCGCAACCGGTGACCTAGGCAAAACATTCGGATGATAACCCAAGTTAGCAAAAAAGGGCGTTACCTTAGTGGAGCTGCTCTGAGTGTTGTTATAGGAGAACTCCGCCAACGGAAGCATCTTCAACCAATCGTCTTGGAGATGGCTGACATAACATCGAAGGTATTGTTCCAGGGTTTGATTCGTCCGTTCGGTTTGCCCATTTGTCTGAGGATGGTATGCAGAAGACAAACAGACATCAATCTGGAGTGCCGTACAAAAGCCCTTCCAGAACCTAGACGTGAACTGCACGCCCCGGTCAGAGATGATCTCGTCTGGTACCCCATGCAATCGGAATACGTTCTGGATAACCAAATCCACTGTCTCTGCGGCTGAGGGAAGACCGGTACACGGAATGAAGTGAGCAGCTTTAGTCAATCGATCCACCACCACTAAGATGGTATTGTGCCCGCCTGAGACTGGCAACTCCACAATAAAATCCATGGAGATAGACCCCCAAGGGCGAGATGGCACGGGTAACGGTTGGAGGAGTCCCGTAGGAGCCACACGAGGGACCTTGCACCGGGCACAAACCACGCATGAGTGGACATAGTCCTTTACATCCTTTAGACAGGTAGGCCACCAGAAAAAACGGCTCAGAAATTCCTGCGTCTTCTGTACCCCCCTATGACCAGCCAACACGGAGTCATGGACCAACTTGAGAACCCGAAGTCTTACGGCCTCCGGGACATAAATGCGTCGCTCTCTCAACCACACACCATTCCGAAGAACAAGAGTTACATCATTCGGGGGGGCAGCAAGAAATACGTCACCATCATAGGCCAGCTTGATGTCCTTCCACAAGTCCTGGTCCTGGATTACTCCAACGAAATTGGCATCCGATAACACGGTCTGAGACGGGGTTCCAGGCACGGAGTCCACGGCGTGGATTCGGGACAAGGCATCAGCTTTCCCATTACGTGAACCTGGACGGTATGTAACGACAAAATTGAATTGGTTAAGAAATAGGCTCCAACGGGCTTGCCGTGGAGACAGGCACCTGGCAGACTTAAGAAATTCCAGATTACGATGATCTGTGAGTACTAT
Source organism: Anomaloglossus baeobatrachus (assembly GCF_048569485.1). NCBI lineage: Eukaryota > Metazoa > Chordata > Amphibia > Anura > Aromobatidae > Anomaloglossus > Anomaloglossus baeobatrachus. Next base: position 94,324,357 of record NC_134356.1, on the reverse strand, counting down.
CACTTGCTGCGCGGCTCCCTGTAAGTGGTGTCTCCATTCCTTGAAAGCGGAAATAATCGCTAACAATTCCTTGTCCGCAATGTCATAGTTCCTTTCTGCAGGGGACAACCGGCGGGAAAAGAAAGCACACGGATGTAAGAGACTCTTGTCCCCAGTCCTTTGAGAAAGGATGGCCCCTAATGCGTAGTCGGAAGCGTCGACTTCCACGATAAAGGGAAGTGCGGGATTCGGATGTACCAATATAGGCGCTGAGGTAAAACAAACCTTGAGACGATGGAAGGCTTCCTGGGCCTGGGCGGACCACACAAACTTCTGTCCTTTCTTGGTTAACAGAGTGATGGGACGAACGATTTCTGAAAAATTACGGATAAAACGTCGGTAAAAGTTGGCAAAACCGACAAAGCGTTGTACCTCTTTGACGTTACCCGGTTCCGGCCAGTCCAGAATTGCTTGTATCTTGCCAGACTCCATGTTCAGTCCCTGAGGAGAGATGACATACCCTAAGAATTGTATCTGTGAGCAATGGAATTCGCATTTCTCCAGTTTAATGTACAGGTGATTTTCCCTCAGCCGGGTAAGTACGGTCTTGACGTGCTCCTGGTGTTCCTGTAAGGAATCAGAAAAGATTAGGATATCGTCCAGATAAATCACCATGAATTGGTCCATGATATCCCTAAAAATATCGTTAACTAGATGTTGGAAAGCCGCGGGAGCGTTACAAAGTCCAAAAGGCATCACTAGGTACTCAAAATGTCCATACCGACATCGGAACGCGGTCTTCCACTCGTCTCCGGGACGTATGCGAAGTAGATTATATGCCCCACGGAGATCCAATTTGGTGAATATTTTTGCCTGTTGGACCCTCTCCAATAGCTCAGGAATCAACGGTAACGGATACCGGTTCCGGATGGTTATTTTATTCAGTTCCCGGTAGTCAATACAGGGTCTCAGAGTCCCCTCTTTCTTTTTCACGAAAAAGATGGGTGCCCCTGCTGGTGAGGTAGACGGGCGAATAAATCCCTTGGCTAGGCTCTCATCAATGTATTCTTTTAGTGCTTCTAGCTCAGGTGCCGCCAACGGGTAGACATGGCCAAACGGAATCTCCGCCCCTGGAAGTAAGTCTATGGGGCAATCATACGGTCTATGCGGGGGAAGCCGATCGGCTTTTCTTTTGTCGCATATGTCAGCAAAGTCATCATAAACCGGGGGTAGAACAGGTACCTGTACAGTGCCCTCCGCATTCGGTGTTACGGGAACCGGAACAGTTGGACTAATGGTCGGACCACTCTGCGGTGGGAAGGTTATTTCCTTAGTTTCCCAATCGATGACCGGATTCATAGACCGTAGCCACGGAATACCTAAAATAATCGGAAAATGAGGAGAAGAAATTATCATGAAAACAAGGGTCTCCTGCTGACCTGGCTTCATCACGCATTCTAGCGGTACTGTTTCCCGATCCACTGGTCCAGAGCTTAACGGAGATCCGTCTACCGTCTCCATGGTAACCGGTGAGGATCTTTGCTGAGTCCGGATACCGTGTTTCCTGGCAAAAGAGGAGTCCATGAAATTTCCCCCTGCCCCAGAATCTATCATTGCAGAGGTAGGTATTAGATGCCCCTCCCACCGGATCTGAATGGGGAGCGAGCAATGGGTATATTTCCCTTCTGAGTCCTTCGGTGAGGTTGACATTACAGTCAAGGGAAATACCGCATCCAAGTGCCCACTTGCCTCAGAGATATCGGACTCTGCGTCCGTGTTGTCACACTCTGCCATGGCTGCCAATACCTTATTTGGGCGATTCGGACGTTTCGGGCAGTCGATCAAGAAATGATCCGATTGACCGCAATAGAAACACAAACGCTCACGGAGCCGGTGTTCACGACGTTCGTTGGTCTCTCGCTTTTGCAGAGAGTCCACTTGCATAGGAACGTCCTCGGCCTCCCGTGGCGTCCTGAGAGCGGGTTCTCTGGAAGGAAACGCAAAGTTGTTTACACGGTTTACAGCTGCCCATTTTTCCTGTCTACGCTCCGTCAAGCGGGTATCAATACGCACACAGTGCTGGAGAAACAGTTCAAAATCCCCTGGAGATTCGGAACGAGCTAACTCGTCCTTGATGGTACCGGACAAACCTTTTCTGAATACAGACAATAATGCATTGTTTCCCCAGTCGGTGTCTACCACTAACCTCTTGAACTCAGTGGCGTATTCAACGACAGAACGCTTTCCCTGACGTAAGGAAAGGAGAGCCGATTCAGCGGTAGCACGGCGATTCGGATCATCAAACATTTGCGCCATTGCGTTCAGAAAGTCATCCAGGTGATTTAAACGGATGTCCCGATTCTCTATCATAGGATTAGCCCAAGCCAGTGCTCGTGAGGTTAATAACATGATGATACATAACACTTTGGACCGGTCAGAACGGTAATAATCAGCATGTACATCAAAAAACAGTATACATTGGTTCACAAATCCACGAAACTGACTACGATCACCATTGAAACGGAATGGGGGTAACCTAGGCATACCGGCAGCTGATACGGACGTAGTGGGGCCGGCTTCCTGAGCCTCCACTCTGACTTGCAAGTCCTGTATAGCCGGACCCAGTACCTGGTGATCATGGCCCAGCTGTGCCTCCACATCTCTAAGTTTAGTCTGCACCGCCTCCATCTCCTGCTGCAAGGAGTTAATCATGGAAAACAGCTGATCTACTCGTGTCTCAGTCATTGCCCCAGCGAAATCCTCTTAAGGCCTGAGTATAATGTAATACTACTGTATGTTCTGAGGATTTCGATAGCGTAGGGCAATGACAACAGAGACGAGTTCTTGGTACAAGATGTTATATAATATGTCACCACGGTAGATACACAACGGGAATAAACACAGTAAAACAACACACAAAACGGAGCGAAGGGGATTCCCGGGGCCACGCACCGGACTCCCCCAGGGAGACCACCAGAGCGAACCCCTGTACAGGGACTGTCCGGCAATCAACCCCGGAAGGCCTAAATGTGCGGCAGCCGGTACACAAGGGGCAAGTGGTATAGTCCAGGAGTGTCCGTACGGGATGATTGTCCAGAGTGGTTACGAACCGGGCAGAGTGCTGATCAAAGACGGCAGACGGAGTCCGGGCACAGCTTGACGCAAACCGGGTATGGTCCAGAGTCGGTCGGTAGAGTTTCAGGAGAATCCAAGGCAATCAGGAAGTAGAAACAGCAAAGCAGGAGCACACAGCAAGCAGTATACTCAGGCACTGGACTGGGCTGAGAGGCGGCCTTTTAAGCAGCTGGACAGGAAGTAGGGCAACAGAACCTTAAACTCCATGTTAACTGAGGGCAAGCTCATTCAAAAGAGAACTGGAAAACCTGGAAACCTGACAATGGGCCTCTATATACCTACAGTTAGGTCCAGAAATATTTGGACAGTGACACAATTTTTGCGAGTTGGGCTCTGCATGCCACCACATTGGATTTGAAATGAAATCTCTACAACAGAATTCAAGTGCAGATTGTAACGTTTAATTTGAAGGTTTGTTCAAAAATATCTGATAGAAATTGTAGGAATTGTACACATTTCTTTACAAACACTCCACATTTTAGGAGGTCAAAAGTAATTGCACAAATAAACCAAACCCAAACAAAATATTTTTATTTTCAATATTTTGTTGCGAATCCTTTGGAGGCAATCACTGCCTTAAGTCTGGAACCCATGGACATCACCAAACACTGGGTTTCCTCCTTCTTAATGCTTTGCCAGGCCTTTACAGCCGCAGCCTTCAGGTCTTGCTTGTTTGTGGGTCTTTCCGTCTTAAGTCTGGATTTGAGCAAGTGAAATGCATGCTCAATTGGGTTAAGATCTGGTGATTGACTTGGACATTGCAGAATGTTCCACTTTTTTGCACTCATGAACTCCTGGGTAGCTTTGGCTGTATGCTTGGGGGTCATTGTCCATCTGTACTATGAAGCGCCGTCCGATCAACTTTGCGGCATTTGGCTGAATCTGGGCTGAAAGTATATCCCGGTACACTTCAGAATTCATCCGGCTACTCTTGTCTGCTGTTATGTCATCAATAAACACAAGTGACCCAGTGAGATTGAAAACCATGCATGCCCATGCCATCACGTTGCCTCCACCATGTTTTACAGAGGATGTGGTGTGCCTTGGATCATGTGCCATTCCCTTTCTTCTCCAAACTTTTTTCTTCCCATCATTCTGGTACAGGTTGATCTTTGTCTCATCTGTCCATAGAATACTTTTCCAGAACTGAGCTGGCTTCATGAGGTGTTTTTCAACAAATTTAACTCTGGCCTGTCTATTTTTGGAATTGATGAATGGTTTGCATCTAGATGTGAACCCTTTGTATTTACTTTCATGGAGTCTTCTCTTTACTGTTGACTTAGAGACAGATACACCTACTTCACTGAGAGTGTTCTGGACTTCAGTTGATGTTGTGAACGGGTTCTTCTTCACCAAAGAAAGTATGCGGCGATCATCCACCACTGTTGTCATCCATGGACGCCCAGGCCTTTTTGAGTTCCCAAGCTCACCAGTCAATTCCTTTTTTCTCAGAATGTACCCAACTGTTGATTTTGCTACTCCAAGCATGTCTGCTATCTCTCTGATGGATTTTTTCTTTTTTTTCAGCCTCAGGATGTTCTGCTTCACCTCAATTGAGAGTTCCTTAGACCGCATGTTGTCTGGTCACAGCAACAACTTCCAAATGCAAAACCACACACCTGTAATCAACCCCAGACCTTTTAACTACTTCATTGATTACAGGTTAACGAGGGAGATGCCTTCGGAGTTAATTGCAGCCCTTAGAGTCCCTTGTCCAATTACTTTTGGTCCCTTGAAAAAGAGGAGGCTATGCATTACAGAGCTATGATTCCTAAACCCTTTCTCCGATTTGGATGTGAAAACTCTCATATTGCAGCTGGGAGTGTGCACTTTCAGCCCATATTATATATATATAATTGTATTTCTGAACATATTTTTGTAAACAGCTAAAATAACAAAACTTGTGTCACTGTCCAAATATTTCTGGCCCTGACTGTATGTACATATTGCATTAAAAACCAGACATTTGAAGCTAGAATAGTCATTTACCACATTGACAATGTATAGTGTATTTCTGTTTAATTTAATGTTAGCTTAATTGAAAAAAAAAAAAAAGTGCTTTCCTTTCAAAAATAAGGAGATATCTAAGTGACCCTAAACTTTTGAACTATAGTGTATCTAATGTCCTTAGAGAAGTCGCATTAAAAATAGAATTGATCAAACAAATTGTTTGAATTTTATCACTATTGAGAATTGGACCCTAATCAAGATCATAATAAAGTACCATGGAAAATATACTTATTTACAAAAGAAACAAATGGGAATAACAAAGAAGCATATAATAACCTGAATCATGGCAAAACAATTTTAATAACTGAAAATGTATTTTGTTAACTCAGCAATTTTAATCATTAAATTCAAGGAGGACTTTCACCAGTTTGACCAAGTTACACTGGCCACATCATGGAATAGTGGCTGCAAAGTAAAACATTGTTTTCATTTTTTAATTTCTCTTATCCATGGCAGAGATATTAATCTGAAAAGTTTAGGTTATAATTTGTTAAATCCAATGGGGTGATTGCAGAGATTCTTAGCTAGGGGGATTTATTTTTTCCCCTGTATGATTTTGACCAATCAAAAGCAGGCTCTATGATACAGGGAAAAAAGGGAATGCCCCCACAATAGCTTAAAACATGCATTTTCCTGAGTGAAATTTACTAACAGCTGGTCTGCTCTCACTTGTATAACTGTATAAAGATTACAAGTGCTGCATGTAGGGCAGAGATTCCTAACACCTTTTGGCTTTCATCTAATAGCAATCAGTATTGGGGGATGAGGATACATCACAGCTGACAGCACATGGTGTAACTAGAGTCATATGTTACCTAATGCATAATTTGTATCTTTGTCCCCACCAGCATGTTGGTCAGATGGATGGGCCCTTGTAATTATGTCTTCTATACTGGCCTCCATCCCATTATAATGTTCTCAATCCTGGCCCTTATCTTGTAAATATACTCCCTCTTCTGGATAATGTCCTCTTTCATGGCCTCTGTCCTGTAATAATGTCCCCCATGTTGGCCCCTTCTTGTAATAATGTCCCTTATCTTGTAGTAATGTCCCCCATCTTGTAATAACGTCCCCCATCTTGTGATAATGTTCCCCATCCTGCCTCTTTCCTGTAATACTGTAATAATGTGCCCCAATCCTGTAATTTTTGTCGTGGCTTCTATCCTGTAATAATGTCTCTTTTCCTGGCACTCTTCCCATATATAAGGAAAAAAAAAATCTTCTCCCCTGTCCTCACTCCAGGAGGGAATGGCATCCCCTTCCTGCTTCATAACCGATGCAGGGCAGGGACATTATGCACCGCCTGTGACAGGCACACAGAAATCAGCTGCTGGCCTCTGGTCGGCGGCTTGGATGAATATTGTGGTACAGGGTTCTGGCTGGTCTCTGCAACACTATACATTTTAGCTGAAAGTGCCTCCTTGGACGCAAACTCCCTTGAAAACAATGTTGAAGTGGGAGGGTCTCTTGACTCCTTGGGCCCCATCATTACAATACAATTTACAGAACTGTTGAGAGGAGGGCTGCAGATGTTGAAGTATTTCATTGACACAAAGCTCAGTTCTGTTGCACTGCCCTTCCCTGTCACAATGACCGCTTAAGATGAAAGATGAAAGTTATTTATAACTACACTCATCTCTGCTCTATGACTGCCACTTTGTAACCTCACACAGCCCTACAGTAAGATCAGTGAGTAGAGAAAATTTTCCCTTGTTACATTTCTCACCCTAAGGGCTCTTCTCCACTTGCGTTTAAAAAAAATCACATCGATACTCGGCTCAAAATGTGAGTCGAGTATGCTGTGTGTGGTCTGCGTACGGTGTTTTTTTCTCACATAGCATCCGTAAAACATGCGAGCGTCATGCGAGTGCTATGTGAGTGTTTATGCAAGCAGCATCTTACTGGCTACCGGAGGAATCTCCAGTAATACCAGTCCTGGCCGCGGTTACCTGCACTGCACTCCGGAGGTGTCACCTGAGCTCCAGAGATCAGCCCGGTCTGTCCGCAGCTGTCATGAACTGAACAGCAATCGCCGGGGAATCAATCACTCAGCGCTCGCTGTTCAGGCTGCACTCTGGAGCTCAGGTGACAGCTCCGGAGTTCAGTGCACGTTACCGCGGCCAGGACTGGTATTACTGGAGATTCCTCCGGTAGCCAATCCTACGCTGTATGCAAATGTCAAGGATCCGTGTGACATGTGTATGCCATCTGTATGACATGCGCATGCCACCCGTATTCTGTTTTTTTTTTCTCGCTCCCATAGGATTGCATGGGGGGGGTGCGTGAGCTGAGACTTGGTGCAAATCGCAGCATGCTGCGATTTCACCGAGAGCACGAGTCGTGCCGTTAAAAATTTAGCAGGAGGACAAGGCCTCATTGATTAACACTGGTGCAAGTGCGATCCGATTTTTTATCGGATCGCACTCGTACATGGAAATTACAAGTGGAGAAGAGCCCTAAGGGCTATTGAGGAGGCATTTTATTTTTCCCCTGCATGTTACTGATTGGTCATGTTGTACAGGGGAAGGAGTACATGTCACGGGAGAAAAATCTCTAATAACACCCCTTGGATTTAAAACAATTATAACCTAACATTTCGAGCTAATATGTCTGCAACTGAGAGGAGAAATTGCAAAATAAAAACTACTTTTTATTCAGCTCTGCAGCCACTTGTCCATGATGTGGCCAGTTTAACATGCTTTTATGATAGATTCTCTGTAAGGATGTTTTGACATTCAATGCACTGACATAGCTTTTCCCACAAAACAAACCCCACAATTGCTAGAAAAATGCAGTGGAAATTCTGCATTAAAATATTTTATTTGGTTGAGTTTTTTATGCAGTTTTCTGTATTTTTCTTTGTGCTGCTCCACTTTACTGACCTAAAAAATATCTTAAAATGTTGAAATAATTGAAAATAATGCAACATGTGAATGAAATTTTTGTTATCTCATTTATTTTACTATTCGTTTTCCATCCTAAAAAAATGAATGGAAAACCTCACCAAAAGCGCTTTTTGCGAACATACCCTTACAGTGATTTACATTGAATTTAGTTTACATGTCATAATTCACATTGACCCTATGAGTGGATATAGAATTTTTGAATTACTCACTTGGATGTAGAGTAGGAACATACTGGCCCATTTTTCCAGCTTTAAGCATCTGTAATAATGTGGTTTTGCCAGCATTATCCAACCCTAAAAAAACTAATTTTCCATTTTTCTTGTAGAGACCTGCAGAATTAAAAGCATATTTATACCAGATACTATATATTGCATTTTATAGTCCATTGTTAGTTTATAAGGATAAATAATTAGAATCTCACATGAAGTAATAATTTTATGATTACTAAGCTCTGTTTTAGATTATCATTTATAGCCCAACATGGCATTTAGTATTTTGCTTTTAGTTATTCAATGGCAATTAGTAGCGTATTTGTAAGCCAATATCAGGAGTGGAACAATCAGAGGAAACGTATCATTGAAACACATCAACCACTTTTGCATTTTTTACCCACTCCTGGCTTTAGTTTACAAATACTGATGTAAAATACTGACCAAATACTGAAAGCGTGAATGTGGCCTAAGAAATACATAAGAAGCATCATGGGTCAAGCCAAAGCAGAATGCAGCATTCTCCTGGGAGCTCAGGAGTTGTGGCTAGTTGATGAGTGAAATGGCATCAATAACATGGCCATCAGATCAAGAACGTTTAGATGAAGGGGTGGAAAATAAAAGGAGGTTCAAATGATAGAAAAAGAGTAAATACAGGGGCGTAACAACCACGGTCGTAGAAGTCGCGACTCCAACCAGGCCCAGCAGGTTAGGGGCCCGGCACCCGCCCTGCAGGGAACCAGCCGACTCCATTCAGTGAGAGAGGAGCTGCACTGTTCCTCCACTAGTTTTAATACAAGTGGCTGGGCAGTGCCTGGCTCCGCCCCTCCAACATCTTTCTGCCTTTGACCTCTGGCTCACTACCCCTGCCACGTCACCGTCTTCTACAGTGTGTGGAGTGTGGTACTGCTGACATCGGGAGCTCGCAGGGAACCTAAAGGTCAGTGCAGCCCCTTTTTCTCCCTCCCTCTTGTCACTAGAAACAGTTGGGACTGAGACCAGAGGGAGAGGAAGGAGGACATGGCAACTGTTGTAGCAGCAGAACCTGTGATAGGGGCAGCTCATCTCCCAATCATGCTCTGTTGTAACAATTATAATGGATTACTCAGGAATCTCTTTGCGTGGAGCAATTACACAACTGAACCCAGTTTATAGGTGATAATAAAGTTTATATTGTAACACACGTGATAAACAAACAAGTGCAAAAAACAAGTAGCAGAGCAATTTGCAAGTGTCCAAAAAACAAGTAGCAGAGCAATTTGCAAGTGTCCAAAAAACAAGTAGCAGAGCAATTTGCAAGTGTCCAAAAAACAAGTAGCAGAGCAATCCGGTTACGTGAAAACAAGGCAGATCAGGCAAGAACCGCAGCAGGGGCTAGGCATCTGAAGCAGGAAGCAACAGGAGGGCAGAAGTTGGCAGAACCTCTGGTGAGCTGCAACAGTCGAGTCACACAGACTTTGCTGGGGTAGATGAAGAAACTTGAGACACCACTAGGAGGAAACTAGGCAGAATATTCAAGCAGAGGACTAGAGGCTGGACTGTAATTAAACAAGGCAAGAGAATGCAGAACTCATGGATAAGAATGAAGCAGGGGACACCATCTTGGAAAAGGTCAAAAAGCCGAAAAAGGATAAACAGAAAAAACAGAGTCCTGACATCTGTGCTGTGTCCTCTATTTCCTGCAGACCAGAGACTTCACTGGTCATGGCTACTGCCCTATGATGGGACAGGGATGTGAAGGCTCCGCTGCTCCTGGAGACAGACTGCAGCATAGGTAAGTACATTAACCCCTTCACGACCATGGACGGATCTTTCCGTCATGGATCGTGTCCCGGTAATCCCCGCCCCCTGCCGCGGGCAGGCGGCGTGGATCGGCACACATATCAGCTGTTTTCAACAGCTGACATGTGTGCCTACATGTTCCGAGTGGAATCGCATTCCACCCGGAACATTAACCCCTTAGATCTCGCTGCCAAAGTCTGGCAGCGAGATCTATATGCGCGCGGCCATCTTTTTTTCTTACCGCCGCCCCCTCCGGACGTCACGTGAGTGATCACGTGACGTTCGGTGGTTGCCATCGTAGCACAGGGTCATGTGATGACGCCTGGTGCTAAGAAGTTTCACTTTCATTCTTCCTCGGCACGGAGCAGAGGAAGAAAGAAAGTGACTATTTCTGCTGATTACAGCGGTATAGCTGTGATCAGCAGATAGCGATCAGCAATCGGATTGCTGATCGCTATAGCCCCCTAGGGGGACTAGTAAAATAAAATAAAAAAAGTAAAAAAAAAGTTTTAAAAAATTAAAAAAAAAAAAAAAAACCTAAAAGTTCAAATCACCCCCCTTTCCCCCCATTGAAAATTAAAGGGTTAAAAAATAAATAAATATACACATATTTGGTATCGCCGCGTTCAGAAATGCCCAATCTATCAAAATATAAAATCAATTAATCTGATTGGTAAACGGCGTAGTGGCAAAAAAATTCCAAACGCCAAAATTACGTTTTTTGGTCGCCGCAAGTTTTACGCAAAATGCAATAACAGGCGATCAAAACGTAGCATCTGCGCAAAAATGCTACCATTAGAAACATCAGCTCGAGACGCAAAAAATAAGCCGTCACTGAGCCATAGATCCCAAAAAATAAGAACGCTACGTGTTTTGGAAAATGGCGCAAAACGTGCGCCACTTTTATTGGACAAACGTGTGAATTTTTTTTAACCCCTTAGATACAAGTAAACCTATACATGTTTGGTGTCTACAAACTCGCACCGACCTCAGGTATCATACCCACACATCAGTTTTACCATATAGTGAACACCGTGAATAAAACATCCCAAAAACTATTGTGCCATCACACTTTTTTTGCAATTTTTCCACACTTGGAATTTTTTTGCTGCTTTCCAGTACACCATATGGTAAAACTTATGGTTTCATTTAAAAGTACAACTTGTCCCGCAAAAAACAAGCCCTCATATGGCAAGATTGACGGAAAAATAAAAAAGTTACGGCTCTCGGAAGAAGGGGAGCAAAAAACAAAAACGCAAAAACGGAAAGTGCCCCGGGGCTGAAGGGGTTAAATAGTGTGTATGCAGTATATAGTGTATATCAGTGTGTATCTGGGTAGTGTATATGAGTGTGAATGTGGGTAGTATATAGTGTATATGAGTGTGTATGTGGGTAGTATATAGTGTATATCAGTGTTTATGTGGGTAGTATATAGTGTATATGAGTGTGTATGTGGGTAGTATATAGTTTATATGAGAGTGTATGTGGGTAGTATATAGTGTATATGAGTGTGTATGTGGGTAGTATATAGTATATCAGTGTGTATCTGGGTAGTATATATGAGTGTGAATGTGGGTAGTATATAGTGTATATGAGTGTGTATGTGGGTAGTATATAGTTTATATGTGAGTGTATGTGGGTAGTATATAGTGTATATGAGTGTGTATGTGGGTAGTATATAGTATATCAGTGTGTATGTGGGTAGTATATAGTGTGTATGTAGGTAATATATAGTGTGTATGTAGGCAATATATAGTGTGTATGAGTGTGTATGTAGGTAGTATATAGTGTATAAGAGTTGGCATATAATGTATATAATAGTTTGTGTGTATTGTATATAAGTGTGTACATGGTATACAGCAAATGTAATATTGTGCATAGTATACTATGTCTGTAATAGTGTATGTAGGGGGTATATGAGTGCATGTGGAAAAACTGTATCAAAAGAAAACACCACACACCGGGGCAGCAGAGGGAAGGTGAGTATAACTGTTATAATGAATGTGATTAATTTAAGTTGGTATGGTGACCTATTCATATACTTACCAAGTCTAAGATCAGTTCTTGATCGAAACGCGTCCGGTGTCCAGTGCTGGTTGTGATGCCTGTCTTTTTCTTGTAAGATCCACTATTTTGTACGATTTTAAAAAATCCAATAAAGAAGCGGCTTTTATTGAAATTTTCCCGGAAGCTGGGTCCTTTCCTTCACTTGCTGATATACATGCTGACAACAGCAATGGGATCTTGCGCTTCCATGGCATTAGAAGATTAAGCGCCAAAGTATGTGGTGAGCTGGACTAGCTCTATTTTTATTTGAGTATAATTGTTACATTTTTATTTAAAGTATTTGGTGTGATGGGTTCATAAGGACCAGGATGGGGAGATATATAAAAGGATGGGGGACAAAGATTCAAGCATGGGATGGAAAAGCTGGGCGAACAAGCCTCTTTCCATCAGCACCCAGCTTTTCCATGCTCTGCTATACATCTTTCCCTCAGCACCCAGCTTTTCCATGCTCTGCTATACATCTTCCCTCAGCATCCAGCTTTTCCATGCTCTGCTAAACATTTTCCCCTCAGCATCCAGCTTTTCTATGCTCTGATATCAAGGGAAAGCTGGGTGCTGAGGAAAAGATGAACAGCAGAGCATGGGGAAGTTGGGTGCTGAGGGAAAGATGTATAGCAAACCATGAGAAAGCAGGGTGCCAAGGGCAAGATGGATATTAGAGCATAAAAAAGCTGTGTGCTGATACAAAAAGGAATTCAGAGCATAGGAAAGCTAGGTGCTGAGAGAAAAAGCCAAGTTTCATCATCATTATCCCATACCCTGAGTGTCGGTGTAATTATACCGTACCTCGAGTGTATGTGTATGGGGGCCCAGGTCCAAATTTTGCACCAGGGCCCATCGAACTCTAGTTACGCCACTGAGTACAAAGATTATTGGAGAAGGAGGAGCTGAGGGAGATAAAAGAAGCTAGGTACAGTATATTCAGGTGTATTAAATAATCTGACTTAATACTATGGCCATTTGTTGACATTTTTTGTGTCAAATTCTACAAAATGGTGCATGTGGTTCTAGCATTCTACGCAAAATAAAAAATACTCTTTATTTTTTCAATAAACCTGTTTTGCAACTTTTAACTCAAAAAGTTGCATTTCACTCAAAATTGGCACAAAATTTGACCAAAAATTTCAGACATAAAATAACTGGTCCCTAATGAACCAGTCCCTACGTGTATTTTCTATTTAAATAAGTACAAATCAATGACATAGTAAATCAATAGGCTCCTCTTTAGTGCTCATGCACAAGGCCATATTTTTGGTTGGAGTGCAAGCCGACAAAACATCAATGTTTGCTTATGGGTCTGTGCACATGCAAAAATAAAATCGCTGCATGCCAGAGTTTGATCTGATATTCGGATCGCACTCGACCATGCAAGTCAATCAGTATGTAGAAACCATCAGACTGCACTTGGATGACATCTGAGTGCAGTCTAATTTCTACAGACTGACAGAATGGAGAAATGTTTTTTCTCCATCCCTCTTTATCCAAGAGAATCAGTTCACGCTATGCTCACACTCTGATCAGAGTTTGATGTTTGATTAGAGTATGATTTGCATAATTGATCCAATTCTTTTAAATGAGAGAACACTGCACCTATCCTTAGCTTCACTCAGAGGGCAATCATCAGCACTGCAGATGACTGAAGAATCGTTAACATCATTTTATTACTGTCGGCAGCATATGCTGTTCACATGTGTTGGCAGTCAACAAACAGTGGTGTTAATGTCAGTCTTGTTAGGAAACTACGTGTGGAGGAAAAACAATTCCGGGATCTTACATAAACGGGTTCTTTGCATAAGAGTAGTCATACTTTGCAATGCCTTATCAAAAAAGATACAGTTGAAACCAGAAATTTACATACACTATCTTAAAAGACAAATATGCATGTTTTTCTCACTATCTGACATGAAATCAGAATATACCTTTCCTATTTAAGGCATTTTTATTACTTTCTGCAAAGTCAAAAGTTTACATACACTAAGGGGTACTTTGCATGTTGCGACATCGCTAGCATCGGCTAGCAATGCCGAGCGCGATAGTACCCGCCCCCGTCGCACATGCGATATCTTGTGATAGCTGCCATAGGGAACATTATCGCTATGGCAGCTTCACACACATTTACCTCCCCGCGACGTCGCTCTGGCCGGTGACCCGCCTCCTTCCTAAGGACACGGCAGGCGGCCAATACAAGCGGAGGGGCGGAGATAAGCGGGACGTAAACATCCCGCCCACCTCCTTCCTTCCGCATAGCCGGTGGAGGCAGGTAAGGAGATGTTCCTCGCTCCTGCGGCTTCACACACAGCGATGTGTGCTGCCGCAGGAACGAGGAACAACATCGTATCTCCTATTGGTGCGACATTATGAAAATGACCGACGCTACACAGATCACCGATTTTCGACGCTTTTGCGATCGTTTATCGGCGCATCTAGGCTTTACACATTGCGACGTCGTTACCGGCGCCAGATGTGCGTCACTTTCCATTTGATCCCGACGATATCGCAGTAGCGATGTCGCAGCGTGCAAAGTACCCCTTAGAGTACTATGCCTTTAAACATATGGGATAGCCCATATGATGATGTTATGTTTTTGGAAGCTACTGATAGGTTATTGGCAACATCTGAGTTAATTAGAGACACACCTGTGGATGTATTTTAATGCACACCTAAAACACACTGCTTCTTTGGGTAGCATCATGGGTAAGTCAAAAGAAATCAGCCAAGATCTCAGGAAGAGAATTGTGGACTTGCACAAGTCTGGCTCATCCTTAATTGCAATTTCCAGATACCTGAAGGTGCTTCATTCATCTGTACAAAGAATTATGTGCAAGTGCAAACAAGAAGGGAATGTCCAAACATCATACCGCTCAGGAATTAGATGGGTTCTGTGTACCAGAGATTAAAGTGTTTTGGTCAGACATGTGCATATCAAAAGTAAAAGACCATGTGAAGATGCTGGTGGAAGCTGGTAAGATTGTGCCATTATCCACAATAGAACGAGTACTGTATCAACATGGCCTGAAAAACCACTCTGGCAGGAAGAAGCCATTACTCCAAAAGAAAAACATAAAAAAAACCAGATTAATGTTTGCAAATGCACACAGAAACAAAGACCTTAATTTTTGGAGACATGTGGTCTGACAAAATTGAAATTGAACTGTTTGGAAATAATGACCATCGTTACATTTGGAGGAAAAAGGGAGGAGCTTTGAAGCCTAAAAACACCATCCCAACTGTAAAACACGGGGGTAGCAGTATGATGTTGTGGGGATATTTTACTGCAGGTGGGACTTGTGCACTTCACAAAATAGATGGGATCTTGAGGAAAGAAGATTATGTGGCAATACTGAAGCAACAGCTCAAGAAATCAGCCAGGAACTTAAAGCTTGGGCGGAAATGGGTCTTCCAAATGGACAGTGACCAGAAACATACTGCCAAACTGGTTACAAAGTTGCTTAAGCATTAAAAAGTCAATCTTTTGGAGTGGCCATCACAAAACACTGATCTCAATCATATTATAAATTTATGGGCAAAGCTGAAAAGGCCAGTGCGAGCAAGTCGACCTACAAACATGTCTCAGTTTCCCCAGTATTGTCAGGAGGAATGGGCCCAAATTCCAACCAACTATTGTGAGAAGCTTGTGGAAGGTTATCCAAAATGTTTAACCTAAGTCAGACAGTTTAAGGGCAATGGTACCAAATACTAATGAAATATACCGTGTTTCCCCGAAAGTAGGACCCCCCCGAAAGTAAGGCAGGGTGGGGGTTTCGGGGGGGTCCGCCAATGTAGGGCACCCCCCGATTGTAAGGCAGGGTAGCGGGGGTGCCCGGGGAATGTAAGGCCGCCTATGGGTGGTGGTCGCGGCGTAATGTATACCTCCTCCGGTGAATGGCCCCCGCAATCTCGCCGGCCTGCGGCGCGTCCCGGGTCAACGCTCTTCCTGCTTGATGCTGATTGGCCGATCAGCCTGTTCGTCACAGGCTCCCTGCTGGCCATCAGCTCGAGCTGTGATTGGCCAGTCAGCCGGCTCGCAGCTGATTGGCCGAATCAGCCGCGACGTCACCGCCTGCAGGCTCGCTCCCATTGGTCCAGCGTCCCCGGCGTCCCCGGCAGAAGGAAAGTAACGGTAAGTTCCGAAACTCTCTCTCTGTGTGTGTACGGTATGTGTATGGGGGCTGTATGTGTCAGAGTGTGTGTGTGTGTGTGTGTGTGTGTGTACGGTACCGGTACGATATGTGTGTGGGTGCCGTGTGGGTCTGTACCGGTACCGTATGTGTCAGTGTGTGTGGTGGCAGAGTGGGGGGCAGAACCACTGTATGGGGAGGCTGCAGGGGGGAGGATGGGGTGGATTCCGGACTCTCAAACAATGGGGAGGCTGCAGGGGGGAGGATGGGGTGGGTGGATTCCGGACTCTCAAACAATGGGGAGGCTGCAGGGGGGAGGATGGGGTGCATGCCGGACTCTCAAACAATGGGGAGGCTGCAGGGGGGAGGATGGGGTGGATGCCGGACTCTCAAACAATGGGGAGGCTGCAGGGGGGAGGGGGGAGGGGGAAATTGTTATTTTTTTTTTCCAATGTAAGGCCTCCCCCGAAAGTAAGGCAGGGTGGGACTTTTGGGGGTAAAATTAATGTAAGACAGGGCCTTACTTTCGGGGAAACACGGTATGTAAAATTTTGACTTTGCAGAAAGTAATAAAAATGCCTTAAAACATTCTCTCTCTCATTATTCTAACTTTTGGCAGATATAAATAATTTTGGTTCTTATTTGACCTAAAATGGGAAAGATTTATTCTGATTTCATGTCAGATAGTGAGACAAACATGCATATGTGTCTTTTTAGATAGTGTATGTAAACGTCTGGTTTCAACTGTATATGAAGACTTATTTTTTATGTGACAAACTCTTACCCAACATATGACATACTGGTTTGACAAATGTCAGGTCCCATTCTTTGAGGTGGACTCTGGCAGATGATGGCTGTATAATTCAGCCAACATCTGCCTCTAACAACCGCGAATAGAACTGATTTACACCTGCAGCTGCTAACCTGTTTAATGCTGCTGACAATCTGTGACAGCAAGATTTGCAGCACACAGCCCCGAAGGTGCGCTGTTCTGACTGCCGATAGGACCTGCTCAATGTAATCACTGGGCACCGATGGGTTATCATCACAGTTGGCAGTCTACTTAAGAGCCTGTCATGATTGTACTTTTATTAAAGCCAAACATGATTGTTGCTATACACAGAAATACCTTTATATGGCATTGTATAGTACAAGCGATCAGGAGTTGCAGGTTCAAGTCCCTTAAAAGGACTACAAGATCTAGTTGAAATTGAAAAAAATGTTTTTCACCACTTAAATAAAATAAAATAAACTGCCCGGTACTGCCCGAGCTTGTCGGTCTTTTGGAACAAAGTAATAGTAGCCATTCAAGAGGTCACCAGGATTGTAGTTCTCAGCCGCCCAGAAGCAGTTTTGCTGTACATCTTTAACATATCCGAAAAGGTCTATAAAAAATCCATCTTAGGTCACCTCCTCCAGGCTGCAAAGACAGTGATCCCACGACGTTTGGAAGGATGCTACCCCCCTACGCTGGATGAGTGGGTAATGGAGGTGAATGTGATTCACCGAATGGAAATGGTGATGGCCCAGTCACGTGGGCAGACGGTAGAGACAGCCACCAAATGGTTTCAGTGGGAATCATTCCTGTCGGGTAAAACATTTCTGGAACTAATCTAACTTCCTGAGGACAGGTACCCTGGCCCCCTTATTCTTCATATAATATACCACCCTTTTCACAAGTTTTGGTCCAACAGACAATGTATCAGTCCCGGTCGCCACGCCCTACTTCCTTTCCTTTCACTTCTTTCTCTGACCTGCTCTTTCCTCTTTACTCTTCATGACTGCCTCTTTTCTTTAGCTTTCTTCTTTGTTTCACTATTTTCTATGGTTTAAAAATGATTATCCATGTATTATTGTAATCATCCATATTCCATTATGAAGCCCATGATAGTTTGTTATCGTTCAGACTTTCGATGAGTGCTGTTTGATGCAGCATGGTTCCGTGTTCTTCTCATTTATGTTTTTTGAAAATTCAATAAAACTTTAAATTAGAAACGAAAAAAATAAAAAAAATAAAAAAAAAACAAATAAAATAAAAATCAATTGTATGTTTGATATCACCGTAATTGTATTGATCTAGAAAATCAAACTACCAGGTCTTTTTCTTTTTTTCACTATATAATGAATGCTGTTAAAGCATTACTAGTGATGGGTGAACCTGCAGATTCCCGGAATCGGCCGCATTTATTTTTACACCAATCTAGACACACACAGCATCTGGATTCCAAGCAGTCAGACATGTGTCACGCTCCCCGGGTCCTCTGCTCCGCTCCCCGGCTCACCTGCCACGCTCCCCGCTCTCCAGCCTCCAGTGCCCACGCTTCCCAAGCCTCCGGGTTCCCGCTCCCGGCGCCCGTCGGCTTCCCAGTCCCTGGCCGGCTCTGCTGCATCCTCCTCTCAGCTTCCTGCCCTGGCTTCTGGCACCCGGGCCGCGCGCATGCGCATTAGGGCGCGCGCGCGGTCACTGACCCTTTCTTAAAGGGCCAGTGTCCACTGACAGGAAATGATGCATACAGGTACAGGGTATAAAGGGGGTTAATGTCCAAGGGAGCGGGGCCTGTTCTTCGTGTTTTCCCAAGCTAGGAGTCAGGTCTCCTTGTGTTCTGTGAGATACTTACCTCTCTGTCTTCTAGAGCCGATCCTGCATCGCCATCCGGTCCTGCTGTATCTCGAACCCCGAAAGCTGCCCATCTGCCATCCTGACAGTCCGTACCATCTCGGTTCCCTGCGGTGACCCGTCATCTCGCTCCAACGGTTCCGGACCCCGCCTGACATCATCACGGCTTCCGAACCTGAGCTCCGTCACCCGGACCACCATCAGTGACCTCGTGGTCCCAGGGACTTCTCCATTGTGTTCCAGTGCACGGACTGTCCTGCTACCTAAAGTGCTCCGGCTACCGGACTCCTTTCCCTCATCGGGGAGTTCGGCCCAGTGGATCCACCTCCCGGGTCTGCCCGTCCATCTGGCCCTAACAGTAAGAACAGGCCATGGATCCCGCCGAAGCACTAGCGGCCTTGCAAGAGGAACTCCAACGCCAGCGTGAAGTCCAGACCCGCATGCTGAACTTTATGACCTCCGTGGACGCCCGCTTGAACACGCTACAAGCCTCGGTCACATCTTCAGCGCCTCGGGTCTCCACTAGTCAATCCACGGCCCCCGCTCCCGTGGCAGCCTCCTCGGATGCTTCCAGACTGCGTTTGGCCTCACCACCCCGGTACGCCGGAGATCCCAAGACCTGCAGGGGGTTTATAAACCAATGCTCCCTCCATTTCACGCAGCTGCCACATTTGTTTGCCTCCGACCAAGCCAAGGTCGCCTTCATCATGTCTCACCTAGAGGGCGAGGCACTGGCGTGGATGAACCCTTTGTGGGAGAAGGAGGACCCTATGACCAAGAACCTCCAGGAGTTCCTGCAGGCCTTTCGCAGCACCTTTGACGAACCCGGACGCGCCTCCGCGTCTGCTTCATCTCTTCTCCGGTTACGTCAGGGGACTCTGACGGTGGGTCAATACGCCATCCGTTTCCGCACCTTGGCTTCAGAACTCGGGTGGAATAACGAGGCCCTAACCGCCGCCTTCTGGGAAGGACTCTCGGGTCGAATCAAAGATGAGCTGGCTGGACGTGACGTACCGTCCACCCTGGACGCCCTGATTACCCTAGCGACTCGAGTGGACATACGCTTTCAGGAGCGGTCCAAAGAGGTGTCCCGTGAGAGACGTCCGGTAAGGCATTCCTCTCCTCCACAGAAGCCCGCCGTACTTCAGTCAACGGCCTCTGGTGTCTCCGTCCATGAGCCCATGCAGATCGACCGTGTGCGACAGTCTGAACAACGCCGAGCAGAGCGGCTCGCCAAGGGTCTCTGCTTCTACTGCGGAGAGGGCACACACCTGCTACGCTCCTGTCCAGAGAGGCCGGTAAACTCCAAAGCCTAGGGTTGGTAGGAGAGGCCACCCTAGGTGCTGGGACTCTCTCAGACCCAGTTACATGGACTGTGCAAGTGACAACGGGAGAGACGCGGTTTACGGCGGAGGCGTACCTCGATTCTGGGGCAGCAGGCAATTTCATCCAGCAGGCCACGGTGGACAAATACCAGGTGCCTGTTACTCCACTCGCCAAACCTCTGTGGATGGGAGACCCCTCTCTGACACCATCTCCTGGATCACCAAGCCGCTTGAACTGCGTATCGGTGCTCTGCACACCGAGAACATCGCTCTCTACGTCCTCCCACATATGTCACATCAAATCCTGCTGGGCCTTCCTTGGTTGCGGACACACGAGCCTTCAGTCAGCTGGGGTACTGGCGATATCACTCGATGGGGGTCTTCTTGCCATGAGAACTGTCTGAAGACCATACAACCTATCCGGCGACCTCCGGTTCCCGAGTCCCTACCGGGACTGCCCTCAGCCTATTGGTCCTTCGTGGACGTCTTTGATAAGAAGGAGTCCAAAGTACTTCCGCCACATCGTCCTTACGATTGTGCCATTGACCTGCTCCCGGGAACTACACCTCCACGAGGACGGATATATCCACTGTCTCCAGCCGAAACAAGGGCCATGTCTATGTACATCACAGAGAGCCTGGCTAAGGGATTCATTCGGAGATCCTCCTCTCCTGCTGGAGCAGGCTTCTTCTTCGTAAAGAAGAAAGAGGGCGACCTACGCCCATGTATAGACTACCGGGGATTGAACCTAATCACCGTAAATACAAGTACCCCCTGCCGCTCATCCCCGAATTGTTTGATCGGCTCAGAGGAGCTCGTGTGTTCACCAAGTTGGATCTTCGGGGTGCCTACAACCTGGTCCGTATCCGCTCAGGGGATGAATGGAAGACCGCGTTCAACACTCGCGATGGGCACTATGAATACTGCGTGATGCCCTTCGGCCTGTGTAACGCACCAGCAGTCTTCCAAGAATTAGTGAACGATGTGTTCCGGGACCTTCTCTACGTTTGTGTGGTGGTATATCTGGATGACATCCTTGTCTTCTCTCCGGACCTCCAGGCCCACCGAGAGAACGTGCAACTGGTTCTACAAAGACTGAGAGAGAATCGTCTGTACGCCAAGTACGAGAAGTGCGTCTTCGAACAGTCTTCTCTCCCCTTCCTGGGTTACCTCATCACCGATACCGGACTGCAAATGGATCCAAAGAAGGTCTCTTCCGTTCTCAACTGGCCTCCTCCTTCTGGACTGAAGGCAATCCAACGCTTTCTGGGATTCGCCAACTATTACCGCCAGTTCACCTTGGAGGCGGATGCCTCCTCCTCGGGAGCCGGAGCAGTGCTCATGCAGAAAACCTCCTCCGGGAGGATGGTGACTTGCGGTTTCTTCTCCAAGAGCTTCTCAGCGCCTGAACGCAACTACACCATCGGTGACAGAGAGCTATTGGCAGTCAAGCTGGCTCTGGAGGAATAGCGCTATCTCCTGGAAGGAGCAGTGTACCCCGTCATTATTTACACAGACCACAAAAACCTGGAATACCTGCGGACGGCTCAGCGACTGAACCCACGGCAAGCCAGGTGGTCCTTGTTCTTTGCCCGGTTCGACTTCCAGCTCCATTTCCGACCCGCGAACAAGAATGTACGCGCTGATGCCTTGTCTAGGTCTTTCATGCCCATGGAGCAGGAGGAAGAGACATCCCAACCCATCATCTGCCCTAGTAAGATCATTCCGGTGGCTCCTGTCACCCTGGCCCAGATACCGCCTGGGAAGACCTATGTCTCTGAGACTGACAGGCAAAAAGTGTTACACTGGGGTCATGCCTCGAAAACAGCCGGTCATGCAGGTCAGAAGAGAACATGGAGTGCGATTGCACGTCATTACTGGTGGCCATCTCTTCGCACGGACGTCGCCTCTTTTGTCTCTGCCTGCTCCTCCTGTGCCAGGAACAAGACTCCCAAACACCTGCCATATGGCCGTCTTCTGCCTCTGCCCATACCCTCAGTTCCCTGGCAACACATAGCGATGGACTTTATTACGGACTTGCAATTGTCCTCCGGACACACAGTCATATGGGTCGTGGTGGATCGGTTCTCTAAAATGGCCCATTTCGTTCCTATGGCTGGACTGCCCTCTGCCCAGGAACTCGCGGACGCCTATATACATCACATCTTCCGCTTGCATGGCTTTCCATCACACATAGTGTCCGACAGAGGAACTCAGTTCACCTCCCGCTTCTGGAGGGCTCTCTGTAAACATCTGGGAGTGACTCTGGACTTTTCTTCGGCCTACCATCCTCAGTCGAACGGCCAAGTGGAACGGGTCAATCAGATATTGACCTCTTTCTTACGTCACTACGTCAACGCCCATCATGACGATTGGTCCACGCTTCTTCCTTGGGCTGAATTCTCCCATAATCACCACGTCAGTGAGTCCTCCTCCAGTTCTCCCTTCCATGTCGTCTACGGACTTCAGCCGTCTGTCCCATTGCCTGTATCCTCTTCCTCGGACATCCCTGCTGCTGATGCAGTACTCCGTGACTTTACAACCATTTGGGACTCAGTTAAGGCCTCCCTTGCACGTGCATCCCTGCGGATGAAGAGGCACGCGGACAAGAGACGTCTGGATCCTCCGTGTTTCTCTCCGGGAGATCTCGTCTGGCTTGCTTCCAAATACATCCGACTGAAGATACCATCCTACAAGCTGGGACCTCGCTACATCGGACCGTTTAAAGTCCTCGGCAAGATCAATGAGGTTTCCTACAAGCTACAGCTCCCGGCCACGATGAGGATACCCAACTCCTTCCACGTGTCTCTGCTCAAGCCGGTTGTCCTTGGTCCCTTCTCCGCTGCCGCCAGTCCGGCTCCTCCTCCTATTGCTGAGGACGACATCTATGCGGTAAGGGATATCGTGGCCATGAAGACCGTACGAGGTCGACAGTTCTTCCTGGTGGACTGGGAAGGGTATGGTCCTGAGGATAGGTCCTGGGAGCCCAGGGAGAATGTGGGCACTCCTCTGATCCGTGCCTTCCTGTCCCGGTTGCGGGGAGGGGGGCGTGGGGGGGGGTACTGTCACGCTCCCCGGGTCCTCTGCTCCGCTCCCCGGCTCACCTGCCACGCTCCCCGCTCTCCAGCCTCCAGTGCCCACGCTTCCCAAGCCTCCGGGTTCCCGCTCCCGGCGCCCGTCGGCTTCCCAGTCCCTGGCCGGCTCTGCTGCATCCTCCTCTCAGCTTCCTGCCCTGGCTTCTGGCACCCGGGCCGCGCGCATGCGCATTAGGGCGCGCGCGCGGTCACTGACCCTTTCTTAAAGGGCCAGTGTCCACTGACAGGAAATGATGCATACAGGTACAGGGTATAAAGGGGGTTAATGTCCAAGGGAGCGGGGCCTGTTCTTCGTGTTTTCCCAAGCTAGGAGTCAGGTCTCCTTGTGTTCTGTGAGATACTTACCTCTCTGTCTTCTAGAGCCGATCCTGCATCGCCATCCGGTCCTGCTGTATCTCGAACCCCGAACGCTGCCCATCTGCCATCCTGACAGTCCGTACCATCTCGGTTCCCTGCGGTGACCCGTCATCTCGCTCCAACGGTTCCGGACCCCGCCTGACATCATCACGGCTTCCGAACCTGAGCTCCGTCACCCGGACCACCATCAGTGACCTCGTGGTCCCAGGGACTTCTCCATTGTGTTCCAGTGCACGGACTGTCCTGCTACCTAAAGTGCTCCGGCTACCGGACTCCTTTCCCTCATCGGGGAGTTCGGCCCAGTGGATCCACCTCCCGGGTCTGCCCGTCCATCTGGCCCTAACAACATGCTATCACACAGGGTGGGGGCGCACTCTGACTGCAACCAGTCATAGGCATCAGAAGTGCTGATGGGTGGGGGAATCAGTGCATATGTAAGAAGGTAAATGACTTGCCATGGAAGAAGTGTTACCGCAGTGCGGGAGATTGGTAAGTATAACACACTTGCTAAATTACTATTTCCTTTCTTTTTCCTTTTTTTTTTTAAATTACCTGGGTGGCTGGATCTGGATAGTTAGTCGAAGTTCTCAGGGAACGGTGCGCGTTCACTAGTGATCCCGCGCGGATCCGGACTTTTACAGTTTGATTTTGTCCATCACTAAACATACCCCATAAAACATTTGCAGAATTCCTCTTTTTTACTTCCCTGTTTTTGAGTACATCACATGATAACATGGATGGTATTACTCAAAAGTACAACTCATCTTGTAAAAAACAAGCCCTCTTATGGCCATGTGGTCTATGGTTTGTATTGCTACATTATCAAACTAATGTCATCATACTAGTACATTATCTGGTAACTCGTGTTTTTGGTGCTTAAGTGCAATATTATTCAACAGTCATTAGAGGCAAGACATTAGATCTATTATGGGCATGACGTGATGTGTTCATGTAGGCTTTTGACTGTTTTAATTGTTTTTCATTGTATGTGGTCTTTTTCAGTTTTGCAATATACCGTATATGCTCAAGTATAAGTCGAGTTTTTCAGCCCATTTTTTTATGCTGAAAAAGGCCCCAATGACTAATACTCGAGTGAGGGTCCCAAAATAATGATTCTCATCTGTCCTCTGTTTCCACGGTGTCCTCTTACCTGCTTCTTGCAGACAGCAGGCACATAGACCTCTCGATGATCTCGGTCAGTACATGAGGCCGCCGCTGTCATTATGGCTTATAATTACTTCAGTTGACTGATTTGTGGCACCGCAAAGCATTCAACTGAAGTTAAGCAATAACAACAGCAACCACTGTTGTGAATGTCAGTTATGCTTTTGCTGCTGTGAGGCTCCCTCTTGTGGCCAGGAATGGTTTGGACAGAGACCAGGTGTGTTGAGCAATGGGCGTTTCCATTGCTAACTCTCTGCCTATTTAAACCCTGGTCTGCTAGCAGGCTATGCCGGATGTCAGTTGTTCTTTGTACACCAGCCTGCTTCATCCTGCTCCAGACCACATCTACCCCAGATAAGTGCTTGGCTCTTTATTTGTTGTTTGGTTCTTTTTGCTCTTATCTGAGTTAGTCATTTGCTGTGGTTATTGTCAGTTTATTTGCTTGCAGGAATCTTCCCTCTCAGTTGCTTACCTGGGAAGCTCCCTGCAGCTATGTTTGGAGTATTGCTCCTATAAGTCCATGTGTTTGTTGCTTCTTGAATTTGTATGGTTCCTGCTTTCTGTTCATTGGTATGACAAGAGTGCCTGGTATAGGACAGAGTTCAGATCTAGCAATCTGAGGGGTTTTTGTACTATCAGGTTTTTGGATTTTTGTAGGGTTTTTCTCTGG
This sequence comes from Anomaloglossus baeobatrachus, assembly GCF_048569485.1. Lineage (NCBI taxonomy): Eukaryota > Metazoa > Chordata > Amphibia > Anura > Aromobatidae > Anomaloglossus > Anomaloglossus baeobatrachus. Next base: position 94,298,923 of record NC_134356.1, on the reverse strand, counting down.
CCACCATCAGTCCCTTTCCTATCCTGTCCTATTTAGTCAGTAGGGCCTCACTTTTGCTAAACCTATCATCTGTGTATTGTGTTTTCCTATATCACCGCCGTCTTTGAATGTCGGGGGCTTGCTATTATTTGGCAATCTATTTTCTGAGGCAGAGAGTTATTCATCTTTCCTTCCTTTAGCATAGCTAGTTCTCCGGCTGGGTTCGCGGTGCACAGGATGTTAGTTCACCCCTCGGCTACTTCTAGTGTTGATGGTTAGTAAAGGGATGGCGGCCAGATTAGTTGCCAATGCTCTTGTCACCTTTTACCAATGATTTATGGTGGTCTTCCATGGTTCCGGATCATAACAAATCACCCTCATACCGCGAGATTGTTGAGGGGTCTATGTACCTACGGTCCGCAAGAAGCAGGTAAGAGGACACCGCGGGAACAGAGGACAGGTGAGAATAATATTTTGTGTGTATGTGAACAATGGCTTAATAGGGGAGCAATGGGGGGACATTACAAAAGGATAGGCATATTACTACAGGGCACAAAGATGGTGCACATTACTACAGGTCACAAGGATGGGGCACATTACTAGAGGGCTCATTACTACTGGAGACAAGGATGGGGCACAGGGATGGGCACATTACTACAGGGCACAAGGATGGGCACATTACTACAGGAGACAAAATGGGGCACATTACATTTTATTGGTATCCATTTTTATTTTTGAAATGTATCAGTAGCTGCTATATTTCCCATCTTAGGCTTATACTTGAGTCAGAAAGTTTTCCCAGTTTTTTTGTGGTAAAATTAGGTGCCTCGGCTTATACTCAGCTCGACTTATATACGGTAACTAATAAAATAGTTAATATTTGTGTGTGATCCCTTGTTTGGTGTACCTCGATTCTCTACTATATAGCTATGTGGTTCTCGTATGACCTATCAATTTGGTAGTGCCCTCTATTTAAAGTTTTCAGAAGAAAAAAGGAAAGCTCAAAAATGGAAGATTGGCGAGAATTATGCCAAGTATAATTGACATGCTCATTTTCTGCACACATTGTTTTATCAGGGTTTCTTTATTCAATTTTGTTTTTTTGCAGAAGGGATGAACAAAAAACCCCAGCAATTTTGGCATTGTTTAATTTGAGTCAATATGATTTACTGATTTGTCAGACATATTACAAACTCACCTAAGAACTGAAGCACGTTGCTGAAACCACTTGCAATCCAGTTGAAAATGAAAGACATAGTGAATGGTTAGCAGGCCTATAAGAAAGCAAATAAGATCTTATGAGTTTTACAATCTATTCTTTCCAGATAGACAAGAATTTAGATATGAAGCAATCTAATATATAAAGCTGAATGTGTTTGTGTGTGTGTGTGTGTGTGTGTGTGTGTGTGTGTGTGTGTATGTCCAGGATTGGCATCTGCACCGTCACAGCTACAGCCACAAAATTTTGCATACTCACACTTCTGGACCCCGAGAGCATCATAGGCTATGTTTTGAGGGGAAATTGTAACCCCGCGCTTTACAGTTATTCACCAAAAAACCTGCCTCCATTAAAGCGAATGAAGCTGGGAGCCACAGTGCAGTCAGAAGAATGCGCAGCCACGCCCTTAAATGGAATGATGGTGTATCAAAATGCAACCAGGGAAAGAGACAGACACAGACAGGGAAAGAGGTAGACACAGACAGGGTAAGAAACAGACATAGACAGGGTAATAGACAGACACAAAGAGACAGACTGACAGGGAAAGAGACAGACAGGGAAATAGAGGGAAAGAGAGAGACAGGTTAAGAGACCGACACAGACAGGTAAAGAGACAGACACAGACAAAGACACAGAGAAAGACACAGGGAAACATACAGACAGGGAAAGAGAGGGAAAGAGACAGACAGGGAAAGAGAGGGAAAGAGACAGACAGGGAAAGTGACAGACAGGGAAAGTGACAGAGACAGATAGATAGACAGACAGGGAAAGAGATTGAGACAGACGGAGAAAGAGACATTCAGAGACAGACAGGGAAAGAGACAGACAGACAAAGAGATAGAGAGAGACGGAGAGATATATACAGAGGGGGAGACAGACATTATAATTACATTTATATCTATTTGTTTTGTGGTTTTTGTGTGCAGAATACATTTTTGTTAATACATTCTATTTTGTTAACAGCAGTTATTAACCCGGGCGAAGCCGTGTAGTACAGCTAGTTTATGACTATAAGAAAACACAGTAACTAATTGCTTGGGCAAAGAACACTTTACTTTGTGTCATCAGATAAAACATTAAAGGTTAATGTGTTAAAAACAACTGAATAGTTGTTCTTGTCAAATACGCTGAAACCATGCTGACATGCTTACAATTAGGAAAAAGCGAAACCGTGGAAGTTCGTTTCGGCGGGTTCAGCCAGACTTTAGATGAAGTTTCGTTTGGGACACAAACTCGACCAGAACCCCTGTGGAAGTCACTAATTGGGCAATTCAGTTCTCTGCCCACTTGCAGCCAGCCATAAACAGATCACTTCCTGGGGCAGATCAGCAGGGTTTTTCCATTTTTTTTTTTTTGCTTGTGCACACTACATCCAATCACGCTGTTGTTACCCCTAGTGTGAGCCGATAAAACACTGCAAGCGGCTGAGCAGAGAGTGTACCCAAGCACAGCAATGCTCACGTGAGTGTTTTGCATTTGTAAAGAACCCAAACTTTATATTTTTGGTAAAGTCCATGTTCGGTACAAACATCGAACCTTGGTTCGCTCATCTCTAATTACAATAGCGTCTATAAAGAAATGTAGCACATTCTTTTATATTTCTAAGGAATTCAAACTGACAGACAAGATCCGTATAAAACATCAGTTTTCTTGTAGACGATCATAAGACAATACTCATGTATGGTACTAAATTTAAACCTTAACCCCTGGGTAATTTTTATTTTTGTTTTGTGCTCGTCTTCTTCCATGAGGCGTAACTTTTTTATTTTTCCATCATTCTTGACATATGAGGGGTTTTTTTGCGGAAAGTTGTACTTTTAAATTAAACCACAGGTTTTACTATATAGTGTACTTCAAAACAGCAAAAAAATTCAAAGTGTGGAAAAATTGCAATAAAAGTGCGATTGCATGATAGTTTTTGGCATATTTTATTATTATAATAATAATATTTTCACCGCGTTCAATAAATGGTAAAACTGATGTATCAATCTGATGCACCAGGTTGGTATGAGTTTGTAGATACCAAACATGTTAGGTTTACTTTTATCTACGGGGTTAAAAAATTTCAGAAGTTTGTCCAAAAAAGTAGCACACTATTTGTGCCATTTTCCAGGAAATGTACTGTTCTCATTTTTGAGATCTCGAGCTCAGTGATGGCTTAATTTTTGTGTCTTGAGCTGACTATGTAATGGTAACATTTATACGCAAATGCTACATTTTGATCACCTGTTATTACATATTTGTTCAAAATTTGCGACAACCAAAAAACATAATTTTGGAGATTGGAATTTTTACCGCTATGCTGTTTACCAGTCAGATGAATTGATTTTATAAATTGATAGATCGGGCATTTATGAATGCGGCAATACCAAATCTGTATATATTTTCCATTTTTTTTAACTATTTACTTTTCAATGGGGTGAAAGAGGGGTGATTTGAACTTTTAATATTTTTTTATTTTTTTAATTTTTCAAAACTTTTTTTTACTTTTTTTATTCTACTACTCCCCCTAGGGGACTATTAGGAACAGCAGTCTGATCTCTTATTCATTTCTTTAGATCAGAGCGAGCTGCACAGCTCAGATCAGCAGAAATGCTCATCTTCTGTTACAGCCAGCGCTCTGCCGGCTGTAACAGGAAATGAGTTAAGATAGCGACAAAAGTGATCACATGACCCTGTGCTACCATGATAACCACCGGCTCCCCGTGATCACATCATGGGGCCTCCAATGGCGGTGAGTAAGTGCGGCCATTAATATCGCATTGTCACATTTTGACAGTGCGATTTAAGGGGTTAACAGATGCAGGTGGATCGTGGGTGTATCTGCTGTACAAATCAACAAACATGTGTGGGGATCACCACTGGCTCATCGCAGCAGCCAGCGGTGATCACTCCTTCATGATTTAGGACGTACCATTACGTTCTCGGTTGTGAAGGGGTTAAAGTTTGTATCCATAAATTGACATTTACTGAATAAAGAACATTCTAAAAGTCTGCATGTGTCCAATGTAACATATGTGTATTTCAAACTTTTTCTTTCATTACTTAAAACTGCACAAAACAGTCCTTTTCCCTCATGTAAAAAGTGTTAGTACACCAGTGGTATTTACTAGGAATGAATGGACCTATGCATAGGACTGGGCAAACCCGAACTGTAAAGTTGGGGGTTCGTACCGAACACATAGTGTTCGTGCACAAGGTCCCGAACATGAGCTTTGTGTTACCGTTCAGGTCCAGGGGCTGTAAAAAAAACCTCTGATGTAGTCCAAAGGCGAGCATCATCTGTGCAAGGAGACAAACACAGGTCTGCTCACACAGATGAGCAGGCACAGTCAGCTGTGCCCCCAGGTAACCTCCACTGACTACAGGAACTTCCGTGATGTCATAGCCATGTGACCAGTCTGGTGTGAATGTTGTTACCTAGTGGGTTACAGGACCTTCCATGACGTCATAGCCATGTGACTAGTCTGGGGTGAATGCTGTTACCTTGTAGGTTACACGACTTTCCATGACGTCATAGTCATGTGACCAGTCTGGTGTGAATGTTGTTGTGATGTCACTGCAACTCTGCCGAAAGTGAGCGCTTGTCGGCGGTGAAAGCGGTAACATCAGCTGTGCCCTTAGCTAAACCTGACTCTGACATCAGCGCGCTTACTGCTGACAAGCGCTCACTTTATGGCAGTGTTGCAGTTACATCAGTCGAGGTTACCGGGGGAACAGCTAGCCAGCCTCAGCTGTGCACTCGGGTGGAGTCTCTGACAGCTCTCAGCTGAGTCTGTACCTGAGTCTGTGTGAGCAGACCTGTCTGTCTCCTCGCACAGATGTAGCAGATCTGAAGATGGTCACCCACCTTTGGACTACGTCAGAGGTTTTTTTGGGGTAATAAAGATGGAGTCCTAAATGTCTTCTGTTTTATTTCTAATAAAAAATGTTTTTCTCTGTGTTGTTGTTTTTTTTTACTGTTTAAATAACACACAATCACAGACGCTATCACAGTGTGGTCATCTCTGATCGGATGCTGACGTAACCTGAATCTAGAATGTATGGGCAGATTCCAGGTTACTCTAACAGCCAATCACAAATGCCTATTCTGTGTGACAGTGTCTGTGATTGGCTGTTGGGTCCCTCACACATATAGTAGTGTAAAAATAAATAAATAATTTAAAATAATGACATAGCGATCCGCAGTACTTTTGATTCTCAGCGCAGATAAAGTGTACGTCTACGGGCTGCCACCCCCATCTGCCTGGCTTTACCTTGACTGGCAATCAAAATACAGGGAAGCCCATTATTTTTTTTAACTATTTTAAAAAAATAATTAAAAAAAAAATGCGTGGTCTCCCGCCGTATTTTGATCACCAGTCAGGTAAAACCAGGCAGCTGGGGGCTGGGATTCTCCACAGCCCAAAGCCACCCTTGGAAATGGTATATTGTTTTTAAGGACCATTTCCAGGTACTTTACCCAGCTCATCCAGCGGCCTGATGGTGGTGGCACGCTTGGTAATAATAAAGGGGTTAATACCAGCTTTGTATGCTCAGCTAGTACTAAGCCCGAAATTCATAGTGTCACGCCAAATTAGACATGGCCACCATAAATTTCTAGTAAACAGTAAAAAAAAAACAGAACACATAGAAATTTTTTTTATTATAAATAAAACAAAAATAACGTTGAGATTTCATCTTTATTATAAAAAGATCCTTAGTCCGACGTAGTTCACAGGGAGAGCAATGTCAGCTCTGCGTCATCCCTCTGTACAAACACGCATCTCTACAGAGCAAGAAGCAGGCTGACAGTGACAGTGAGGGCTAACACACATGGCGAGAAAAACAGAGCGAGCAGAATGTGATAAAAAAATAGCATTCCTCCCGGACCGATGTTACCCTATGGGGTCCTAAATGGACCGAGAAAACAATCGCAGTATGCTGCCGCTGCAATGCAATCCTGTTTCACTCGCACCCATTCAAGTCTATGAGTGCGAGAGAAACATCGCATTGGACTCGCCTTAGACTGGTCTAATCTGAGCGCAGTGCGAGAATCGCATCAGCTGACAATGGAGGAGATGGGGAGATAACTTCCTCCCTCTGCTCTGCAGCGCCCGCACTCCCCCCCGCTGCTGTGCTGGGATCGCAGGATCATAGGACAGTGGCAGGACAATCGCATAATACTCAGCTCATGCTCCAGCAGAGCGGGAGCCAAGTGTTATGAGATTGTGTCACATTAATGCAAAAGTTCAATTGAGTCCATGGCTTAGCATTATCTCAGAACCCAAACTTGAACTTTGCAAAAAGTTTGGGCAAGTCTCCTTAACATGAACATTGGGGGGGTTCCCCCATCACTACCTATGGAAATTTGAATTTGCTGGGTTTGACCAGAATTTAATTAAAAGATCAGTTCTGGACCTGAAATTGACCCTGGAGTGGCTTCAGGCAGCTATATTTAAGCTGGGGAGGACTCAATAACCATGGGCCTTACCAGCCGGATAATATCAGCCCCCAGCTGTCTTCTTTAGCAATGGCTGGTCATCAAAAAAAAAGGGGAACCACAAGCCATTTTTTTTTAATTGTTTAAATAAATATTTAAAAAAAAAAAAAAACAACATACGGTGTTTGGGCCCTTCTATTTTTGATAACTAGCTAAGGTAAAGCAGACAGCTGAGGGTTGAAAACCCCAGCTGTCTGTTTACCTGACTGGTTATCTAAAATAGACAGGAGCCCGCATAATTTTTTTAATCTTTATTGCTCACAACAGCATAGATTGATCTTCTGTATTCAATAAAGCTTGTTGATAGGCTGCAGCGTAGCCAATCAATAGACTAACTTTATTAGCATATGAACAGTATCTGACCTATAAACTCAGACACAAGCTTTTTCTAAAAGTCCTTGTTCGAGTTCAAGCCCCGGACACTCGAAGTTCAGTATGAACCCCAAACTTTACCGTTCGGTTTTGCTAATCCCTAGTTTTGACCACTTGTTTATAAGGCTGTTCATGAAACTACGAAACAATATCACCAAATGATCTTTAAGTCATGTCAGCAAATTACCAATGGTATTTCATCACTTGGTTTATATGTATATTTATCTCTGAAATGGCATACGGAAACAAGGACTAATGGAAATAGTGACAATCCTTGTACAGCTTCTCAAAATGTGTTAGTGCTATATAAGCAATGAGACATAAATAATAATTGCTAAATACACCTGAAACCTAACCATAAACCCTTTATTGAACAGAACGCTGTTAGCTTCCCTAGGCCCCCTAAAATGCCATAAAGACTTATTGCAACCTTTTTCCTGCATTCTGAAAAACCTCTGTTCATTGCTTAGCAATTGTTGAATACATAAAACTAAAATCAACTTTAAAACCCTTACTTAGCTATGTAAATTAGTGGGTCACTAATCATTGGGGGGTTGATTTTCGCAGAGTAATATTGATTTTCCCTGACTAACATGATTTGTAAGAGCAACTTCCCCGCTAGTTCCTTGCAAATCTCTTGCATGCACACATTATTCTGCCTCCCTAGGAATGTGCAATGAAGTTGGGTGTATGCTCCCCGGCTTCCTGAGCTCACTGCACATGCCCAGATAACAAAGAATTCAGCAACCTGTGAAATGTTCATACAGCCATAGGTGAAGTTGATCTTATAAATCACAGGGATGTGCTTATATGATGAAAGAAAGGATTAATTTAAGACGTTAGAATGCAGAAAAAGTGGTAGCTTAGAAGCATGGTGGGGTACATCAGCAGACAGGTTACCTTTAAGTATTGTACATTGCAGCAGAAAAGATCAACACTGTATAAACAGCGGTCAAATACTAGATAATTCACAATTTTTTTTTTATATAGATGACAGTATGAAATAAAAGCACCATCTAAAAAAAACTGTAGAATGCAAGGTAAAAGGTTCAGCTTTAAGGTCCAGTCACACTAAGCAACTTACCAGCGATCCCAACAACGATAGGGATCGCTGGTAAGTTGCTAGGAGGTTGCTGGTGAGATGTCACACTGCGACGCTCCAGCGATCCCACCAGCAACCTGACCTGGCAGGGATCGCTGGAGCGTCGCTACACAAGTTGCTGGTGAGCTCACCAGCAACCAGTGACAAGCCCCCAGCGCCGCGTGAAGATGCTGCGCTTGGTAACTAAGGTAAATATCGGGTAACCAACCCGATATTTACCTTGGTTACCACCGCACGGAGCTACACGTGCAGAGCAGGGAGCAGCGCACACTGAGCGCTGGCTCCCTGCTCTCCTAGTTACAGCACACATCGGGTTAATTACCCGATGTGTGCTGCAGCTAAATGTGCAGGGAGCAGCGCACAATGCTTAGCGCTGGCTCCTTGCTCTCCTAGTTACAGCACACATCGGGTTAATTAACCCGATGTGTGCTGCAGCTAAATGTGCACACAGCAGGAGCCGGCACTGACAGTGAGAGCGGCGGAGGCTGGTAACAAAGGTAAATATCGGGTAACCAAGGACAGGGCTTCTTGGTTACCCGATGTTTACATTGGTTACCAGCCTCCGCAGAAGCCGGCTCCTGCTGCCTGCACATTTAGTTGTTGCTGTCTCGCTGTCACACACAGCGATCTGTGCTGCACAGCGGGAGAGCAACAACTAAAAAATGGCCCAGGACATTCAGCAACAACCAACGACCTCACAGCAGGGGCCAGGTTGTTGCTGGATGTCACACACAGCAACATCGCTAGCAACGTTACAAAAGTTGTTCGTTAGCAGCGATGTTGCTAGCGATGTTGCTTAGTGTGACGGGGCCTTTAGTCTGATGGTTTATTTACCCTCTAAGGTTCACTTATTTCTCAATCTCCCTGTTGATTTTTCTAGGCTGCATTCTGATAACATTACAAGATTAAAGCATGAAGCCTCTTGCACACGTTGAGTATTTGTTAAGGGTTTATTTTTGCTCAGTATTTTTAAGCCAAAACCAGGAGAGGAACAATCAGAAGAAAAGTATAATATTATTACGGGCAACACTTCTGCATTTCGTACCCACTCCTTTACAACTGAGGTAAAGAAAACTTACCAAATAATTAACAAATGCATGTGGCCTAAATGTGGGTCAGCATACAGTCATCATAGACCATTATCAATTAAGAATGTTATTTTACACACTTCTACAATGTAAAACAAGACAAATGAGATGTAGCTGCTCCTTCTTCTATAATTTGAGAAACGAGAACCAAATTCAGCCATTTCTAAGATGCGGATCTGAATATTCAAGTCAGCTGGTCACACTTAAATACACAAGCTCTAGTATAAAAATTAGTGATGAGCGAGTACTAAAAAGCTCGGGTGCTCGAAGCTCGGGCCGAGCCTCCCAAGATACTCGTGTACTCGGGCCGAGCAACGAGCCCAATGTTATCCTATGGGAGACCCGAGTATTTTTGTGAAATGACCCCCCGGCAGCATGTAGAAACCCTAAAAATGTCACAAAAGTCTCAGAAGAGTGCTCAAATGACATGGCAACAGCATGGGGAAGACCCCTTGAAGCATTTATCACTCAAAAGTCACAGTTGTGAACAATTTTGTCCGCGTTTCACGCCATTTTTACGGACTCACCAGAAAACCTTCCAAAATGACCCCAAAATGATTTTTCACGGCAGAAATGTTAAGGGCACATACCCAATAGTGAGATAGAGCTGGTGTATGTTACTTTTTGAGATTAATACATGAAAGATTTTACGTGAAAACATTGTGTGGCACTCCGATGTCCCTGAGAAGAGACGTACATGAAGGCCTCTTGAGTCTAATGTGCCCATTTTGAGGAAGTGACTGAGTCTTTGTAGTATTTTCCTTTGCCAGGGCAGTCCAAAATTGTGAGGTTCACCAATGCCCCTGCATACAGACGTGCATGAGGGCCTGTAAACCTGAAGTGCCCATTGTAAGGAAGTGGGTGTATTATAGTATAGCCCTTAGGCAGGGCAGCCAAAAATTGGGAGGCTCCACGTTGTCCCTGGGTAGAGACGTGCATGAGGGCCTCAAAACATTAAGTGTCCATTGTCAGGAAGTGGGTGTATTATAGTATAGCCCTTAGGCAGGGCAGCCAAAAATTGGGAGGCTCCACGTTGTCCCTGGATAGAGACGTGCATGATGGCCTCAAAATATTAAGTGTCCATTGTCAGGAAGTGGGTGTATTATAGTATAGCCCTTAGGCAGGGCAGCCAAAAATTGGGAGGCTCCACGTTGTCCCTGGATAGAGACGTGCATGATGGCCTCAAAACATTAAGTGTCCATTGTCAGGAAGTGGGTGTATTATAGTATAGCCCTTAGGCAGGGCAGCCAAAAATTGGGAGGCTCCACGTTGTCCCTGGGTAGAGACGTGCATGAGGGCCTCAAAACATTAAGTGTCCATTGTCAGGAAGTGGGTATATTATAGTATAGCCCTTAGGCAGGGCAGCCAAAAATTGGGAGGCTCCACGTTGTCCCTGGATAGAGACGTGCATGATGGCCTCAAAACATTAAGTGTCCATTGTCAGGAAGTGGGTGTATTATAGTATAGCCCTTAGGCAGGGCAGCCAAAAATTGGGAGGCTCCACGTTGTCCCTGGATAGAGACGTGCATGATGGCCTCAAAACATTAAGTGTCCATTGTCAGGAAGTGGGTGTATTATAGTATAGCCCTTAGGCAGGGCAGCCAAAAATTGGGAGGCTCCACGTTGTCCCTGGGTAGAGACGTGCATGAGGGCCTCAAAACATTGTTCCCATTGCAAAGGAGCGGGTCTCCTGTCGTTGTAATGTCCATTCTGCAAAGAATGGGCGAAAAAATTTACCACTGGGGGTATACCTGAAACAAAGGCCTAAGTATTGCAATTTGTAACGGTCATCATCATGGTGGCGCATGAGGAGAAGGAGGAGCAGTCCAGCGATTATCCAAAGTCCAGAAGTGTGTACCCATGGGTGACTGGAGGTACATGGCAAACTTTAAATTCCGCTCTCATTTGCTGGTGGTGTGGTGAAGTCTGGCCCAATCCAACCCTTGTTCATCTTGATCAGAGTCAGCCTGTCAGCATTTTCAGTTGACAGGCGGGTGCGTTTATCTGTGATGATTCCATCTGCGGCACTAAAAACACGCTCTGACAAAACGCTAGCAGCAGGGCAGGCCAGGACTTCCAAGGCGTAGAGAGCCAATTCATGCCACGTGTCCAGCTTGGATACCCAATAATTGTAAGGCACAGAGGAATGTCGGAGTACAGTTGTTCGATCTGCAAGGTACTCCTTCAGCATCTGGGCAAACTTAGGATTTCTTGTGGCACTACCCCGCACCTCAGGGGCTGTGGTACGTGAGGGGCTGAGAAAACTGTCCCACATCTTAAAGACTGTTCCCCTACCTCTGGCGGATTGGACTTGTGCCTCTCTCGGCTGTACGCCTCGGTTGTCCACTGATTCCTGACCTATGCCGCTAGCGTTTTGTGAGGGGAATGCTTTGCCTACTTCCGTGACTATGGCCTTCCGGAACTGCTGCATTTTGGTTGACCTCTCCTCCACGGGAATAAGAGACAAAAAGGTCTCTTTGTAGCGTGGGTCTAACAGTGTTACCAACCAGTAATGATTGTCGGCCAAGATGTTCTTAACGCGAGGGTCACGAGACAGGCAGCTTACCATAAAGTCAGCCATGTGCGCCAGACTCTTAACAGCCAGGACTTCAGTAGCCTGACCAACAAGATGACTGAACATGCTGTCCTCCTCCTCCTCCTCCTCCTCCTCCTCATCTACCCTGTCCTCTGGCCAGCCACGCTGAACCGAGGATATGACTGGTGTGCATGTCATATCCTCAATTTGGCCGGAGAGTTGCTCCATGTCTTCATCCTCCTCCTCGTCATAGTCCTCCACTGCACGTTGTGATGAGACGAGGCTGGGCTGTGTGTTATCACCCACACTCACTACTGTTTCTTGCTGCAACTCATCGCGCTCCGCCTGCAATGCATCATGTTTGTTTTTCAGCAGAGACCGTTTTAGAAGGCAGAGTAGCGGTATGGTGACGCTAATAATGGCGTCATCACCACTCACCATCTTGGTGGAGTCCTCAAAGTTTTGGAGGATGGTACATAGGTCTGACATCCATCTCCACTCCTCAGGTGTTATGTGTGGAGTTTGACCCATTTCCCGACGGCTTAGGTGATGCAGGTACTCAACAACTGCCCTCTTCTGCTCACATATCCTGACCAACATGTGCAGAGTTGAATTCCAACGCGTGGGGACATCACACACCAGTCTGTGAGCCGGAAGAAGCAAACGGCGCTGAAAGCCGGCAAGGCCGGCTGAAGCAGTAGGTGACTTTCGAAAATGTGCAGACAGGCGGCGAACTTTTACCAGCAGATCAGACAGCTCTGGGTATGACTTTAGAAACCGCTGAACCACGAGGTTGAGCACATGGGCCACGCATGGAACATGTGTCAGCTGGCCTCGCCTCAAAGCCGCCACCAGGTTACGGCCATTGTCACACACGACCTTTCCTGGCTTTAGGTTCAGAGGTGTGAGCCAGTGATCTGCCTGCTGTTTCAGAGCTGTCCACAGCTCTTCTGCATTGTGGGGTTTGTCACCTATGCAGATTAGCTTCAGCACAGCCTGTTGCCGCTTCGCCGAGGCAGTGCTGCAGTGCTTCCAGCTTGTGACTGGTGTGGAGGGTACAGTGGATGAGGATGCGCAGGAGGAGGAGGAGGCTGAAGAGCATGACATTCCGGAGCTGTAGAGTGTGGGTGAAACACTGACTGAGGTAGGGCCTGCAAACCTTGGTGTGGGAAGGACGTGTTCCGTCCCTCGCTCAGACTGGGTCCCAGCTTCCACAATATTAACCCAGTGTGCCGTCAACGAGATGTAGCGGCCTTGCCCACAAGCACTTGTCCACGTGTCTGTGGTTAGGTGGACCTTGGGTGAAACAGCGTTGTTCAGGGCACGTGTGATGTTTTGTGACACGTGGTTATGCAACGCGGGGACGGCACACCGGGAGAAATAGTGGCGGCTGGGGACCGAGTAACGTGGGACAGCTGCCGCCATCAGGTCACGGAATGCTTCTGTCTCCACCAGCCTAAAAGGCAACATTTCCAGCGCAAGCAGTCGCGAAATGTTAGCATTTAGAACTGTGGCATGTGGGGTGTTGGCAGTGTATTTGCGCCTGCGTTCAAAGGTTTGCTGAATGGATAACTGAACGCTGCGCTGGGACAAGGACGTGCTTGATGATGGTGTTCTTTTTGCGTAGGCAACTGCAGGTGCAGGAGTGGAGGAGGCTTGTTCGCAGGCAGCATGGACAGGGGATTGGCTCGCATGCACAACCAGCGAAGACGTAGCAGTGACATCAGCAAGCACTGCTCCTCGACTCTGTTGTGCTTCCCACAAAGTCGGGTGCTTGGCTGACATGTGCCTGATCATGCTGGTGGTGGTCAGGCTGCTAGTTTTGGTACCCCTGCTGATGCTGGCACGGCAGGTGTTGCAAATGGCCTTTTTTGAATCATCTGGATCCAACTTAAAAAACTGCCAGACTCGGGAAGACCTAACATTTGTACAGGCACCTTGTGTCATCGTGTTGTTCCGGGGAACGGTTGCCTGACTTCTGCCTGGGGCCACCACCCTGCTTCTTACTGCCTGTTGTGATGCTACGCCTCCCTCCCCCTGTGCACTGCTGTCCTCGCTCTGCATATCCTCCTGCCAGGTTGGGTCAGTTACTGGATCATCCACCACGTCGTCTTCCTCTTCCGCACCCTGCTCCTCCTCCTGACTTCCTGACAATTGTGTCTCATCATCGTCCACCACAGACACGTTGCCAACTTCGTGAGAACGTGGCTGCTCAAATATTTGGCCATCTGTACAGACGATCTCCTCATGACCCACTTCAATATGAGCTGGCGAGAGGCCAGAATGTGTGAATGGAAACGTGAACAGCTCTTCCGAGTGTCCAAGTGTGGGATCATTAATGTCCGAGGAGGACGTGTACTCAGCCTGGTGGTAGGAAGGAGGATCAGGTTCAGAAATGTGCGGTGCAGTATCACGGCTACTGACACTTGACCGTGTGGAAGACAGAGTGTTTGTGGTGGTGCCAATCTGACTGGAAGCATTATCTGCTATCCAACTAACAACCTGTTGACACTGGTCTTGGTTCAAGAGCGGTGTACTGCTGCGGTCCCCAAGAATTTGGGACAGGACGTGCGAGCGACTAGATGTGGCCCTTTGTTGTGGCGAAATTAGAGCTTGCCCACGACCTCGGCCTCTGCCTGCACCACCATCACGTCCACTTCCTTGTTCCTTGCCAATGCCCTTGCGCATTTTGCAATGCTGTGCACTGCTGACGTGTATATTCACTACTTGTGCATTATATCAAAGTTTCTGGAAATTGCACACAAGTGCACCTGTACGCTGCCACCAACAGGCACACACGTGCGGTTTTAAAAACCAAGCACGGACGCAATAAGAACCTAACAGGTTTTTTTGGGGAGCGACAATTACAGACAAGTCAGACACTATCTGGACTGTTTTACACTGTGTACACCAGCCCCAGATATGATGAAGGCTGGTATACGGTCACCACTACCCTGCCTGCCTGCCTGCCTGTATACTGGTACAATAGTCCTGACAAGGACTCTTTTGGTCACTAGCCTGTATTCAGACCTGGCTATACCCTGCCTGTATATAGCAACAATAGTCCTGAGAAGGACTCTGCTACTGTACTCCGACCTGGCTATACCCTGCCTGCCTTTATACAACTAGAATAGTCCTGAGAAGGACTTTTGGTCACACTGTTTGCAGCCCTGCAACTGAAAAAGCTATAAAGGGCCGCAAAGCTTTCCCTGAATCAGCGACACTCTCCCTGCACTCACTGTCTGGATAGCTGTGAGCAGAGCACAGCGCGCCGGCCGATATAAAGGCTCGGTCACGCTGTGCAGGCCGGCCAATCACTGCAATTCCACAACTAACAGGGCTGTGGCATTGCAGTGGTCTGCCAGCCAATCCCTGCATGAGGGCTGGCTCTCAAAAGAGCGCCAACATGCAGAAATGAAGACCACGAGTACAGCACGAGTATCGCGAGATTACTCGGTCCCCGCCGAGCAGCCCGAGTACAGCGATACTCGTGCGAGTACCGAGTAGTTACAAGCATGCTCGCTCATCACTAATAAAAATGCGTTACTATCATAGTACAGAGGGAAGAGCTGATACCCAAAATCTCATACACTTACATGTTTCCTGGGAACTGGCAGTGAACACATTGTAATATCAATATCTGCTGGTATAATTAGGCCTTCAAAAATCGTTGTAAGCAACCAAAAAGTGATCATAGACAAGTATTTACAAACATTACATTCTAAATAATTGCTATAAAATTATCATTTATCAGATTTTAAATTGGCACCTATCAATCCTACAATTGCAGAATGTCATGGCAATCAATGATTTTTTGTTATATTCGCATTAATGATCATTCACATGATCAACAAGCATTTTAGTGCTAATTGTTCAGTTGCTTCATCAGAAGAGCATTCCCATCTTGACAAATGATGGCATATCACTAGAATCCTCGCAATTTAGAGAATGAAGAAGATATAGTGCTGCAGACCCCTTAGACGAGTGTTCCCCTATATACCGGTGTCTGGGCCACCTGCTATGCATGGCATTTGCAGTACAACTCAATTCAAGAGAATAGGGCCACTCTGGAAATCCCCGTATGGCCAGTAACCGTGAGCATGGTTGTGAAAGGATAAATCAGTTAGAAGGTTACAGCACAACAGCAGTGCCAAGGCTCATATATTCACAGAGATATAGAAATTCTAGAGGTCAGAAAGCCACAGATATATAGTGGTGGAATATCTTAGCAATAGAAATTAAAAAGATATGAATACTCCTTTAAAACAAATAAAATACATGTTTGCCCCCCTTTTAATTGTTCATGTAGGCTTTGAATGTTAGTGGGACATTTTTGGCAACAAAAAGTAAAATATACTGTATCTTTGTACCGTGTTAGCCAGTAGAGATAAAAAATTGTTTAAAAGAACGGAAGTCCTCAGTGGTTGATACCTTTTAATGGCTAACTGAAAAGATGGTAATAATAGCAAGCTTTCGAGACTGCTCAGGTCACTTCTTCAGGCTCAATATAATGTGTTATATTGAGCCTGAAGAAGAGACCTGAGCAGTCTCGAAAGCTTGCTATTATTACCACCATCTTTTCAGTTAGCCATTAAAAGATTTCAGTTCTTTTAAACAAAAAGTAAATCGCCTATGGTGTTTGATGTTTTACTTTCATGTATGTCTAGTGTTTTTTGTTTGTCTTGTATGGGATTGCGGTAGTAGAGAGTCATACACCAATCATATTCAAGTTGATGACCATCAGGCTCAGGCATCAACTCTGGTCGCAGATGTTTGCATTTATGATAGTTAGAAGCAAGGAGGATTGGGATGTACTATGCTGCATAGTGTGCTCCTGACCAGTTGAAACCAGGCTCAGAATGCTGATATACCATGTTCACAAGAAATAGAAGATATGAACTAAACAGGCATTGTATTAGTATGTGTGGGTTGTGTATGTATGGGTTATATGTTGTCTCCAGGGGAGGCTTGACACTAGGTTTAAAAAAGAGTTAGCTCCTCCTCCCACAGCATATAACCCCAGCTAGGCGGGAACTAGCTCAGTTTGGTGTAAAAGCAGTAGGAAAAGGATAACCAAAACCACAAGGGCAGGAGCTGTGTTTATGGACTAAACAGGCATTCATCGGTGGTCACACTATCTAGTCTCACAAAGTTCTTGTGATTTTTATGCCTCCTAAGATAAGTGAAAGCTGTGGAAATTATTCCTTTAATTGTGTAACCTACTGTATCTCACATTCTCATTTCACATTTGAATTGATACTTAATTCAAAACCTGTGGTATGAGTACAATGCTCAGCTCTCTCATTTTTAATAGAGCAGCCCTCTGTCACCTCATCTTTCTGCTTGTGTTATAGAACTTTTCACAGTCTATTTTGCAGCATAAAGAAATCAGAGGAATCACTGCACCGGGACTAGAATGCTTTGAGGTCCATTGCTCGCTCTACATGTAAGATATGACCATTTTCTGCATGGACCATAACTCAGTCAATGTCTTCATCCAGATGTGTGAGAAATAGTGTTGAGCCACCCCCTAGTGTTCGAGTTCGATTCGGTTTGTCGAACGGCGGGTTAGTTCGGCGAACGTTCGACGAACACCTTCGAACCCCATTGAAAACAATGGCAGGCAAACACAAACACATGCAAACACATTATACATATACACATACAGTTAATAAACATTGCCATTATACTTACAGGTCCCCGCGACGCGTCCTGCACTCTGTCTCCCAACGCTTTTCCTTCCAATCATCGCTGCGCCCTCCCGGTAACCAGCACTGATGACCTTCTGTGACGTCGTCATAGCATGTGACCAGTCACCTGCCTATTATCTCATTGGCTACAGACTGATCACATGGCTAGACATCATGCTAGGTCTTGTCAGTGCATCTCTCCAGTACGCGGTGCTCGTTTGAGCATCTCCGTGTACCGGCGAGATGCTTGGGCACATGCTTGGCTCCTCATTTCTGCATGTCGGCACTCTTTACAGAGTCAGCCCACCTGCAAGGACTGGATTCCACAGCCGGTGAATAGCGGCATCGGGAATCAGGTGATTGGAGATCACTGTTGCTATAGTAACCCACCTGTCAGATTAGTATAGCAACGGTGGCAGCGGTGACGTCACCGCTTACAACCCACAGCCTTTGCTCACTCACTGACTGATTAGACTGCACGGGAGCAGCAGTGTCTTCCTCCCATGCACTGCTGTCTGATGTAGCAGAGCTGCATGGGTTGAAGGAGAAAGAAGACAGAAGACCAGGATCGTGGAGGGGTGAGAGGGAGTAATAAACATGGAGTCTCTAAGTATGTCTGTGTATTTATTTCTATTAAAGTATTTTTTCTCTGTGTGGTGTCTTTTTTTTTAACCCTTTATTGGAGATTTTTAATGGCTGGGTCAAACTTGCCTGACATTAAGAATCTCTGGCTTAATAATAGCTAGTGAAACAAAGCTAGTATTAACCCATTATTACCCAGCAAGCCACCCGTCACCAGGGCAGCTGGAAGAGTTGGATACAGCGCCAGATGATGGCGCTTCTATGAAAGCACCATTTTCTGGGGCGGCTGCGGACTGCAATTCGCAGGAGAGGGGCCCAGAAAGCTCAGGTCAACCTGTGCTGCGGATTCCAATCCCCAGCTGCCTAGTTGTACCTGGCTGGACACAAAAAATGGGGCGAAGCCCATGTGATTTTTTTTTTTATTTATTTCATGAAATTCATGAAATAATTAAAAAAAGGGCTTCCCTATATTTTTAGTTCCCAGCCGGGTACAAATAGGTAACTGGGGGTTGGGGGCAGCTGTACCTGCCTGCTGTACCTGGCTAGCATACAAAATTATGGCGAAGCCAACGTCACTTTTTTTGGTGGGCAAAAAACTCCTGCATACAATCCTGGATGGAGTATGCTGAGCCTTGTAGTTCTGCAGCTGCTGTCTGCTCTCCTGCATACACTAGTGAATGGAGCATGCTGAACCTTGTAATTCTGCTCCCCCTGTCTCTCCCTACAGCATACAGTCCTGGATGCAGCATGCTGAGCCTTGTAGTTCTGCAGCTACTGTATGCTTTCCTTCATACACTAGTGAATGGAGCATGCTGAGCCTTATAGTTCTGCAGCTGCTGTCTCCTCTCCTGTATACACTAGTGAATAGAGTATGCCTAGCCTTGTAGTTCTGCTCCCCCTGTCTCTCCCTCCTCATACAGTCCTGGATGCAGCATGCGGAGCCTTGTAGTTCTGCAGCTGCTGTCTGCTCTCCTGCATACACTAGTGGATGAAGTATGCTGAGCCTTGCAGTTCTGCTCCCCCTGCCTCTCCCTCCAGCATACAGTCCTGGATGGAGGATGCTGAGCCTTGTACCTCTGCAGCTGCTGTCTGCTCTCCTCCATACAGACAGACAGCAGACAGCAGCTGCCGAACTACAAGGCTCAGCATACTCCATACAGGACTGTATGCAGGAGTTTTTTGCCCACCAAAAAAATTACGTGGGCTTCGCCATATTTTTGTATGCTAGCCAGGTACAGCAGGCAGCTACGGGCTGCCCCCAACCCCCAGCTGCCTATTTGTACCCGACTGGGAAACAAAAATATAGGGAAGCCCTTTTTTTTTTTTTAATTATTTCATGAATTTCATGAAATAATTAAAAAAAAATGACGTGGGCTTCGCCCAATTTTTGTGTCCAACCAGGTACAACTAGGTAGCTGGGGATTGGAATCACCCCCGCTGCGAATTGCAGTCCGTAGCCACCCCAGAAAATGGCGCTTTTATAGAAGCGCCATCTTCTGGCGCTGTATCAAACTCTTCAGCTGCCCTGGTGACGGGTGGCTTGGTGGGTAATAATGGGGTTAGGGCTACCTATATATTATCAACTGGCCCTAAGCCCGAAATTCATGGTGTCATGCCAATATGAGACATGGCCACCATGAATTCCTAGTACAAATGAAAAAAAAACACAACACAGAAAAATATTTTTATTAGAAATAAAACACAACACAATTAATGACTCCATCTTTATTGAAATAAAGAACCCCCCTCCGCAGTAATCCTGGGTCAAGGGTCCCGCACCGTCCAATCCGGATCCAATATCATTTGATCGGTTTGCTGGAAGGCAAAGTGATCAGATGATGTGTCAGGTTCAAGGGCCTGAATCACATGACAAAGCAGCTGATTGTATAAACGGCTTTTATACAATCAGCTGATGCATCAGTGCAAAAAAAACCCCAAAAATCTACACACTTCTGTGCAGCCTCCTGTCCGACAGCAGCAGCTGATAGTTTAGCCGGCCGGGCGGTAAAAAGCCGGCCTCACCGTTCGATTTATAGTGTCAGCTGATTCCGTCAGGTGACCATATCAGCTGATCATCGCCAGATCTGAGAGAGAGAAACGAGAGAGAGAAGAGAAAAAGAGAGAGAGAAAAGAGATAGAAAAGAGAGAGAAAATAGAGAGAGAAAAGAGGGAGAAAAGAGAAGAGAGAGGGAGAGAGAGGGAGAGAGAGAGAAGATAGGAGAGAGAGAGAGAAGAGAGAGACGAGAGAGAGAAGAGGAGAGAAGAGGAGAGAAGAGGAGAGAAGAGGAGAGAATAGGAGAGAAGAGGAGAGAAGAGGAGAGAAGACAGAGAGAGAGAAGAGAGAGGGAGAGAGAAGAGAAGAGAGAGAGAGAAGAGGAGAGAAGAGAGAGAGGAGAGAGAGAGAAGAGAGAGAGGAGAGAGAGAGAGAGCAATGCAGCCTCATTTTGTGAACTGCTACGATTTTAGAAGTGTGTCCCGCGGCTCACAGCTGATGTTCGGCTCCTCCCCTCAGTGCATAATTAAATTAAATTATAATTATAAATAAATAATAATTATAATTTAAAATTAAATTAAATTCTTTACCAGAATGGCCGGGACTCGAACTCGTGAACTAATTATCTTTAGGCAGTAGCTCTACCCATTGAGCCACTGCCTCTAATGAAAAGCATAGGAAGATTTGGTAATCTTGACCTCTGTATTGCAGTAGAGAATCCAGAAGTGGATTATTCAGCTACAAAGGGGAGAGAGAAACGTCAGTTGCTGCGTGGAGCTGACACAGAGTGCTCATGTTCTACAGCACTCCTTTTCAGCTTCATGTAGCAGAACTGAAAGCGTCGTGTGGATTACTTCGGACCTGAATTGTTGTTTGGGGATTAATAAAGAGGTAAATGAGGGTTTTTTTTGTCTTTTATTCCAAATAAAGGATTTTTTGTTGTGTGTGTTTATTTACTTTCACTTACACGTTAATCATGGAAGGTATCTTGGGGAGACGCGTGTCATGATTAGCCTAACCTTATTACCCCGATTGCCATCGCATCAGGGCAATTTGGCATGAGCCGGGTAGAGTCCCGGGACTGTCGCATCTAATGGATGCGGCAATTCCAGGCGGCTGCTGGCTGATATTGTTAGGGTGGTGGGCTCCCCATAACGTGGTGCTCCCCATTCTGACAATACCAGTCTCCAGCCGTGTGGCTTTATCTTGGCTGGTATCAAAATTGGGGGGGGGACCGCAGTTTTTTTTTTTTTTTAATTATTTATTTATTTTACTGCATGATATAGACCCGCCAGCCGCCGGCTGTGATTGGTTGCAGTGAGACAGCTGTCACTCAGCGTCAGGGCGTGTCTGACGGCAACCAATCATGGGTGCTGGTGGGCGGGGAAAGCAGGGAATACCAGATTGAATATTGAGCGGCAGCCATTTTCAAAAGAGGAAAAGCAGCCGGAGCTTTGTGACAGCCGTGCAGCGCCGCGCCAGTGATCGGTGAGTAGGAAAGAGAGAGGGATTGTGCTGGGGACACAGGACGCATGCAAATACACAACGTGCGCACATAGCCTTACTGTGAAAAGCCATGCTTTTTGTGATTGAACAGTTATCGAACGGTAACTCGAACGGCCAAACTTGAAGCAAATCGTTCAAGTTCGTTGAACGACTCGAACACCGCCCAAAATCACACGAATTTGAAATTGGTGAACGGTTCGAATCGAAGATCGCTCATCTCTAGTGAGAAATCATGACAAGTTTCTGGAGCCAAAGCCAAAGTTAGAAGCCATGGTTTGCGGAGACTGGCAGCTGGCCTTTACCTGGGAGCAACACTTGACCAAAGTCAACCAACAGATCGGACTGTGGAGCCTCAGATGTCTCACTTGTGAAGCCAAAGCACTGGTCCTGCATAACAACGTACTACCCATACTGCAATACACAATCTAGGCTTGGCTCGTCTTGTCACTATATGCAGGACAATTACCAGGATGGTGTTTCACTTTGTCTGGGAAGCCAAGATGAACAGAGTGAAGTGGAGATATCCCCACCTTCCCAAAGTCCTGCTTCGTCTGTGATTGCATTCGCTGCACTCTGTAAGTCAATAGAGGTTCTGCGGGCCAGTCCATGTATTGCTTCTTCCTCCTTCTTCTTAGGGATAATCAGGAACCAAATAAAAAGGTGAAACGTTTTCTGTGCTGCTGTAGAAATGTCACAAATCCAAAGGTACTGAAGTGTGGGTGCTTTTATTCTAGTGTGTGCTCACTTCTTCATCAGGAAATCCACTGATTTTTATTTGGTTTCTGATTATCCCTAGCTTTTGGATGCATGGACTCTGTAGCAGCTGATTACGTGCTTTAAGGCTATGTGCGCACGTTGCGTAATTACATGCAGTTACGCTGCGCTTTGTAGCGCAGTGTAACTGCATGCGTCCTGCGTCCCCTGCATAATCTATGGAGATTGTGCAGGGGCCGTGCGCACGTTGCGTCTTAGAGCGCAGCGCTTCGGCTGCTGCCCGAAGCGTGCGTTTTAAGAAGTGACATGTCACTTCTTCCGTGCGCTTTGCCGGCAGCCCCTGCTCTGTCTATGGCAAAAGCTGCATGCAGAGCGCACGTTCTCTGCCGGCACCATGCGCTTCAGAACGGAGCTTTTCAGCTGCGCTCTGAAGCGCACCTTTTAGGTGAGGTGCAGAGCGCAGACGTGCGCACATAGCCTAATACTGGTTGTGTGTCACACAACCACACAAGGTGAGCATAATCCCTTATCACCATTTATACCTTTATTAGATAAGACCCTATCGCACTTTCTATCCTTAGCTTTTATCTGCTTTCTCTTAGGAGGAGATTCAGATAGGACAAGTGGGACTGCTCTTACAACTCCTACAAATGGACAATAATTCTATGGAGAGAGACATTGTTTCTATCGTGGGTGAACATCAGCTAAAGAGACTGAAGACCAATTTGTGGATGCAAAAGGCTATCCACAAACTCATCAGAGCCAAGGATAAAGTGGAGAACATGCTAGGCCTTCATCATTATACAGTGGAAACTGTTTGGACTAATGTGTTGTCGGGCAGGTTGTCCAACGGGTGAAAGGACTTGGTCTGGATGGTGATACAGGATGGGCTACCACTCCAGTTATTCATGCATGACTGGAACCTGTAAAAGACTACTGCCCACAGTACCCCTTCATGGAGGGATCATTGCTGCATGCCTTTTGAATTTGCCATTTTTTGCAAAGAGTGTATTGCTTACCCTGGATAATGACTTGAGGAATTCTGTCCCCCAAGCGAGCCTATTGTACCATTCTGTACTTTAAAGACTCTTCCCTGATGTTTACACAATAGGAGCTATCCAGGAGTCTTGGTGCCTTTTGAACTGTTTGAACTGTTATTAGGATGCTTTTTCGGTTGCCAGGAACCAGCTCATCTCTAGGAGGAAGTAAATATCCATCCAAGACTGCTGCAGGCTGATCCTGAGCCTGTTCAGAGACTATTCTATCTTGGACGATCCAGATGATGCCGCCAAGGATGAGGTTTAAACCCCTCTCCCCACCCTCTCCCCTCCATGTGTGTTGTCGTTCAATAAAAGCTTTGGGCCTGTGATTCCCCCTCCATTTCCCATCCTTCCCTCACCCCTTGCCTTATCCATTTCGTTGTTGTTTATTGTCTAAGTTTTTAATTTCAACTTAAGTGATAAGCTGCAGTGTTGGATTAACCAATTTTAATATTTCCATTAAGAGAATTAAAAGTTAAGGCTGTGTAAAAAAGAAGTGAAAAAAATATTGTTTACATAAAAATATTGTTTATCGGTAATGTATCAGAATTTTTTTTTAATAATTAATTGTTAGTGATCATCAAGCACTAAAATGATTGAGTGCATGATACTCGAATAGAGGCTCAATTTGAGTAAGTGAGTATAATGGAAGTCAAAGGTAAACTCGAACATTTTTCCTACAGACACTCCCAGGAAGTCTGGAGGAGCAGTAAAATTGCTGAATTGGATAGAAACCGCACTCAAAATGAAATAGGAAATGGGAAAGATGCCTGGACGCATCTCTGACTCCAAGATCGCTTCTGGGAACAACGTTTTCATAATGTAACGCCACTTGTGACAATAAATCATACAACACAGAAGATAAAATAGATTTTACAGAAAAAAAAGTTAGGAAACTTTCTTTACTGTATAATGACATGTATATATATATATATAGTAGTGGGCGAACCTGGACTGTAAAATCTGGAATCTGTACTGGATAATTAGTATCCGTGTACCAACCTCAAACATGGCATTCTCAGTGAACTTCATGTAACTATCTAAAAAATAAAGGAAAAAGAAAGAGAAAGAAAATAAGGAATAAAGCGTTATACTTAGCAAGTCTCCGTGTGTCTGCAACACTACTTTCGTGGCCACTCATTAGTACCCTCAAACATATTCACTGCTTTCCCCGCCCACCAGCTGTCCTGGTGTCTCTGATTGGTTGCAGTCAGACTGTGCCCCTACCCTGTGTGACAGCATGCGTAATTGCTTGGAATTCAGCATCTTGAAATGCTTCTTATGAAGCCACTCCTTAGTTGCCCTGGCAGTGTGTTTTGAGTCATTGTCATTTTGGAAGACTCAGTCACCACCTATCTTCAATTCCCCACATAGTGTGGGAGGCAAAAAGATCATCCCATAAGCTTACCCATAGGAAAAGTGTTCACACTCAAAAGCAGTAAGTGATTCCAGAGTGCTACTTCTGAGTGTGGTCACTTTTTGTATGGGTACGCTTATGGGCTGATCTTTTTGTCCCCCACACTATGTGGAATTAAGTGACATGGATGTGGAGCTTACCCATTAGGTACACATGCCATACTTTATGGACATTGTACAGGGACTATATATGTGCACTTATGCGGAGGATTATGTGTGATTATGTTTGGGTCCTTCTTTCATAAAACACTCAGTTGTATGTACACAGGGGGGGGGGGGCATGATTCAAACTGTTTTTGTACCATCCTTGTGCACCTTGTCTTAGTGTATTTTTT
The DNA here is from genome assembly GCF_048569485.1 of Anomaloglossus baeobatrachus. NCBI lineage: Eukaryota > Metazoa > Chordata > Amphibia > Anura > Aromobatidae > Anomaloglossus > Anomaloglossus baeobatrachus. The sequence goes on along the minus strand of NC_134356.1, from coordinate 94,273,869 downwards.
GTATTTTTATAGATACTTGAATTATTTGGTTTTACTGAACATTTGTTATAAATAAAAATTGGATATTTTTTAAGCCTAAACTCCTTTTGTCCTCCTTTTTCTAATTTGATTATGAAGTGGCTAGGCTATGTGTAAATTATCAATGACATGTATAGTATATTACCAATTCTGAAAATGTGTGTAACAAAATTTTGGTGTATTTACCAATCACACTAAGTCTGGTACTAATGATTGCACCTCTACTATCATTCTCTCTTTCCAATGAATATTTGTATTAGGCATCACTCCCACTTGCATATGGCATCCGATTCTAAAGCATCCGAGTGTCATCCGAGTGTCATGCGACTGTCATCCGATCTTGCAATCGGATCACATGTGCAGAGAAAGAGAAATTAATTTCTCCAACTTCTCCACTGCCAGTCTCTGAGTATATTGAACTGTACTCTGATGTCAGTTCGATTAGACTCGCTCCCAAACGCATCATGCTGTGATTATTTTCTCATGCCGATTTGGCATGAGAAAAAAAATTGAAGATGGACACTGCCTGATTGTTTAACATTGATGCGAGTGCAATCTGATGTTTTATCGAATTGCACTCAACCATGTTAAACACAAGTGGGAGCGAGGCCTTATTCCCAGACTACTACAATCATCTTCTTCAGTGCTGAAGTTTTACAATACATTACCGTCTGAAATATTTGTCATATGTTTAAGGGTTTTCCCTTCCTATGTCACTATTGTAACTCACAAACATTAACAGGGCCGCTCCACTCACCTCCTGTTCCATTCAGCCTCAGGCCTGCACTCTGAAACCTCTATTTTCATCACTCCTACTCCTGCTGCACTCTTGCTATCTCCATATGGCCATAGGGAGGCCCGGCCAAATTCTGCAAGAATTTAACCCTGCTGTGTCCTGTAGGGTTTAGCTTACTTGTCCAATCCCCTGCTATTAAGGGACATATCAAGCAGCTTTTCCCTCCCTATGGTGCGTAAACCTGGTTCCTAGTAGTGTTACTTCAAATTGTTTGCTGTATCGTATCTCCAGTTTTTGAACTGGCTTTTTCCCTGGCTTTTGGCTGACCTCTCCACTCCTGACGACATCGGCTCAGTATTCTGACCCTGTGCTGCTTGCCTTGATCATGGATTGTTTGATTATGCCTCAGTCTTTTCCCTCTGTATTTCGTACACCTACCTTGACCCGCCAGTCCGCTGCTGCTGGTCTGGTGACTACCCTGTGAGTGGTACCTGGCGATTTACACACCATCTGAGGCTCTAGTGAATTCCAGGTGTCATGACTCACGACTGTCAGTGTTCTCTGGAGCATTGCTGGTGGGAGGAGCCCCCCTTCGTGCCTTGTTTCAAAGATCACAGCGCCTTATCTTGGGGTAATTTCTATTCATGTAGCGCCAATTATAATTCTGCTCTGCAGTGTACTCGCTGGTCCCTGTAAGTTTTTTGATCTTGCCCGTCCTCTTGACTGCCTCTGTCCTCCCTGAAACACATTCTACTGACTGCCTCCGTCCTCCCTGACACCAGTCCCCCTCTCTCTTGTGCCTCCCCCTCAGTTGTTCTGTCTCCCTGTGCTCCCTGCTATTACCTGCTCTCCCGGCTCCCGACCTCGGCTTGTTATTGACTTTGGTTTCTGGGCGCCACCAGTCCTTGACGTTCCCTCTTGGTTTCTTATCCAGCTGTCCCTCAACTCTATCTCCGTCTCATCCCTGGTATAACGTGAACCTCCTGGCACAGACCCCGGCCCGTACGACTATCCACTTCTTCCTCTGGGGAGACTAGTAACATCTAGTAGTTATTTTCTGTCTTGCACTTTCCTGGTGCTCCAGCTTTTCCTGCTGGCTTCATTACACCAGGTAGTCACTTAGTCACCCCCTTCCATGGAAGGAAAAGCCAGTTTCATACTGAGTTCACACCCACCAGTTGTCAACATCCTCTCACTATCATAAAATGGTTTCTTTGTTCCCTGCCTTGGATGGTCCCTTTCTGATTGTTTGCACTATACTATGTGATATGATAGCTGCAAACCTTTTTGGGCAGACATTTTTTGGGGGAGATTTATACAAATTGAATGCGAATTTCATAAAGTTCAACTTTAGTTTAGTTTGATTTGCATTCAATCAATTCAATTATCTCTAAAATGGGCAATTATATATTTTTCAACACATCAACGAGCAGTATATGACTACCATTTAAAGGAAAAATAGGTGATTGACTTTAAAATTATTTTATGAAAACCAATCTATTTAAATTAATTTCAACTTCCTCCCAGAGTGCTACTTAATGAACTCATACATATATTTTTTTCCAGTCACTGTTACATATTTATTATTTCTTTTTTGTGCATGATTTAGACTGTTTATTTACTAGTTGTAACAAAAATAATAATATTCTTGCAATTCTGAATGCTTTTCAATTGTGTTGCATTAAATAATTAATTAATTGACTATTAAATATCTCAGAAACTAGAGTCAGTCTGGTAAAACCAAAGTCATATTCTAATCAGCACCATAAATCTAATATAAAACCGTTCAATCATTGTTGGCACTGAAATCACTGTATACTGGTGTTATCATTTCGAACACTGTACACGCTTAGTCATAAAATTACTTCCTAACACTGCTGACAATTAAAATGCTGGGTTGAAGTTCAATGAAGATCATTTCTGAGTCTGCTGCTGACTTTTCCTCCATATATTCCTGTTAGTCTTCATCATAATTATTTAGACTTATGAAGAGAACAATTGAGCTGTCTGTCATTCCAATTCCACAATTACTATTATAATTATATTAAGATTTAATTTCCCTATTGTCCCTTTTAGGCCTTTATCTCTCTGTGATCCTTTCTAGAAAAAAAAACTACATTTTGTATCTAATTTTTAAACTCATTGGACTGCTGAAATCTAAAATAAAAAGTAAACATTTTTAAAATATCAAAAAAATAAAAATACTTTTATTAATTATTACACCCTCAGAGACACAGGCAATTTTTGTGCTTTTTTTTTCAATGCTTCTTCAAAGTGCCGTAACGTTTTTATTGAAAAAAAATACGGCATGGGGTCACCTCTATTTTTGATTGCCTGCCAACGTAAAGCAGACAGATAAGGGCTTCAGCTCGCAGCTGTCTGCTTTACCTGGGCTGGTTATGAAAAAGGGAGGGGACCCCAGGCCATTTTTTTTAATTTATTATTTCCCTATACACATTTGTGTGGCAATTGTTCTGCTCTTACCCACATTTGTTTCCTTTTACAGCCCACTAGCCCTTACTTGGACTATTTTACAGCACCAAAGTTCAGGTCCCCATGGTCTTAATATGGGTTTTCGGGTCTGGGGTCAAGTTCAGGTTAAGTCCAAGTACTCAACCGAACTTTCAACTATAGTTTAGCCGATACTGGCGAACCCAAACATCCAATCATCCCTATTCCCATTTCATAAACTACTCCCCATGAAAGTATCATCAGGGTTTTGTAAGCATCTTTGACAGCACAAGTGTATTCCAAATATTATTGTAGCATACAATGAAAAGTGCTATTTTTTCATGGATGGAAAACTTCATAAAGTGGGAGAGGCAATTGGGTATAAGGAGATATCTTGACCTTTGTCAACTACCTTGGTGAAGCTTTTGGTATTAACTGCAGTATTAGGGGTGTTAAAGGTTAGTTTGGTGCTACCACTGATATTGGCCATTGCAGAAATTTGTCAGTTGTATATCAGTACTTCATGGAGCAGGAAGGAGTTACCAAGCGCTCATCATGGATATGGAAACTTACATATACGGGGTTTCCCCGAAAAGAAGGCCTACCCCGAAAATAAGACCTAGTCGTGCTTCAATACTAAAGTGTCTATGTAGCTAAAAAAGTTAAAGAATACTGCAGGACACTTCATTATAGACAGCAAATACCCCCAAAAGAGAGAAGAAAGAAGACAGATGACCCCGCAATCATACTCACCATATGCCAAATTGGAGGACCTGCGGTAGAATGCACCCCCACACACATCAGATCACAAACAGATTCACACATCAGATTACACACACACACACACACACACACACTCCCCACGTCCGGCAATAGAGGACCTGTGATGGAACACATAGATGTGTTCTACCACCGAGCCCTCATGCGTTCCACCGCAAGTACTTGCGCTTCACTTCACTGCATCTGAAGATCCTCTGACTGCCAGAAGCAATCAGTGTTGCCAAATGTGGTGAGTATGTGCGAACTGTTGTGTGTGTGTGTGCGATCTGATGTGCGTGAGTGTCGGCCACAAGCATAGTAGGACCGTGTGGAGCATACCTGCTGGGAGCGCCTGCCATAGATCACAGGAGAACCTGGGAGCAATGCAGATGCCTGGGGTCTAGTAAGTATGATTTTCCTGGAATGGGAGATCTGTATTTTTGAAAGGGTAAACTTTTCCCCAGCCTTGTTTCCCCAAGAATAAGCTTTACCCTGAAAATAAGCCCTAGTGCATTTTTCGAGGCCCCCAAAAAAATATAAGATGGTGTCTTATTTTCGGGGAAAAAATAGTAGTTAAAGAAACCATTTTTCAACAAAATATCGGCTAGCCAAATGTTGCTTAAGCTACTGTGAGCAACCTGTGTGGTCTAAACATGCTACCATTGCCTGCAGCATCTCCAGAGTTGTCTCACATTGCGCATATGTGGGACATCATTGGTGGGCAACTGAAAGGTGAGCTACCAGCAGCAGACCTTGATGATTTGTGTGCCCAAGTGCAGTCAGCGGGGCAGAACATTCCCTAGACAAATATTAATAATGTCATTGATAGTACGCTAAAGCGTGTAAGTGTGTGTATTTCTGCACGTGGTGCTCATTCACCATATTGAACAAATTCAGATGTTTTCAAAAATGTTGTTTCTGTTTTTACATCATTTGCATAACTTTAACATAGATCCTTTGATTGTGATAACACCATGACTTTTTCTTTTTGGTGTTGCAATTTCAATGTTGAGGAGGGTATATTAGTAAGTTGAATTCATTTCAATTTTAAAAATGTGTAAACAGAAAAATATACTGTATGTATAAAGATTTTATATCGTCACCTAACAAATGCAAATGAGACAAATCTCACAGCAAAGGTCAAGTACATTTACAACATCCACACGTCAGCAGTTTCACTTGTTGCAGAACTACAATCCTAATATACCCTTGGCTCTCTGTCAAGGAACAAGAAACACGTGATGCAGTAAGGAGTGTCAGGTTCCAACTTACAAGTGAAATCTGTTCAGGTGATTCACAATGAGAACATCCTACCTTTCTCAATGCTGAGTCATTCCTGAAAACCCACTGTCAGTACCAATAAAAATGTAGAATTTCCAGTGTGCTGTGTCACAAGCATTCTTAAAATAGATTTTCATATAACATAAGAACAAATCAGGAAATAGCAAAATGTGACGTGCTTTCCTAGTATTTTTACATACAAGTCCAAGAATTCACATTTTTAAAATTAAAGAGGTTGACCGGGCATATGATATTGATGATGTAGTGATGGGCCAGGGGCGCCTCTGACCTTGTAGTCGTGGCCCTGGAGGATTGGCTTACCCCTGGCTCCACCATTACTGGAAAATCAAGCTCTGTTCTTGTGGGGCAGTATGTGACGGTGTCTTTGCCGGATGGGACACAAACAGTCTTCAGGCAAAAGCTGGTTATAATAAAAGATGACATTTATTTGCACAAAGACAATCCGGTCAGCAGAATTCGGCACTTTCTGTGGAGCTGGGGACAACCTGCCCAAACGCGCCCTCTAGTGGGGATATGCCCTGGGTACTCCGCTTCTCCGGGCTCCCACTCCTAGGTCAAGCACACACCGGACCCACACCAGCGGATTCAGACCTTGAGGTTACGTTCCCCTCCGTTGCTCCGGCGTCCCCTGATGTTCTGCTCACACACACTGCCACCGATGTTCACACACCGCTGTCCCGGATCTCTCTCTCTACACACACACAGCCCTTCCCTAGACATCCAGCCGACTCCTCCTTCCCCGGTGGCAACAGCCGTCCCACCCGGCCACTAGGGGGTGCCCTAACACTACAACATATTACAATACACTTTTATTAAAACAACTTCAACAATTCCGGGTTAACTCTGTTGGTACTGGTAGGGGGTAGGCCCACCCACTACAATGACCTATCCTTATCATAAGCCTAAAAAACCCATTTGGCCATATTATTTTAGCAGAAGACAGAAATAAGTAGACAAGAGTAACATGAGACACGACACATTATTGTATGTTATTACCAAGCATATAAATGGATTGTCTTGGTAGAATGAAAAATTCATGGGAGGCTTATTTTTTTCCCATGTACTAAAAATTTTAAAAAAAATAATAGAACAATCGTTACTATATAACTCCTTAATGACTGCTTATATGCATTAAAATGGCGACCGTTAGGTTCCCTATCCACTCATCGCTGTTTTAAAACGACGAAGAGTAATGAGTAAATAGTAGGGATGATCGAATGCCTCAAATATTCGGCTTCGCGAACTTTTTCCGAATACCTCACCACTATTCGACTATTCGATTCGCAATGTAAGTCTATGGGAAGCCATAGTACCGAATAGTTGTTATTCAGGTTTCCCATAGACTTACATTGCGCATCGAATATTCCCGAATAGTCGAATAGCGGCGAGGTATTAGGAAAATATTTGCGAAGCCGAATAATCGAAGTATTCGATCATCCCTAGTAAATAGCGTACCCCCCCTTGAGCCAAAATCTTATGCTTGGTAGCTGTATATGACAGCTGACATCCTGCTGCCACTGTCAATTGTGACAGCAGCGTTTAAGCAATTAAAAGAGGATTTAATGACGGCCTTTAACACCATCACCTCGCTATGATTGTAATTGTGGGTGCCAATAGTTGCCATGGTGTCCTAAGGTCAGCTGATGACCCCAGGGTACGGTTGCCCGTTAGATCCAGCTATAAGAAGTGCCTAACGAGCAAAGCCAGTGAGGCAATGACAGGTCTCAGGCATTTCAGTACACAAGTACTGCAATGCATGAGACCAACAATCAAAGTAAAAAATAATTAATGTCCCACTGTGTGACTAAGTGAAAAATAAAAAAAAATAAAATTGGTTAAAAAGGTAATAAAAAACCCACAAAAAAAGCCCACAAGAATCACAAAAAACAAAAATAAACAAAAAGCGTACACGTAACTGGTATTGCCGCATCTGCAATGACTAAATGACTAGAACTACAAAACTGCCATGTTATTTATTCTGTACGGCGAATGCGGTAAGAATGAAAAAGTAGCAAAGCATAAAAAAAAATATAAATTTAGTATTGTTAGAATTGTACTCACCAAAGAATTAATCATTCTTATCAATTTTTACCATATGGGTAATCGAGCAAACAAGTAAAGTAATAAAAACAATAGCTAAATTTCTGTTTTTTGTTCATTCTGCACCTGAAAAATCTGAATAAAAAGTGATCACAAACATAAAAATCTTCAACTTATCGCACAAAAAATAAGCCCTTAGGCTAGGTTCACATTTCCGTTGTTTTCCATCAGTCACATGCGTTGCTTGACGCTTGTGACTGATGCGTTGTACAACGGATGACAAGAATAAGAATTCATTGTCGCACTCCATTGTAAAACGTGAGAGAAAGAATAATCAGCTGATCGCTCTCGTTAGCCGACCGCCGGCTTTTCAGAGCGAATAGATGATCTCCTGGCGGCCGACTAATGAGAGCGATCAGCTGATCACTCTCATTAGCCGGCCGCCAGATGATCAGCTGATCGCTCTCATTAGCTGGCCGCCGGGTGATCAGCTGATTGCTGACAGCATCCGGTCACCGGGTGATTAACTGATCGCTCACAGCAGCCAGCCGCCAGGAGATCAGCTGATAGCTCCCAACATCCGTCCGCCGGGTGATAAGCTGATCGCTCACAGCAGCCAGCCGCCGGGTGATCAGCTGATCGCTCATGTGCCGCCCTGGTAAAACCAGGGTGTCACAGAGGTCTGCATAAATCTTTATGGTGCAGAGCTCACTCTCCCTTGGGGAGTTTCCCACACCAATACACACCAGCCAATCAGGCCCCACTCACCCCCTCCTCAGGAAAAGGGGAGGGGGAGAGAGGAGCTTGGGGAGAGCAGAGTGTAGTTTCAGTCAGTCTGCAGGAAGAGAGAGGGCTGGAAGCAGCCCCTGTGTGGGGCTAGGAGAAGTGGCAGTGAGGGCCTCAGGAATAGGCCAGACGCTTCCTGTGTACGGAGCAGACACAGACACCAGGCAGGAGAAAAACACCCGAATTACACACACGGGTGTGGGACCCATCCTCACAGCAGCCGTGGGAACCAGTTACCAGCAACTTGGTTAATTCTTGGACTCGTGTCAGTTATTGCCTTATACTGTGAGTACAACTGCTCCACCCGGTCCAAGCCATGGACTCCACCCGTTACTCCCCAATCCATCACACCGGGGTCCCAGGACATCAACACCCTACCCGTGGAGGGAAAATCACCACCTTGCTGCCCATTACCATCCCCGGGATCCTGTGACTGGCAGCGGTGATGCTCCATTACCTCACCGCACACCACGGGTGGCGTCACGGAACATGGACTACCAAATCTCCCCTGTATATAATGCCCCTTTTGTTGTGGTGCCTGGGATCACAGACCGGGTCACGCCACCGTGATACCTTCAGAAGCGACCCCTTGGCCTATGATCTGAGTACCCCCTATCCCTGGGCGACACACTCACAGAAGACGGCCGCCGGGTAAACAGCTGATCGTTCGGCCGCCGAGAGAGAGCATGCGCAGCAAAATCCTAAGGATTCCGCTGCTCAAAAAACACTACACTCTGCGTTCCTGTCACCCGACGGTCAGTCGTTCCATGACTGATCAGTCAAGCGGAGGATGCAACGCAAAGCATCAGTCATAATCCGCCGCTCATATAAGTCTATGGGAAACAATGGAATCCGCCAAACGGATTGCGTTGTTTATCAGAGCGGCGGATTGTGACTGATGCAAAACAACGGAAATGTGAACCTAGCCTAAAATAGCTCTGTTCAAAAAAAAATTTGGATGTCAGGAAAAGAATGGTTGATTATCAGTGCTGCCGCTGGACAGAATGCAAAGGATGTAAAGAGGACAAGCCAGGTAGATATAATCCAAGTAGTTTATTGAGTCTATGCTTTTCAAAGAATAAAACGTCTTCTTCATGACAGAAACTACTATAACTATATAATATATCAGTTATAGTAGTTTTTGTTCTGAAGACGTTTTATACTTCAAAATGCGTAGACTCAGTAAACTACTTGGTTTATACCTACCTGGCTTGTCCTCTTCACATCCTGTGCATCTTAGCCATCGGCAGCGTGGATTATCAATCCTTCTTTTCTTGACATCCACTTCTGCTATCTGAAGAGCCAAAGCAGCCATACCATTCAACGTATACCTAGGTTGTGAGTTCAAAAAACACACAAGGTGTGCAGTCAGTATTTCAGTATTTCAACAATACTGCTTTCTTTGCAGATAAGACCCTATTTGTGCTTGTCTTCTCTTTAGTGTCTTCAAAAGATAAAATTTACAGCTATCAGAATATGGTAATTAAAAAATTAATTTTTATAATAAGCATTTTTTGTGTTTGATAGCAGCAAAATATAACATATACTATATAAATCTGGTATTGCTGTAATCGTACTGACCAAAGAATAAAGCTGTCTTATCAGTAATACCACATGAAAGACGGCAAAAAATAAAAAGCAAGTCTTGTGCTGCTGTGTATTTGTTCATTCTATCTCCCAAAAACTAGAATAATTCTCAGTTCACATTTGTCCTGTGCTCTTCGATAGGCACTTACTTCAGGGTTTCCGTTGAAATCCCAAAAACCGCTGTTCAGACAAAACTGAATGGAACCACTCACTATATTGAGACAAATTGAGTCACTTTGGTCCCCACCTGTTCTCTCTTTCTGCGATAATCATTTTAGACATCTTTTTAGCGCACATGTGTGGTAGACCACAGTTCTGTGAACACTTAAAAGGATTGATACCACTGCAACAGACGCCAAATGGAATCCAAATTGTCTCAGTCTTTCCTGCTCCCTCAAAGGTTTCATCTGAATCGCACTTTTGTGGAATTTACACAGTAACCTCAACGTAAGTGCTCAGCATAGAACACAAGAATGTGATCCAGGCTAACCTTATACTGAAAGTGATGAAAAAATGTTATATAGTTCAAAATATTACTGTTAATATTATGGCTCTGTTGCATTGATCAATTCAATAGCTAAATTTCTCTTTATTCATACGTTCATGGCAGTAATGCAGATTCCATTTTTCATATTTTCATTCTTACATATAGCTATTGGATTTTTTCATGTCAGTATTCACACAGCAGTTTCTGCTGTTCATATATTCCCCTTACATAGTCACTGGTGTGCATACCTTCTCTCCATATAGTGTAGATTTTTTAGGTTTTTGTACCCAGTTCAGACTCAGAATGGTGTTCCACACGTTATTTCTTGATTGCCTGGCTTTACCTGAATGGCGATCAAAATATGGCGGATTTTTTTTAAATTATGTTTTTTAAATAAAAAAAATTAATGGGCTTCTCTGTATTCTGACTGCCAGACAAGGTAAAGCGAGGCAGATGTGGGTAGCAGCCTGTAGCCGTCCACTTTATCTGTGCTGAGAATCAAAAATACCGCGGAGCGCAACGTCATTTTTTTTTCAATGATCTATTTGTATACAAATACATATTGTGAACACACACACACATTATATATATATATATATATATATATATATAAAAGCTAGAAGGTGGCCCGATTCTAACGCATCGGGTATTCTAGAATTTACGTATTGTGTAGTTACTGTATGATTTTTGTTATATATATAGATGTTGTCTGTAGTTGCCAAGTATTTGTGTAGGGCGCTGTAAATGTTCTGGGTGTTGTCTGGGTGTGGGGTGTGTGAAAGCGGTGTTGTTTGTGTGTTGCGTTGTTTGTAGAGCGCTGTGTGTCTGCAGCGTTGTGTGTGTGTGTGTGGTGCGGTGTGTTGCGTTGTGTGTGTTGTGTTTGTGGAGCGCTGTGTGTCTGCAGCATTGTGTTTGTGTGTGTGTGTGTGTGTTGCACGGTTTGTGTGGGAGTGTGTGTGTTTTGGGGGGAGGTATGTTTTGTGCAGTGTGTGTGTTGGAGTAGTAGTCCTATGGGAGAGGAGTATAATAAAAGGAGTAGTCCTGCGGGAGAGGAGTATAATAGGAGGAGTAGTCCTGGGGGAGAGGAGTATAATAGGAGGAGTAGTCCTGGAGGTGAGGAGTATAATAGGAGGAATAGTCCTGGGGGGAGAGGAGGATAATAGGAGTAGTAGTCCTGGGGGTGAGGAGTCTAATAGGAGGAGTAGTCCTGGGGGGAGAGGAGGATAATAGGAGGAATAGTCCTGGGGGGAGAGGAGGATAATAGGAGGAGTAGTCCTGTGGGAGAGGAGTATAATAGGAGGAGTAGTCCTGTGGGAGAGGAGTATAATAGGAGGAGTAGTCCTGGGGGAGAGGAGTATAATAGGAGGAGTAGTCCTGGAGGTGAGGAGTATAATAGCAGGAGTAGTCCTGGGGGGAGAGAAGTATAATAGGAGAAATAGTCCTGGGGGGAGAGGAGTATAATAGGAGGAGTAGTCCTGGGGGGAGAGGAGGATAATAGGAGAAATAGTCCTGGGGGAGTGGCATATAATAGGAGTAGTAGTCCTGGTGAGACAGGCATATAATAGGAGTCGTAGTCCTGGGGAGAGAGGCATATAATAGGAGTAGTAGTCCTGGGGAGAGAGGAAGATAATAGGAGGAGTAGTCCTGGGAAGAGAGGAAGATAATAGGAGGAGTAGTCTTGGAGGTGAGGAGTATAATAGGAGGAGTAGTCCTGGGGGTGAGGAGTCTAATCGACGGAGTAGTCCTGGGGGGAGAGGAGTGTAATAGGAGGAGTATTCCTGGGGGGAGAGGAGTCTAATAGGAGGAGTATTCCTGGGGGGGGGGAAGAATAATAGGAGGAGTAGTCCTGGGGGGAGAGGAGGATAATAGGAGGAGTAGTCTTGGGGGGAGAGGAGGATAATAGGAGGAGTAGTCCTGGGGAGAAAGGAGGATAATAGGAGGAGTAGTCCTGGGGTGAGAGGAGTATAATAGAAGTAGTCCTGGGGGGAGAGAAGTCTAATAGGAGGAGTAGTCCTGGGGGGAGAGCAGGATAATAGGAGGAGGAGTCCTGGGGAGAAAGGAGGATAATAGGAGGAGTAGTCCTGGGGGGAGAGGAGGATAATAGGTGGAGTAGTCCTGGGGGTAGAGGAGTATAATAGAAGTAGTCCTGGGGGGAGAGGAGTATAATAGAAGTAGTCCTGGGGGTAGAGGAGTATAATAGGAGGAGTAGTCCTGGGGGGGAGAGGAGGATAATAGGAGGAGTATTCCTGGGGGGAGAGGAGGATAATAGGAGGAGTAGTCCTGGGGGTGAGGAGTCTAATAGGAGGAGTAGTCCTGGGGGGAGAGGAGTCTAATAGGAGCAGTATTCCTGGGGGGGAGAAGAATAATAGGAGGAGTAGTCCTGGGGGGAGAGGAGGATAATAGGAGGAGTAGTCTTGGGGGGAGAGGAGGATAATAGGAGGAGTAGTCCTGGGGAGAAAGGAGGATAATAGGAGGAGTAGTCCTGGGGTGAGAGGAGTATAATAGTAGTCCTGGGGGGAGAGCAGGATAATAGGAGGAGTAGTCCTGGGGAGAAAGGAGGATAATAGGAGGAGGAGTCTTGGAAGGAGAGGAGGATAATAGGTGGAGTAGTTGGAGTAGTCCTGGGGGTAGAGGAGTATAATAGGAGGAGTAGTCCTGGAGGTGAGGAGTATAATAGGAGGAGTATTCCTGGGGGGAGAGGAGGATAATAGGAGGAGTATTCCTGGGGGGAGAAAAGGATAATAGGAGGAATAGTCCTGGGGGTGAGGAGTCTAATAGGAGGAGTAGTCCTGGGGGGAGAGGAGTCTAATAGGAGGAGAATTCCTGGGGGGGGGAATAATAATAGGAGGAGTAGTCCTGGGGGGAGAGGAGGATAATAGGAGGAGTAGTCCTGGGGAGAAAGGAGGATAATAGGAGGAGGAGTCCTGGAAGGAGAGGAGGATAATAGGTGGAGTAGTTGGAGTAGTCCTGGGGGGAGAGGAGTATAATAGAACTAGTCCTGGGGGGAGAGGAGTATAATAGAAGTAGTCCTGGGGGTAGAGGAGTATAATAGGAGGAGTAGTCCTGGAGGTGAGGAGTATAATAGGAGGAGTATTCCTGGGGGGAGAGGAGGATAATAGGAGGAGTATTCCTGGGGGGAGAGAAGGATAATAGGAGGAATAGTCCTGGGGGTGAGGAGTCTAATAGGAGGAGTAGTCCTGGGGGGAGAGGAGTCTAATAGGAGGAGAATTCCTGGGGGGGGGGGAATAATAATAGGAGGAGTAGTCCTGGGGGGAGAGGAGGATAATAGGAGGAGTAGTCCTGGGGAGAAAGGAGGATAATAGGAGGAGGAGTCCTGGAAGGAGAGGAGGATAATAGGTGGAGTAGTTGGAGTAGTCCTGGGGGGAGAGGAGTATAATAGAACTAGTCCTGGGGGGAGAGGAGTATAATAGAAGTAGTCCTGGGGGTAGAGGAGTATAATAGGAGGAGTAGTCCTGGAGGTGAGGAGTATAATAGGAGGAGTAGTCCTGGGGGGAGAGGAGGATAATAGGAGGAGTATTCCTGGGGGGAGAGGAGGATAATAGGAGGAATAGTCCTGGGGGTGGGGAGTCTAATAGGAGGAGTAGTCCTGGGGGGAGAGGAGTCTAATAGGAGGAGAATTCCTGGGGGGGGAGAATAATAATAGGAGGAGTAGTCCTGGGGGGAGAGGAGGATAATAGGAGGAGTAGTCCTATGGGGAGAGCAGGATAATAGGAGTAATTCTGGGGAGAAAGGAGGATAATAGGAGGAGTAGTCCTGGGGTGAGAGGAGTATAATAGGAGGAGTAGTCCTGGGGGGAGAGGAGGATAATAGGAGGAGTAGTCCTGGGGAGAAAGGAGGATAATAGGAGGAGTAGTCCTGGGGTGAGAGGAGTATAATAGAAGTAGTCCTGGGGGGAGAGAAGTCTAATAGGAGGAGTAGTCCTGGGGGGAGAGCAGGATAATAGGAGGAGGAGTCCTGGGGAGAAAGGAGGATAATAGGAGGAGTAGTCCTGGGGGGAGAGGAGGATAATAGGTGGAGTAGTCCTGGGGGTAGAGGAGTATAATAGAAGTAGTCCTGGGGGGAGAGGAGTATAATAGAAGTAGTCCTGGGGGTAGAGGAGTATAATAGGAGGAGTAGTCCTGGGGGGGAGAGGAGGATAATAGGAGGAGTATTCCTGGGGGGAGAGGAGGATAATAGGAGGAGTAGTCCTGGGGGTGAGGAGTCTAATAGGAGGAGTAGTCCTGGGGGGAGAGGAGTCTAATAGGAGCAGTATTCCTGGGGGGGAGAAGAATAATAGGAGGAGTAGTCCTGGGGGGAGAGGAGGATAATAGGAGGAGTAGTCTTGGGGGGAGAGGAGGATAATAGGAGGAGTAGTCCTGGGGAGAAAGGAGGATAATAGGAGGAGTAGTCCTGGGGTGAGAGGAGTATAATAGTAGTCCTGGGGGGAGAGCAGGATAATAGGAGGAGTAGTCCTGGGGAGAAAGGAGGATAATAGGAGGAGGAGTCTTGGAAGGAGAGGAGGATAATAGGTGGAGTAGTTGGAGTAGTCCTGGGGGTAGAGGAGTATAATAGGAGGAGTAGTCCTGGAGGTGAGGAGTATAATAGGAGGAGTATTCCTGGGGGGAGAGGAGGATAATAGGAGGAGTATTCCTGGGGGGAGAGAAGGATAATAGGAGGAATAGTCCTGGGGGTGAGGAGTCTAATAGGAGGAGTAGTCCTGGGGGGAGAGGAGTCTAATAGGAGGAGAATTCCTGGGGGGGGGGAATAATAATAGGAGGAGTAGTCCTGGGGGGAGAGGAGGATAATAGGAGGAGTAGTCCTGGGGAGAAAGGAGGATAATAGGAGGAGTAGTCCTGGGGAGAAAGGAGGATAATAGGAGGAGGAGTCCTGGAAGGAGAGGAGGATAATAGGTGGAGTAGTTGGAGTAGTCCTGGGGGGAGAGGAGTATAATAGAACTAGTCCTGGGGGGAGAGGAGTATAATAGAAGTAGTCCTGGGGGTAGAGGAGTATAATAGGAGGAGTAGTCCTGGAGGTGAGGAGTATAATAGGAGGAGTAGTCCTGGGGGGAGAGGAGGATAATAGGAGGAGTATTCCTGGGGGGAGAGGAGGATAATAGGAGGAGTATTCCTGGGGGGAGAGGAGGATAATAGGAGGAATAGTCCTGGGGGTGGGGAGTCTAATAGGAGGAGTAGTCCTGGGGGGAGAGTAGTCTAATAGGAGGAGAATTCCTGGGGGGGAGAATAATAATAGGAGGAGTAGTCCTGGGGGGAGAGGAGGATAATAGGAGGAGTAGTCCTATGGGGAGAGCAGGATAATAGGAGTAATTCTGGGGAGAAAGGAGGATAATAGGAGGAGTAGTCCTGGGGTGAGAGGAGTATAATAGGAGGAGTAGTCCTGGGGGGAGAGCAGGATAATAGGAGGAGTAGTCCTGGGGAGAAAGGAGGATAATAGGAGGAGTAGTCCTGGGGGAGAGGAGGATAATAGGTGGAGTAGTCCTGTGGGGAGAGGAGTATAATAGAAGTAGTCCTGGGGGGAGAGGAGTATAATAGGAGGAGTAGTCCTGGGGAGAAAGGAGGATAATAGGAGGAGTAGTCCTGGGGGGAGAGGAGTCTAATTGGAGGAGTAGTCCTGGGGGATGAGGAGTATAATAGGAGGAGTATTCCTGGGGGGAGAGGGGGATTATAGGAGGAGTAGTCCTGGGGGGAGAGGAGTCTAATAGGAGAAGTATTCCTGGGGGGAGAGGAGGATAATAGGAGGAGTAGTCCTTGGGGTGAGGAGTCGAATAGGAGGAGTATTCCTGGGGGGAGAGGAGTATAATAGAAGTAGTAGTCCTGTGGGGAGAGGAGGATAATAGGAGGAGTAGTCCTGGGGGGAGAGGAGGATAATAGGAGGAGTAATCCTGGGGAGAAAAGAGGATAAAAGGAGGAGTAGTCCTGGGGTGAGAGGAGTATAATAGAAGTAGTCCTGGGGGAGAGGAGTATAATAGGAGGAGTAGTCCTGGGGGGAGAGCAGGATAATAGGAGGAGTAGTTGTGACGCCCTGGGCAAGCCAGGGGTCACAGGTCATCACACCACCACACCCTACACCCCAGTAGGAACACCAAAGCTACCTAAATCCTTGTTGCCTTCCTCCAGGGGCTGATGTTCACACCAGGGGGTGGGCCAGGCGGTTGGCTCCGCCCACCGAGGAGTTCACAGCCCTGGAGGCGGGAGAACCAGGCAGTTGAGCTCAGGCACAGCTTGAGTGAGGAAGCAGATAGAGTGAGGGGAGGAAAGGAGAAGGAAGTGGTAGAGGAGCGAAGTGAAGTGGAAGTGAAGTAGTAGAGAAACAGAAGAAAAGAGTAAAAGTGTCAGTAAGAAAGCCTGAAGTTGGTCCGGCTGTGTGCAGGACAGGTCAGCAAGGTCAGCAACAGCAGTGACAGTCTGGAGGGGGACTGCTCGGAGGTTGCTGGAAGGACCGCGGACGGGTAGTGGCCCGGCGGTCTGGAGCAGTATACGAAGAACAGTCAGCACCAGGGCAGGGGCCTCTCGGACCCCCGCAAGGCTTGGAGTCGCCGTAAATTTGCCAAATCCGTCAGTGAAGGGGACGTCTGTCTCCAAACAACTAAGTCCCGATTGAAGGCAACAGTCCAACCATTGAGGAGAGACACCGCCACCACCAGGGCACCAGTTTCTCAGGGCCAGCGCCTGCGGGCAAAGTAGGGCTCCTTCGGTCCAGCTTGAAGCCGGGGAGCGGGTTACCGGTGGGAACCCATCGCAACCATTGTAAACATAGGTGCAGGACAGAGGGACCGTCACCGTCACCTACTGGGGAAAGCAAGTGCAGCCGTCCGTGGGAACCGTCTTTGCAGCCGTGTGTTTTACCGAGAACTGTGTCATCATCTCAGGCTGAGTGAGTACCACAGTGCCGCAAGGCACAGCGCTGCCCCCGCGTCCCTGCGCCCACCAAGCCCTGCATCTCCCACCTCATCACTGGGCCCCGGGATCACCAACCCCTACCCACGGAGGGGCAACACAACAACTGGCTGCTCCATACCATCCTTCCCGGGATCCCCATACAGAGCAGCGGTGGTGCTAACAAATCACCACAACCGTGGGTGGCGTCACGGACAATAAACAAACCCCAACACCCAAAAACATACCCCCTTTCACTCACGGGCGAGGAGCGCCGCTCGAGTCCCCGGGATCTGGCCCATCGCTCGAGCCACCGAGCAGCGGCAGCAGCAGGCCGCAGTGCCAGCCGGACCCGAGCAGCAGAAGGGAGAGCGTGGCGTCCCCTCCTCCGCCCGCGACATAGTCCTGGGGAGAAAGGAGGATAATAGGAGGAGTAGTCCTGGGGGGAGAGGAGGATAATAGAAGGAGTAGTCCTGGGGGGAGAGGAGTCTAATAGGAGGAGTAGTCCTGGGGGATGAGGAGTATAATAGGAGGAGTATTCCTGGGGGGAGAGGAGGATAATGGGATTAGTCGTCCTGGGGGTGAGGAGTCTAATAGGAGGAGTAGTCCTGGGGGGAGAGGAGTCTAATAGGAGGCGTAGTCCTGGAGAGAGAGGAGGATAATAGGAGGAGTAGTCCTGGGGAGAGAGGAGGATAATAGGAGGAGTAGTCCTGGGGGGTGAGGAGTATAATAGGAGGAGTAGTCCTGTGGGGAGAGGAGGATAATAGGAGGAGTAGTCCTGGGGGGAGAGGAGGATAATAGGAGTAGTCCTGGGGGGAGAGGAGGATAATAGAAGGAGTAGTCCTGTGGGGAGAGGAGGATAATAGGAGGAGTAGTCCTGGGGAGAGAGGAGGATAATAGGAGGAGTAGTCCTGGGGGGAGAGGAGGATAATAGGAGGAGTAGTCCTGTGGGGAGAGCAGGATAATAGGAGAATTAATCCTAGGGGGAGAGGAGTATAATAGGAGAATTAGTCCTGGGGGGAGAGGAGGATAATAGGAGGAGTAGTCCTGTGGGGAGAGCAGGATAATAGGAGGAGTAGTCCTGTGGGGAGAGCAGGATAATAGGAGGAGTAGTCCTGGGGGGAGAGGAGTCTAATAGGAGAAGTATTCCTGGGGGGAGAGGAGTATAATAGGAGAATTAGTCCTGGGGGGAGAGGAGGATAATAGGAGGAGTAGTCCTGGGGGGAGAGCAGGATAATAGGAGAATTAGTCCTGGGGAGAAAGGAGGATAAGCATGGTACACATCAGGTAAGTATTCAAAGAGACAGTGCTGGGTCACTTGTTGGTCTCCTGCTGTGCAGCACGCATCAGCGTGTGACAGCGGGAGACCAACGATGTGAATGGGCAGGGAGCCGGCAAACGCTGGTAACCATGCTACACAACATTAGCCGATGTGTACCATGGTTACCAGCGTACCCTGCTCCCCGCAAGCACAGGAGCCCACACCAGCGTACGCCAGCAACCCCAGCAATGCAAGGGTATGTGTCGGCTGGGTTGCCGGCGTATGCTGGTGTGGGCTCCCGGGGGTACATCACTCACCTGGGAGTCGGGGCTCCGTGTCGGTTCGGGGAATGCGTGTGGGGGGCGGGGCCAGAGCGAGCGTGCAATGCGTGAGGGGGGCGGGGCGTGGCCAAGTTGCCAATGCGTGCAGGGGGCCGGGGCGAGAGGCCAATCCGTGTGGGGAGCGGAGCTTGGGCGAGCGGCCAATCCATGCGGGGGGGCAGAGCCGAGGTGAGGCGAGCGGCCAATGAGACGCTTGTCACGGTAACGACCGAATTTTGGAGCAAGACAGACAGACAGACAGACAGAATAAGGCAATTATATATATAGATATATATTATATATATATACAGTGCTGGCCAAAAGAATTGGCACCCCTGCAATTCTGTCAGATAATGCTCAGTTTCTTCTTCAAAATGATTGCAATCACAAATTCTTTGGTATTATTAACTTCATTTAATTTGTCTTCAATGAAAAAAAAATAAACAAAATTGTCATAAAGCCAAATTGGATATAATTCCACACCAAACATAAAAATGGGGGTGGACAAAAGTATTGGCACTGTTTGAAAAATCATGTGATGCTTCTCTAATTTGTGTACAGCATCTGTAACTTACCTGTGGCACCTAACAGGTGTTGGCAATAACTGAATCACACTTGCAGCCAGTTGACATGGCTTAAAGTTGACTCAACCTCTGTCCTGTGTCCTTGTGTGTACCACATTGAGTATGGAGAAAAGAAAAAAGACCAAAAAACTGTCTGAGGACTTGAGAATCCAAATTGTGAGGAAGCATGAGCAATCTCAAGGCTACAAGTCCATCTCCAAAGACCTGAAAGTTCCTGTGTCTACGGTGCGCAGTGTCATCAAGAAGTTTAAAGCCAATGGCACTGTGGCTCACCTCCCTAGATGTGGAAGGAAAGAAAAATTGACGAGAAATTTCAACACAAGATTGTGCGGACGGTGGCTAAAGAACCTCGACTAACATCCAAACAAGTTCAAGCTGCCCTGCAGTCCGAGGGTACAACAGTGTCAACCCGTACTATCCGTCGGCGTCTGAATGAAAAGGGACTGTATGTTGGTAGGATACCCAGGAAGACCCCACTTCTTACCCCGAGACATGAAAAAGCCAGGCTTGAGTTTGCCAAAACTTACCTGAGAAAGGCTAAAACGTTCTGGAAGAATGTTCTCTGGTCAGATGAGACAAAAGTAGAGCTTTTTGGGAAAAGCCATCAACATAGAGTTTACAGGAAAAAAAAAAGAGGCATTCAAAGAAAAGAACACAGTCCCTACAGTCAAACATGGCGGAGGTTACCTGTTGTTTTGGGGTTGCTTTGCTGCCTCTGGCACTGGACTGCTTGACCATGTGCATGGCATTATGATGTCTGAAGACTACCAACACATTTTCCAGCATAATGTAGGGCCCAGTGTGAGAAAGCTGGGTCTCCCTCAGAGGTCATGGGTCTTCCAGCAGGACAATGACCCAAAACACACTTCAAAAAGCACTAGAAAATGGTTTGCGAGAAAGCACTGGAGACTACTAAAGTGGCCAGCAATGAGTCCAGACCTGAATCCCATAGAACACCTGTGGAGAGATCTCAAAATGGCAGTTTGGAGAAGGCACCCTTCAAATCTCAGGGACCTGGAGCAGTTTGCCAAAGAAAAATGGTCTAAAATTCCAGCAGAGCATTGTAAGAAACTCATTTTTGGTTACTGGAAGCGGTTGTTCGCAGTTATTTTGGCTAAAGGTTGTGCAACCAAGTATTAGGCTAAAAGTGCCAATACTTTTGTCCGGCCCATTTTTGGAGTTTTGTGTGAAATGATCACTGATTTGATTTTTGTTTCATTCTCTTTTGTGTTTTTTCATTGCAAGCAAAATAAATGAAGATAATAATACCAAAGAATTTGGGATTGCAATCATTTTCAAAAAGAAACTGAGTATTATCTGACAGAATTGCAGGGGTGCCAATACTTTTGGCCAGCACTGTATATATATATGTATATATACATATATATGTATATATATATATATATATATGTATATATATACAGTACAGACCAAACGTTTGGACACACCTTCTCATTCAAAGAGTTTTCTTTATTTTCAGGACTCTGAAAATTGTAGATTCACATTGACGGCATCAAAACTATGAATTAAAACATGTGGAATGAAATACTTAAAGTGTGAAACAACTGAAAATATGTCTTATATTCTAGGTCCTTCAAAGTAGCCACCTTTTGCTTTGATTACTACTTTGCACACTCTTGCCATTCTCTTGATGAGCTTCAAGAGGTAGTCACCGAAAATGGTTTTCCAACAGTCTTGAAGGAGTTCCCAGAGATGTTTAGCACTTGTTGGCCCTTTTGCCTTCACTCTGCGGTCCAGCTCACTCCCCAAACCATCTTGATGGGGTTCAGGACTGGTGACTGTGGAGACCAGGTCATCTGGCGTAGCACCCCATCACTCTCCTTCTTAGTCAAATAGCCCTTACACAGACTGGAGGTGTGTTTGGGGTCATTGTCCAGGCGAAAAATAAATGATGGTCCAACTAAACGCAAACCGGATGGAATAGCATGCCACTGCAAGATGCTATGGTAGCCCTGCTGGTTCAGTATGCCTTCAGTTTTGAATAAATCCCCAACAGTGTCACCAGCAAAGCACCCCCACACCATCACACCTCCTCCTCCATGCTTCACGGTGGGAACCAGCCATGTAGAGTCCATCTGTTCACCTTTTCTACAAAGTAACGGTGGTTGGATCCAAAGATCTCAAATTTGAACTCATCAGACGAAAGCACAGATTTCCATGGGTCTAATGTCCATTCCTTGTGTTCTTTAGCCCAAACAAGTCTCTTCTGCTTGTTGCCTATCCTTAGAAGTGGTATCCTAGCAGCTATTTTACCATGACGGCCTGCTGCACAAAGTCTCCTCTTAACACAGTTGTTCTGATGAGAAGGTGTGTCCAAACTTTTGGTGTGCAGTGTGTGTGTATATATATATATATATATATATATATATATATAAACACATATATACAGTGTCTTGCGAAAGTATTCAGCTCCCTTGAATTTTCAACCTTTTCCCACATTTCATGTTTCGAACATAAAGATAAAAAAATAAAAAATTTAATGTTATGGTGAAGAATCAACAACAAGTGGGACACAATTGTGAAGTTGAACGAAATTCATTGCTTATTTACTTTTTTAAAAAATAAATAACTGAAAAGTGTGGCGGGCAATATTACTCGTCTCCTTTAAGTTAATACTTTGTAGCACCAACTTTTGCTGCGATTACAGCTGCAATGAACTTGTGGTATGTGTCTATCAGTTTTGCACATCGAGAAACTGAAATTCTTGAACATTCTTCCATTGCAAATGGCTCGAGCTGAGTAAGGTGGGATGGAGAGCGTTTGTGAACAGCAGTTTTCAGCTCTTTCCACAGATTCTCGATTGGATTCAGGTCTGGACTTTGACTTGGCCATTCTAACACCTGGATACATTTATTTGTGAACCATTCCATTGTAGATTTTGCTTTATGTTTGGGATCATTGTCTTTTTGGAAGACTCAGGTCTTTTGCAGACTCCAACAGGTTTTCTTCAAGAATGGTCCTGTATTTGGCTCCATCCATCTTTCCATCAATTTTAACCATCTTCCCTGTCCCTGCTGAAGAAAAGCAGGCCCAAACCATGATGCTGCCACCACCATGTTTGACAGTGGGGATGATATGTTCAGGGTGATGAGCTGTGTTGCTTTTACACCAAACATATCGTTCGAAATAGTTCGATTTTGGTTTCATCTGACCAGAGCACTTTCTTCCACATGTTTGCTGTGTCTCCCAGGTAGCTTGTGGTAAACTTTAAACAACACTTTTTATGGATATCTTTGAGAAATGGCTTTCTCCTTGCCACTCTTCCATAAAGGCCAGATTTGTGCAGTGTTCAACTGACTGTTGTCCTATGGACAGACTCTCCCACCTCAGCTGTAGATCTCTGCAGTTCATCCAGAGTGATCATGGGCCTCTTGGCTTCCTCTCTGATTAGTCTTCTCCTTGTTTGAGATGAAAGTTTGGCTGGACGGCTGGGTCTTGGTAGATTTGCAGTGGTATGATACTTCTTCCATTTCAGTATGATCGCTTGCACAGTGTTCCTTGGGATATTTAAACCTTTGGAAATCTTTTTGCAACCAAATCTTTAACTAAGCTAAGTTTTGCAACAAAATCTTTAAACTTCTCCACAACAGTATCACGGACCTGCCTGTTGTGTTCCTTGGTTTTCATGATGCTATCTGCGCTTTAAACAGAACACTGAGACGATCACCGAGCAGGTGCATTTATACAGAGACTTGATTACACAAAGGTGGCTTATATTTATCATCATCAGTCATTTAGGACAACATTGGATCATTCATAGATCCTCAATGAACTTCTGGAGTGAGTTTGCTGCACTGAAAGTAAAGGGGACAAATAATCTTGCACGCCCCACTTTTCAGTTATTTATTTTTTAAAAAAGTATAAAATAAGCAATAAATTTCGTTCAACTTCACAATTGTGTCCCACTTGTTGTTGATTCTTTCCCATAACATTAAAATTTTTATCTTTATGATTAAAGCCTGAAATGTGGGAAAAGGTTGAAAAATTCAAGGGAGCCGAATACTTTCGCAAGGCACTGTATACATAATGTTACAGGCAATGTATGAAAACCCGGCATTCTATAGAATGCTTAGGCAATGTATACAATCCCTGTCGTTTTCAGGCAAAGTATGACATATCTGCGTTGTTCTATACTTTTCCCAGGCATGTATTGATAAGCAATAATTGGTGTTGGATGATATTCAGCGTTTACTATTATAAAAGCAACTTTTAAAAATACAAAAATCTACTATTTACATGCATTTTACAAAAACTTTATGTACAGTATATCCTCTTTTTTATTGAATTTTAAAGTTTTGTGCAGGAAAATAAATTCCAGACAGTGTCCATTGTCAAGTAAAATTACGTGACGGTGGCACAAACACATTTCTTGAACTCCTCAACCAAGACATGCTTTTGCATCTGTTCCACATCCAGTCTGTGTGTAGCTCTGTAACAGGCTATTCCGGTTAACTCTAATTTCACCTTGGACAGTGACATCCCTACCGGATGCATTTTGGCATAATTTATTTAATACATTTGTCAACATGGGTGTAATACAAGGTAAATATCAGTAACCAACACTATATTAATTTAGCTACTATCTTTTAAATAAACATTACAAGGCTTTTAATTGACAATCTAATATATAAAGCTGAATGTGTGTATGTGTGTGTGTATGTGTGTATGTCCGGGATTGGCATCTGCACCGTCGCAGCTACAGCCACAATATTTTGCACACTCACAATTCTGGACCCCGAGAGCGTCATAGGCTATGTGTTGAGGGGAAATTTTAACCCCACGCTTTACAGTTATTCACCAAAAAACCTGCCTCCATTAAAGTGAATGGAGCTGGGAGCCACAGTGCAGAACTTCAGAAGAATGCGCAGTCACTCCCTTAAATGGAATGTTGGCGTGTCACAATGCAGCCAGGGAAAGAGACAGACACAGACAGGGAAAGAGGCAGACACAGACAAGGTAAGAAACAGACACAAAGACAGACACAGACAAAGACAGACTGAAAGGGAAAGAGACAGACAGGGAAAGAGAGAGACAGGTTAAGAGACAGACACAGACAAAGAGACAGAGACAGACACAGGGAGACAGACAGACAGGGAAAGAGAGGGAAAGAGACAGACAGGGTAAGAGACAGACAAAGACAGGTAAAGAGACAGACAAAGAGAGACACAGGGAAAGAGACAGACAGGGAAAGAGAGGGAAAGAGACAGACAGGGAAAGTGACAGAGATAGATAGACAGACAGGGAAAGAGATAGATAGACAGACTGGGAAAGAGATTGAGACAGACGGAGAAAGAGACAGACAGTCAGAGACAGACAGGGAAAGAGACAGACAGACAAAGAGATAGAGAGAGAGACAGAGAGATATATACAGAGGGGAAGACAGAGATTATAATTACATTTATATCTATTTGTTTTGTGTTTTTTGTGTGCAGAATACATTTTTGTTAATACATTCTATTTTGAATGTGTGTATGTATGTATGTGTGTGTATGTATGTCCGGGATTGGCATCTGCACCGTCGCAGCTACAGCCACCACATTTTGCACGCTCACACGTCTGGACCCCGAGAGCATCATAGGCTATGTTGTGAGGTGAAATTTAAACCCCGCGCATTCCAATTTATTAGTCAATTTTGCCCCTATCTACATAATGGGGAAAAAGTGAAATGAAAAGTTTATCCGCACCATCGCATTTATAATCACTAAATTTTGCACACACACATTTGGACCCCGATATCATCATAAGCTATGTTGTGAGGCAAAATTTTAACCCCGAAATTTTGCACAGACACCACATGTGACCCAGGGAATGTCGTAGACTATGTTTTGACAGGAAAATGTAACCCCACGCTTTACCGTTACTCTCCAAAAAACATGCCTCCATTAAAGTAAATGGAGCCTGGAACTATAGGTTATTAGTAGGAGCTGTGATTGGTTGCTATAGGAACAAAGGACATTCATAGTATAAGAAGCTTATATGTGAGGTAATAAGATGTTGGCGGGGAGACGGATAGAGGGAGACAGAGAGAGAGACAGGCAGAGAGACAGACAGAGAAAGAGACAGAGAGATAGAGACAGTCAGGGAAAGAGACAGACAGAGACACAGTGAAACAGACAGAAAGAGACAGACCTGGAAAGGGACAGATGGGGAAAGAGACAGATGGGGAAAGAGATAGATGGGGAAAGAGATAGATGGGGAAAGAGACAGACAGATATACAGACAGGGAAGGAGGAGACAGCCAGAGAGACAGACAAAGATAGATGTGGAAAGACACAGACCTTGATAGAGACAGACGGGGAAAGAGACAGAGACAGGCAGACAGGGAAAGAGACAGACAGGAAAAGACACAGACAAAGAGATGGGGAGACCGACGGGGAAAGAGACAGATCTGGGAAAGAGACAGATGGGGAAAGAAATAGACACAGACAAAGAAAGAGACAGACAGAGACAGGCAGACGGGGAAAGAGACAGACGGGGAAAGAGACAGACGGGGAGAGAGACAGACGGAGCACATTACTTGGCCAATTTAGTTAAACCTGTGTGGAATATCTGTGGTGTTGAAATATATATTGTGAAATGCTTCTATTAGCTTAGTTTTTGCCTTTTAATAATTACATTTCTATTTGTTTTGTATCTTTTGTGTGCAGAATAAATTTTTGTTAATACATCCTATTTTGTTAACAACAGTTATTAACCCGGGCGAAGCCGGGTAGTACAGCCAGTCTAATATATAAAGCTGAATGTGTGTGTGTGTGTGTGTGTGTCCAGGATTGGCATCTGCACCGTCGCAGCTACAGCCATAAAATTTTGCACACTAATACGTCTGGACCCCGAGAGCGTCATAGGCTATGTTGTGAGGCGAAATTTTAACCCCGCGCGTTCCAATTTACCAATCAATTTTGCCCCTATCTACATAATGGGGAAAAAGTGAAACGAAAAGTGTATCCGCACCATCGCATTTACAATCATAAAATTTTGCCCAGACACCTCATGTGACCCAGGGAACGTCGAAGACTATGTTTTGACAGGAAAATTTAACCCCGCGCTGTACAGTTACTCTCCAAAAAACATGTCTTCATTAAAGTAAATGGAGTCTGGAACTACAGGTTATTAATAAGATGTCAGTGGGGAGACGGATAGAGAGAGACAGAGAGAGACAGACAGAGAGAGAGAGAGACAGAGAGATAGAGACAGACAGGGAAAGAGACAGACAGAGACAAACGGTGAAAGAGACAGACCTGGAAAGAGACAGATGGGGAAAGAGACAGACAGACATGCAGACGGGGACAGAGAGAGGCAGAAAGGGAAGGAGGAGACAACCAGAGAGACAGACAAAGATAGATGGGGAAAGACACAGACGTTGATAGAGACAGACGGGGAAAGAGACAGAGAAATAGAGACAGACAAAGACAGGCAGACAGGGAAAGAGACAGACAGGAAAAGACACAGACAAAGAGACGGGGAGACAGACGGGGAAAGAGACAGACCTGGGAAAGAGACAGAACTGGAAAGAAACAGAGATCTAGAGACAGACAAAGAAAGAGACAGAGACAGGCAGACAAGGACGGGGAGGCAGACCTGGAAAGAGGCAGACCTGGAAAGAGACAGACCTGGAAAGAGACAGACAGACAGACGGGGAAAGAGACAGATGGGGAAAGAGACAGATGGGGAAAGAGACAGACGGAGCACATTACTTGGCCAATTTAGTTAAATCTGTGTGGAAAATCTGTGGTGTTGAAATATATGTTGTGAAATGCTTCTATAGTATTAGCTTAGTTTTTGCCTTTCAATAATTACATTTCTATCTATTTGTTTTGTGGTTTTTGTGTGCAGAATACATTTTTGTTGCTTCTTTTGGACTTGAGAATCCAAATTGTGAGGAAGCATGAGCAATCTCAAGGCAACAAGTCCATCTCCAAAGACCTGAAAGTTCCTGTGTCTACAGTGCGCAGTGTCATCAAGACGTTTAAAGCCCATGGCACTGTGGCTAGCCCCCCTAGATGTGGAAGGAAAAGAAAAATTGCCGAGAGATTTCAACGCAAGATTGTGCGGATGATGGATAAAGAACCTTGACTAGCATCCAAACAAGTTCAAGCTGCCCTGCAGTCCGAGAGTACAACAGTGTCAACCCGTACTATCTGTCAGCGTCTGAATGAAAAGGGACTGTATGGTAGGATACCCAGGAAGACCCCACTTCTTACCCAGAGACATAAAAAAGCCAGGCTGGAGTTTTCCAAAACTTACCTGAGAAAGCCTAAAATGTTTTGGAAGAATGTTCTCTGGTCAGATGAGACAAAAGTAGAGCTTTTTGGGAAAAGTCATCAACATAGAGTTTACAGGAAAAAAAAATAAGAGGCATTCAAAGAAAAGAACATGGTCCCTAAAGTCAAATATGGTGGAGGTTCCCTGATATTTTGGGGTTGCTTTGCTGCCTCTGGCACTGGACTGCTTGACCGTGTGCATGGCATTATGAAGTATGAAGACTACCAATACCAGCACTGTAGTTGCAATTTTTTACTTAGCAAAATGTATTTGGTCTTTTAAATTTTAGCAACTGCTGAGCTGATGTATAAAAGCGTACACTATACAGATGAAAAAATTAACATACAGATAGCATATAGTTTGCAAGTATGACAATACAAATTAAAAATCATCTGATTTTTCTAACGAAAATCAAAGTTTGTTTTCACACACACTAAAACCTAACCTAAACGTAATATAAAATATCTTCTCTGCAGTAAGAGTTTTACATGCAGAGAAACATCAGCTTCAATGCACAAGAATGTGGAGAAGGGCAAATGTACAATTGGTAGAAGATGAAGCAGCAACTAGTAGAGAAATTTAAATCTTTTGTTTCCCATAGAATATATGAAGTGAGATTTTATGAACTGCATCAACATAATGGATAGGAAAGTCATATTTTCAGCATCGTGATAGAATAGCGAACGTAACACACATTTTTACATAACTGTGAGACCTGAGCATCAGCCCTAAATTAATATCAGGCAGATGGATGACAATTCACATATCGTGTTTCATCTGTACAGAAAGACAAAAAATTGGAATAAGAAACATAACTATTATATCTCCCACCTCCCTCCAAAGGCCAAGATATTGTAAAAGTTTGGGGAACTTATAAAATTCTGAAAGGACGAGCAGATCCCACAAACAGCTCCACACGAGGTCACCAAAAGGAAGTATGTGGGTGTGACTGTTCAGAAGTTTGAATTGACTCCTTTCTAAATACCAGAAAGGTACATTTCCCTGTAGCATTTTTCCACGTTCCGTTGGAGTCCTTCCCTCCATAAATCTGAAGACCTTTTATTTTATGCAATTTTATATGCTGTACTGTTTTTTTATTCTTTGTAACATCTTTAGTATATTTTCATAATTACTTCCAATGTTTGAATGAAATATATAAAATTTAGTAGCTTTGTTCTTCTCACTCTCTAAACTACATTCCTGAATCCATACGCTATCTGTAGCAGGTGTCCAATTGGCCTGTAAAGTGATTGGTGGTGGCAGCGAGTAAATACTTTTGTTATTGTGGAGTTAGCAGTGAATATACCTAGGTAAATACTGTATAATACACTTTCACTGTGAGCTACCCAATAACCAGCCTAGTAGTGGAAACAGCCGCAGCCTCGTGGATTAATTGTTGGTCAATTGTGTAATTGCCCTAGTGAATGATGGCAGCGGAGTGCTGTTCATGACATTTTGGTGGCAGTGGTGACATATTTGCATGATCTCCAGGGCTGTTTAAGTTATATACTGTGTGTGTGTGTGTGTGTGTGTGCGCGTGCGTCCGGGATTGGCATCTGCACCATCGCAGCTACAGCCACAAAATTTTGCACACTCACACGTCTGGACCCCGAGAGTGTCATAGGCTATGTTTTGAGGGGAAATTTTAACCCCGCGCTTTACAGTTATTCGCCAAAAAACCTGCCTCCATTAAAGCGAATGGAGCTGGGAGCCACAGTACAGCCAGAACTTCAGAAGAATGCACAGCCACGCCCTTATATGGAATGTCGGCATGTCACAATGCAGCCAGGGAAAGAGACAGACACAGACAGGGAAAGAGGCAGACACAGACAGGGTAAGAGACAGACATAGACAGGGTAAGAGACAGACACAAAGAGACAGACACAGACAAAGAGACAGACTGACAGGGAAAGGGACAGACAGGGAAAGAGAGAGACA
Organism: Anomaloglossus baeobatrachus; assembly: GCF_048569485.1. Taxonomy (NCBI): domain Eukaryota; kingdom Metazoa; phylum Chordata; class Amphibia; order Anura; family Aromobatidae; genus Anomaloglossus; species Anomaloglossus baeobatrachus. The sequence goes on along the minus strand of NC_134356.1, from coordinate 94,244,424 downwards.
GGTTAAGACACAGACAGGTAAAGAGACAGACACCGACAAAGAGACAGAGACAGACACAGGGAAACAGACAGACAGGGAAAGAGAGGGAAAGAGACAGACACAGTAAGAGACAGACAAAGACAGGTAAAGAGACAGACAAAGAGACAGACAGAGGGAAAGAGAGAGAAAGAGACAGACAGGAAAAGAGAGGGAAAGAGACAGACAGGGAATGAGAGGGAAAGAGACAGACAGGGAAAGAGACAGACAGGGAAAGTGACAGAGATAGATAGACAGACAGGGAAAGAGATTGAGACAGATGGAGAAAGAGACAGAGACAGGGAAAGAGACAGACAAAGAGATAGAGAGACAGAGAGAGATATACAGAGGGGGAGACAAACAGAGAATGGGAGAGAAACAGAGAGACAGTTACTATCCCGGGCAGCAGTTATTAACCCGGGCGAAGCCGGGTAGTACAGCTAGTATATATATATATATATATATATATATAATATATAAAGCTGAATATGTGTGTGTGTGTGTGTGTGTGTGTGTCTGTATGTATGTCCGGGATTGGCATCTACACCGTCATAGGTACAGCCACAAAATTTTGCATGCTCACACTTCTGGACCCAGAGAGCGTCATAAGCTATGTTTTGAGGGGAAATTTTAACCCTGCGCTTTACAGTTATTCACCAAAAAACACAGGGAGACAGACAGACAGGGAAAGAGACAGACAAAGACATGTAAAGAGACAGACAAAGAGACAGACACAGGGAAAGAGAGAAAGAGACAGACAGGGAAAGAGAGCGAAAGAGACAGACAGGGAAAGTGACAGAGATAGATAGACAGACAGGGAAAGAGATAGATAGACAGACAGGAAAAGAGATTGAGACAGACGGAGAAAGAGACAGAGACAGTCAGAGACAGACAGGGAAAGAGACAAACAAAGAGAGAGAGACAGAGAGATATATACAGACGGGGAGACAGACATAATAACATGTATATCTATTTGTTTTGTGGTTTTTGTGTGCAGAATACATTTTTGTTAATACATTCTATTTTGTTAACAGCAGTTATTAACCCGGGCGAAGCCGGGTAGTACAGCTAGTCTAAAATATAAAGCTGAATGTGTGTGTGTGTGTGTGTGTGTGTGTGTATGTATGTCCGGGATTGGCATCTGCACCATCACAGCTACAGCCACAAAATTTTGCATACTCACAGTTCTGGACCCCGAGAGCGTCATAGGTTATGTTTTGAGGGGAAATTTTAACCCCGCGCTTTACAGTTATTCACCAAAAAACCTGCCTCCATTAAAGTGAATGGAGCTGGGAGCCACAGTGCAGCCAGAACGTCAGAAGAATGCGCAGCCACGCCCTTAAATGGAATGTTGGCGTGTCACAATGCAGCCAGGGAAAGAGACAGACACAGACAGGCAAAGAGGCAGACACAGACAGGGTAAGAAACAGACATAGACAGGGTAAGAGACAGCCACGAAGAGACAGACAGACAAAGAGACAGACTGACAGGGAAAGAGACAGACAGGGAAAGAGAGGTAAAGAGAGAGACAGGTTAAGAGACAGACAGGTAAAGAGACAGACACAGACAAAGAGACAGACACAGGGAAACAGACAGACAGGGAAAGAGAGGGAAAGAGACAGACAGGGTAAGAGACAGACAAAGACAGGTAAAGAGACAGACAAAGAGACAGACACAGGGAAAGAGACAGACAGGGAAAGAGAGGGAAAGAGACAGACAGGGTAAGAGACAGACAAAGACAGGTAAAGAGACAGACAAAGAGACAGACACAGGGAAAGAGACAGAGGGAAAGAGGGAAAGAGAGGGAAAGAGACAGACAGACAAAGAGATAGAGAGAGACAGAGATAGAGAGAGACAGAGAGATATATACAGAGGGGGAGACAGACAGACATTATAATTACATTTATGTCTATTTGTTTTGTGGTTTTTGTGTGCAGAATACATTTTTGTTAATACATTCTATATTGTTAACAACAATTATTATCCCGGGAGAAGACGGGTAGTGCAGCTAGTGTATATATATATATATATATATATATATATATATATATATATATAAAAATATAATATATATATATATATATATATATATATATATATAGTATATGTTAATGCCGGCACTATGTAAGAGATAAACTGAGCCAATTAGGATGCTACCATGTATGTCCAAGAAATTCCTATATAACTGAGTGACGATAATGTAATAAACACTTCTTTTTTGGAGACAAAGAGAGCTACTTCTGATACGTTATTTTCTCAGGAGGGGCTTCTCCTATACATACGTACGCAGTGTAAGCGATTGCCTGCTCACGTGATGGGGGACACTCACTTAGCTGCATTTCCGAGGTAACACAGGAACACTGTCTTAAAAATCCAAACAGTTTATTAAAAAAAAACACCTTAAACCGCTTCTCAATCACAAATACAGACGGATTTCAAGTTCGTTAAACTCACGGTACTCCTGCTCAGTTCAGATACCCTTGATCGGAGTGCAGCTCTCTCAGCATCCACTCACTCACGTGTGAAGCTAGCCCTCTGCTCCTTCAGACGGGTTCCTTCCAGAGGTTTCAGACCTCTCTGAGGTAAACAGCCTCTCTTCCCTCAGAAGCTGTTCCTCAGGGTTTATGTGGATGGCCATTCCCACCCATCTCTTAGCCATCCATAATCCTGGCCCATTTAAAACTATAGAAAATGTCTGTGGCACTACAAGTAAAAGAAAGAACTCCCAGGATCACACCACTTCCGTGGTACATACCTGTCATTCACAATATAACCGGTTGCCTTGTCACATATCCCCCCCTCTGCCTAAATCTGTCGGGCTTGGCACCTGTATACACACTCCCAGACAAGAGACTCTTCTCTGCCTGCCTTCAGCTTTGACCCTTGTAACCCAGTCTGTCACAGTCACCAAACCCTGTTCAGTCAACCTGTGTCTTAGAGATGCCTCACTGTCAGACCGCCTCCAATGGTTAGTGTGGTAGTAAAACCTACTGTTAGTAGAAACAACCGTCCGGTCCGACCCTGAGCTATCAAGGCCACTGGAGCGGCTACTGTTGGGGTACCTCAGCACTGAGCTAACAGAAGACCTGCCAAAACTAGACCCTGTGCACTTGCAGATCTATCATGGCGTCTTCTGTCCATGCATTTTCAGTCACCTCTCCGTTGGCACCTTTCCCTATCACTATCTTTGCCTCCATCTTTTCTCTCGGATGTTATCTTGGAGGGTGTGGACCCTGCAGAGTCTGTGCTATAGCCCAAAGGATAGGTAGGTCTTCTATGACCTTGGCTCCGTTCACTAAAGGACCAGCTTTCACTGCCATTTGAGGCAACACATTCACCAGCTGGACAACACTGCTTCTATGGGCCCCGACCTGAAAGTGGTCGCCACCTCCTGCTAACTTGACGAAGTTGTTCTGCAATCTTCTGTCTTTCCAGATTTAATTGTCTCAGTTATTCTAGGTATCCCAGGTGGTATTCTAGGAGAACTTGCATATTATCAACACAGTCCTTTGTTCCTAAAATGATAAATGGAACCATACCGACATCACAGGGTAGCCTGTCTTCATTATACACATCAACTCTCACCCTTGGGGCACCAGATTTATCAACCATCTCCTGCATGGCTCTTCCATTTCTTCCAATCAACTTCATGACAAGTTTTCTGGGTACTTGAATGACATGTTCCAAGAACTCCAACAAATTCCGAGCCGTTTTCACCGCTTCTGCAGTCTCTCCGTAAATTCGAAATGTTCCACTGTCTTCTTCCACTTCAACAGCTGTAACACCTGAAATCCTCCTTGCTCGCTGAATGTTATTTCTCAGTGCTCGTATTGCAAGCCCAATTAACTGTTTTTTCACAGTCACCACTTCTTGAAACGCTGCGGTCAGCTGCTTCATACATTCCAAGCATCTAGTGGCTTCTTCCTTCTGTACAGTAAGCAACCATTTTGTACGAAGACACTGTAGGTGCATGTCCCTCAGGATAGCCACCCGCTTCTTTGTAACCTCACTTACAGACCACACCACCAACTGATTAGTCTCTGGAGCAAAGTACACTTTACAGGCTCCTATGGCCTTCTTGAATTTTTCATGCACCGTCTCACTGGCACAGGCTTCTTTCAACTCTTCAGGCACATCCACCATGCACTTAAAGACTGGACGGGTTCCTTTACCGTCAAGGCTGTCAGACCGATCTTTGGGTCTTTGGCATCCATCTTTTTCCCTTACCAAAGGTTACACACTCCTCAGGTTCAGCCCCAGCTTCAGAGCCTTTGGGTTTCTTACTTTTAGCTGAGTCAATCTTCATGTCTTCCATCTTGGTTTTACCAGCCAGGTCAGTCAAGCTCTCAGCTCTAGAGGAGACCTCTGGTCCAGACTGCACCTCCGCAGAGGCCCTTGTCACTTCTGCAGCACCAGCTGTCTCTTGGGTCTTTACTGCATTACCTTCGACTTCCTCTTGAGTCTCTGTAGTGTCACCTTCAGCCTTTTCTTTTCCTGCCAGGGTGTCACACCCTTCAGCACTAGGTAGTTCACCAGTCTGCTCACCATGATCGTTGTGGATTTTTCCTCCACCAACACTCTCCAGGAGTTCATTTCCTATAGCACTCTCACTTGACAGACCATCAGCTTCATGCTTGGAAATCATACTGGACACCACTACTACTTCCTGAGTTGGCTCCTTTTCTGTGATTTCACCTTGCTGATCTCTGTCGTCATAGTGTGTCAGTTCAGTCTCTGATTCCTTTTTCTTTTTCAGGACCTCGCTGTCTGACTCTACACTAGAGGTTGCCACTAGCAATGAGCCTTCCTCAACAAGGAACTCAGCCTTCTTTGCCCCCTCAGACGGTATACCTTGCGCTACCTCTCGGCACTTATTACGTCTTCGGCGTTGGAAGGAGGTTTTACCCTTCTTACTCACCTGTACCTCACTGTACTTGTTTGTCACTTTATTAGAGTCAATGTCTTTACCGGTGTCATCGTCACTCCCCCTGGTGTCATGGACTAACATGTCCCCACTTAACCAGGTGTCGGCCCTCCTGTCTGGAACTCTCCCGTTTTTAACGGTCACACTATCATTTGTTACTTTAAAGGTCATGCCACTAAGTTGGGCATGTTCCCCATTTTCTTTGGTCACCCCTAACTTAGGACTGTTGCCTCTAGGAGGCACTCTATCCTCCTTCTTACACAGAAACATACAACAAGGAACCCCTTCAGCCTCCAGCTGTGGTGAGGCTTCCTTAGTACCACTCCGATTTTTAAATGAGCTCCCGGACACTTTCCCTAGCTCCCACAAGTCCCAAAATACACCACAGTCTCGGCCAATTATAACGGGATGCGACAAGTCCGGGACTATAGGCACATCACAAAGCTCAAAACCTTTGACAGTTTCCATGACCACTGTGGCCACTGGATATTTTTTACCATTCCCATAACTTCCACTGACTTTAACCAATTTTCCAGGAATTGAGTCTACATCGAGCGTGGCCCTTACCAGAGTCACCAAGCTCGCAGGGTCTAACAGCACAGTCATATGTTCTTCATTTACTTCAATGGAACATTCCCGTGGTTCCTCTCTGGAGCCAAAGTCCACACCGCAGGCCACTACCCCTTTGGACTTAGGAACTCTGACCCATTTTTGGTGACCACCATTTTCTGGGACCCCATCCTCGTTTGGGCAACCCAGTCTAAAGGGGGTACATTCCATGGTCTCCCCAGGGGATTCTCATGTCCCAGTTCACATAGTACCTTAGTGTTCCAGGTGTCCTGGGCACAAAATGTCTGCACTGGGCCCAAGACTGCATCATCATACCGTTCACACAGCTCCTGCTGTTGCAGCTCCCGCTGCAATGTGACCTGCATCAGGTACCTCGACATCTCCCTCCTTACAGCCGCAACTGCTGCTTCACTCATGGCCACCGTTTCGGAGTCTTCGTGGACCCGCCGATCCACCACAACACCTCCTTGCAGCTTGTAGACAGAAGTAGAGAAAAAAAAGACTTTGTGTGCCCGGCTGATCCACAGTAACAGCACCTCTGCAGTGTGCAGCAAACTTCATGGACCTGACTGATCCACCACAATCCACAGCTGTGAGCCTCCTATGTGTGCTCCTGGAGCGCTGCCCGCTATCTAGCACCAATTGTAAGCGATTGCTTGCTCACGTGATGGGGGACACTCACTTGACTGCGTTTCCAAGGTAACACAGGAACATAGTCTTAAAAATCCAAACGGTTTATTAAAAAAAAACCCACCATAAACCGCTTCTCCAAACAAATTCACAAATACAGATGGATGTCAAGTCCGTTAAACTCACGGTACTCCTGCTCAGTTCAGATACCCTTGATTGGAGTGGAGTTCTCTCAGCATCCACTCACTCATGTGTGAAGCCAACCCTCTGCTCCTTCAGACGGGTGCCTCCCAAAGGTTTCAGACCTCTCTGAGGTAAACAGCCTCTCTTCCCTCAGAAGCTGTTCCTCATACACTGCTCCACATACTCTCACTCCATGTGCCAAACAAGCTAATTAAAAAGACCTGTGTCAGACACACCCATAGGCAGGGGTATGTGAATGGATAGTCCCACCCATCTCTTAGCCATCCGTAATCCTGGCCCATTTAAAACTATAGAAAATGTCTGGGGCACTACAAGTATCAGAAAGAACGCTCAGGATCACACCACTTCCATGACATACCTGTCATTCACAATATAACCGATTGCCTTGTCACAGCGGTATCTATAATTTAATTAGGGGCACACACCAAGTCTTATATGTTGCTACGCTGAGTGACAATGACACCTTCTAGGGGTTTGTCTTGCAGTTTTCTTTAAAATACAATGATCAATAATATTCAGTCATTAATTTCTGGAGCATGTGAATCATTCTAGCTACAAATCTTTGATTAGTCACAGACCAGATCTCCAGATCTATAGCTGATTAGTAAGATGTGGTCAAGGATCGAGTTGGGTCATATACAGTCATGGCTGAAAGTGTTGGCACCCTTGAAATTGTTCCAGAAAATAAAGCATTTCTGCCAGAAAATTATTGCAAATACACATTTTGTTATACACATGTTTTATTTCCTTTGTGTGTACTGGAACAACACAAAAACAACAGAGAAAAATGTCATACTGAACATAATTTCACACAAAACCCCAAAAATGGGCAGGGCAAAATTGTTGGCACCTTTCCAAAATTTTGGATAAACGACTTTGCTTCAGGCATCTGATGCATCTTCAAACTCACCTGTGGCAAGTAACAGGTGTGGGCAATAAAAAAATCAGACCAGGAACCAGATAAAAAGGGGAAAGGACGACTCAATCTTTGCATTCTGTGACTGTGTGTCACATTAATCATGTCGAACAGAAATAGGAGAAGATAACTGTCTGCGGAATTGAGAACCAGAATTGTTGAACAATATAAACAATCTCAAGGTTACAAGTCCATCTCCACAGATCTTCATGTTCCTTTGCTGTGCAACATAATCAAGGAGTTTACAGCTACTGATGGGTGAACCCAGTGGGTCCGAGTGGATTTAAAAAAAAAAACCCTGGTTCGGACCCGGAATTAATCCTGGATATCTGGCCACACGCCGATTCCCATATACGTATATGGGGACCTTAATCAGATGCTATAAAATGGTGGTAGAAGGGAAATAGAAGGGGTGAGAACCTTCGACCCGTGGGCCGTTTGCGGCTCTCGATGACTTTTTCTGCGGACCCCGGGCACATTCCCGGGGACCACAGTGCTCAGGCAGCAGACGGGCTTTTGCCGGCTGCCGGCACATTAAATCCCAATGCGTGATGCGAGGATGTGCAAGCACCCTGTCTGCGCATACTGCAACATCCTCATGCTGGTCTGTACTAGCATGCTCACCTTGTGGGCAGAGTAAGCAGCACAAGATGTGCTGCACTCTTGTCACAGAAAAAGAGGAGCAGCAGTTTTATCGGCCTCCCTACTGTACATGGCTCTTGGACCTGTGCTGTGTGACTCCTCCCTCCAGTACTGTAAGTCTGCAACCCAGTACTGTGTACCCCCTAGTACTGTGTACCACCACCCAGTGCTGTGTTCCCCCAAGTTCTGTGTACCCCCTCAGTGATGTGTAACCCACACTGCTGTCTGTGACCCCCCCTAGTGCTGTCTGCTCCCCAAGTGCTATTGACACCACCTAATGCTGTCCATGCTGCTGCCAGTGCTGTCCATGGCACAGTCAGTGCTATCTGTGTCCCCCAGTCCTGTCCGTTCCCCCTTGTGCTGTCCATGCTCCCCAGTGCTCTGTACACCCTAGTGCTGTGTACCCACTGTGACAACATGGACTCTGTGAGTGCCTAGCACGAGTTAAGTTTCTTAACATTCAGCCAGACATGAAGATATTTTGTTTATGGACTGGGGATAAGCCCTCATTGTTTCTGACTTAGGACTCAGGATTCTATTGTTAAAGTTCTTGTTGACTCCTGTAATTACCTTGGCCAGAGAGGATCAGATATCCAGACAAATTAATTGTGCGAACCTCCATTGTATTGCTATGTGTATTTGGATGCGATGTGGCTTGGCTGTTTCTCCCTCATCTCTGTCAGAGACCATTACTGCTGGGGATGTTTTGCATATGGCTTGAAATCTAGCCAATAAGAGCCCAGTCTTATCCACCAATAGTGAAGACCCCAATGGTGTGTACGGAGAGCTCAGGGGTATGAGAAAGAGGACTGTCAATTGCCCTGAGAGACTCTTGCTACATGATACCAATCTAGGATCTGCGGATCCGATTGGCAAGCCATAGTTGAACCTGGATTATAATACTATATGGATTTCAGCATCAAATGCAAGGATTCGGAGATATCAAAGACTACCTAAGGAAGGAATCCAGCTTGGGACAATCCAGTCACATGACTAAAGGCTTCGCGGTCCTCAGCCAGCTTCCTAAATTTGGTGTTATTTCATTCTCGGTGGGTGCCCGCCGAAAAGTGGGGTGCTGTTGGTTTGGAGTAAGTAGCCCTGGAAGCTCTGAGGCACGGACATTCTAATCCCTGGTGAGCCAGTGAAAGGGTGAGAAACTGTTGCTGGTTACATTCTGTAGTTTTGCTGGTTATGTGCTATGTGCCGTTAATTGTTTAGGGATCCAATAAAGTCTCAATATTGTGATTCCCTCACCCTGTGTTGTCTGAGTAGTGTTCCGCCCATGGTTAAGGAGGTTGGGCGTTCAGTTGGGATGAGCCCTGGGCCATGCTGTCTTTCTAACGGGGGCGGGCCAGCGGACGAGAGCACCCACTGACCCCCGTGTCTCCACACCCACCACTGTTGTTTGTGCCGCCCAGTGCTGACCATGCCCCTGATGATTTCTATGCTTCCCCAGTCCTGGCCGTGCCCCCTAGTGCTGTTCATTCCGCCTAGTGCTGTCCATGTTGCCACCTAGTGCTGTCCTTGCTTCCACCTAGTGCCGCTGCTAGTGCTCTCCGTGCCTCAGCCAGTGTTGTCCATGCCACCACCAGTGCTGTCTGTGCCTCCGCCAGTGCTGTCCGTGCCGCCGCCAGTGCCGTCTGTGCCGCCGCCAGTGCCGTCTGTGATTTCACAGTGCTATCCATGCCCCCAGTGATGTCTACAATGTATATGCCCCCAGCATTTCCTGTGATGTATATGCCCCAGCCTCTCCTGTGATGTATATGCCCCCAGCCCTGAATCTATGTATATGCCCCCAGCCTCTTCTGTAATGTATATGCCCCCAGCCACTCCAGTGATGTATATGCCGCAGCCTCGACTGTGATGTATATGCCCCAGCCTCTCCTGTGCTGTATATATCCCAGCCTCTCCTATGATGTATATGCCCCAGCCTCTCCTGTGCTGTATATATCTCAGTCTCTCCTATGATGTATATTCCCAAGCCTCTCCTGTGATGTACAGTGGGGAAAAAAGTATTTAGTCAGCCACTAATTGTGCAGGTTCTCCCCCTTAAAAAGATGAGAGAGGTCTGTAATTGACATCATAGGTAGACCACAACTATGAGAGACAAAATGAGAAAACAAATCCAGAAAATCACCTTGTCTGATTTGGCAAGATTTTTTTGCAAATTATGGTGGAAAATAAGTATTTGGTCAATAAAAAAGTTCATCTCAATATTTTGTTATATATCCTTTGTTGGCCATGACAGAGGTCAAACGTTTTTTGTAAGTCTTCACAAGGTTGGCATACACTGTTGGTGGTATGTTGGCCCATTCATCCATGCAAATATCCTCTAGAGCAGTGATGTTTTGGGCTTGTCACTGGGCAACACGGACTTTCAACTCCCTCCAAAGGTTTTCCATGGGGTTGAGATCTGGAGACTGACTAGGCCACTCCAGGACCTTCATATGCTTCTTACGAAGCCACTCCATCATTGCCCTGGCAATGTGCTTGGGATTAATATCATGCTAAAAGACCCAGCCACGTTTCATCTTCAATGGCCTTGCTGATGGAAGGAGGTTTGCACTCAAAATCTCCCAATACATGGCCCCATTCATTCTTTCATGTACACGGATTAGTCATCCTGGCCTTTTTGCAGAGAAACAGCCCCAAAGCATGATGTTGCCACCCTCATGCTTCACAGTAGGTATGGTGTTCTTTGGCTGCAACTCAGCATTCGGTGTCCTCCAAACACAACAAGTTGTGTTTCTACCAAACAGTTCTACTTTGGTTTCATCAGATCATATCACATTCTCCCAATACTCTTCTGGATAATCCAAATGCTCTCTAGCAAACTTCAGACGGGCCCGGACATGTACTGGCTTAAGCAGGGGAATGAGGGAATAGAGCGAAAGAAGGGTGGATCCAGCACAAATCCTCGTGGTTAAAAGTAAAAAAACATCCTTTATTTCAAAAGTTTAAAAGATCTTCAGAGACCGGGAGTAGGAAAAATATTTACAATGGACGCATAGGTGAAACTTTACGCGTTTCGGACTTGGGGGGTAAAAACAACGAAGTCCTTAATCATAAGTCACTTATGATTAAGGACTTCGTTGTTTTTACCCCCCAAGTCCGAAACGCGTAAAGTTTCACCTATGCGTCCATTGTAAATATTTTTCCTACTCCCGTTCTCTGAAGATCTTTTAAACTTTTGAAATAAAGGATGTTTTTTTACTTTTAACCACGAGGATTTGTGCTGGATCCACCCTTCTTTCGCTCTATTCCCTCATTACCTTGGCTGGCCTGGACCTTCCAGCGGATCCGTGCACCCAAGAGATCACAGCAGTGGAGTCGGCAGGTGAGCTGAAATATCTTCATTTTTAAGCAGGGGAACATGTCCTTCACTGTAGGATCTGAGTCCCTGGCGGCGTAGTATGTTGCTGATGGTAACCTTCTGATCATTTTGACCCCGCGGGGTGAGAACTTGCATGGAGCCCCAGATCGATGGAGATTATCAGTGGTCTTGTATGTCTTCCATTTTCTTATTATTGCTCCCACAGTTGATTTCATCACACCAAGCTGCTTGCCTATTGCAGAGTCAGTCGTCCTAGCCTGGTTCAGGGCTACAATTTTGTATCTTGTGTCCATCAACACCTCTTTGGTCTTCACCATAGTGGAGTTTGGAATGTGACTGTTTGAGGTTGTGGACAGGTATCTTTTATACTGATAACAAGTTCAAACAGGTGCCATTACTATTTACTACAGGTAATGAGTGGAAACAGATGAGCCTCTTAACACTAGAAGTCCCAGAGAGGGGTCATTTAACATTTCTATCTTTGGAACCAAGAGACGGGTCGAATGACCTGAAGGATTTTAGCTAACATCCTATAATCACCGTCTTTTGTTCTGTAATTAAGGCCATTACTGTCGCACCACAGGAGATTGTTGTTTTCCATTGAGTTTAGCCATTTAGTTTCTAGTAAGGGTACCTTCACACTTAGCGATGCAGCAGCGATCCGACCAGCGATCTGACCTGGTCAGGATCGCTGCTGCATCGCTACATGGTCGCTGGTGAGCTGTCAAACAGGCAGATCTCACCAGCGACCAGTGAACAGCCCCCAGCCAGCAGCGACGTGCAAGCGACGCTGCGCTTGCACGGAGCTGCCGTCTGGAAGCTGCGGAGACTGGTAACTAAGGTAAACATCGGGTATGGTTACCCGATGTTTACATTAGTTACCAGCGCACAGCTGTGTGTGCAGGGAGCAGGGAGCCGCGCACACTGAGCGCTGGCTCCTTGCTCTCCTACCATAGCTACAGTACACATCGGGTTAATTAACCCGATGTGTAATGCAGCTACATGTTCAGAGAGCAGGGAGCCGCGCACACTGCTTAGCGCTGGCTCCTTGCTCTCCTAGCTGCTGTACACATCGGGTTAATTAACCCGATGTGTACAGCAGCTACATGTGCAGAGAGCCGGAGCCGGCAGCACAGGCAGCGTGAGAGCTGCAGAGGCTCGTAACTAAGGTAAATATCGGGTAACCACCTTGGTTACCCGATGTTTATCTTGGATACAGCTTACCTCAGCTGTCAGATGCCGGCTCCTGCTCCCTGCTCGCTTCATTTGTCGCTCTCTCGCTGTCACACACAGCGATCTGTGTGTCACAGCAGGAGAGCGGCTTTGAAGAAAACGAACCAGGGCTGTGTGTAACGAGCAGCGATCTCGCAGCAGGGGCCAGATCGCTGCTCATTGTCACACACAGCGAGATCGCTAATGAGGTCACTGCTGCGTCACAAAAAGCGTGACTCAGCAGCGATCTCGGCAGCGAGCTCGCTGTGTGTGAAGCACCCCTTAGTTCTATTCAGTTTGAACTAAGGGTCATTTGACCCTCTTTCGGGACTTCAGGAGGGAGCTCGAAATTTCTGGGACTTCTAGTGTTAAAGAAGACGTTACAGGTCTGTGAGAGCCAGAAATCTTGCATATTGCTTATTTTCCACCATAATTTGCACAAAAAAATCTTGCCAAATCTGACAAGGGGATTTTCTGGATTTGTTTTCTCATTTTGTCTCTCATAGTTGTGGTCTACCTATGATGTCAATTACAGGTCTCTCTCATCTTTTTAAGTGGGAGAACTTGCACAATTGGTGGCTGACTAAATACTTTTTTTCCCCACTGTGTATGCCTCTCCTGTAGTGTATATGCCCCAGCCTCTCCTGTGATGTATATGGCTCCAGCCTTCCTGTGATGTTTGTATCCCCAACGTCTCCTGTAATTTATGTGCCCTGGCATCTCCTGTAATGTCTATGCCCCCAGCCTTTCCAGACCGAGACAAACCTGGAAAAGCAGTTGTGAGAAACAACATGATCAATATTACCTAATATCACAGCCGCACCAAAGAGAAGCAGCTACAGCGACCACAGTAGGGGTGAGTTAATTAATTGTTTGACCACATATAGTAGGGTGATTTTCAAATTAATAATTTTATGCAACCCCTGAAGGTTTGGTAGAAATTTCCAAATGGCTCCTGGCAGTAAAAAGGTTCCCCACCTGTGGGATAGAGGGATTAAACCAGGCACATAATACCTACCAGTCTCCATGCGGCTTTAACCCTTCTAGGGACGCCCATTAATCTCATGCATATGCGCTGCTTCCCCCGCCTACCGGCAGTCCCAGTGTCTGTGATTGGTTGCAGTCAGACAGCGCCCCCACCCTGTGTGACAGCGTGTCTGACTTTTTGGAATCACAGGCACTGTGTGTGTCCCTATCATGGTGTAAAAATAAATAAATAAACAAAATTGGCATAGGGTCCCCCTATATTATGATACCCAGCACAGATAATGCATACGGCTACAGGCTGCAGCCCCCAGCCTTGTGCTTATCTTGGCGATGTATCAAAATAAGAGGAAGCCCATGCAGTGTTTTATGAAATTATTTAAATATATAATTTCAAAAGACAATGTGCGGTCCCCCAATTTTGATACCCAGCCATGATAAAGCCGACAGCTGAGGGCTGGTATTCTGAGGCTGGGGAGGCCCATGGTTATTGGGCCCTCACCAGCCTAAAAATAGCAGCCTGCAGCCACCCAGAATTGTCCATTAGATGCGACAATCCTAGAACTTTACCTAGCTCAATCCAATCACCATAGTGTGGTGGCAATTAGTGATGAAGGGTTAATGTCATCTCACAGCTGCCACTAAGCCCTAGATTAGTAATGGGAGGCCTCTATGAGACATCCCTCATTACTAATCAGTAAGTGAAAAGAAAAAATCCTTTATTTTAAATAAAATACAGAAAAAAAACACCCTCTTACACCCCTTTATGAACTTCAAACACCCAGTTCCGACATATTCAACACGAGGTACCATGACGATTCTGGCTCTGCTACATACATACTGAAGGCATGTAACTCAGTTTCTTTGCGATCACAGCTGGATGTTCCCGTGGTGCCCAAGCTTTGATTGCAGGTAAACTGACCGCAGGTGACCTCTTTAAACTCAGTGACCTCACCACAGGTGAGACAGTGAGATGAAACAGAGCGCTGCGGTACGCATTCACTTACCTGGCGCCATTGGAAGTCACGTGACATTATCATGTGGATACGATTGTTGTCAAGGTAGCACATCACGAGCTATAGATCCCAAAATATGAGAACGCTACGGATTGTGGAAATTGCGCAAAAAGTGCGGGTTTTTTGGACAAACTTGTGAATTTTTTTTAACCCCTTAGATAAAAGTAAACCTATACATGTTTGGTGTCTACGAACTCATACCAACCTGAGCTTCCACACCGACACATCAGTTTTACCATATAGTGAACACGGTGAATAAAATATACCAAAAAAAATCAGGCAGTCTCACTTTTTTTGCAATTTTTCACACTTGGAATGTTTTTGCCGTTTTCCAGTGCACTATTTGGTAAATCTAATAGTTTCATTCAAAAGTATAACTCATCCTTCAAAAAATAAGCCCTTATATGGCAAGATTGACAAAAAAATAAAAAAGTTACGGCTCTCAGAAAAAGGGGAGCGAAATAGACAAACGGACAAACGGAAAATCACCCGGGGGTGAAAGGGTTAAATGGGCCCACAAAAAAAATAAAGGATGTCCATTAGTAACCATTCACAAGCATCCTCTGTGCTATTGTACAATGTATCCTCTACACTACTGTTTAAACACTAGGGTAAACAATGGCCATAGTTGGCAAATAGGTATACTGCTGAAAGAAATCTATCCCTAGAAAATGTCTCAGAAATTTGGTTAACAAGTTTGTCAATTACAGTAGTGGACTTTATGGCAGCACAAGTATGTATCTTAATGTTGGCACACCAGTCAGCCATACAAATCATAAAGGATATGTTTATTGGCTATTAACTATGTTGTTGCTCTGTCTAATTGATTAGGCACCCATTCACAAAAACCTTGTTAAAGTCAGAATTAACTTGAGGTCTATTTACATTGCAAGATTATCATGAACAACAGTTCCTAGGATTGCTCCTTTTATGAGAATCTGTCTAAACAGACTGCCGATTGCGCAATGAATGAGCAGATGCTCATTCACTGGAAAAAGGGATCTTTTGCTCTGCATAAAAAATCATCATTCTCAGCACCACATTGTTCTGTGTTAACAGGACTCGCGCTGTCGAGAACAATGGCATCCTATGCATGCTGAATGATATAATTGATGTGCACCAAAAAATCTGAAATAGGAGGTCTGCCTGTATAAACAGGCAATTAAAGGCTGCTAATCAGGAAACGTGTTTCTGGTTGGGGGCAGTTTAGTGCCGCACATCAGCTGGTATATAGATTTAAATAAAAAAAAGGAGGTTATAAAAGCGCTGATGAGTGTGGCAGACAGGCAAGATGTATCTTGAAAGAATAAGGGCTTCGCATTTCAATTTTGGATATATGTTTTCCTCTGGCTGGACATGTATGTTCGCGGTACAACAGATAGAGATTAACCCCTTCACATATTGTTTCATCCTATTTGGTGGAGATTTCCCGACCTTGGACGTATTGGTATGTCATGGTGATAGTGCACTCGCCGTCGGGAACTCGGCTGCATGACAACCGAACCACGGATGTCGCAACCAGAGACGGTCCTCACGCTGTCCCTAGCTGTTTAAAGCCCTAAATGCCGCTATCGATATCGACTGCAGCATTTAGGGGACTGAGGGAGGGGATGCGCTCCTGTTCTCTTCTGATCTTTGCCCTGGTGACATTAATGCAAGGACCCAATCATTGCTATGGTGACTTGAGGTCATAGTGACAACCTCGATGTCACCCAGATAGAGAAGCCTTTTAGGCCATACTATAAGAAGGGTCTGAAATGCTTCTGTCAGGGCAGGACTGAAAAATTTAATGTATCGCAATTCTAGTGCATTGCAATACATGACATCAGCATTCAGACCAATAAATGTTAATGTCCCATTTTACTAAGTAAAAAAAAAAGTAATAAAAAATTGTAAAAATAAAGAATAAAGGAAATAAAAAAATATGCCAATAAATATCTATATTTATATGAGAAAAATATACATATTTGGTATCGCCGGGTCCAGAACAAGACAATCTATAAAACTGTCACACTAGTTAACAGCTTCAGTGAACACCATAAAAAAAAAATAAAAAAAAGTAGCAAAAATTTTCTTTAGGAGAAATTGTGTAACTCGTTATCATCAGGCTTTTTTTACCTATTCCTCCTGTGAAAATTGCAAATCTGGGTTGAAAACAACATTTTAGGGGCAAATATGTAATTATTTTTCTTCACTGCCGAATATTATAAAATTTTGTGACAAATCTGTAGTGTCAATATGCTCACTGCACCCCTGGATGAGTTCATTGAGGGTTGTACAGCATCCCAGAGCCAGTATGGCACCGGCTTTACTTTATATATGAAAATCCTGATGGTTGGTTCTCTTTAACTATTTTGTATCACATACTGTTATGCGGGCGTCACGATCTATTGTGCGATGCATCGTCGGGGTCACGGTTTTTGTGACGCACATCTGGCATCGTTCACGACGTTGTCTCGTGTGACACCTAAGAGCGACTCTTAACGTTCGCAAATCGGTTGTAAATCGTGTATCGTATACCCGCCGCTTATTTTTAAAAAACGTTTATTTTTCTTTGCGCCGGTTGTTCATTGTTCCCGAGGCAGCACACATCGCTCCATGTGACACCCCGGGAACGACGAACACAGCTTACCTGCATCCCGCGGCTTCCACCGGCTATGCGAAAGGAAGGAGGTGGGCGGGATGTTTACGTCCCGCTCATCTCCGCCCCTCCGCTTCTATTGGCCGGCGGCTGTGTAACGTCGCTGTGACGCCGAACGTCCCTACCCCTTCAGAAAGAGGATGTTCACCGCCCACAGCAGAGGTCGCTCAGCAGGTAAGTACGTGTGATGGCGGTTTAACAACTTTGTGCAACACGGGCAGCGATTTGCCCGTGACGCACAAATGACAGGGGCGGGTACGATCGCTCTTGCGATCGCACGATAGATTGTACCGTGTGACGCCTACATAACTTTCTGGTTTAAGGGAATAAAATTAAAAATGTTTAAAACCATGAAATTTTCTCAAAATTTCCGATATTTTCACAAATAAATGCAAAAAATATCCTAAATGAGCCACTAACATGAAGCACAATATGTTCGGAAAAAACAATTTCAGAATCTTTGGGATCCATTGAAGTGTTCCAGAGTTATTACATCATGATGTGACACTGGTCCGAATTTTTAAAAAATGGCCTTAGTAGGAAGGTGAAACAGGCTGTGGGGTGAAGGGGTTAAATGGACAAAACAAAATGGAAAAGCATTACACACCTGACATCATGGGGTCTAGGGTCAGTGCACATAGACAAATAAGATAAAGGTAAAAGTACATAATGCTAACACATGATGGTGTGCAATATAATCTAGGAATATAATGACATAAACATCCAATGTTAAAAATGACAGCACTAAAGAAGTTTACACACTGACTTCATGGGGTCAAAAGTCAGTACAAATAAGGAGGCCAAGCAAAAAGTCATTAATAGTTACAACCAAACAATGTAGTATAGAAAATAACTTAGGAATAATAAGGCAAAACATTAATGTTAAAAAGAAAAACACTAATAGCAGGAACATATGCTGGGACTTGGAGTTCCAGTACAAGTGGACATGATGATGATGATACCAAGTACTAAAAAAAAAAAACAATTTTAGGTGAAAAATATCAATTGAAATACTATGTCCCAAGAATGACAAAAGTATTTTAGGAGTAATACCTTTATAGGCTAACCAGAAAAATCATATTAGCAAGCTTTCAGAGCACACAGGCTCCTTCTTCAGGCAAATTACAAATGAATTACTGATACCAAACACAACATTTAAATGAAAGTTACAACAGGACATGGGAAAGATGATGCCTCCTAAAAAAATATGAAAAAAGGTGAAAAATATAAAGCGATTTTGGTTCAAGAGGGGAATAAAGTGGATAATTGAAATATATATGTTAAGCTAAAATGCTGAGACTTGTCGTACTACATAGCGAACATGGAAATAAAGCTAAAAATAGCTGCAACAGAGACGGATAAGAACAATAGTATAGTCCAGAAAGCCTCTCCTTGTTTGAGCTTACGTAACCTGTTAGGGGAATCGGCAGGTTTTCATTCTATGGGAAGGATGGTGATCTTACTGAAATTCAATCCATGGTAGGTAGCAAAGTGCTGAGATACCATATGCTGGAGGACTGATAAGCAACTTGGAACGATGCTTGTTAATTTGTTGCTACAACTGTTGGATTATACGACCAATATACTGGAGAGAAGAGGGGCACTGATGTAAGTATATCTTTTAAGAAAAGTATTGATGGAGAACCCTTGTTGACCCTGTGTCCCATACTACTACAGCATTCATATTTACCACCACAATTGAATTAACTCTTTAGGGATGGAAAAAAAACAGCGGAATTGTCATTGATATTACTTATTTTATGGTGGCGACTTGGGGCAAGAATCCTCCGCAATGTTATTGACCTTCTGTATGTAACCTTAGGCCTTATAAAAACTGAAGAAGAAGAGGTCAATATACCAAATATAGCAATATAGCACGGCTTGGAGAAGATATTTTTGATTAAAGTGTGGCCTGAGTTGTATGTGGTCACAAAATTGTGTTGGAAGGATGTTGCATCACTAGTACTGTTTATCCAAAAATAAGCCCTAGCAGGAATTTTCTGCATTTTTGGTGTAAGGTCTAAATATAAGCCTTACCCCCCAAATAAGCCCTAGTTGCAGTTCAATAATGAAGTGTTCATGCAGCTAAAGAAAGTTAAAGAATACTGCAGGACACAATCATACTCACCAGACGCTGAACTGGAGAACCTCCAGTGGAACGCACACCCACACACATCAGTATCGTGTACATAATCAGATCGCACACCCACACACATCAGATCACACACCCACACACATCAGATCGAACACACACAAACATCAGATCGTACACACACACACAATCACACATCAGATCGCACACACACTCACTACATCCGGCAATACTGATTGCTTCTGGCTGACAGAGGAACCTGGGTTGCAGTACAATGGAGCACAAGGACCTGCGGTAGAGTGCATGAAGGACTCACAGGTCTTCTATGCGTTCCACTGCAGGTCCTCGCGCTCCACTGCACTGTGTCCCATCTTCCCCTGCAGGCCAGAAGCAATCGGTAACGCGGGATGTGGTGAGTGTGTGCAGTCTTATGTGTGATTGTGTGTGCGACCTGATGTGTGTGTGACCTGATGTGTGTGTGTATGAGTGAAGAATGGCACAATAGGAGACAAGGATGGCACATTGCTACAAGAAGAGGTCTAGTAAAGGGGACATTACTACACGAAGAAAGACTTCCATGGGCACATTACTACAGGATGGTCACAAAGATGGATACATTACAACAGGATAGGGACAAGGATGGGCATATTACTTCAGGATGGGGACAGACAACAATGGTCACATTACTACAGGATGGGGCACATTACTACAATATGGGCACAAGGAAGGGGCACATTACTACATGATGAGGACCAGGATGGGCACATTACTGCAGGATGAGGACCAGGATGGGCACATTACTGCAGGATGAGGACTAAGATGGGAACATTACTACAAAATGGGGACAAGGATGAGCACATTACTACAGAATGGGGACAAGAATGTGCACATTACTACAGGATGGGAACATTACTACAACAAGGGGACAAGGATGGCACATTACTATAGGATGGGACAAGGATGAGTACATTACTACAGGATGGGGACAAGTATGGGCACATTACTACATGATAAGGACAAGGATGGGGCACATTACTACAGGATGAGGACCAGGATTGGGACATTACTACAGGATGGGACAAGGATGGGGCACATTACTACAAGAAGGGGACAAGGATTGGCACATTACTACAGGATGGGGACATTTATTGGCAGATTGCTACAGAATGGGGACATTATTACCGGATGTGGACAAGTATGGGCACATTACTACAGGATGAAGACCAGGATGGGGCACATTACTACAGGATGAGGACATTACTAAAGGATGGGGACAAGGATGGGCACATTACTACAGGATGGAAATTAGGATGACCACAATACTATAGGGGGACAAGGATGGGCATATTGCTACAGAATGGGAAACAGGATGGTGCTCATTGCAAAAAGAAGGGGAACAGGATGGGGAACATAACTAAAAGATAAGGACCAGGATGAGAACATTACTATAAGATGTTGGCCAAAATTACTATATGGTGCTAATTGTAAAACTGTATTACTTACAAAAAGGAATAAAATGTAAAAAAAAATCAAAATAAAACATGATTTTTTTACCAGCAAAAATGTTATATATATATATATATATATACTAGAAGGTGGCCCGATTCTACGCATCGGGTATTCTAGAATTTACGTATTGTGTAGTTCATGCATGATTTTTGTTATATATATATATATATATATATATATATATATATATATAGATGTTGTTGTGTGTAGTTACCAAGTGTTTGTGTAGGGGTTGTACATGTTCTGGGTGTTGTCTGGGTGTGGCGGGGGGTGAGAGCGGTGTTGTTTGTGTGTTGCGTTGTTTGTGGAGCGCTGTGTGTCTGTAGCGTTGTGTGTGTGTGTTGCGCGGTTTGTGTGTGTGTGGTGTGTTTTGGGGGAGGTATGTTTTGTGCAATGTGTGTGTTGTGCGGTATGTGCGTATATTTGTGTGTGCAGCGTTGTCTGTGTGTGGGTGTCTGTTTAGGGCAGTTGTTTGTGGGTCCCAGTGTGTGTGTGTGTGTGTGGTGTGTTGTGCAGTGCGCGCGCGTGTGTGTGTGTGTTGGGGGGAGGTGTGCACTCCCCATCGTGCTCCATCCCCTATGCTGCGCACCCCCCATCGTGCTACATTTCCCATCCTGCGCACTCCCAAATGTGCTCCATCCGCCATGCTGCGCACTCCCAAACGTGCTCCATCCGCCATGCTGCGCACTCCCAAACGTGCTCCATCCGCCATGCTGCGCACTCCCCATCGTGCTCCATCCCCCATGCTGTGCACTCCCAAACGTGCTCCATCCGCCACGCTACGCACTCCCCATCGTGCTCCATCTCCCATGCTGCGCACTCCCAAACGTGCTCCATCCGCCATGCTGCACACTCCCAAACGTGCTCCATCCGCCATACTCCGCACTCCCCATCGTGCTCCATCCCCCATGCAGCGCACTCCCCATCGTGCTCCATCTCCCATGCTGCGCACTCCCAAACGTGCTCCATCCGCCATGCTGCGCACTCCCAAACGTGGTCCATCCGCCATGCTGCGCACTCCCAAACGTGCTCCATCCGCCATACTCCGCACTCCCCATCGTGCTGCATCCCCCATGCTGCGCACTCCCAAACGTGCTCCATCCGCCATGCTGCGCACTCCCAAACGTGCTCCATCTGCCATGCTGCGCACTCCCAAACGTGCTCCATCCACCATGCTGCGCACTCCCCATCGTGCTCCATCCCCTATGCTGCGCACTCCCAAACGTGCTCCATCTGCCATGCTGCGCACTCCCCATCGTGCTCCATCTCCCATGCTGCGCACTCCCAAACGTGCTCCATCCGCCATGCTGCGCACTCCCAAACGTGCTCCATCCGCCATGCTGCGCACTCCCAAACGTGCTCCATCCTTCATGCTGCGCACTCCCCATCGTGCTCCATCCCATATTCTGCGCACTCCCAAACGTGCTCCATCCGCCATGCTGCGCACTCCCCATCGTGCTCCATCTCCCATGCTGCGCACTCCCAAACGTGCTCCATCCGCCATGCTGTGCACTCCCAAACGTGCTCCATCCGCCATGCTGCGCACTCCCAAACGTGCTCCATCCACCATACTCCGCACTCCCCATCGTGCTCCATCCCCCATGCAGCGCACCCCCCATCGTGCTCCATCTCCCATGCTGCGCACTCCCAAACGTGCTCCATCCCCCATGCTGCGCACTCCCAAACGTGCTCCATCCGCCACGCTATGCACTCCCCATCGTGCTCCATCTCCCATGCTGCGCACTCCCAAACGTGCTCCATCCGCCATGCTGCGCACTCCCAAACGTGCTCCATCCGCCATACTCCGCACTCCCCATCGTGCTCCATCCCCCATGCAGCGCACTCCCCATCGTGCTCTATCCCTTATGCTGCGCACCCCCCATCGTGCTCCATCTCCCATGCTGCGCACTCCCAAACGTGCTCCATCCGCCATGCTGCGCACTCCCAAACGTGGTCCATCCGCCATGCTGCGCACTCCCAAACGTGCTCCATCCGCCATACTCCGCACTCCCCATCGTGCTGCATCCCCCATGCTGCGCACTCCCAAACGTGCTCCATCCGCCTTGCTGCGCACTCCCAAACGTGCTCCATCCGCCATGCTGCGCACTCCCAAACGTGCTCCATCCGCCATGCTGCGCACTCCCCATCGTGCTCCATCCCCTATGCTGCGCACTCCCAAACGTGCTCCATCCGCCATGCTGCGCACTCCCCATCGTGCTCCATCTCCCATGCTGCGCACTCCCAAACGTGCTCCATCCGCCATGCTGCGCACTCCCAAACGTGCTCCATCCGCCATGCTGCGCACTCCCAAACGTGCTCCATCCGACATGCTGCGCACTCCCCATCGTGCTCCATCCCCTATTCTGCGCACTCCCAAACGTGCTCCATCCGCCATGCTGCGCACTCCCCATCGTGCTCCATCTCCCATGCTGCGCACTCCCAAACATGCTCCATCCGCCATGCTGCGCACTCCCAAACGTGCTCCATCCGCCATGCTGCGCACTCCCAAACGTGCTCCATCCGCCATACTCCGCACTCCCCATCGTGCTCCATCCCCCATGCAGCGCACTCCCCATCGATCTCCATCCCCTATGCTGCGCACTCCCCATCGTGCTCCATCTCCCATGCTGCGCACTCCCAAACGTGCTCCATCCGCCATGCTGCGCACTCCCAAACGTGCTCCATCCGCTATGCTGCGCACTCCCAAACGTGCTCCATCCGCCATGTTGCGCACTCCCAAACGTGCTCCATCCGCCATGCTGCGCACTCCCAAACGTGCTCCATCCGCCATGCTGCGCACTCCCAAACGTGCTCCATCCACCATGCTGCGCCAGCATCAGCCTCTCTACCCGCAGCATCAGCCTCTCTGCCCGCAGCATCAGCCTCTCTCCTCCCAGCATCAGCCTCTCTCCCCGCATCAGCCTCTCTGTCCCCAGCATCAGCCTCTCTGTCCCCAGCATCAGCCTCTCTGTCCCCAGCATCAGCCTCTCTCCTCCCAGCATCAGCCTCTCTGTCCCCAGCATCAGCCTCTCTGTCCCCAGCATCAGCCTCTCTCTTCCCAGCATCAGCCTCTCTGTCCCCAGCATCAGCCTCTCTGTCCCCAGCATCAGCCTCTCTGATCCCAGCCTCAGCCTCTCTGTCCCCAGCATCAGCCTCTCTGTCCCCAGCATCAGCCTCTCTGTCCCCAGCATCAGCCTCTCTCATCCCAGCATCAGCCTCTCTGTCCCCAGCATCAGCCTCTCTGTCCCCAGCATCAGCCTCTCTGTCCCCAGCATCAGCCTCTCTGTCCCCAGCATCAGCCTCCCTCATCCCAGCATCAGCCTCTCTGTCCCCAGCATCAGCCTCTCCATCCCAGCCTTCCCCAGGATCAGCCTCTCTCCTCCCAGCCTCCTCCAGCACGCCATGCTCCTCTGCCGACACTCACACACCCGATCGCATACACTCACGCACACACACATTGACGATATTGCACATACGCGCTCATACTCACAACATCCGGAGATACCACATGCTTCTGGCCATGTGATCCTCCGACAGGTCCTGGAAGGTCACAACAGCACAGTATCGAGGCCGAGAAGCAAGCGATATCGCCGGATGCTGTGAGTGTGTGGATGCGATGTGATGTATGTGTGAGGTGTGTGTGAGAGTGAGTGTGAGCCGGTGTACACTGTTAACTATGATACACATCGGGTAACCAAGGGACCTTAGTTACCCGATGTGTATAATGGTTAACAGCGTTCACGGGCTCCGTGAAGATCCCAGCATCGCAAGGTTATGTCTGGCGCTGCTGGGATCGTGACGGAGCCGGTGTAGAAGCAAGCGATATCCCAGGATGTTGTGAGTGTGTGGATGTGATGTGTGAGGTGTGTGTGAGAGTGAGTGTGATCTGATGTGTGTGTGTGTGTACTTACCTGGGAGTCGGAGCTACGTGTCAGTTGGGCAAGAGCGAGCGTGCATTGCGTGAGGGGGGCGGGGCCTGCAGAGAGCCGGGGCGAGAGGCCAATCCGTGTGGGGGGGGCGGGGCCATGGCGAGCCCAGCGGCCAATCAGCTTTGTGTCACCGTAAGGACACAATTTTGGAGCATGACAGACAGACAGACAGACAGATAGACAGACAGACAGACAGAATAAGGCAATTATATATAGATATATAGATATATATATATATATATATATATATATATATATAGAAAACTGTACTTTTTTATAATAAACAAACAAAAAATGTTCAAAAACAGTGATCCGAAGGTGTATAGAAAAAAAAATAGTACCAATAAAAATGTCACTTTGTCATGAAAAGAATGCGGTCCCCCATATTATTTTTTTCTACGTGTGAGCCTTGTACCCAGCTGAGTTTAAGACCCCAGGCTTAAAGATTAAAGATGTTTTCATCAATTTGACGCTTGTAGTAATACTCTAGTCAAACATACTGAACACTGTATGAAGATGTGAACCGAGACACTTGTTTGAAGTAAATATAATGAACACACATAAAAAATCTACGAAAATGCTTACGTCATAATTCTGTGTTTTCTATTGGGTAAACGTTTGTCAAATTGTGTCAAAAGGAAGTCATTTTTAAGGAACTGAAATAGATAATAACCCACAATACTTCTTTTTCAGGCTTTAAAGACATTCAACTAGTGACTATAGACATGCAGCAAACATAAAGACCCTGACCACAGAAACTCAGGGCAGAATAGATTATATTACAAAATTGTCTCATGACACATGAAGTGCAGAAGTCCACAAAACTGGATGACACAACGCTTTGCAGCAACGACTATTTCTATATATCTTTCCCTTTACAAAGTGCAGTTCAGAACATTAATGTGCAGTTATAGTAAGCAAATCTAATTATATGCAACTAAACAGTTTAAAAAGAAAAGTTAAAATTTTGCGTAAAAGTGTATTTTCTTTGCTCGGCAGTCACTCTGATTTGCAATGGACAGTTCCTAAACAATGCAAGTTTACAACAAAAGTTTAAAGTTTTCATCCTCAAATTCCAATACAGATGATCAATAGCTCCTATCATTTCCCCTCTCATCCACAAACCCGCAGCACAAATTGGTCACCTGAAGCAGCAGAAGTCGGATGAGGTGCTAATAATCCAGTGATCCAGTGCTTGCTATACAGTCACACGTCTCAGGCACACAAATCCTAGGAATCAGGTTGTCTCCTCCCCTGCTGCAGCAACCTCTGCACTGTCACATCTGATCACAGCCTCTGCTGATTGTCACGGATCTGGTGATCCCTACCTGTCACTAGTATTTCAATGGATCAGCCGCTTCTATAGTAAACAGGGCTCAGTGTACTCCTTGCTAAACATCAAGGCGACCTGTTTGTCAGTCACAGTGACAAACATGACAAGTTTGTAAGTTTTCCCCTAATGGCTGGTAGTATTCAATCACTATCTGCTAAAAAGACATTACAAGGTTGCAATCCTGATATGTTTTCTTTATTCTAGAAACCCTTTCCAAAACTGCAAACATTTTACATATAAATATTAAAAATAAAATGAATGACAACATTTACAAGTAATTTCGTAGCTATGAGTCTTCGCTGCAGCTTGGCCACTAATTCATTGGAGCCAACAGTCTTCCATCATTACTTTCCTCAGGCTGCATTACTGGGCCATTATAGGCCATGGCTGGTGAATGATTAGTGGTGCTGAAATACAAGGAGTGCAGTACTTGCTTGGCATGCTCACAATTATTCAGACCCTTTGCTCAGTATTGAGTTGAAACACCCTTTTGAGCTAGTACAGCCATGAGTCTTCTTGGGAATGATGCAACAAGCTTTTCACCTGGGGATCCTCTGCCATTCTTCCTTGCAGATGCTCTCCAGTTTTGTCGGGTTAAATGGTGAACGTTGGGGGACAGCCATTTTCAGGTCTCTCCAGAGATGCTCAATTGAGTTTAGTTCAGAGCTCGGGCTGGGCCAGTCAAGAATGGTCACAGAGTTGCTCTGAAGCCACACCTTTGTTATTTTAGCTGTGTGCTTATGATCATTGTCTTGTTGGAAGGTGAACCTTCGGCCAAGTCTGAGGTCAAGAGCACTCTGGAAGAGGTTTTCTTCTAGGATATCTCTGTATTTGGCCACATTCATTTTTCCTTCAATTGCAACCAGTCGCCCTGTCCCTGCAGCTGAAAAACACCCCCATAGCATGATGCTGCCACCACCTTGTTTCACTGTTGGGATTGTATTGAGCAGATAACGAGCAGTGCCTGGTTTTCTCCACACATACCGCTTAGAATTATCACCAAAAAGTTCTATCTTCATCTCGTCAGACCAGAGAATCTTATTTCTCATAGTCTGGGAGTCCTTCATGCATTATTTTGCAAACTCTATGCGGGCTTTCATATCTCTTGTACTGAGTAGATGCTTCCGCCGGGCCACTCTGCCATAAAGGCCCGACTGGTGGATGGCTTCAGTGATAGTTGACTTTGTGCAACTTTCTCCCATCTCCCTACTGCATCTCTGGAGCTCAGCCACAGTGATCTTGGGGTTCTTCTTTTTCTCTCTTACCAAGGCTCTTCTCCCACGATTGCTCAGTTTGGCTGGACAGCCAGGTCTAGGAAGAGTTCTCGTGGTCTCAAACTTCTTCCATTTAAAAATTATAGAGGCCACTGTGCTCTTTTGAACCTTGAGTACTGCAGAAATTCTTGTGCAACCTTGGGCAGATCTGTGCCTTGCCACAATTCTGTCTCTGAGCTTCTTGGGCAGTTCCATTTACCTCATGATTCTCATTTGGTGTGACATGCACTGTGATCTGTGAGGTGCTATATAGACAGGTGTGTGCCTTTCCAAATCAAGTCCTATCAGTTTAATTAAATACAGCTAGACTCCAATGAAGGAGTAGAACCATCTCAAGGAGGATCACAAGGAAATGGACAGCATGTGACTTAATTATGAGTGTCTGAGCAAATGGTCTGAATATTTATGATCATGTGATATTTCAGTTTTTCTCGTTTAAGAAATTATCAAAAATTTCTATATTTCTGGGGTTTTTTCTGTCAAGATGGGGTGCAGAGTGTACATTAATGAGAAAAAAATGATTTATTTATTTTTTTTAAATTTACCAAATGGCTGCAATGAAACAAAGAGTGAAAATGTTAAAGGAATCTGAATACTTTCTGTACCCACTGAACGTGTGTGTGTGTGTGTGTGTGTGTGTGTGTGTGTGTGTGTGTGTACATATATACATACACAAAATGTAAAAAAATAAATACAACCTTGTATAATAAACACATATATGATTTGGATATGTATGTAGCTGCATATTTAATGGGGTTTTAGGTAATAAAACAGATTAAATGTGGCCATTAAAGGGAAGTTCTGGGATTAAACAAATCTGTGAATTCCCCAGTGCTGCAGCCAATCACTGACCTCAGCAGTAATGTTTGCATGTTTGGTAGTAAACAGTAGTAGCAAACGTGCAGTACTTACGAGCATCACAGCTGCTGTCAGTGACTGGCTGTAGTGGTCCCATGCTAGTACCTGTGATGTACACAGAGTCTGTCAGTTACCACAGGAGCATTGATGCTGGAATGGCAAGGGAGTTATAGGTGAGTATTGTCTCTTTTGTTACAGTATATTAACATATGCTGCTGTCTGAAAATTCCCAGACATTTATGGGATATACTGTATGTGGGATTAATGTGAAGAATAAGCCCCAATTGTAAGCTTCTGTAAGTATGGCCCTGATTTCTAATATTTGGCTCATTCGATTGTTATGTAATATCTGATTTTGTTTGTACATTTACCTGAGCCCCAAAGTATGTTGCCATTTAATATAGGTTATTACTATTATTAAATCTGTAACACATGCAGCATGCTGAGAATTTCTAAAACTTCTCAACTTAAAGATGAGCTCTGAATCACAATCTTAGCTTTCCTTCCTTTGTAAGTTTGCCAAACAAGCTCAAAGTACAAATCAGCAAGATCCTCCATTAAACAAACATATCTTGGGCAACCACCACAAATAAAACTATAAGTGAGGCTAAGTAGAGTACAGAATAGCCTTCAAGTGGAGCTGCCAATGTTCAAGGTAGGTTAGATTAGGGTCTGTGGGCCATACAAAACAAAGTTTGTGTCTCTTCTGATAAATTTTAGCTGTTGTCCCTGGGCTTTTGCAACATTATGAGCATCCATTTGTGCCGCCCCCGTGCCAGCAGCCGGCGCTGCTCAAAACCGGGGCCTACGGTACAGCTCGAGGGGTTCCCCAAACCCGGGGGTCGCGCGGACACGCCGAATAAAAGGGGGACGTATTTGTACGGGATTGATTGTAGAATGTCTGTGACGCCACCCACAGTGTGTGGTGAAGTGGGACACCACCACTGCTGTCGTGGGATACCCGGGGGAGATGTAATGGCAGCCGGATGTTAACCCCTACGTGGGTAGGGATGGTTGCCCCGGGGCCCAGTGTCTCTGTGCAGGGTATGGCGACGGCAGGGGCTTGGACGCCAAGATGGACCAAGGGATAGTTGGTTACTCACAATTGAATTAATCACACAAGTCTTTTGGTAAACCAAGGTGCTGGTGGCCGGCCGCCGCGGACGGTTGTCCTCTGATCCGCCTATCCGGGCTGATGATCACTGTCCTTTCCTCTGCACTATTTTTGTGTATTGTGGGCTGCCTGGTTTGGAACTCAGGAGTCCAGTCCTGGCTTTCTGTGTGCCTAAGGAGCCGTGCCCGCTGACGCTGACCCGTGGGATCTATGGGCCCTGGCGGTTACCCTATCCCTCTCTGTGGGTGGTTGTCTGCTTTTGGGACTTTGGTTGGGACAGGACCTGTAATCCTGCCCTCAATCGGTTAATTAGCTAGGCTGCTGGTTTCGGTCCTGGCTTCAGGGTCCGAGTACCCCCTCTGTGCATGGTTTCCAGTCAGGTCTCCGGTTTCGGTACCGGTGGGCTCCAACCCTTCTCCGATCCTCCTCGGATCTGCAGAGCCATCTTCCCGTCTCCTGCTGACGGAGACCACCGTCTGCCACCTAGCCAAGGTACCAGGGCTCTGACCCTGGCACCGTTCAACTTGAACTTCCTCTGCTGGAGCTACACCTAGCTCCAGCCCACACTCCTCTCAACTTGAACTACAGACTACAACTACTGTTTGTTTTCCCGACCCGGACTGTCTAGACCCCTAGGTGGGCATTCCCTAACTGCCTGGTCCCACCCACTGGTGTGCCTGTCTTACCCTAAGGGGGGGTGATTAGGGTTTCAGGTCGGCTGTATGTAACCTAGGTGAGGGAAGGTGTTATGCGGGGGCCTATGTGTGACTACCTGGTTTTGCCAGGGCGTCACACATTCAGCCTATTAAAAAATTTCAGTGGTGGTGAACAAATGTGGCAATCTTGAGAGACGTAGTAATCTGATCATTAAGTGATGGTAGAATCAACTGCATGAACCAAGAATGTATTGTACAAAATTTGGTTTGTGAGAAATTCAAAAGGTTGTCTCTTATAAGATTACCCCTGTCAAAATGTTATACATGTAGAATCCAGGCTATTAACCCTTTAGTGACGGAGCTAATTTTCACCTTAATGACCAGACCAAATTTTGCAATTCTGACCAGTGTCACTTCATGAGGTTATAACTCTGGAACGCTTCAACGGATCCCGGTGATTCTGAGATTGTTTTTTCGTCACATATTGGACTTCATGTTAGTACCAAATTTAGGACAATATTTTTTGCGTTTATTTATGAAAAAAATTGAATATTGGCAAAAATTTTGAAAATTTAGCAATTTTCAACTTTTGAATTTTTATATCGTTAAACCAGAGATTTCTGTGACACAAAATAGTTAATAAATAACATTTCCCACATGTCTACTTTACATCAGCACAATTTTGGAAACAAAATTTTTTTTTGTTAGGAAGTTAGAGGGGTTCAAAGTTTATCAGCGATTTCTCATTTTTACATCAAAATTTACAAAACCATTTTTTTAGGGACCACATCACATTTGAAGTGACTTCAATAGGCCTAGATGACAGAAAATACCCAAAAGTGACACCATTCTAAAAACTGCACCCCCCAAAGTACTCAAAACCACATTCAAGAAGTTTATTAACCCTTCAGGTGCTTCACATGAACAAAAGCAATGTGGAATGAAAAAAAGAAAAAATTAAATTTTACCTAAAAATGTTGCTCTAACCCAAAAATATTTACTTTTAGAAGAAATAGCACAACAAAATGGACCCCAAAACTTGTTCCCCACTTTCTTATGAGTGCGCCGATACCCCATATGTGGTCAGAAACCTCTGTTTGGACAAATGGGAGGGCTCGGAACAGAAGGAGCAATATTTGAATTTTGGAAAGCAAATTTGGCTGAAATAGATTGCGGGCACCATGTTGCATTTACAGGTCCGCTAAGGTACCTAAACAGAAGAAACCCCTCACAAGTGACACCATTTTAGAAACTAGACCCCTCAAGGCTTCTATCTAGGGGTATAGTGAGCATTTTAGATCCACAGGTACTTCACAGATTTTGTTAACGTTACTTTGTCATATTGAAAATTTTAATAATTTTCTCAAAAATGTTGCTTTAGCATCAATTTTCTCACTTTTTCAAGAGGTAATTCCAAAAATTTGACCTCAAAGTTTGTTAACCACTTTTTTATGAGCGCGGTGATACCTCACATGTGGTCTGAAACCTTTGTTTGGACAAATGGGAGGGCTTGGAACGAAAGGAGCAATATTTGAATTTTGGAAAGGAAATTTGGCTGAAAAAGATTGCGGGCACCATGTCACATTTGGAGGACCCCTAAGGTACCTAAACAGCAGAAACCCCGCACAAGTGACCCCATTTTGGAAACTAGGCCCCTCAAGGAATTTATCTAGATGTTTGGTGAGTACTCTGAACCCCCAGGTGCTTCACAGAATTTTATAACGTTGAGCCATGAAAAAAAAAAAAAAAAATTTTACCACAAAATTGTTATTTCAACCAGGTAGCTTTTTTTTTTACAAGAGTAAAAGGAAAAAATTCAGCATAACATTTATTGTGCAATTTCTCCTGAGTTTGGCGATACCTTATATGTGGTGGAAATCAACTGTTTGGGCGCATGGCAGGGCTCGGAAGGGAAGGATTGCCATTTGACTGCAAAATTGTCTGGAATCAATAGCGGACGCCAGGTTGCATTTGGAGAGCCCCTGAGGTGCCTAAACAGTGGCGGTCCCCCACAAGTGACTCCATTCTGGAAACAAGACACCTCAAGGCTTTTATCTAGGTGTATAGTGAGCAGTTTGAATCCACGAATACTTCACAGAATTTGATAAGCTTAGGTTGCCATATTGAAAATTTTCATTTTTTTCACAAAAATGTTGCTTCAGCATCAAATTTCTCACTTTTTCAAGAGGCAACAACAAAACGTGGACCCCACAGGTTGTTATCCATTGTCTTATGAGCACAGGGATACCCCACATGTGGCCAAAAACCTCTGTTTGGATAAATGGGAGGGCTTGGAATGGAAGGAGCACCATTTGAATTCTGGAAAAGTTGAAATAAATTGCGGGCACCATGTCACATTAGCAGAGCCTCTTGGGTACCTATACATTAGAAACCCCCCACAAGTGACCCCATTTTGGAAACTGGATTTTATTCAGGAGTATAGTAAGCATTTTGAAATCCACAGGTACTTCACAAAAATGTTGCTGTAGCAACAAATGTCTCACTTTTAGGCTATGTGGCCATGATCCAGCGACACGGCGTCTAGTACACAGTGTCAGCCTCCTGCAGAGATGTGAGTGTTGTCCACAGGAGAACGCAGCTGCCCATGCCCACGATTTGGGTTCAGGCCGCTGTGGAGCTCTATGCTACCTGCAGAGAACACTCATCTCCGCAGCATAAATTGACATGCTGAGGCTCGGGAAGCTGCGCCACAGGTCGGTTTATGCTGCGGAGAAAAGAAGCACATTGGGCAAGCACATTGGGCATGGGATTTCTAAAAATCCTTCCACTGTGCTTCTACTGCACAATGCAGCGCTATGGACACAGGGACACACTATGGACACACTCTGCGCCCAAAACGCTGCAAATCCCGATTATGGGCACACAGCCTAAAATGCTACAATGGATGAATGGATACATGTCAAACATATATAACGTCCCACCCCCTGCATATTCTAAGCTGGCGCCCTTTAGTGCCTTTCATGTGGCACTAAAGGGTGCCTAGCCTTGTATTTAGCCCCCCAAAAAATTAATAATTAAAATAAACGACGTGGGGTCCCCCCTATTTTTGATAGCCAGCTAGGGTAAAGCAGACAGCTGTAGCCTGCAAACCACAGCTGACAGCTTCACCTTGTCTGGTGATCAATTTGGAGGGCTCCCCAGGCGTTTTTTAAAAAAAAAACAAAACGTGGGGTCCCCCCCAAATTAGATCACCAGCCAAGGTGAAGCGGACAGCTGGGGTCTGGTATTCTCAGGGTGGGAAGAGCCATGGTTATTGGACTCTTCCCAGCCTAAAAATAGCAGGCCGCAGCCGCCCCAGAAGTGGCGCATCCATTAGATGCGCCAATCCTGGCGCTTCGCCCCAGCTCATCCCGCGCCCTGGTGCGGTGGCAGACGGGGTAATATATGGGGTTGATACCAGCTGTAATGTCACCTGGCATCAAGCCCTGGGGTTAGTGATGTCACGGCATCTGAACAGATACCCGACATCACTAACCCAGTAAGTAATAGAAAAAAATAAAGACAAAAAAAAAATTTATTTGAAAAAACACTCCCCGAAACATTCCTCTTTCCCCAATTTATTGAAAATAAAGAAATTCCGGTCGCTGTAATCCATTTGGACGTCCCACGCCGACTCTGGATCTTCTAGAATATGGGGGGCACGTTCAGGGAACGTATCCCCCATTTTCTGGAAGAGCAAGCTCTCCATGAGCAGTGTGGGTGCAGTAATCTGAGAATTACTGCACTCACACTGACCCGGTCCAACTTAGGGCAGAGTGACCTGCAGTAACCTCATTCCAGAATATGAGGGGCACGCTCACAGAACGTACCCCCCATTTTCTGGAACAGCAGTCTCTCCATGTGAGGACCACACTCCTCACATGGAGAGACTGCTGATTACTGCACTCACTCTCCCCCGGTCCACAGTGGAGAGTCTGTGCAGCAGCGACGTCAGCGTCCCAGGGATCCAGCTGACAGCCGCTGTCTGCGCATGCGCCGCCAGCATTCAAGAAGGAGGCGGTGTGATCGCGGGACGGATCACCAGACAGGTAACGTATGACCGGGGGCTGGGGCTGGGGGGGGTAACGGGGGGTGACCTAGCGGGACCTGGGGACTTGGGGGCACCTTTCTGTCGCATGTGACGTGTCACATGCGGCAGAAAGAGCAGAATGAATGCGGCAGCGCGCCGCCATCTTCCACGCTCCGGAGGGGGGAGGGGGGAGGCGGCTCTGGAGACCGGAGGGGGCTCCGGGGACCAGAGATCTCTGGTGGACCGGAGGAGGGGTCAGGGGGAGGACATTTCCCTCCGATCTGAAATGTTTGATCATTTCAGATCGGAGGGAAATGACTGCAGAGCCGGCGGCGGCGGGAGTTTTCTGTGCGCTTCGGCGCCATTTTGGATGTCCGGTGGGGGTAGGGGTGGGGGTGGGGGGACTCTCCGGTACCGAGGGCTTTGGGGGCACTAGGGGTTTAGATTTCTTTCTCATCTGACATGTTTGATCATGTCAGATGAAAAAGAAATCAGTTTTACCGGCCATTTCTTTTTTTTTCATGTGTTCGTCGGTATACGGTGTATACCGGCGATCACATGATCAGGGTCCAAAAAAAACACCCCGATTCATAATCTGGGGGGTCTCAGCTACCCCCGGTAGCTGAAACCCCCGAGATTTTCGGTCGCTGGGGGGCGCTACAGGGCTTTTTCGGGCCGCCGCTTTAAAGCGGCGGAACAGAATAAGTACCCTGTTTTGCCGCCGCTTTAAGTCGTACGGCCGTCGTTATGAGGTTAATGCTCCCACGAAAAATCATTAAAAAGTGATGGACAATGTACACTCCATTAAGACCATTTATTGTATAAGAATGAAAATAAATAAAAACACAATGCGTTTTGGCTAGTAAAAGCCTTCCTCAGGTGTCTATAAGTAAAGTGAGAGACAAGTTCATCTTTAATCCTTCCTCAAATGGAAGAGGTGGCATCAGTCATTACAAAAGAAATATCATTTGTTGCAATTTAATATTAGTATATACAATTTCATGGGCATAAAAATTACATATGAACAATAAAAATATTCATATAGTTCTCTATCGATTTGAGGTCCATATATTGAGCAGCATTCTGATCTAGAGCCTGTTCTGTGCTAGTGGTATATTTTCTATGGGTGCCTAAGGCACCTTAAATTATATTGTTCAATTAAAAGTGAGAGACAGGAATGCATATATTCTGGTACGTGGATACTGAGAAAAAAGGAACCTAATTTACTTGTATATTACACTTAAGTGGGCTTTACACGCTACGATATATGTAACGAGATGTTGGCGGGGTCACGTCGTAAGTGATGCACATCCGGCATCGTTAGTGATATCGTAGCGTGTAACAGCTACGTGCGACGGTGAACGAGTGGAAATACTCACCTTCTCATTCATCGTTGACATGTTGCTCATTTTCTAAAAATCGAACGTCTGGTTGTTCATTGTTCCCGAGGCAGCACACATCGCTCCGTGTGACACCCCGGGAATGATGAACACAGCTTACCTGCGTCCTGCCGGCAATGCGGAAGGAAGGAGGTGGGCGGGATGTTTACGTCCCGCTCATCTCCGCCCCTCCGCTTCTATTGGGCGGCCGCTGTGTGACGTCGCTGTGACGCCGAACGTCCCTCCCCCTTCAGGAAGTGGATGTTCGCCGCCCACAGCAAGGTCATTTGGAAGGTAAGTACGTGTGACGGGGGGTACAGCATTGTGCGACATGGGCAACAAATTGCCCGTGCCGCACAAACTATGGGGGCGGGTGCGATCGCAAATGCGATCGCATGAGAAATTGTAACGTGTAAAGCAGACTTTACTCTACGACATCCAGATACAAACTCTGTAGTTTCTAAATACAGTAAGATTTTTTCGATTCTAATATTGTTTTTCGGTTGAATGCTTCATTGTCTACTTACTCAAGAGGTGTAACCTTATTGACGTCAACATTTTTGTTATTAGTTTACATGATTAGTTGCGATTAATATGGAATATTTCTCCAGTAATGTTACATTTAAATTGCTTCAAACCATGATCAATGATCCCGCAACAACAGCACTGTAACGCCTGCCTGGAACCACAGTCTCAGAATGACTGTTACGGACATGCTAGAGGAAAGACGCCCATTAAGCAGGATCTCGAGGACCCCGAAACCCTTTAACCGGTATACAGGGATTTGGAATTACTACAGGGCCCCACAGATCGCTACCTATGGGAAGCTGAGTCCAGAGGAGAATAGTCGTCAGGC
Organism: Anomaloglossus baeobatrachus; assembly: GCF_048569485.1. Taxonomy (NCBI): domain Eukaryota; kingdom Metazoa; phylum Chordata; class Amphibia; order Anura; family Aromobatidae; genus Anomaloglossus; species Anomaloglossus baeobatrachus. The sequence continues at coordinate 94,208,306 of NC_134356.1, read as the reverse complement.
AGAGTCAAACCAGGAAATACTGAAAAGGGACAAAATCGTCAGACAAAGGTGTAGTCAGGAAATCAGGCAGAGGTCAAAACCAGAGATGACAGTGAGGTACAAAAACAGCGGGCAGGAAAGTAGTCACAAAACAGGAAGGGGTCAAAACACAGGGATCAATATTCAGAACAGAACGAGAACCAGAAACAAGCAGGAATACAAAACCATATGTCAGTGACCAGCACACAGGAGGGGGAATTAGAAGGGTGTGGTGTCTTCCCATTGGCTGTAGCTGAAAGGTGATAACTTCAGTTGGAAGACACACACTACCACAGTCAACCAGTGGTACTGCAGGTCCCAGGGAAACCCAGACTAGGGGATGGGTGGAACCTGCACCCATCAGAGCCACTGGCACCGACTCTTCCCCTATCATCAGCATTGTCCGCAGCGGGAAAACGGCAGTGTCTGGTGACCGAAGCAGAAGTTGCAGGAGAGGACTCCGGTGGGGATGTGACAAGCACTTCTTTTATCCCACATTTGGTTGCTCCACTTTTCATTACAATTAACTTATCAGTAGTATCCATTATTTATTTTTTTAAAACAATTTTTAAAAACGGTTTATTTTAATAATTTTGCACAGCATTTTTTAGCTTGCTTGGTGCAATCATATTTTAATGGGGGTACCTCTATGGAATGTAAAATATGGTTCTGTAGGAATAAATCCTTTAAGTATAGGGTCTATTTTTAAAAAAGATACCAATATTTTTTGTAAATATTTTGGAAAGTCTGATTGCCCTTTACATATAAGTCTATGTTGCCTATGTGATCAATTGTATATATGGTTTACAATACGTTCATTGCGGTCACATATGAATAGACACAGACACAACACCAAGAATGGTTACTCAAAACAAAGCCTCTCACGTCATGTAACAAAACTTAACTTAACAAAAACGTTGATGTCATTAAGGTTACACCTCTTGAACAAATAGACAATGAAGCTTTGAACCGAAAACAATTAAACTCAAAAGAATCCTATTGGATATGGAAACTGCAGAGTTTGTATCCGAATGAATTAAATGATGTCATAGAGCAGGTGTAACATACAAATAAATTAGGTTCCTTTTTTTTCAGTATCCACTTACCAGGATATATTCACTCCTGTCTCTCAGTTTTAAATGAACAGTGCTTTCCGTAGCATTTGAGGTGCCTTAGGCTTCCACAGAAAATATACCAATAACAGAAAACAGCTTCTTGATCCAAATGCTGCTCAATTCATGGACCTCACATTGATAGAGTACTATATTAGAATTTTTATTGTTCATATGTATTTTTTTTTACAATGCTTTTACAATAAATGGTCTTAATGGCATCTACATTGTCTATCACTTTCTAATGATTCGCCATGGGAGCACCAATAGCCTGGATCCTAAATCTATAGTATTACCTGGCAGAACTCCACTGTGTTTGCTGCAGCAACCTCAGCTTGCTGCCCACGGTTTATACACAATTTAGTGTTCTGCCCCTCAGTTCAACCAGTTCAGGTGAGCAGCACACCTGTATTTACACTTACTCAATTTTATACTTGCCGACTATACTTAGGTGTACTGCATTTTTCTCCTTTCGTAATGTGGCAGTATGGTTATTTAGCTGATATCATCATACCCTCCCAAAACACCTGTTTTACTAAAGAAGGCCATTGCTATCAAGGAATTTCTAAGCCACAACCTTTTATGATTTGCATATCCTCTAATATGGCACATAGACTCGGGATGTCTTCACTTCTTGAGAATTCAAAGCTCTGCTTGGGAAAGAATGCAATATGCTAATAAAGCTTGTTGAAAGGCTGCAGCGTAGCCAGTCAACAAACCTTATTAGGCTATGTGCACACACTGCGTCTTTTTGACGCTGCGTTTTTGTGCATTTTTGGCCGCTAAAAACGCACAAAAACGCACCTGCGTCGAAAAAACGCGGCAAAAAACGCACGCATTTTGCCGCGATTTGGTGCGTTTTTTTGCTGTGTTTTGCTGCGTTTTTGCTCACTGCGTCTTTATGCGTTTTTTATCAGTGAACAAAAAAAAAAGGTCTGATGTCATTTCCTTCTTCAATGTGTTCTTCAGTCTCCACTAGTGTATGCAGAAGAGCAGACAGCTGCAGAACTACAAGGCTCAGCATATTTCATCCAATAGTGTATGCAGGAGAGCAGACAGCAGCTGCAGAACTACAAGGCTCAGCATGCTCCATCCAGGACTATATGCTTGAGGGAGAGTCAGGGGGAGCAGACCTACAAGGCTCAGCATCCTCCTTCCAGGACTGTATGCAGGATTTCTTTGCCCCCCCAAACAAAAAAAATGACGTGGGCTTCGCCATATTTTTGTATACTAGCCGGGTACAGCAGGCAGGTACGGGCTGCCCCCAACCCCCAGCTGCCTATTTGTACCCGGCTGGGAACCAAAAATATAGGGAAGCCCTTTTTTTAAATTATTTCATGAATTTCATGAAATAATTTAAAAAAAAAATGACGTGAGCTTCGCCCAATTTTTGAGTCCAGCCGGGTACAACTAGGCAACTGGGGATTGGAATCTACAGTGCAGGGTGCCCATGCTTTCTGGGCACCCCCGCTGTGAATTGCAGTCCCGCAGCCACCCCAGAAAATGGCGCTTTCATAGAAGCGCCATCTTCTGGCGCTCTATCCAACTCTTCCAGCTGCCCTGAAGCCGGGTGGCTAGCTAGGTAATAATGGGGTTAGGGCTAGCTGTATATTATCAGCTAGCCCTAAGCCCGAAATTCATGGTGTCACGCCAATATTAGACATGGCCACCATGAATTTCTAGTAAAGATAAAAAAAAAACACAACACAGAAAAATATTTTTATTAGAAATAAAACACAACACAATTAGTGACTCCATCTTTATTTAAATAAAGAACCCCCCCTCCGCAGTAATCCTGGGTTAGGGTCCCGCGCCGTCCAATCCGGATCCAATATCATCTGATCGGTTTGCTGGAAGGCAAAGCGATCAGATGATGTGTCAGGATCAAGTGCCTGAATCACATGACACAGCAGCTGATTGTATAAAAGCCGATTATACAATCAGCTGATGCATCGGTGCAAAAAAAAATAAAAAATATAATACTCACTTATGTGCTGATTACCGGCAGCTCCTGGAGCGATGGGGCGGGAGTCTGATCCCGTCCGATCGCTGCTGCAGCTGCCGGTAATCAGGGATGAAGTCTCCTGACGCATCCGCTGATACCGGCCGGGCGCCCGCGTCACCGCGATACTTACGATCACCTGATGCATCAGGTGATCCATCGCCAGGTCCTGCATCTATCGGAGGGTTCCCGGCCGTCTGCACACAGCCGGAGCGGGGGTGGCGATACCGTGAGAGGAGATGGGAGCGGGCATGGCACCGGGAGGCTGCAGACAGGTGAGTATAACTTTTTTTTTTTTTTTCTACTGTTAACTTTTGTTTTTGCAGCCGCTTCCACCTCCTGCCTGTACATGGCGCCGCACGGCAGCATACATGCACAGGACGGGAGGTGGACGCAGCGGTGACGGTACCGGGAGGATTCACGCTTCTGTATATACTGACAGAAGGAATCCTCTTCCTGTACACGTCACTTTACTACCCACCTCCTGCGTTTATAGCTGCGTTTTTGGTCTTAGAAACGCACTAAAACGCACCAAAACGCAGCTATTTGCGTTTCTCATTGCGTCTTTCAACATCCCATTGAACTCATTGGATGAAAAGCGCAGTGAAAAACGCGGGAATAATTGACATGCTGCGTTTTTGTGGTCACCACAAAAACGCAGCTGAAAAAAAACGCTGTGTGGGGACAGCAAAAATGAAAACTCATAGACTTTGCTGGGGAAGCAAAGTCATGCAGTTTTGAGGCCAAAACGCACCCGAAAAACGCGCAAAAACGCCGAGAAAAACGCACTGTGTGCACATAGCCTTACATGGGGAAAAAGCCTTTAAGCTGCTCTGCGCAACAAAGCAAAAAAAAAAAAACTTTTGTGGGCTTCTGCCTATTTTTGAAAACCAGCACAGATAAAGCAGACAGCTACGGGGTGCAGCCTCCAGCTGTGTGCTTTAGTTTGGTTGGTTATCAAAAGTAGAGGATGAGCCCATGACATTTTTTAAATTATATATTTAAATAAATTTAAATAATAGCGTGGAGTCCCATTTATTTTTTTTATAACCAGCCAAAGTAAAGCAGACAACTGGGGGCTGGTATTATCAGGCTGGGAAGATCCATGGTTATTTTGCCCTTCTCAGCCTAAAAATAGCAGCACGCAGCAATCCCTGAAGTGGCATCAATTCTGGCACATTTGTCTGGCTCTTCCCAATTGCCCTGGTGCTGTAGCAATCAGGGTAATACTGTTAGGGTGGATGTCAGCTATGAATTGACAGCTTGCATCAAACCTAGAAGTTAGTAATAGATAGGCATCTATCAAACACTCCCATTACTAACCAGGCAAGTGTAGAGTTAAAAACATACACACAGGAAAAAAAATTGTTTATTTGAAAAAAGACTCGTCCACACTGATTCGTTCACCATTTTATTAATTAAAAACAAATCCTCGAAGTTACAACATAATTTTAAATAACGGCTTGGGATCCCCTCTGTTTTTCATAATCAGCCAAGATAAATTAGACAGCTGAGGGTTGCAGCCTGCAGTGGTCTGCTTTACCTGAGCTGGTTATCAAAATAGGCAGAACCCCACATCATATTTAGTTCTCCTTATTTCCCTATCCACATTTCTTTACAGGGAAATTACAGTAGCTTCCTTTTGCAGCCCCCTAGACCTTACCATGACCATTTTACAGCCATTTTATAGCACAGAAGTTCAGGAAACCATTGACATATATGGAATTTGGAGTCCTGGGTCAAGTTCAGGTCAAGTTGGGTGCCTGAACCAAACTTTAACTAAAGTCCAGCCGAACCCAGCAAACCGGAACTTCCAAACTGATACATGCTGCCCCATCCACGTTGCAGTCAAGCATACCTGCCTCACCTCAATACTTATAACTCTCATTTAATATGATTGTTGCAGTACCGTTTTTCAAAAGTCTGCATTGGAACATTCCTCTTTTATTTTTCCTGGAAATATTTAATCGACAATTTGTAGTTTGTGTCCCTACACAATCTGACACTGTCAGCACTGATGGGAGAATGTCAAACTGCCTTATCAGTCATATGTCATTTTTCTTCATATTACTGTGTTGTATTCTTGCTTTAATGTCTAAATTTAAACCTAATATTTGGACCTTTAACTAAGTGCAAACTCTCCAAATAATCCTTACAAAAGTACTAAGCCTGTCAGCTCCTGTGCCAAAATGGCTGAATCACAAGACTTGCACAATCTGACACTTGGTGTAAGGATTGCTTTTTATCAGTAAAGTACAAAGTTTCTATACACGCTGGTGACTGCTGTAACAAAGGCAAAGGCTATGCTCATTTTTTTAAACCTGGTACTGTAAGACAGGGTCACGGGAAGTATAACTAAAGATGTTGTTTTTCTTAGATTAAATTTTTTGGTATGTTAGATTGTACAGATTTATAAATCATAAGCATGTGTTAAAACAAAAAAAAATATTATTTATGATTTTATGCCCTTTGACCATAAGAGTCTGATTTTATTATGAAGGTACATCAAAGATGTTTCATGATAATTTCATAGTAATGTATTAACTGTAGATATCCTTATCTTACTAAATAAATATCTTATTCATATAATATATATTTACAATTCCTTCACATTTTAAAGTCATTGTAAATTATTTGAATGGATAGAGAATTACCTTAAAGGTTCGTTCATACAAGCGTATGACATGGCTATCTGATGCTTTATTGGATAGCACTCGGACCAGTGCTATACTATGGGGAATTGCAGACTTGGCATGACAAATCAATAGCAGCATACCGTGAGTGCCTCTTTAAGTCTATGGGTGTGTATGAAACATTGGACTGCACTTGGAAGCCATCGCTTACCGTGGTTATCGCTCTCCCTCTTCAAAAAATGATTATTACCAACAATAAAGGGCTAACGTCTATCATTTCACTTAAATATCCTGCATTAAGCCCATAATGAATTAATCTGTGCATTTATTAGTGCTTTTCTATTTTAACCTAACAATTTTTTCATGTGTGCAAGAACTTAAAAGGCAGCAATCCTCAATAGTATTGGTCTACTAATGTCATTTAATAACAGCATCTATGTATATATTCTCAATACTATAGGATTACTGCCTATACAGTCACACACACATCACGGGATTGCTATTATATCCACTCAAACACAGCAGTCATATATGTCATTTTAAGTCCTTCAACATGTGGGAGATGTTCAAAGGAAGGATGATAAACCTGCGGCCAAGCATGTGCGGTCAGAACATGGTGGTGAAGCTAAATGCTTGAGTTCTCAAGACATTGAAATTGTGCATCTTCTGCTAGAAACAAAAACTTTGATAAAAGGGTAGGTGTAGGGCTGGTCCCCCCATCTACCTGCCAGTACAGACAAGACACAATTTCTATACTCATCTTGGGGTCTTGATAATTAAAAACATTTCAGGCAGACAGCAGGACAGTGGCATCAATTGCCTTCCTCTAATTTCCCCATAGTGTTTTTGCACAGCAGTGAGGTATGGTCCATGCAACACACAGGATGTGGCCTGCATTTCCATTTTAATAATCAAGAGGTGGATGAGTGACAGAATTAGACCTCTTGCTCCCAAGCCCATGCCACTACAGACAAGACACAACTTCGAAACCAATCTTGGAGTTTTGATATTAAAAACATTTCAGTCATACATCTGAACAGTAGCATTAATTGCTCCCCCCACCCCCCATTTTCCCATAGTGTCTTTGCACAGCAGTGAGGTATGGTCCATGCAACACACAGGATGTGGCCTGGCATTTGTATTTTAAAAATCAAGAGGTGGATGAGTGACAAGATTAGGCCTCTTGCTACCCCAACCCTGCCAGTACAGAGAAGACACAACTTGGAGACCCATTGTAAAGCCTGATTGTAGCCACAGACTCAGACTGGCTGTAAGGGGAGTCTAGAGAAAAGCCACTCACAAAGCAGGACCCCAAGAACTCTGCAACCCTTTAACCCCTATACAGGGATTCGGAATTACACAGAGCCCCAGAGATTACTACCTGTGGTAGGCTGTAGTCCGTGGTCGTCAGGCTGGGTCAAAAACCAGGAGATGCTAAACAGGAACAGAATCGGCAGGCAAGGGCGTAGTGAGGAGACAAAGCAGAGGTCAAATCCGGAACTGGCAGCAAGGTACAAAAACGACAGGCAGGAGGGTAGTCAAACAACAAGCAAAGGTCAGTGCACAGAAATCAAAATACAAACAGCACATGGGCCAGGAGTACAGAACTATCTCTGGCAGTGGTCATGTGACAGGAGGGGGAATAAGAAGGGTGTGGTGTCTTCCCATTGGCTGCAGGTGAATGTTGGCAACTTCAGCTGGAAGACACATGCCACCTACAGTCAGCCAGTGATACTGCAGGTTCCAGGGAAACCCAGCCTAGTGGATGAGCGGAGCCTGTGCCCTGCAGAGCCATGGGCACCAACTCCTCACCCATCATCAGCACTATCCATGGTGGGAACATGGAGAGAGGGGAGCCAGCACGATCTGAAAATGGCATGCATTATATAAAAAGTGCAAATTCACAGATTTATTCCAACTGTATTGTAATATAATTGAGATTTTTAGCAAATAATTGATCAATTCTTTGAGCCACCCCTGCCAACGTCACGGCAAATCTCAATAGGGGGGTCCTACACTATATTCTGTATTTCATGTGCCATGCGGCCTCCTAGATAAAGTTAAAAGCAGAACCATAATGGAGCACACATACCTGTATATATAACCGCTTCTATGTTGCAAAAGAGGCAATTGTGGATAGAGGCCAGCCCAGGTCCCAGCATGTGGAGCAAGCTCTACACATACCAGGACTATATCAGAACTGACCCTCCCAGTGCCAGACAGCAACCATTGATAAAGGCGGACCAGATCCAAGTATGGTGCTTAATTAGCAATACCTGTGGAAAGGGTGAGGCAACTGAATGTGAACAGCTACCAACAGGAGGAATATATTGCAAACCAAGATCAGGCATGCATAGCATTGTGGTGACCAGCCACCAGACATTTGTAGCATAACTATAACCAAACAGAGAGAGAGGGGAGCCAGCACGATCTGAAAATGGCATGCATCATATAAAAAATGCAAATTCACAGATTTATTCCAACTGTACTGTAATATAATTGAGATTTTTAGCAAATAATTGATCAATTCTTTGAGCCACCCCTGCCAACGTCACGGCAAATCTCAATAGGGGGGTCCTACACTATATTCTGTATTTCATGTGCCATGCGGCCTCCTAGATAAAGTTAAAAGCAGAACCATAATGGAGCACACATACCTGTAACCTGTATATATAACCGCTTTTATGTTGCAAAAGAGGCAATTGTGGATAGAGGCCAGCCCAGGTCCCAGCATGTGGAGCAAGCTCTACACATACCAGGACTATATCAGAACTGACCCTCCCAGTGCCAGACAGCAACCATTGATAAAGGCGGACCAGATCCAAGTATGGTGCGTAATTAGCAATACCTGTGGAAAGGGTGAGGCAACTGAATGTGAACAGCTACCAACAGGAGGAATATATTGCAAACCAAGATCAGGCATGCATAGCATAGTGGTGACCAGCCACCAGATATTTGTAGCATAACTACAACCAAACAGAGAGAGAGGGGAGCCAGCACAATCTGAAAATGGCATGCATTATATAAAAAGTGCAAATTCACAGATTTATTCCAACTGTATTGTAATATAATTGAGATTTTTAGCAAATAATTGATCAATTCTTTGAGCCACCCCTGCCAACATCACGGCAAATCTCAATAGGGGGGTCCTACACTATATTCTGTATTTCATGTGCCATGCGGCCTCCTAGATAAAGTTAAAAGCAGAACCATAATGGAGCACACATACCTGTAACCTGTATATATAACCGCTTCTATGTTGCAAAAGAGGCAATTGTGGATAGAGGCCAGCCCAGGTCCCAGCATGTGGAGCAAGCTCTACACATACCAGGACTATATCAGAACTGACCCTCCCAGTGCCAGACAGCAACCATTGATAAAGGCGGACCAGATCCAAGTATGGTGCTTAATTTATATATCTATAGATATAGTCCTGGTAGGTGTAGAGCTTGCTCCACATACTGGGACCTGGTCTGGCCTCTATCCATAATTGCCTCTTTTGCAACATGGAAGCGGCTATATACAGGTTACAGGTATGTGTGCTCCATTATGGTTCTGCTTTTAACTTTATCTAGGAGGCCGCATGCCACATGAAATACATAATATAGGTTAGGACCCCCCTATTGAGATTTGTCGTGACGTTGGCAGGGGTGGCTCAAAGAATTGATCAATTATTTGCTAAAAATCTCATTTTTTTATTATAGTACAGTTGCAATAAATCTATGAATTTGCACTTTTTATATGATGCATGCCAATTTCAGATCATGGTGGCTCCTTTTTTCCTTCCTTTTTTTCCATGGTGGGAACATGGCGTCGTCTGGCGATCGGAGCAGAAGTCGCAGGAGCGGACTCCGGTGGGGACGTGACACCCATCTTAGAATCTTGATATTTTAAAACATTTAAGGCAGACAGCACTACAGTGGCATCGACCGCCACAACATGGATATATGGGATCGGTCCTGTAAAAAGGCCTGAACCAGCATTTCTACCTTCAACAGACACAGGAAGATGACAGAAAGGCGTAGTCCTCTTCCTTTCAGAACCCTAGCATTAGAGACAAAAGTCAATTTGTAGACCCTACTTGGAGTCTCCACATGTCTAAAAATTAAAGTCAGACAACAGGAAAAGTGGCAACAATTGGCACATACTACAAATAGTCGAATGATGAAACATGGATGCTTAGGACCAGTTCTGTAAGAAGGCCTGAACCAACATTTCTACCTTCACAAGAGACAGCAAGATGACAGACAGGTGCAGGGCTGTTGCTCCCAGAACCCTGGCACTACACCATCGCTGATCTGCACAGTCTGTGACTGGGGTGGCAAAGTCATTGGACATCCACGACTTGTTCATCTTTAGGAAAGTTAGGCAGTTTACGCTTTCAGGGGACAACTGGATGCGCTTATCTGACAATATACCATAAGCAGCGCTGAAGACACATTCTGAGAGAACAATGACTGCTGGGCAGGTCAAAACATCCAAGGAATGACTGATGAGCTCAGGCGACTCTTCCATTTTTGAAGATCAAAATGCAAAAGGGTCCAATGCCCCCCTTATGGCTTCGATATTGAGCTCTAGATACTCCTATGTGTAAGACTTCTACTCTGTTCTGCTGGTGCATGCCAAACCTCACAGAAATTGCTTCTGGTACTTGAACTGCTGCTGCTTATGTTTTTATACCACCTTATGGGCAGAGGATGTGAATCAGGCTTTTTCTACAAATGAACTTCCTATAGACAAGACTATTCCCTCATTATCTCTGTAAAGATCTTAATTGTTACAAAAATAACATCAGGCCTTAGTTGGAAATTCAGGGACTGAAGAATTATCTTAGAAAAAGAAAAAGATTTTCAGCTCACCCCTCTTCACTCCTGGATCCACTGCCAACGCTCGGAAAACGCACTGGCCTGGGCGGGAAGCAACAAAATCGAAGGAAAAAAATCTAGCATCTCATGGAGAACAGGAATAGATTAAAAAATAAAAATTTTATTTAGTCCGTTAAAAATGTTGTGACCATATACAACACATGGGGGAGGGGGCACAAGAAAAACACAAGGACCGTAGTGGGGACTATCCAATTATCTTAAACATCATATTGTCACTAAGGGTTTGCAAATTAATATCCAACCTTCACCAAGGGCAGCTTCTTAACAACCTCTGACTTTGTTGCATAAAGAATCTATCGATTCCTATTTGAGGTTTATGTACTTTTGTTGGAAGAGAAAAAAAGCAATTTGCCGATTCCACAAAGACCCTCAATAACAATATTGAAAATATTCTTTGCCATAAGAGGGATCCTGATTTTGTGAAACGTGAAAATATATGACAGACATCAATAGAATGTTTCCAAACCACACTAAAAGAATGTAAGCACTCTCAATTTGTTGGGGATTTTACTGATTTTATGTTTAATCTTTCTTTATTAAAGTAAACAAGAGAATTTACAGGAAGAAAAAAATAAAGAAGATTCAAATACGTGATTACTTCATGTCAACTTACAGAGAAGAGTATAAGCCACATCCTAACTAACACACCTTCTCTTACTAACTATCATAAGGCACGCATATGACATGTAACCACCTTTTATAATACAGACAATCTCCTTCCAAAGGAGAACTACACCTCAAACAAAGCGAGGCTACTGCCGAAAACAAAAGAAAGAGGAAAACATTTGAAGATTTAACAAGAACCAGAGAGAAAGGAAAGTAGCAAGGGGGAAAGATAAGGAAAAGAAGAGAAGGAAAAGGGGGAGAGAAGAGCAACAGAAAGAGAGGGAGGGAAGGCATGGTACTTCCCCAGTAGTCAGGTCGCTACATTGGACTAACGTAACACACGTCATGCGTTACCATTAAGGTTCTGAAATGGTAGTAAATCAAGAGTTAGGGTCCAGGGTGTCCAGATCCTAAGAAATTTATCTACTGAGTCATTGGTTTCTGCCGTTAGGGACTCCATCCTGTGGATGATGGCCATCTCCGCATACCACTCCCTCACAGATGGCACCCCAGTCGATCTCCAGTATCTCGGGATCACCATGCGTGCCGCCATAAGACAGTATCTCAGAAGGCCCCATTTCTGTGATTTAAGCGATCCCGGGAGAATTGAAAGCAGCGCCATCTGAGGGGAACCCACCAACTGCTCTCCGCAAATCACAGAGTATGTTTTGAACACGGACTTCCAGAAAGGTTGTATCAATGGGCAGTCCCACCAGATATGCAGCATTGTCCCCTTGGGGATTTTACTGATTTTAAAAACATTAAGGTGTGTCAATTTATTGATACATCTTAGACAGACCAGAGGTATAGATATATATAGGTATAGATATAGTGAGTAGAGTTGAGCACGGTTCGTGGTTCTCCAGTTCGCGGTTCGAGTGATTTTGGGGGCTGTTCTAGATCGAACTAGAACTCAAGCTTTTTGCTAAAGCTCGATAGTTCTAGTTACGTTCGAGAATGGTTCTCGCAGCAAAAAGCCAAGCTAATTACTAGCTGGCTTTCCGCTGTAATAGCGTAAGTCACTCTGTGACTCACACTATTATGAAATTTCAGCGTATAGTGTGCGGAAACAGCACATTCAGATCACTGCTGCTGGGATAATGGCGATTGCCATTTTTTTTTTTTTCCTTGTCTTCCTTCCCTAAGCGCGCGCGTGTAGTGGGGCGGGCCAGCATGTCAGCCAATCCCAGACACACACACAGCTAAGTGGACTTTTAGCCAGAGAAGCAACGGCATGTGTGATAGGATGTCCATGTCACATGTCCCTGCATTATAAAAACGGGTATCTGCCCATCAGGACGGCATTATCTGCCTTTTGCGTCTGGGTGTCAGTCACTGCAGGTGCAGCTCCTGTCTCCGATACTGCTGTGTACGCTCTACACACAGCGCTATACAGAATAGGGATAGAAGTTTCTTTTAGCCCTTGTAAGGGCTAATAACAGCAGGCTCAGAGCCATAGGTGACAGTCAGGTCCGTGGAAACTGATTTTAACAGCTACAGATAAGAGCATCTGTGTAGCTAAGGTCAGGGACTTCCTCGCTGCATTTCACCATTAGGAGGGATATAAAGTGAGGCTTCCTTTCCTCTACACAGACCCACAACCGTGCCACTGTACTCTCCAGCCCTTTGCACACTCAAGCTCATTTTTACTAAGCCATTATACCAGCAAACACTGAGGATGCTTAGTGGTATCCTAAAAGTGGCTGTTTGACTTCCATTATTGACCCACTGGTGCAAATCTATTTGCAGAACCACTGCATTGCACACTGAAACTCATTGTTACTAAGCCATTCTAATAGCAAACTATGCTGCCAGTTTAAGGGCCGTAGTTGCATTGTCTGGGATAGTTATTGTTGTTTATTCTGCTGTTAATAAAGCTAGACCACCGCTGCAATTTACACCACCTCTCAATTTTTACCACCACATTTTAAGTGCACAATCTTGTTGCAATCAAAATGAGTGGCAAAATGACAGATGCTGGTGGAAAGGGGAAGAGGCGTGTTGGAAACGGAAAAAAAGGGTTTGTCCGTGGGGAAGGTGGCAAAGCTCCATTAACATCTGCTGAAGATAGACCATCTTCCAGCAAAAGTAAGATGTCTACTACTTACCGTGGACAATCCGATGTGCTCCCTTTTATATGGACACGAACAACTGGAACAAAGGTAGATGATGGCCAAAAAAAGAAAATGCTTAAATGGATCTCAAGTGGTCCAACAAGTGCCCTCTCCGCCACCTCAACTACCGCATCCAAGAAACACCAGTCCTCTGAGTTGTCATCCCAATCACACTTGCTTTCTCCCAGCTCTGAAGTCTCCATCCGCCCTGCACAGTATGGTGGAACTGAGATGGCTGAGTCTGCAGATCTGTTCAGTCACACAATAGCCTGGGAATCAGAGGTCTGCTCCCAAGCTACAGTGAGTACAGACCAGGAAATGGTCTGCAGTGATGCCCAGAACCTTTGTGACTCTGATTCAGGCCATGAGGACCAAGTTTCTGAGCATAATGTTGACCCTTATTCCCAAACTGTAACACCTGTTGTTATAGACAATGAGGAACATACTGATGACGATGAGACGCAGATACCAGATTGGGATGACAACTTAAATATTGGTTCACGTCAGGAAGAGGCTCGGTCTGAGGATGAGGGGAGTGCAAACACAATGCTTGATAAGGATGTTATAGATCCCACCTACTGTCAACCCACAGTCAGGCCCTCGAGGAGGTCAACAGAGGCGGTGGAGGAGGAAGCTACTGACGACGAAGTTACCTTGCGCCTTCCTGGACAGACGAGTAGTACTGCTAGCATGTCTACAACTGCATCCTCAGCCACCACTCTGCCTCTGAGCACTAGTCGGGGGGGCTCAGCAGGTCGCATGCCCTCTAAGCCTTGCCTAGCCTGGACCTTTTTGACATAGGAAAAGATCGCCCAAATCATGTGATATGTAAAATTTGTCGTGATTCTGTTAGTAGAGGGCAAAACCTCAGGAGTTTGACAACTTCTTCCATGAATCGTCACATGAATAAATATCATATGTCCCAGTGGGAAGCTCATCGTGCTGCAATGCGGTCTAGCGGAGTGAACCATCCACCGCCTGCCCCTTCAAGTGCATCCACGCGCTCTTCATCTTCTAGGACTGTGGGGACAGCTGTAACACCTGGTTTTCCACGCACAACTTCCACCACTGTAACTGCAACAGGCAGCTTGCTTGGTAGGTCGTCATTTGGTTTGGAAAAGGAAACAAGTGCGTGTGTACAGCTCTCTCAGACATCGATAGCATCAACGTTGGATGAAGGCAACATCATGTCTACGCCTGCACTTTCCTCACAAACCTGCATTTTTTCAGGGACACCCTACTCACCACCGTCTACACACACAGCAGCCAGATCTCTGTCCCTCAGATGTGGACAAATAAAAGGCCATATCCTGCGACCCATGACAAAGCTAAGAGGTTGACTTTATCCCTCTGTAAGCTCTTGGCTACCGAAATGCTGCCTTTCCGCCTGGTGGACACACAGGATTTTAGAGACCTTATGTCTGTCGCTGTGCCCCAGTACCAGATGCCCAGTCGCTACTACTTCTCTAAGAAAGGTGTGCCTGCGCTACACCAGCATGTCGCACACAACATCACCGCTTCCTTGAGAAATTTTGTGTGTGAATGGGTGCATTTCACCACCGATACTTGGACCAGTAAGCATGGACAGGGACATTACATGTTGCTGACTGGGCACTGGGTAACTATGGTGATAGATGGTGAAGGGTCTGCTGCACAAGTCTTGCCATCCCCACGACTTGTGTGTCAATCCTCTGTCTGTCCAAGTTCAGCCACTGCTTCTGCCTCCTCCACCTCGTCTGGGTCCTCCACCTCCGCCTTAAGTCTGCCTGGTCAGGCCACCAGCGTTCTAACTGCACAGAAGGAATCACGCACCCCTCATTACTATGCTGGCAGCAGTGCGCAACGGCATCAGGTGGTCTTTAGCTTGAAATGTCTTGGAAATAAGAGTCACACAGCGGCTGAGTTGTGGTCAGCTCTGGAGACTGAGTTTGGTAAATGGTTGTCTCCACTCAACCTGCAGCCTGGTAAGGCCGTGTGCGACAATGCTGCAAACCTGGGTGCGGCCCTTCGCCTGGGCAAGGTGACACACGTGCCTTGTATGGCTCACGTGTTGAACCTTGTAGTCCAGCAATTTTTAACACACTATCCCGGCCTAGATGGCCTTCTGAACAGGGCACGAAAACTGTCTGCTCACTTCTGCCATTCAACCACCACTTCTGAGCAACTTGGATCGCTCCAGAAGTTTTTCGGCCTGCCGGTTCATCGCCTGAAATGCGATGTGGCGACACGCTGGAATTCGACTCTCCACATGTTACAGCGACTGTGACAGCACCGTTGAGCCCTGGTGCAATACGTCATGACGTATAGCCTGGGCCAACGAGATGCAGAGGTGGGGCAGATCACCCTGATGGAGTGGTCTCAGATCAAGGACCTATGCACCCTTCTGCACAGTTTCGACATGGCGACGAATATGTTTAGCGCTGACAATGCCATTATCAGCATGACAATTCCAGTCATTTACATGCTGGAGCACACGCTAAACACTATTCGTAGTCAGGGGGTGGTACAACAGGAAGGGGAGGAACTACAGGAGGATTCATATGCACAAGAGACAACAACATCACCAAGGTCCAGACGTTCATCATCACCAACGCGGCAGGCATGGGACCATGGGGGACAGGGATCAACAAGGTTGCATGGTAGCAGGCGAAATGTTGAGGAAGGTGCAGGAGAACATGAAGAAATGGAGGACGAACTGTCCATGGACATGGAAGACTCAGCAGATGAGGGAGACCTTGGTCAAATTTCAGTTGAAAGAGGTTGGGGGGAGATGTCAGAGGAAGAAAGAACGATTAGCACCTCTATGCCACAAACACAGCGTGTACTTGGTCTTCATGGCTGCGCAAGACACATGAGCGCCTTCTTGCTGCACTACCTCCAACATGACCCTCGTATTGTCAAAATTAGAAGTGATGATGACTACTGGCTTGCCACACTATTAGATCCCCGGTACAAGTCCAAATTTTGTGACATAATTCCAGCCATAGAAAGGGACGCACGTATGCAGGAGTATCAGCAAAAGCTGTTACTCGAGCTTAGCTCGGCTTTTCCACCAAACAACCCTGGTGCAGGAATTGAATCTCACAGTTGTAACTTGACAAACATGGGACGGTCTCGTCATCTTCAACAGTCTACCCGTACCAGCAGCACCGTATCTGGTGCTGGTAACAGCAATTTTATTGAATCTTTTCATAATTTTTTTAGACCATCCTTTGCAAGGCCACCAGAGACAACAAGTCTGACACATAGTCAACGGATGGAGAGGATGATACAAGAGTATCTCCAAATGAACATCGATGCCATGACTTTGCAAATGGAGCCTTGCTCATTTTGGGCTTCAAATCTTGAAAAATGGCCAGAGCTCTCCACTTACGCCTTGGAGATTTTGTCGTGTCCAGCTGCCAGCGTTGTCTCTGAACGTGTCTTCAGTGCTGCTGGGTGTGTGCTGACAGATAAGTGCACGCGTCTGTCCAGTGACAATGTGGACAGACTAACGTTCATCAAAATGAACAAGTCATGGATCCACAAGGAATTTACTACCCCTTTGTCATCCTGGGGAGAGTAAATGCTTGTGGATTTGGAATGCTCTTGATGCAAATCTACCTGTGAAGTGTACAACTGGGGCACAAGTGCTGCCATTGAAGGGGTGGGAGTGTGTGGGGCCCAATTTTTGGAAAAAAGGGAGACTCCGCTTGGAGTAACCCTTGCTTACAGTGTTTTTAAAAATGATCCAAGATGAACAGAGCTGGGATCAGGAAAGACTTTGCTACCTACCCCGGGGTCATCCTGGGAACGGTTAAGTATGGTGTATTTTTTAATGTGCTTGATGCAAATCTAGCTGTGAAGTGTACAACTGGGGCACAAGTGCTGCCACTGAAGGGGTGGGTGTGTGTGTGGCCCAATTTTTGGAAAAAAGGGAGACTCCGCTTGGAGTAACCTTGCGGTGTTTTATATGATTTTAGAAGGGCATGCCATGCCTATATCTGTGTCTCATCCTCTTTTCCTTGTAACGCTGTTTTGTTTTTGCATGAGAATTTGTTCTTGTCACTTTCCCATGTGTTTGTGTTGTGTTGTGAGTTGTTTGTCACCTTTTGGACACCTTTGAGGGTGTTTTCTAGGTGTTTTTATGTATTTGTGATTGCCTCCCATTGTTTCCTATGCGGTTCGAGTGGTTCGCCGAACCGGTTTGCCGAACCGAACTCGAACGAAACCTCCGTTCGGCGAACCGAACTCGAGCCGAACCACGGCCGGTTCGCTCATCTCTAATAGTGAGGGCTGAGGAAACAAGGCAAACAAAGGGAGGTTTATGGAAATCATCAAAAACCTTCTTTTTCATCGCCAGGTGTCTCAGCATCTTTTTTAGAGCAGAAAACATTGGAGTATTATTTCCTGCAGAAACAAGTACCACAAATCAGAGGCAGATTCTGAACTTATTGGGTCAGGCTCTGTCTCGGGAAGAATATAGGATTTTGTTGAAGGGGTTAAATTTCGGGCTGACTAATTATTTTGACTGTTTTAGGTGTGTTAAAGATATTAATCTTTTTGGACACAAACTAAAATGGAAATTATTTTTTCAACAACATACTAAAGAACAATGTAGAGTACAGTGGAACCTTGCTTAACGAGAACAATCCGTTCTGGGACTGTGCTTGTTAACCAAGTTACTCATTCAGCAAAGCAAGATTTCCCATAGGAAATCATTGCAATGCAGACGATTCGTTCCATAACGTGTTAAATGTCCCATCCTGGTCTCCTATTCTGTCATTCCACACATGCACAAACACACACAAACACGTACAAACACACACAAACTCACACAAACACACACAAACACACAAGCACGCACGCACACGCACATATTATATGCTCACCTTACCTTCCGTTGCATCGCCGGTCTCCTGGGATTTGCTGTTCTCTGGTACGGGGCCGGGCTGTGTATCAGGTTACCATAACGATGAGGGAGGAACTTTCGCGTCGTCGCTATGGATGCCGATGCACAGCCTGGAGTGGAGCGGAGCGGCGAACTACAGGACCCAGGAGGCCGGCGATGAAACGGAAGGTACACTATATTATATTATATTATATGCTCACCTTACCTTCTGTTCCATCGCGGGCCTCCTGGGTCTTGTAGTGCGCCGCGAGGACGTCGCGATGTAGCCGGGAACTACAAGAACCATGAGGCCGGCGGTGGAACGGAAGGTAAGGTGAGCATAATACTGTATGTGCGTGCGTGCGTGTGTGTTTGTGTGTGTTTGTGCGTACATGTGTGTGTTTGTGCATGCATGTATGTGTTTGTGTGGACTGCAAGAGCGGGTTAGAGCACGGTGGATGTACGGAACCGGAAGTGTGTGCGGTGAGCATTTTGCTCGTACAGCAAAGCTTTCTCGTAAATCGAGTTTCAAATTTACAGAAAGCTTTGCTTGGTAAGCAAAATTCTCGTTAAGTGGGTTACTCGTTAAGCGAGGTTCCACTGTACTTGGTATCCTGGAGGAGGAGCTGGAGTGCTATCAAACACTCACTGAACTCTTGAGGGAAGGTACTAGGGATCGAGGATTGGGTCCATTTACAGAACTTAAGAGACCTAACACCAAGACCCCCCCAAATCAACACCAGGCATTATGTACAGGAGGGGACATTGGGGACAGATTGGTACAAAGCTTTTATCAGTGGCCACGACAGGCAGGGACATGGCTAGATAGGAGAATCTGTGGCTTTTTTAAATGTTGGGATTGCTGTACCTGTAACTGGATGGATCAATGCAAGATCTTTAAGAGCTCGGCAATGGGAAAACCTATTTTCTAAGAGACTTTGGCAACTGTAAGACATCGGGGATAGTCTACAGGGCAACTTGCACTTGCCCTCTAGACTACATTGGTAAGACTATACGTAAGTTGAGCAATGGGTGGTTGAGCACTTGGTAGATATACGCAATGGGAGGGATACTACCATTGCGCGCCATATCAACTCCGTACATAAGGGCAAGATCAAGCAAATTCGGTTTTCTATGATGGAATATGTTAAACCCAACAAAAGAGGGGGTACTTTTGATAGGATCCTGTTACAAAGAGAAGCTGAGTGGATCCATAGCATGGTATCGCTGTCTCCTAGGGGGTTAAATGAGCAATTGTCATTTTCCTGCTTTCTTCCCATTAGGTAATGACTGGGTACCAGGAGATTATGAGCTATTACTATACTCATAGACCAACCCCTTTTAATTTGGAGTTGACTTATATTTATGAGTTCTTATTAGTGTTGAGTGGACCCGGACCTTAAAAATCCGGATCCGCGCGGTTTGAGCGGCAGATCCTAGTCCGACCCGGACGCGGGATTACGTGTGCACGATCCGGATTCGGCAATTTTCTCTCTCTCTCTCTCTCAATCAATCAATATAGACATTTTTCCTAGTTGGTGCAAGTATAGAAAATTTTGTATTGACATTGTTATCTGTATGATGTGCTGTGGCATTGGGTGTAAATGTGTTATACTGCCATGTTCTCCTATGGGATTTGTTGCCTCTCGATGAACCGTGAATACGTGGAAACGTGTCAAGGAGAATGAGGCGACTACATACTACTTATACGGCTTCCCATGCACATGCACAGCCATCTTATGTGACGATAATGGGATTTTAATAATGGGTGGACTTCCATCATTTCTTAGGTTGCTGTTGTTATGTGAGACAAAGAAAAGGAAAAAAGAGAGAAGTCTCTCATGAAGCTTTTAAATGAACTTTGTGAGTATGAGGGAGGGATAGCCATCGTGGAATGGGGGTGCCACGATGGGGTGTATCTCCTCCGTTGGTATGTAGGGTGGTGCAGGGGTAGGGCTGTACTAGTTTAATAAAAAATCTTGGGCTCATATCCCCTGTATACTCTGTTTTTCCCTGATATGTTTATTCTTCTATTACATTTCTATCACAAAAATCATTTTAAGATGGTCTAAAAGCTTGTTTCAATACTCCAGGGAGGAAGCATGTTGCTTAATTTACTCTTGTACTGTGGAGCTAACAGAGTGGCAACTTAGTAGTAAGCACTATTTCGAATCCTAACAATACGGACATCATGTTACAGATAGTGAAGCAAGAAGGTGCTCATGTGTCGGACGCTTCTATGAGGTCCAAGTCCATGTTGTGTTGGTGGCGGGGTAATGCTTAAGCTTACCTCCTCCATCCCTTCCCACTATCAATGGACATCAGAGACAGGATCAATATCTTCTTCATCTCATGAGTTTTCTATGCCCATCACCTCTTCTTCCTCCTTTTGTTCCTTGGCTCCTGCACCTTCACTACCAGTTTGTCTGTTACCATGAGCCTGCCTTGATTGATGAACTCCACCCTGCCATAACACCCGCTTGTGCGACGACTGTTCTTACCTTGCAGGAAATGGTATCCCTTCCTTATCCTCCTCTGATTCCTCCTCTTCCTCTGGGACCACCACCTCCTCCCGCAGACTATCCAAAGTGTGCTCCAACATGTAGATGACATGTAGATGTAGATGACCAGAATAGTGATGCTGATAACGGCATTGTCAGTGCTAACTATCTTTGTAGCCATTTCAAAACTGTGTAAGATGGTGCAGAGGTTCTTCATCTTCTTCAGCAATTATAATTTGCCCCATATCTGGACTGCGGTGTCCCAGGCTATGTATCATGGCATAGTGTACCAGGCTCGTTTCTGCTGCCACAGTCACTGCAACATGTGCAGAGTGGAATTCTACCATGTTGGCACATCGCATATCAACCGGATAACTGGTAGGCCGAAAGATCTTTGTAGCTTTGCAAGTCGATTAGCCGCGGGGTGTGAACAGCGAAAGTGAGCACACAGTCACCATGCCTTCTGCAGCAGTGCGTTCAGGCCGGAATAGTGGGCAAGAAATTGCTGTACAACCAAGTTGAGGATGTGAGCCATGCAAGGCACATGTGTGATGTCCACCACCAGGTTTGCACTGTTATCGCACACGGCCTTCCCTAGCTCCAGGTTCAGTGAAGACAATCATTGATCAAACTAGAATCAAACTAGAGCTGCATAGTGGTCCACAACACTGCAGATCTCTCCAATACATATTAATTTCAGCACTGCCTGATTGTGTTGAGCCCTGGCTGAGCTGTACAGAAGTGGTGGGGATTCTCTATGCACTCTTGGAACGTGTGTTACATTAAGGACGAGGTTGATGGCGCAGGTGGGGGCGGAAGAGGAGTTGGAGGAAGCAGAGGCAGTGGAGGAAGTGGTAGATCCAGAGGTTTGTTCCGCAAGCTTTGGGGATTTCAAGACATTGGAAACAGACCCTTCCCTGGCAGCCACCAGAGTAACCCAGTGTCCAGTCAGTGAGATGCAACGCCCCTGGCCATGCTTGATCATCCACGTGTCAGTGTTGAAATGCACCCTGGGAAACACAGATTTTTTTCAAGCTAAAGGTAATGATGTCTGTGACATGATGGTGTAGATCAGGCACAGCTTTATTAGAGAAGTAATGGTGACTGAGCAACTGGTACTGGAGGACTGAAACTTCCATCAAGTTTCAGAAACTCTCTGTATCCACCAAGCGGAAAGGCAGCATTTCTGTGGCCAACAGTTTAGATATGGTGAAGTTCAAGCTCTTCATTTTGGCATGTATTGGAGGAAATGATCTTTTACATGATCAAAACTTCAGAATTGAGAGCTGGCTGATGTACTGAGAGAAGGTGGAGTAGGGTGTACACGACCAACCGGTGGAATGTGAGGGAGATGTAGGTGGAGATGTAATGGAGGATTGAGAAACAAGAGGTGTGCTCAATGTATCACATGGTCAAAAACACCAGGCATGGACACTTCTATAGCAGCTAATGGGCTTTCACTCAAACCGACTGTAGCAGGTAAACAATTGGAGGTTCTGCGGCCAGATACTTGTGTGAGAATAGTTTGACGGTGACGCAGGGGAAGGAAGAAGCAACGAACATGGTTGATTTGGTGGCCGGTGGTTTGGTAGGCCCGGTAGTCCACATTTTACTGCAGTAAGATCCCCACAGTAAAGCATGTTGGTTGCGCATGTGCCGGTTCATGCATGTAGTAGTCAAATTATTTAAATATTTGCCTCTACTGAGACATTGTTTACAATTTTGGCAAATAACGAAAGTTTGGTCATCCTTTGCGGTCTCAAAAAAAGCCCAGATTAGGCAACCTTTACTGCAAACTGGAGACCCACGACCGCTAGTGGCAACAGCCAGAGTTGTGGTTGAGGATGCAGTGCTTCTCATGGTTTCATCACTAAGTGTTTGTGTGGGAATTGCCTCCTCATCTTCTTCGTACTCCTCATCTGCTGAGCTACTCAGCTGGGTGCCTCTGGGTTCACACCAACTGTGATCTACAACTTCATCATCATGTTCTCCCACTCCTCCTCTTCCTGACCTGACATCACAGAATAGTATGCATGCACCTCAGGTATCTGAGTCTCATCATCATCATCTCCATCCCCAGGGGTTAATGTCAGTTGATGAGGGTCAGGATCCTGCTCAGACCCTACTTCGACTGGGCCAGGATCCAACTGATAAAGATTTTGGGTATTGGTGCAGATGCTTTCCTCCTTTTGAGTGTGAGAATCTTTGGAGCAGACCTCTGATGCCTATGGGATAGCATGTGTGATTAGCTCTGTAGACTCACCCATATGTGGTTCCCCACAGTCAGTTTGGCAGTTGCAAATTTGTGACGTGGGGGGTAAACAAGTGTAATTTGGGTGGCAGCTCTAAAGAATGAACTGCGTGTGATGTTGAGGTACAGGAGAGAGAAGAAAAAGCCACTTGATGCAGCGCTTGCTATCCACTCTAGCACATGCTGTTTCTCACCCTCATTTCCAAGTTGAAGCAGTGTGTGGCTGCCAAAGAAATCTAGTTCAGTAGGATGTCCAGTAACAGAAGTTGTTCTCATTTCTCTTGTGATAGATTGAGATGGCGTTTGTGCAGTAGAGCTTGGACTAACATTAGAACGTCCCACACATACACCTCAAACACCCTGTCTATTCACACTTCCACCACAACCTTGTCTTGACTTGCTACTCGTGGTTGATGTACCCTTCCCCTTTCAAACAGATGTTCGCAACTCTATGCCTTTCAGACACCTGACACAAAAAATAAATTCTTGAGATCGAAAAATTGAGAAGGTACTAAAAAGTACCAATACCTAGAAATGTGGTTCACTGGCTAAATTTTGAGCAGGCACTAATAAGTACCACTACCTAGAAATGTGGTTCACTGGGTAATTTTGAGCAGGCACTAAAAAGTGCCATGACCTATTTAGCTAGTTCACTGTATGAGGAAAAATACGACATAGTAGGAATAACTGAGACATGGTTAGATGACAGTTATGACTGGGCGGCTAACCTGCAAGGATATGAATTGTTTAAGAGGGATCGTAAAAAAAGGAAAGGGGGTGGAGTCTGTCTATATATAAAGTCCAGTTTAAAGCCCAGACTAAGAGAAGATATTCAAGAGGGAAATGAAGAGGTGGAGTCTCTATGGGTGGAGATACAAGGAGGGAAAACTAATAAACTAATAAAACTCCTCATAGGCGTTTGTTATAAGCCACCAAATATAACAGAAACCACTGAAAATGTATTATTGAAACAAATAGACAAAGCAGCAAATCACAATGAGGTGATTATTATGGGGGACTTCAACTACCCCGATATAGACTGGGAAACTGAAACCTGCGTATCTCAGAAAGGAAACCGGCTTCTGTCAGTAACTAAGGATAATTATCTGTCCCAACTTGTGCCGGGCCCAACTAGAGGGGCAGCCCTTCTCGACTTAATTTTAAGCAACAGGCCAGATAGAATAACAGACGTACGAGTGGATGGGCACCTAGGGAATAGTGACCACAATATAATACAATTCCACTTGTCCTTCAGTAAGGTGCCTTGGAGGGGAGGTTACAAAAACGCTGAATTTCAGGAAAGCAAAGTTTGATCAGCTTAGAGAAGACCTTCGGCAAATTGATTGGGACAATGTCCTCAAAAATGGGAGCACAGAAAATAAGTGGGAAATTTTTAAATCGTTATTAAACACCCACTGCGAGCGAGCCATACCATACGGAAATAAAAGGGCTAGGAACAGGAGAAAACCAATGTGGCTAAATAAGGATGTAAAAGGGGCAATGAATAATAAGAAAAAGGCATTTAAAAAGCTAAAACAAGAAGGCAGCGAAGAAGCATTAAAAATATATAGAGAAAAAAATAAAATTTGTAAAAAACAAATACATTTAGCAAAAGTAGAAACTGAGAGACTCATTGCTAAGGAAAGCAAAACAAATCCCAAACTATTCTTTAATTATATAAACAGAAAAAAGATTAAAATTGATGGTGTTGGCCCTTTAAAGAATAATGAGGGTAAAATCATAGAAAGCGATGTGGGAAAAGCAAATGTTTTAAATACTTTTTTCTCAACTGTGTTCACACAGGAAAAGCATATGCCACGGGAAATGTAGAGTGATCATGTAAACGCTTCATTAAGTATGACCTGCCTAACCCAGGAAGAAGTGCAGAACCGACTTAGTAACATTAAAATTGACAAATCACCAGGCCCTGATGGCATTCACCCTCGGGTATTAAGGGAGTTAAGTAATGTGATAGACAGGCCTCTATTCCTTATATTTAAAGACTCTATAGAAACTGGGTCTGTTCCACTGGATTGGCGGCTAGCAAATGTGGTACCAATATTCAAAAAAGGGTGTAAAAGGGAACCTGGAAACTATAGGCCGGTAAGCTTAACATCTGTTGTGGGTAAAATGTTTGAAGGGTTTTTAAGGGATACTATTATGGAATGTCTCAATGTTAATAATTGTTTAACTCCATATCAACATGGATTTATGAAGGATCGCTCCTGTCAAACTAACCTGATCAGCTTCTATGAAGATGTAAGCTCTCACATGGACCGAGGAGAATCATTGGATGTCATTTATCTCGACTTCGGTAAAGCATTTGACACTGTCCCACATAAAAGACTGCTAAGTAAAATGAGAAAGCTTGGACTCGGGGAAAATGTGTGTAGATGGGTAGGTAGCTGGCTTAGTGGTAGAAAACAAAGAGTGGTTATTAATGGCGCATACTCAGATTGGGCCAGGGTTACTAGTGGGGTGCCACAGGGGTCTGTATTGGGCCCCCTACTATTTAATATATTTATTAATGATCTGGTGGATGGTTTACAAAGTAAAATATCACTATTTGCAGATGATACAAAACTATGTAAGGTAGTTAACACAAAGGAGGACAGTTTGCAACTACAGATGGATTTGAGTAAATTGGAGAATTGGGCTGAAAAATGGCAAATGAGGTTTAACACAGATAAGTGTAAGGTTATGCACGTGGGAAGGAGAAACAGATGCTACGATTACTTACTAAATGGGAAACCGCTGGGGAAATCAGACATGGAAAAAGACTTAGGCATCTTAGTCAATAAGAATCTAAATTGGAGTGCCCAGTGTCAGGCAGCAGCCACCAAAGCAAATAGGGTGATGGGATGCATTAGAAGAGGTCTGGGGGCATGAGATGAAAACATCATTCTCCCTCTGTACAAATCACTCGTCAGACCACACTTGGAGTATTGTGTGCAATTTTGGGCACCGGTGCTCAAGAAAGACATTACTGAACTTGAAAGGGTTCAGAGGCGGGCTACTAAAATAATAAATGGAGTGGGTGCATTACAATACACAGAAAGGTTATCAAAATTAGGTCTATTTACTCTAGAAAAGAGAAGACTTAGGGGAGACCTAATAAATATGTACAAATATATCAGAGGGCAATATAGAGATCTCTCCCATGATCTGTTTGTACTCAAGGACTATGACAAGAACAAGAGGGCATTCTCTTCGATTGCTTCGATTGGAGGAAAGAAAATTCCTACATCAGCATAGAAGAGGGTTCTTCACGGTAAGAGCAGTGAGGCTCTGGAACTCTCTTCCTGAGGAAGTGGTGATGGCCAACTCACTGAATGAGTTTAAGAGAGGAATGGATGCTTTTCTTGATAGCAAAAGTATAGAAGGTTATAAATAGCATAATCTTACAGGTAGTTGAATGAGTGACCTAGATTATTAGAGAAATGGGTGGGCTGCAACACCAAGACAGGTTATTAAACTTGGGGTTATTTAGTTTGGAAAAACAAAGGCTTAGGGGGGATCTAATCACAATGTATAAACATATGAGGGGACAGTACAGAGACCTTTCCAAAGATCTCTTTACACCTAGGCCTGCGACTGGAACACGGGAGCATCCGCTACGTCTCGAGGAAAGAAGGTTTAATCATAACCACAGATGAGGATTCTTTACTGTACGAGCAGTGAGACTATGGAACTCTCTGCCGCATGGTGTTGTATTGAGTGATTCACTACTAACATTTAAGAAGAGCCTGGACGCCTTTCTTGAAAAATATAATATTACCAGTTATGTATATTAGATTTTATGACAGGGTGTGTGTTGATCCAGGGAACTAGTCTGATTGCCGTATGTGGAGTCAGGAAGGAATTTTTTTCCCCATTGGAGCTGTTTGACACATTGGGGTTTTTTTGCCTTCCTCTGGATCAACATGTTAGGCTACGGGTTGAACTAGATGGACTTAGGCGGGCTTTGCACGTTGCGACATCGGTAACAATGTGTTACCGATGCTGCAGCGATAGTCCCGCCCCCGTCGCACGTGCGATATCTAGTGAAAGCTGCCGTAGCGATTATTATCGCTACGGCAGCTTCACACGCACATACCTGCCGTGCGACGTACCTCTGGCCGGCGACCCGCCTCCTTCCTTAGGGGGGCGGGTCGTGCGGCGTCACAGTGACATCACATGGCAGGCGGCCAATTGAAGCGGAGGGGCGGAGATGAGCAGGATGTAAACATCCCGCCCACCTCCGTCCTTCTCATTGCAGCCGGCGGCAGGTAAGGTGAAGTTCCCCACTCCTGCGGCTTCACACACAGCGATGTGTGCTGCCGCAGGAGCGAGGAACAACATCGTACCTGTCGCTGCACCGGCATTATGGAAATGTCGGAGGCTGCAGCGATGATACGATAACGACGCTTTTGCGCTCGTTCATCGTATCAAAAAGGTTTTACACGTTGCGATATCGACTGCGACGCCGGATGTGCGTCACTTTCTATTTGACCCCATCGACATCGCACGTGCAATATCGCAACGTGCAAAGCCGCCCTTAGAGTCTCCCTTCAACCTTAAAAACTATGAAACTATGAAACTATGAAACTGGCAAATTTTCAGCAGGCGCTAATAAGTACCAATACCTCGAAATGTGGTTCACTCGGTAACTTTCAGCAGGCACTAAAAAGTACCAAGACTTATTTAGCTAGTTTACTGGCAAATTTTGAGCAGGCACTAATAATTACCAATGTCTAGAAATGTGGTTCACTGGGTAATTTTCAGCAGGTACTAAAAACTATGAATACCTGGAAATGTGGTTCACTGAGTAATTTTTAGCAGGCATTAATAAGTACCAATACCTATAAATGTGGTCCACTGGGTAATTTTGAGCAGGCACTAAAACGTACCAACACCTAGAAATGTGGTTCACTGGTTAATTTTGAGCAGGCACTAATAAATATCAATCCCTATAATTGTGCTTCACTGGATTATTTTGAACAGGCCCTAATAGCTACCAATATTTAAAAATGTGGTTCACTGGGTAATTTTGAGCAGGCACTAAAAAGTGCCAAGACCTATTTAGCTAGGTCAGTGGCAAATTTTGAGAAGGCACTACTAAGTAGAGTTGAGCGCGGTTCGCGGTTCGAGGTTCTCCAGTTCGTGGCTCGAGTGATTTTGGGGGCTGTTCTAGATCGAACTAGAACTCGAGCTTTTTGCTAAAGCTTGATAGTTCTAGATACGTTCGAGAACGGTTCTAGCAGCAAAAAGACAAGCTAATTACTAGCTGGCTTTCGGCTGTAATAGTGTAAGTCACTCTGTGACTCACACTATTATGAAATTTCAGCGCATTCAGATCACTGCTG
This sequence comes from Anomaloglossus baeobatrachus, assembly GCF_048569485.1. NCBI lineage: Eukaryota > Metazoa > Chordata > Amphibia > Anura > Aromobatidae > Anomaloglossus > Anomaloglossus baeobatrachus. The sequence continues at coordinate 94,179,968 of NC_134356.1, read as the reverse complement.
TTTGGATAATGGCGATCGCCATTTTTTTTTTTTTTTCTTGTCTTCCTTCCCTAAGCGCGCGCGTGTAGTGGGGCGGGCCAGCATGTCAGCCAATCCCAGACACACACACAGCTAAGTGGACTTTTAGCCAGAGAAGCAACGGCATGTGTGATAGGATGTCCATGTCACATGTCCATGCATTATAAAAACGGACATTTTCCTCCAGCACGCCATTATCTGCCTTCTGCATCTTGGTGTCAGTCACCGCTGGCGTAGCTCCTGTCTCCAATACTGCTGTGTATGCTCTACACACAGCGCTATACAGAATAGGGATAGAAGTTTCTATTAGTCCTTGTAAGGGCTAATACCGGCAGGTTTAGAGCCATAGGTGACAGTCAGGTCCGTGAAAACAGATTTTAACAGCTACACAAGATGACAGCGTCTGTGTAGCTAAGGTCAGGGATTTCCTCGCTGCATTTCCCCATTAGGAGGGATAGAAAGGGAGGCTTCCTTTCCTCTACCCAGACCCACAACCCTGCCACTCTACCCTCCTGCCCTTTGCACACTCAAACTCATTGTTACTAAACTATTATACTAGCAAACACTGAGGAAACTTAGTGGCATCCTAAAAGTGGCTGTTGGACTTCCATTAGTGTCCCACTGGTGCAAATCTAAGTGCACCACCTCTGCATTGCACACTCAAACTAATTGTTACTAAGCCATTATACTAGCAAACTATTCTGCCAGTTTAAGGGCCGTAGTTGCATTGTCAGGGATAGTTATTGTTGTTTATTCTGCTGTTAATAAAGATAGACCACCGCTGCAATCTACACCACCTCTCAATTTTTGCTACCACATTTTAAGTGCACAATCTTGTCGCAAACAAAATGAGTGGCAAAATGACAGATGCTGGTGGAAAGGGGAAGAGGCGTGTTGGAAACGGAAAAAAAGGGTTTGTCCGTGGGGAATGTGGCAAAGCTCCATTAACATCTGCTGAAGATAGACCATCTTCCAGCAAAAGTAAGATGTCTACTACTTACCGTGGACAATCCGATGTGCTCCCTTTTTTACGGACACGAACAACTGGAACAAAGGTAGATGATGGCCAAAAAAAGAAAATGCTTGAATGGATCTCAAGTGGTCCAACAAGTGCCCTCTCCTCCACCTCAACTATCGCATCCAAAAAACACCAGTCCTCTGAGTTGTCATCCCAATCACACTTGCTTTCTCCCAGCTCTGAAGTCTCCATCCACCCTGCACAGTATGGTGGAACTGAGATGGCTGAGTCTGCAGAGCTGTTCAGTCACACTATAGCCTGGGAATCAGAGGTCTGCTCCCAAGCTACAGTGAGTACAGACCAGGAAATGGTCTGCAGTGATGCCCAGAACCTTTGTGACTCAGATTCAGGCCGTGATGACCAAGTTTCTGAGCATAATGTTGACCCTTATTCACAAACTGAAACACCTGTTGTAATAGACAATGAGGAACATACTGATGACGATGAGACGCAGATACCAGATTGGGATGACAACTTAAATATTCGGGCAGGGCAAGAAAAGGCTCGGTCTGAGGGTGAGGGGAGTGCAAACACAACAATTGATCAGGAAGTTCTAGATCCCACCTACTGTCAACCCACAGTCAGGCCCTCGAGGAGGTCAACAGAGACGGTGGAGGAGGATGCAACTGACGACGAAGTTACCTTGCGCCTTCCTGGACAGAGTCGGAGTACTGGTAGCACGTCTACAACTGCATCCTCAGCCACCACTGCGCCTCTGAGCACTAGTCGGGGTGGATCAGCAGGTCGCATGCCCTCTAAGCCTTGCCTGGTCCTTTTTTGACATAGCAAAAGATCGCCCAAATTATGTGATCTGCAAAATCTGTCGTGATTCTGTTAGTAGAGGGCAAAACCTCAGCAGTTTGACAACTTCTTCCATGAATCGTCACATGAATAAATATCATATGTCCCAGTGGGAAGCTCATCGTGCTGCAATGCGGCCTAGTGGAGCAAACTATCCACCGCCTGCCCCTTCCAGTGCATCCGCGCGCTCTTCATCTTCTAGGACTGTGGGGACAGCTGTCACACCTGGTTTTCCACGCACAACTTCCACCACTGTAACCGCAACAGGCAGTTTGCTTGGTAGGTCGTCAGTTGGTTTGGAAGGGGAAACAAGTGCGTGTGTACAGCTCTCTCAGACCTCGATAGCACCAACGTTGGATGAAGGCAACATCATGTCTACGCCTGCACTTTCCTCACAAACCTGCATTTTTCCAGGGACACCCTACTCAACACCGTCTACACACAGCAGCCAGATCTCTGTCCCTCAGATGTGGACAAATAAAAGGCCATTTCCTGCGACCCATGACAAAGCTAAGAGGTTGACTTTATCCCTCTGTAAGCTCTTGGCTACCGAAATGCTGCCTTTCCGCCTGGTGGACACACAGGATTTTAAAGACCTTATGTCTGTCGCTGTGCCCCAGTACCAGATGCCCAGTCGCCACTACTTCTCTAAGAAAGGTGTGCCCGCGCTACACCAGCATGTCGCACACATCACCGCTTCCTTGAGAAACTCTGTGTGTGAACGGGTGCATTTCACCATCGATACTTGGACCAGTAAGCATGGACGGGGACGTTACATGTCGCTGACTGGGCACTGGGTAACTATGGTGATAGATGGTGAAGGGTCTGCTGCACAAGTCTTGCCGTCCCCACGACTTGTGTGTCAATCCACTGTCTGTCCAAGTTTCGCCACTGCTTCTGCCTCCTCCACCTCATCTGGGTCCTCCACCTCTGCCCCAAGCCTGCCTGGTCAGGCCACCAGCGTTCTCACTGCGCAGAAGGAATCACGCACCCCTCATTACTCTGCTTGCAGCAGAGCGCAACGGCATCAGGCGGTCTTTAGCTTGACATGTCTTGGAAATAAGAGTCACACAGCGGCTGAGTTGTGGGCAGCTCTGGAGACTGAGTTTAATAAATGGTTGTCTCCACTCAACCTGCAGCCTGGTAAGGCCGTGTGCGACAATGCTGCAAACCTTGGTGCGGCCCTTCGCCTGGGCAAGGTGACACACGTGCCTTGTATGGCTCACGTGTTGAACCTTGTTGTCCAGCAATTTTTAACACACTATCCCGGCCTAGATGGCCTTCTGAACAGGGCACGAAAACTGTCTGCTCACTTCCGCCGTTCAACCACCTCTGCTGAGCGACTTGCATCGCTCCAGAAGTCTTTCGGCCTGCCGGTTCATCGCCTGAAATGCGATGTGGCGACACGCTGGAATTCGAATCTCCACATGTTACAGTGACTGTGGCAGCACCACCGAGCCCTGGTGCAATACGTCATGATGTATAGCCTGGGCCAACAAGATGCAGAGGTGGGGCAGATCACCCTGATGGAGTGGTCTCAGATCAAGGACCTATGCACCCTTCTGCACAATTTCGACATGGCGACGAATATGTTTAGCGCTGACAATGCCATTATCAGCATGACAATTCCAGTCATTTACATGCTGGAGCACACGCTAAACACTGTTCGGAGTCAGGGGGTGTGACAACAGGAAGGGGAGGAACTACAGGAGGATTCATATGCGCAAGACACAACATCACCAAGGTCCAGACGTTCATCATCACCAACGCGGCAGGCATGGGACCATGGGGGACAGGGATCAACAAGGGCGCATGGTAGCAGGCGAAATGTTGAGGAAGGTGCAGGAGAACATGAAGAAATGGAGGACGAACTGTCCATGGACATGGAAGACTCAGCAGATGAGGGAGACCTTGGTCAAATTTCAGTTGAAAGAGGTTGGGGGGAGATGTCAGAGGAAGAAAGAACGGTTAGCACCTCTATGCCACAAACACAGCGTGGACTTGGTCTGCATGGCTCCGCAAGGCACATGAGTGCCTTCTTGCTGCACTACCTCCAACATGACCCTCGTATTGTCAAAATTAGATGTGATGATGACTACTGGCTTGCCACACTATTAGATCCCCGGTACAAGTCCAAATTTTGTGACATAATTCCAGCCATAGAAAGGGACGCACGTATGCAGGAGTATCAGCAGAAGCTGTTACTCGATCTTAGCTCGGCTTTTCAAACAATTAACCGTGCAGGTGCAGGGAGTGAATTTCCCAGTTGTAACTTGACAAACATGGGACGGTCTCGTCATCTTCAACAGTCTACCCGTAGCAGTAGCACCGTATCTGGTGATGGTAACAGCAATTTTATTGAATCTTTTCATATTTTTTTTAGACCCTCCTTTGCAAGCCCACCAGAGACAACAAGTTTGACACATAGTCAACGGCTGGAGAGGATGATACAGGAGTATCTCCAAATGAACATCGATGCCATTACTTTGCAAATGGAGCCTTGCTCATTTTGGGCTTCAAATCTTGAAAAATGGCCAGAGCTCTCCACTTACGCCTTGGAGATTTTGTCGTGTCCAGCTGCTAGCGTTGTCTCTGAACGTGTCTTCAGTGCTGCTGGGTGTGTGCTGACAGATAAGCGCACGCGTCTGTCCAGTGACAATGTGGACAGACTAACGTTCATCAAAATGAACAAGTCATGGATCCACAAGGAATTTACTACCCCTGTGTCATCCTGGGGAGAGTAAATGCTTGTGTATTTTGAATGTGCTTGATGCAAATCTAGCTGTGAAGTGTACAACTGGGGCACAAGTTCTGCCACTGAAGGGGTGGGTGTGTGTGGGGCCCAATTTTTTGAAAAAAGGGAGACTCCGCTTGGAGTAATTCTTGCTTACATTGCTTTTAAAAATGATCCAAGATGAACAGAGCTGGGATCAGGAAAGACTTTGCTACCTACCCCGGTGTCATCCTGGGGACGGTTAAGTATGGCGTATTTTTGAATGTGCTTGATGCAAATCTAGCTGTGAAGTGTACAACTGGGGCACAAGTGCTGCCACTGAAGGGGTGGGGGTGTGTGTGGCCCAATTTTTGGAAAAAAGGGAGACTCCGCTTGGAGTCACATTGCGGTGTTTTACATGATTTTAGAAGGGCGTGCCATGCCTATATCTGTGTCTCCTCCTCTTTTTCCTTGTCCAGCTCTTTTGTTTTTGCATGAGTATATGTCCTTGTCACTTTCCCATGTGTTTGTGTTGTGTTGTGAGTTGTTTGTCACCTTTTGGACACCTTTGAGGGTGTTTTCTAGGTGTTTTTATGTGTTTGTGATTGCCTCCCATTGTTTCCTATGCGGTTCGAGTGGTTCGCCGAACCGGTTCGCCGAACCGAACCCAAACGAGACCTCTGTTCGGCGAACCGAACTTGAGCCGAACCGCGACCGGTTCGCTCATCTCTACTACTAAGTACCAATACCGAGAAATGTGGTTCACTGGGAAATTTTCAGCAAGCACTAAAAAGTTCCAATACATAGAAATGTGGTTCACTGGGTAATTTTGAGCAGGCACTAAAAAGTGCCAAGACTTATTTAGTTAGTTCACTGGCAAATTTTGAACAGGCACTAATAAGTAGCAATACTGAGAAATGTGGTTCACTGGCAAATTTTCAGCAGGAACTAATAAGTATCTGTCACGCTCCCGCCGTCACGGTACCACTCCTTACCCACTGATCCAGTCTCACGGTATCGCTCCTTACCCACTGATCCAGTCTCACCCTCACGGTATCACTCCTTACCCACTGATCTGGTCCACATGCCCACCGGTCATGGCTGCCGCTACCGCTCGTGCTCCCCTGCGGCCTGCTCCCTTGTGTCTGACTCTGAGTGGTCTGACTCTGAGTTGTCTGGCTCTAATTCTGAGGCTCATGCATGTGTATAGGGCGGGGCCATGCCCACTCACCTTAACTTATAGGTCCAGCACTCCTGAAGCAGGATATGACATGATATTGGGACAGGGTATATAAGGCTTCCCTTTCCATGTGGGTGGAGCCTGAGCAACGTGTTCCTTGAGCTAGATGTCAGGTCTCTCTGTGCATTGCATCCCAATTAACCCTGTGTCTTCCGCAGAGCCCGTCTGCCATCCTGACCTGGTCCCAGAGTGCCAATCTCCCAGGAAGTGTCCCGGTTACCATGTGCTGAGGATTCCGCCATCTCCTGGCAGTCTGAATCCGTCACCTGGACTAGGCCCGGCGACCTCAACCTTCACGCACAGCTGGACTTAGATCCCGTCTGTTGTTCCAACCCGGTACCTGAACCTGTTTCCGGCACTGTCTTCTAGAACTCTGTGGCCCCAGAGACTTCGTACTACCAGTCCCCTGAAGGACGCTGTTCCCGTACCTACTCGTGTTCGGGCTGCCGTGCATTTAGGCCCTCTGGTGGGGCGACCAGACAGTCCTTGTATAAGGGTTAGCTCTTGGTTGCCTCTCCAGGGGAGTCCGGTGCACGGTCCAGTGAATCCACATCCAGGACGTTACAGTATCAACACCTCGAAATGTTGTTCACTGGGTAATTTTGAGCAGGCACTAAAAAGTGCCAAGGCTTATTTAGATATTTCACTGGCAAATTTTAAGCAGGTACTAATAAGTACCAATACCTGGAAATGTGGTTCACTGGGTAATTTTCAGAAGGCACTAATAAGTACCAATGCCTAGAAATGTGGTTCACTGGCTAATTTTGAGCAGGCACATAAAAAGTACCAATACCTAGAAATGTGGTTCACTGGTAAATTTTCAATACCTAGAAATGTGCTTCACTGGCTAATTTTGAGCTAGCACTAATAAATACCAATACCTAAAAACGTGGTTGACTGACTAATTTTGAGCAGACACTGATAAAAATCAATACCTAGAAATGTGCTTCACTGTCTAATTTTGAACACACCCAAAGAGGTACCAATTAGAGTTGAGCGTGGTTCGCGGTTCTCCAGTTCGCGGCTCGAGTGATTTTGGGGGCTGTTCTAGACCGAAATAGAACTCGAGCTTTTTGCTAAAGCTCGATAGTTCTAGATATGTTCGAGAACGGTTCTAGCAGCAAAAAGCAGGGCTTTTTAGAGCTACAGTATGCAGGAGCTATCGCTGGCAGCCTGCCAGAAGCTGGTAACCAAGATAAACATCGGGTATCCAAGCAAAGCGCTTTGGTTAGTAACCCGATGTTTATCCTAGTTACGTGCAGGAAGCCCACACTTCCCCGCTCAGCTCACACCGCCCCCTCCTGCACGCGGCATGTACACACACACACACACACACTCACACTCACACTCACCTGTCCCCAGCCAAGCAGTCCACGACACTGACGTCCTCAGCGCCACCCACTTCGCACTCCGCCGCCAGCACACATGGCTCCGCCCACCTGCACTCTGCACACATGGTCCCGCTCGGCTTACCTGCGGTGATGAATTCCCGACCTCAGCGCTGTCACTGTCTTCCATGGCCGCCGCTTGTCACATCACCTTCTCTCGCTTCCGACCCGAGACTGACTAGCAGTGACGTCACGGGCCGCTCGCGATACTTGGCTGTGAAGGCGGCGGTCATTGAACTCAGTGACAGGTGCTGTCAGCAGTGCAGGAGATCAGCGCAGGTAATGTACCTCGCTGACAGCAGCACTTGTCATCCCCTTCAGTGACCTGGGCTGACCCATTGATGTTAGCTCAGGTCACTGCACTGATCTCCCAGCCAATGGGGAACATCCTGCTCTTCATTGACTGGGACAGTGTGGATCGTCATGGCAACCCCTTGGATTGAACCAGACCTGGATTTGTTTTTCTTTCCAATAAATTGGTTAAAGAGGGAATGTATTGGGGAGTGTTTTTTCAAATAAAAATGTGTTTGTCGTCTATTTTTTTGTTATTACTGACTGGGTTGGTGATGTCAGGTATCTGATAGACGCCTGACCTCACCAACCCCAGGCCTTGATGCCAGGTGACATTACACATCTGGTATTAACCCCATATATTACCCTGTTTGCCACCGCACCAGGGCACGGGATGAGCTGGGGCGAAGCACCAGGATTGGCACATCTAATAGATGCGCCACTTCTGGGGCGGCTGCGGCCTGCTATTTTTAGGCTGGGGAGAGTCCAATAACCATGGACCTCCCTAGTCTGAGAATATCAGACCCCAGCTGTCTGCTTTACCTTGGCTGGTGATCCAATTTTGGGGGAACCCCTACGTGTTTTTTTTTTAAAATTATTTATTTAATTTAAAATAACAGCGTGGGGTGCCCTCAGTTTTGGATTACCAGCCAAGGTGAGGCTGCCAGCAGTGGTCTGCAGGCTGCAGCCGTCTGCTTTACCCTAGCTGGCTACAAAAATAGGGGGAACCCTACGTCATTTTTTTTTTCATTTTTTTGGCTAAATACAAAGCTAAGCAACCCTTAGTGCCACATGAAAGGCACCAAAGGGTGCAAAATTACAAAATGCAGGAGAGTGGGACATTATGTGTCTTTCTGCCATTATAATGACATAAAAGACTGATATGAAGTGTATAAGCACAAGAAAATCACCAGAGCGCTCTACGCTGTGAAAAGCAGTAGAAAATGGCACTGGAGTGAACATGTGACCGCCTCATGTAGGATGAAGCTATGGATCCTGGGTAAATTTATGTATTTTCCCTCCTTCAGTTTTTTTGCAGTGCACAAAATAAACGGAAGGCACACGGATGACAAACAGATGACATGCGGACCGTCTACGGAACGGAAACGGATACCACACGGATGCACCCGTGAAAAAAACGGACTGTTTTTTGCAGACCGCAAAAATGGATCGGTCGTGTTAATGTAGCCTTATTCTGATCTGCCGTTTATAAACAGCAGGCAGAAATAAGTGAATAACGCCCCCCAGCGTCAGAAAATCTCCGGGGTTTCAGGGCTAGCTGAGACCCTGGAGATCATGATTCAGGACGGTTTTTCCAGTCCCCGCTGACGTGATCACAGGTATACACTGTACACCGATGATCACGTTACAGTAAATGACAGCGCCGGTAAAAAATTATTTATCTCCCATCTGGCATGAACAAACATGATAAATCTCCTCCCCGGTCCCCCGGTGTCGCCAAAGTGCCCCCCCCTGATGCCCTCCCAGAAATCCAAGATGGCCGCGCGCACAGCAGCGCGCCGGCCGCATTCGCTCTACTCCTCTGATTTCTGTCGCATGTGCCAGGACACATGCGACAGAAAACTCCTTCCCAGGCCCTGCCAGGTTACCCCCTATAACTCCACCGGTATTCCCCGGTGTCCCACGGTACCTGTGCAGCGTTGATCCCCCCACGGCCCTCTCCTTCACAATAGACGCTGCCGCATGCACAGAGCGGCTGTCAGCTCAGCTTCCTGTGTTCAGACACAGTGAGTGGTGGTTATGCATCTGTAAGCTAAATGGGCGGCATGGTGGCTCAGTGGTTAGCACTGAAGTCTTGCAGCGCTGAGGTCCTGGGTTCAATTCTCACCAAGGACACCATCTGCAAGGAGTTTGTATGTTCTCCCCGTGTTTGCGTGGGTTTCCTCCGGGTTCTCCGGTTTCCTCCCACACTCCAAAGACATACAGCGCTATGGAATTAATAACGCTATATAAATGAATAAATTATTATTATTACTGCAATTCCCTGCTCATGAGGTAAGGAACATAATTGATCAGGAGAGCTATATACAGTTAGGTCCAGAAATATTTGGACAGTGACACAATTTTCGCGAGTTGGGCTCTGCATGCCACCACATTGGATTTGAAATGAAACCTCTACAACAGAATTCAAGTGCAGATTGTAATGTTTAATTTGAAGGTTTGAACAAAAGTATCTGATAGAAATTGTAGGAATTGTACACATTTCTTTACAAACACTCCATATTTTAGGAGGTCAAAAGTATTTGGACAAATAAACCAAACCCAAACAAAATATTTTTATTTTCAATATTTTGTTGCGAATCCTTTGGAGGCAATCACTGCCTTAAGTCTGGAACCCATGGACATCACGAAACGCTGGGTTTCCTCCTTCTTAATGCTTTGCCAGGCCTTTACAGCCGCAGCCTTCAGGTCTTGCTTGTTTGTGGCTCTTTCCGTCTTAAGTCTGGATTTGAGCAAGTGAAATGCATGCTCAATTGGGTTAAGATCTGGTGATTGACTTGGCCATTGCAGAATGTTCCACTTTTTTGCACTCATGAACTCCTGGGTAGCTTTGGCTGTATGCTTGGGGTCATTGTCCATCTGTACTATGAAGCGCCGTCCGATCAACTTTGCGGCATTTGGCTGAATCTGGGCTGAAAGTATATCCCTGTACAATTCAGACTTCATCCGGCTACTCTTGTCTGCTGTTATGTCATCAATAAACACAAGTGACCCAGTGCCATTGAAAGCCATGCATGCCCATGCCATCATGTTGCCTCCACCATGTTTTACAGAGGATGTGGTATGCCTTGGATCATGTGCCGTTCCCTTTCTTCTCCAAACTTTTTTCTTCCCATCATTCTGGTACAGGTTGACCTTTGTCTCATCTGTCCATAGAATACTTTTCCAGAACTGAGCTGGCTTCATGAGGTGTTTTTCAGCAAATTTAACTCTGGCCTGTCTATTTTTGGAATTGATGAATGGTTTGCATCTAGATGTGAACCCTTTGTATTTACTTTCATGGAGTCTTCTCTTTACTGTTGACTTAGAGACAGATACACCTACTTCATTGAGAGTGTTCTGGACTTCAGTTGAAGTTGTGAACGGGTTCTTCTTCACCAAAGAAAGTATGCGGCGATCATCCACCACTGTTGTCATCCGTGGACGCCCAGGCCTTTTTGAGTTTTTGAATTCCTTTTTTCTCAGAATGTACCCGACTGTTGATTTTGCTACTCCAAGCATGTCTGCTATCTCTCTGATGGATTTTTTCTTTTTCTTCAGCCTCAGGATGTTCTGTTTCACCTCAATTGAGAGTTCCTTAGACCGCATGTTGTCTGGTCACAGCAACAGCTTCCAAATGCAAAACCACACACCTGTAATCAACCCCAGACCTTTAAACTACTTCATTGATTACAGGTTAACGAGGGAGATGCCTTCAGAGTTAATTGCAGCCCTTAGAGTCACTTGTCCAATTACTTTTGGTCCCTTGAAAAAGAGGAGGCTCTGCATTACAGAGCTATGATTCTTAAACTCTTTCTCCGATTTGGATGTGAAAACTCTCATATTGCAGCTGGGAGTGTGCACTTTCAGCCCATATTATATATATAATTGTATTTCTGAACATGTTTTTGTAAACAGCTAAAATAACAAACCTTGTGTCACTGTCCAAATATTTCTGGCCCTGACTGTACTACATTTCCAAATGGAGGGATTTGCTTTTATAGTTTCCCTGCTGAACGACTACCAAACATGAGAGTCCGTTATATGCCACAAGAAAACACATCTAAATAGCGAGCTCTGTTGTTAAGTATTCATTCATTCAGCTAGATAACTGGACTTAAAGGGGTATTCCATCTCCAAGATCCTGTCCCCAATATATAGTAGGTGGAATAGCAATAATATCAGCAAATACCAATATTTGGAAATGTAGAATAGTTCTCCTGATTAGGCATGCCCTTACCTCATGAGCAGGGCATTGCAGCTTTGGTAGCAACCATTACGACATGGACTCTGCTGCTGTGGACCCGGGGAGAGTGACTGCAGATTCATTGCACCCACACTCCTCACATGAAGGGTCTGCACTCCTAGAAAATGGGGGATACGTTCCCTGAGTGTCTCTCCCCATATTCTAGACGGTCCAGAGTTGTCGTGGGACCTCTTTATTTTTTTTCTTACAATAAATTGGTGAAAGAGGAAATGTTTTGGGGACTGTTTTTTCAAATAAATTTCTTTTGTCGATTTTTTTTTTTGTTAGTACTGACAGTTTATGATGTTGGGTATCTAATAGACGCCATGACATCACAAACTGCTGGGCTTGATCTCAGGTGACTTTACAGCTAGTATCAACCCGATTTATTACCCCGTTTGCCACTGCACCAGGGCACGGGATGAGCTGGGGTGAAGCGCCAGGATTGGCGCATCTAGTGGATGCACCACGTCTGGGGTGCCTGCGGCCTGCTATTTTTAGGCTGTGAAGGCCCAATAACTATGGACCTTCCCACCCTGAGAATACCAGACCACAGCTGTCCGCTTTACCTTGGCTGGTGATCCAATTTGGGGGGGACCCTACTTTTTTTGTGTAATTATATTCATAAAATAATTATAAAAAAAAAGCCTGGGGGGACCTCCACATTGGATCCCCAACCACGGTAAAGCTGCCAGCTGTGGTTTTCAGGCTACAGCCGTCTGCTTTACCCTAGCTGGCTATCAAAAATGGGGGGACCCAACGTCATTTTTTTTAACTATTTTTTAAATAGAAAAAATTAATGGGCTTCCCTGTATTTTGATTGCCAACCAAGGTAACGGCAGGCAGATGGGGGTGGCAACCCATAGCTGTCTGCTTTATCTGCGCTGAGAGTCAAAAATACCGCGGAGCGCTACGTCATTTTTTATAAAGATTTATTTTTACAGCACTGTGATGTCCAGCAATCAAAATACAGGGAAGCCCATTTTGTTTTTAGTTATTTAAATAAATAATTAAAAAAAATATATATGGGCTCCCGCTGCATTTTTTGTATTGCTAGCTAAGGGTAATCCAAGCAGCTACTGGCTGCTAACCCCCACTGCTTGGTGTTACCTTCACTGGCAATGGAAAATCCAGGGATGCTTTTTTTTTTTTTTGCCAAAAAACTACAAAAAAAGGACGTGAGCTTCGCCATATTTTTGTATGCTAGCCAGGTATAGCAGGCAGGTGCTGGAAGAGTTGGATACAGCGCCAGAAGATGGCGCTTCTATGAAAGGGCCATTTTCTGAGGCGGCTGCAGACTGCAATTCGCAGCAGTGGGGCCCAGAAAGCTCAGGCCAACCTGTGCTGCGGATTCCAATCCCCAGCTGCCTAGTTGTACCTGGCTGGACACAAAAATGGGGCGAAGCCTACATCATTTGTTTTCTAATTATTTCATGAAATTCATGAAATAATAAAAAAAGGGCTTCCCTTTATTTTTGGTTCCCAGCCGGGTACAAATAGGCAACTGGGGGTTGGGGGCAGCCGTACCTGCCAGCTGTACCTGGCTAGCATACAAAAATATGGCGAAGCCCACATAATTTTTTCAGGGGCAAAAAACTTCTGCATACAGTCCTGGATGGAGTATGCTGAGCCTTGTAGTTCTGCAGCTACTGTCTGTCTGTATGGAGAAGAGCAGACAGCAGCTGCAGAACTACAAGGCTCAGCATACTCCATCCAGGACTGTATGCAGAAGTTTTTTGCCCACCAAAAAAATGACGTGGGCTTCGCCATATTTTTGTATGCTAGCCAGGTACAGCAGGCAGCCACGGGCTGCCTCCAACCCCCAGTTGCCTATTTGTACCCGGCTGGGAACCAAAAATATAGGGAAGCCCGTTTTTTTTTTAATTATTTCACTTATTTCATGAAATAATTAAAAAACAAATGACGTGGGCTTCGCCCCATTTTTGTGTCCAGCCAGGTACAACTAGGCAGCTGGGGATTGGAATCCGCAGCACAGGTTAGCCCGAGGTTTCTGGGCGCCTCTGCTGCGAATTGCAGTCCGCAGCCGCCCCAGAAAATGGCGCTTTCATAGAAGCACCATCATCTGGCGCTGTATCCAACTCTTCCAACAGCCCTGAAGCCGGGTGGCTTGTTGGGTAATAATGAGTTAATACTAGCTTTGTTTTACTAGCTAGTATTAAGCCAGAGATTCTTAGTGTCAGGCACGTTTGACCCGGCCATTAAGAATCTCCAATAAAGGGTTAAAAAAAAAAGACACCACACAGAGAAAAAATACTTTAATAGAAATAAATACACAGACACATTAGAGACTCCATCTTTATTACCCCCTGTCAGCCCTCCACGACCCATGGTCTTCTGTCTTTCTCTTTCAACAAATGCAGCTCTGCTCCATTACTGTTGCATGGCGGAAGACGCTGCTTCCCGTGCAGCCTTCACTTCGTGAAGGCTGCACGGGAAGCAGCGTGCAGCCGTCACTCCGTGAGTGATCAGTGCTGCTGGCTGTTAGAGGTAACAGCGGTAACGCTGACAGACGCGTTACCATAGCAACGGTGCTCCGATCATGTAATTCCCGGAGCCGCGGTGACGTCACCGCTAACTGCATTGCTATGGCAACGGTGATCTCCGTTAATGACCGGCTGTGTCAGCCGGTCCCTAACGGAACGGGAAGTCGACCGTGTGCTAGAGCATGTCGCCGGTACACGGCGATACACAAATGTGCACCGTGTACCGGAGAGTGCAATGACAGGGCCTAGGACAGGACATGACGTCAAAGCCATGTGACCAGTCTGTAGCCAATGAGATAATAGCCACATGACTGGTCACATGGCTATTTTGACGTCACGATAGGTCCTGCATCACTGCTGGCAGTGCTGGTCACCGGGAGGATTCAGCGATCATCGGATGGAATAGCGGCAGGAGACAGAGTGCAGGAGGGATCGCGGGGACCGGTAAGTGTTATGGCAATGTTTATTAACTGTATGTGTACATTTATAATGCGTTTTTATGTGTTTGTGATTGCCTCCCATTATTTCCTATTGGTTCGAGTTCGGTTCGTCGAACGTTCGCCGAACTGAACTCAAACGAGACCTCCGTTCGACGAACCAAACTCGAGCCGAACCACGGCCGGTTCGCTCATCTCTAGTACCAATATTTAAAAATGTGGTTCACCAGGTAATTTTGAGCAGGCACTAAAAAGTGCCAAGACCTATTTAGCTAGTTCACTGGCATATTTTGAGCAGGCACTAATAAGTACCAATACCAAGAAATGTGGTTCACTGGGAAATTTTTAGCAGGCACTAATAAGCATCAATACCTTGAAATGTGGTTCACTGGGTAATTTTCAGCAGGCACTAAAAAGTCTCAAGACCTATTTAGCTAGGTCACTGGCAAATTTTGAGCAGGCACTAATAATTACCAATACCTAGAAATGTGGTTCCCTGGGTAATTTTCAGCAGGTACTAAAAAGTATGAATACCTGGAAATGTGGTTCACTGGGTAATTTTTAGCAGGCATTAATAAGTACCAATACCTATAATTGTGGTTCACTGGGTAATTTTGAGCAGGCACTAAAAAATACCAAGACTTATTTAGCTAGTTCACTGACAAATTTTGAGCAGGCACTGATAATTACCAATACCTAGAAATGTGGTTTGCTGGGTAATTTTCAGCAGGTACTAAAAAGCATTAATACCTGGTAATGAGGTTCACTGGGTAATTTTTAGCAGGCATTAATAAGTACCAATACCTATAAATGTAGTTCACTGGGTAATTTTAAGCAGGCACTAAAACGTACCAATACCTAGAAATGTGGTTCACTGGTAATTTTTTATAAGGCACTAAAAAGTACCAATACCTAGAAATATAGTTGACTGGCTAATTTTGAGCAGGTACAAATATATATCAATACCTAGAAATGTGGTTCACTGGCAAATTTTCAGCAGGCACTAAAGAGTACCAATACCTAGAAATGTGCTTCACTGGCTAATTTTGAGCAGGCACTACTAAATATCAATCCCTAGAAATGTGCTTCACTGGCTAATTTTGAACAGGCCCTAATAGGTACTAATATTTAAAAATGTGGTTCACTGGGTAATTTTGAGCAGGCACTAAAAAGTGCCAAGACCTATTTAGCTAGGACACTGGCAAATTTTGAGCAGGCACTAATAAGTACCAATACTGAGAAATATGGTTTACTAGGAAATTTTCAGCAGGCAGTAAAAAGTACCAATACCTCGAAATGTGGTTCACTGGGTAATTTTGAGCAGGCACTAAAAGTTCCAAGATCTATTTAGCTAGTTTACTGGCAAATTTTGAGCAGGCACTAATAAGTACCATTAGCTAGAAATGTGGTTAACTGACACATTTTGAGCAGGCACTAATAATTACCAATAGCTAGAAATGTGATTCACTGGCTAATTTTGATGAGGGGCTAAAGCAGCAGCAGTGGCAGCACATCCCTTAATCTTTAACAAGCACAAAATGGCGCAGACGCCACATGTATGAAGACGGACATGTGAATTAGTCAGCCAATGTGTCTTAACATTGAGGATGTTTTCTGTGCCGTGATTGAATACAGTAACATCCACAAATAAAGTTAAGGAAAAAAAAAAGTATGCCGCTCCTCTGGCGTCTGTCGAGTCCCCACCCTCTCCACTCATTAAATATATTCCCCTTTCTTCATACAGCACCACAATCCTATCCAAAAGCATAATGTTATTAGAAAAGCATTTTTAGAAAACACAATCGAAAAAAACGAACATTGACGACTTTTGGGGAAAGTGCTCGGATTACACAGGTCTGCGAGTAAAAAGCTGTTTGATTATTTTCATCTAATTTCCATGTATTTTGGTGTGCTGAAAATGAAAAAAATATTGAAAAAATCCTGGACGTCAGGATTTGCCACAAAATGCAAAATTCTCTTCAAATGTAGTAAATTTTTCATAATTTTTTTTCTTTTTTTTTTGAGGGTTTTGAAAGTCAAAATTACTATTAATTAATTCACATCAATGAATTGAAGATATATAATGCCAAAAAATATAACTTTCAAAGAAAAGAACTTTCAGAGTGAGCTAATGAAACCAGCATCAACATTTTGCAAGCTGAATGAGCAGGCTCTGACATGCCCGGGCTTGTTTCAATTGTTTTTTCTTTGTTCTCACCTGCTCACACTTTTTAATCTCAGTTCGTGTTAGCTCTTCATATTCAACTGTGTTTCCCAAAATTAGCATTATGGCTCAGCGGAAGTGTATTAATTCGCCTGACAGTTTCTGTTACATTTGTGGTGAATATACAGTTTGAAGCAACAGCTGAATATTACAGACTTTGTGAAAAAAGTATACTTCGCATATTTTGGACTAAAGCTTGGAGATCAAGATAAAGCTTGGGCGCCTCATAAAGTGTGCAAACGGTGTGTTGAGGACCTCCAAAATTGGTTCAAGGGTAAGAAAAAAGCTTTCCAGATTCCTATGGTATGGCGAGAGCAAAAGAACCATAGTGACGATTATTACTTTTGTTCATGCGATGTGAAAGGGTATAATTCAAAATGGAAGCATTCCATTTCATACCCCAATATTCACTCAGCAATTCGTCCCATCCTCCATGGCAGAGATATACCAGTACCCAAGGCCCCTGCTACCTTGGAAGAAATAACTATGTCCGATGAAGGTGGAGTCATACCTGAACCAGATGAATCAAGTTCTGACTTTGAAGATGATACAAGACCAAAATTGTTTTCCCAGGAGGAGATTAATGATTTGGTAAGAGACTTAATCTTCCCAAAGATGCCGCTGAGTAAAGGGGGCTTTACACGCAGCGATATCGCTAGCTATATCACTGATGAAAGCACCCGCCCCCGTAGTTTGTGCGTCACGGGCAAATCGCTGACCGTGGCGCACAGAATCGTTAGGAGCCGTCACACGGACTTACCTGCCTAGCGACGTCGCTGTTGCCGGCGAACCGCCTCCTTTCTAAGGGGGCGATTCGTGCGGCGTCACAGCGGCGTCAATAAGCGGCCACCCAATAGAAGCGGAGGGGTGGAGATGAGTGGCTGTAACATCCCGCCCACATGCTTCCTTCCTCATTGCCGGCGGCCGCATGTAAGCTGTAGTTCGTCGCTCCCGAGGTGTCACATGTAGCGATGTGTGCTGCCTTGGGAACGACGAACAACCTCCGTCTTGCAAAAATTAACGATTTTTTGAAAATGAACGACGTGTCAACGATGAACGATAAGGTGAGTATTTTTGATCGTTAACGGCCGTTCGTTGGTGTCACACGCAATGACGTCACTAACGATGTCGGATGTGCGTCACGGAATCCGTGACCCCGGCGATATATCATTGGATACGTCGTTGCGTGTAACGGGGCCTTTACTCGGCTCAAGGCTCAAAAGTAGAGATGAGCGAACCGGTCCCGGTTCGGCTCGATGTCGGTTCGCCGAACGGAGGTCCCGTTCGAGTTCGGCTCGTCGAACGTTCGACGAACCGAACTCGAACTGCATAGGAAACAATGGCAGGCAATCACAAACACATAAAAACACCTAGAAAACACCCTCAAAGGTGTCCAAAAGGTGACAAACAACTCACAACACAACACAAACACATGGGAAAGTGACAAGGACATATACTCATGCGAAAACAAAACAGCTGGACAAGGAAAAAGAGGAGGACACACAGATATAGGCAGTGCACGCCCTTCTAAAATCATGTAAAACACCGCAAGTTGACTCCAAGCGTAGTCTCCCTTTTTTTCCAAAAATTGTGCCCCACACACACCCACCCATTCAGTGGCAGCACTTGTGCCCTAGTTGTGCACTTCACAGCTAGATTTGCATCAAGCACATTCAAAAATACGGCCTAATTAACCGTCCCCAGGATGACACCAGGGTAGGTAGCAAAGTCTTTCCTGACCCCAGCTCTGTTCATCTTGGATCATTTTTAAAAAACACAGCAAGCAAGGGCTACTCCAAGCGGAGTCTCCCTTTTTTCCAAAAATTGTGCCCCACACACACCCACCCATTCAGTGGCAGCACTTGTGCCCTAGTTGTGCACTTCACAGCTAGATTTGCATCAAGCACATTCTAAAATACGGCCTAATTAACCGTCCCCAGGATGACACCAGGGTAGGTAGCAAAGTCTTTCCTGACCCCAGCTCTGTTCATCTTGGATCATTTTTAAAAAACACAGCAAGCAAGGGTTACTCCAAGCGGAGTCTCCCTTTTTTCCAAAAATTGTGCCCCACACACACCCACCCATTCAGTGGCAGCACTTGTGCCCTAGTTGTGCACTTCACAGCTAGATTTGCATCAAGCACATTCAAAAATACGGCCTAATTAACCGTCCCCAGGATGACACCAGGGTAGGTAGCAAAGTCTTTCCTGACCCCAGCTCTGTTCATCTTGGATCATTTTTAAAAAACACAGCAAGCAAGAGTTACTCCAAGCGGAGTCTCCCTTTTTTCCAAAAATTGTGCCCCACACACACCCACCCATTCAGTGGCAGCACTTGTGCCCTAGTTGTGCACTTCACAGCTAGATTTGCATCAAGCACATTTAAAAATACGGCCTAATTAACCGTCCCCAGGATGACACCAGGGTAGGTAGCAAAGTCTTTCCTGACCCCAGCTCTGTTCATCTTGGATCATTTTTAAAAAACACAGCAAGCAAGGGTTACTCCAAGCGGAGTCTCCCTTTTTTCCAAAAATTGTGCCCCACACACACCCACCCATTCAGTGGCAGCACTTGTGCCCTAGTTGTGCACTTCACAGCTAGATTTGCATCAAGCACATTCAAAAATACGGCCTAATTAACCGTCCCCAGGATGACACCAGGGTAGGTAGCAAAGTCTTTCCTGATCCCAGCTCTGTTCATCTTCGCTCCTTTTAAAAACAATGTAAGCAAGGGTTACTCCAAGCGGAGTCTCCCTTTTTCCAAAAATTGGGCCCCACACACACCCACCCCTTCAGTGGCAGCAGTTGTGCCCCAGTTGCAAACAGGATGTTTTGATTTGCATCAAGCACATTCCAAATCCACAAGCATTTACTCTCCCCAGGATGACACAGGGGTAGTAAATTCCTTCTGGATCCATGACTTGTTCATTTTGATGAACGTCAGTCTGTCCACATTGTCACTGGACAGACGCGTGCGCTTATCTGTCAGCACACACCCAGCAGCACTGAAGACACGTTCAGAGACAACGCTGGCAGCTGGACACGACAAAATCTCCAAGGCGTAACTGGAGAGCTCTGGCCATTTTTCTAGATTTGAAGCCCAAAAGGAGCAAGGCTCCATTTGCAAAGTCATGGCATCGATGTTCATTTGGAGATACTCCTGTATCATCCTCTCCAGCCGTTGACTATGTGTCAGACTTGTTGTCTCTGGTGGCCTTGCAAAAGAGGGTCTAAAAAAATTATGAAAAGATTCCATAAAATTGCTGTTACCAGCACCAGATACGGTCCTACTGGTACGGGTAGACTGTTGAAGATGACGAGACCGTCCCATGTTTGTCAAGTTACAACTGGGAGATTCACTCCCTGCACCTGCACGGTTGTTTGGTGGAAAAGCCGAGCTAAGATCGAGTAACAGCTTCTGCTGATACTCCTGCATACGTGCGTCCCTTTCTATGGCTGGAATTATGTCACAAAATTTGGACTTGTACCGGGGATCTAATAGTGTGGCAATCCAGTAGTCATCATCACTTCTAATTTTGACAATACGAGTGTCATGTTGGAGGTAGTGCAACAAAAAGGCACTCATGTGTCTTGCGCAGCCATGCAGACCAAGTCCACGCTGTGTTTGTGGCATAGAGGTGCTACCCGTTCTTTCTTCCTCTGACATCTCCCCCCAACCTCTTTCAACTGAAATTTGACCAAGGTCTCCCTCATCCGCTGAGTCTTCCATGTCCATGGACAGTTCGTCCTCCATTTCTTCATGTTCTCCTGCACCTTCCTCAACATTTCGCCTGCTACTATGTGCCCTTGTTGATCCCTGTCCCTCATGGTCCCATGCCTGCTGCGTTGGTGATGATGAACGTCTGGACCTTGGTGATGTTGTTGTCCCTTGCGCATATGAATCCTCCTGTAGTTCCTCCCCTTCCTGTTGTCCCACCCCCTGACTCCGAATAGTGTTTAGCGTGTGCTCCAGCATGTAAATGACTGGAATCGTCATGCTGATAATGGCATTGTCAGCGCTAAACATATTCGTCGCCATGTCGAAACTGTGCAGAAGGGTGCATAGGTCCTTGATCTGAGACCACTCCATCAGGGTGATCTGCCCACCTCTGCATCTCGTTGGCCCAGGCTATACGTCATGATGTATTGCACCAGGGCTCGGCGGTGCTGCCACAGTCGCTGTAACATGTGGAGAGTTGAATTCCAGCGTGTCGCCACATCGCATTTCAGGCGATGAACCGGCAGGCCGAAAGACTTCTGGAGCGATGCAAGTCGCTCAGCTGCGGCGCTTGAACGGCGGAAGTGAGCAGACAGTTTTCGTGCCCTGTTCAGAAGGCCATCTAGGCCGGGATAGTGTGTTAAAAATTGCTGGACGACAAGGTTCAACACGTGAGCCATACAAGGTACGTGTGTCACCTTGCCCAGGCGAAGGGCCGCACCCAGGTTTGCAGCATTGTCGCACACGGCCTTACCAGGCTGCAGGTTGAGTGGAGACAACCATTTATTAAACTCGGACCGCAGACCTGACCACAACTCCTCAGCTGTGTGACTCTTATTCCCAAGACATGTCAAGCTAAAGACCGCCTGATGCCGTTGCGCTCTGCTGCCAGCATAGTAATGAGGGGTGCGTGATTCCTTCTGCGCAGTGAGAACGCTGGTGGCCTGACCAGGCAGGCTTGGGGCGGAGGTGGAGGACCCAGATGAGGTGGAGGAGGCAGAAGCAGTGGCGGAACTTGGACAGACAGAGGATTGACACACAAGTCGTGGGGACGGCAAGACTTGTGCAGCAGACCCTTCACCAGCTATCACCATAGTTACCCAGTGCCCAGTCAGCGACATGTAACATCCCTGTCCATGCTTACTGGTATTGATTTAAAATATAGACACCATATGTCTTCCAAACAACAATAAACAAATACAAGGTGAGTGAAGCTTAGTTGAAAAATAGAAAAGCGTGAGAGAATGAGTAAAAGATCAGTGGTAGGTAAGGGGTTTCATAGAACCTAAGCTATATCTCAATGACCCTTCCTACCAGCGGAGGGTGTCATAATGTTTAGGACCCCCCCCCGCTCCAGATGGCTGGCCCTCACTATCCCTATTTCCAACTGGCTTGTGTCCACCACCAACATCCAGGTGCAGAGTGTGTTAAAGACAAAACTACATGTAATACACAATAGCGTTAAATGTAGGTTTTTTCACTGAATAGATATTCAATCTGAAAACTTGATATTTGTTAGAAGGGAGCGACAGGGTCTGCCACGCAGGCTCCTGCAGCTCCTCCCGACGCGTTTCCCCCCCTTCTAACGCAATGAAAGGGGGTTCATCAGGGGTACAAGATAGAAGACACCTGTAAGAAAGACAGGCATGTGTCACTAATCAAATTCAGGATTAAACATGCTTCCTTGAACCAATGCGTGCAGCAAAGATGACTTACTTAGAAAATGATTAGAGCCAGTGACTCAATAAGTCTTCTGACCAGGATAGGTGCGACAGGTATTACTGTATCCTTTTTTCACAAGATCCCCTATTGTTCCATCAGGATAAGTGGACTTATAAGAGGGGTTATGTCTTTGGACTTACTACAAAACAAAAAGAGTGAAGAGGAAAAAGTCCCTTAGGGCAACATGCAGATTGCACAGAGTCACTATGACAAGGATGGCAATAAACACATAGAAAGAACCTGATTCCTCCTCAATGAACCATGGCCCAACGGATGTGTATTGGTCTCCAATTCACGTGAATAGAGAACCTGCGATGTATAATCAAAATATCACCATTAGAGTCATGATGGAGTAGGGGGCCATCCCCCCAGAGAGAAAAAAAAAATTATTTAAATAGAGGCAATTATATCTACCCTTTGCATCAAATGAGTCAAGGTAGTGGTTGTTCCAGCCTAATTCCTGGAGAATTCTCACCACAGGGTTCCTGTATGTAAAATAAAGGAGTCTACATCATACCCCCATTTCGTGTATCAACATGCGTAAATTCTTGAAAACCACATATGGCATAGGATCACTATAATGTGGATGGTAATAAAAAATAAAAGATGCAAAAAGAACCTGATTGTTCCTTAGTGATCCGGGGTCCAACGGATGTATTATATTCTCCAATTTAAATGAAGAGAGAATCTGTAATGTATAATCAAAATATCCCTGTTAGAGCCATGATGGAGCAGAGGGCCATACCCCAAAAGGCCATTATATCTACCCTTTGACACCAATATGTCAGGGTCGGAGTTGCTCCAGCCTGATCCCTGGAGAATTTTCATAACACGGCTCCTAGATGTGAAAAAAAGGGGACTCCATCATACCCCCATTTACATATCAGTCATGCATAAACCCTCAAATCACAAAAAGTATACCTGCAAAAGAGAAGATACCATCCGAGGAACATCTATGTAACAACCTGCTGCAATCAGCAAAAAATGATAGGCCACCGATAGAGGGGAAAGCAGAATATATGCCTGTAATGAAAGGACTTCCTTATTAGTCCTAGAAATTAAAAAAGTACTGAGGTCCCACCTGTTATAGGTCAGACCTACAAAAGCAGACTAAATCAGTATCAATGGGGGGCCCCCTTTTAAACATACAAAGCATTCACCCCTCCTGGTTTAGGAGGAAGGTACATACCCAAAGAAGTCCTCTAGATCACTCCACTTGCAAAGACCCTGTCCGGGTCCCGAGTGCCGATGCACATCTGAGACGCAGGGAGTGGTGCTGGAAATCCAGTATGTTGCCTGTATCCTAGTGTTGTCAGTGTCCTGCACATGGATCTACTATGAAGGGGTATTTAAAATCGCCGCGTCCCGGAAGTTAGGGGCGGAGTCATCATCCCTTCCCTGCTCACTTTAAGAGTGACAGGAAAAGGGACCTATGGAGACACAGGATCTCCTGATGTTGTGAACGATCACGCCCACTTCCTGTTTGCGTAATGATTGAAAGGAGAATGATCCTATCAGAACCAAGAGTGTGACTCTTGGCATACTGGTGACGCCCACCTCTTATTTCCAATCGATTTTAGCAGGGAAGATGCTAATCATCCTATGCACGAAAGACCTGCCCGGAAGTATGCGTCATATAATTGACGCTGTGGCGAATGACACTGCGTTAACACCCACCTCCTATTCTCAGTCAGATTTAGCAGGGAAAATGCTAATCGCTTTTATGCAGATAGGGACGTGCCCGAAATCATGCGTCACAGGAATGACGCTGCGTTAAAACAAAACTGCCTATTTTGCTGGATTAACTAACAAATATAAAGTCACCCCATATGTCTAACATTATAGAATGCCTATTGTAAGGCGTACACAATACGACAAGCGGGGATAAACGTCATCCCTGATCAGCTTTAAGCATTCCACGGTCAATTAGGACCACGGAATGAGGCGGATAATAGCAATGATAGATCAAACGTGCTAAGGAGAGTACAACAATGTTAGGCATTATTTTCCCGTTTGTAACAATTCTTGTCAAAAATCCCCCATTTCCTAGCTCCAGTGTTTATAGGGGAGACCCTTCATCATACCCTTTGGTAACCTATCGCTCATTGATGACCCCCCTCTTTAGTTTTATATTATAAATTTTTATATGTGTATATATAAAAGCACCAATCCCTCACACACTACATATGGTCCAAGGAAATTTAGATATAATATATACAAACATGAAAAAAAAAGAAACAAGGTGGGTATGGATGACCCACATAAATTTTAATATCACGGCTTTCTATCAGTTATAGCAACCCTTTTTCCCATTAGATGAAGCTGACATAACTAATGTTTTCATTCAAGCCCCCCGGGGAGACTACACCCAGCAAAAAAATCCATCTTGCTTCACGTTGCAAGATGGTTCTGTCCCAATCTCCTCCACGTACTGGTTTTTTAACCACCTCTATGACCTGAAAGGAGATGGTTCTAGTATCGCCATTGTGGTACTCATTCACATGCCGTGAGATGGCCGTATCTCTTTTGTGGCTGATGTCACCCAGGTGTTCTCCAATCCTCACTCGCAGCTGCCTCCTGGTTTTGCCAACATATCCCAGGGGGCAGCTGCAAGTACAGAGATAGACCACCCCCTGGGTCCTGCAATTGGCAAAGTCTCTGATCTTGAAGACCCTGCCAGTCCCCAGATTGGAAAATTCTTTAGTCTGATTTATGAAGATGCAGTAACTGCATCTACCACACCTAAAGGTCCCCTGTGGTTTTCGGTCCAGCCAAGTCCCCTCCCCTCTTGGGGGTATGAAATGGCTGTGCGTGAGGTGATCCCTAATGGATTTCCCCCTCCTAAAGGTAACACTTGGGTGTGGAGAGACGTATTTACCTATATCCGGGTCTGATCTTAAAATGGGCCAATACTGTCTGAGTATTTCCATAACCCTAGGGTTTTGGTCGTCGAATGTAGCCACCAATCTTGTGGTCTCATTGTCGCCCAGTTTTTCTTTTGGCCTAAGTAATTCTCTCCTTGACTGAAACTGCGCATGTTTATACGCAGGTTCAATAACCCTTGGTGGGTAACCTCTCTGCTGGAATCGTCTTTTCATCTCTTGTGCCTGACCCTCAAAATCACTGAGGGAGGAACAGTTTCTTCTTAATCGAAGAAACTGTCCCTTAGGGATACCCCTCCTGAGGGGTGCTGGGTGGTAGCTCTCCCACCTCAGGAGACTATTCGTGGCAGTAGGCTTTCTATAAATGGTTGTAGCTAAATTCCCTTCCAAGTCCCTAGTGATTTTCAAATCTAGGAATGCTAAGGAACTGAAGCTCATCTCGAAGGTGAATCTCAGACCGATGTTGTTTGAGTTCAATTTGTCCAAAAATTGCACAAACAGTGACTCGCCGCCCGTCCAGAGGACGAGGATGTCATCTATATATCGCCCCCAAAATTGTATATGGGGGGAAAAGATGACATCCCCGTCCACGAACACGTGGGTATCCTCCCACCAGCCCAGGAACATGTTGGCGTATGTGGGAGCACAAGGGCTCCCCATCGCCGTGCCCCTGAGCTGGTGGTATATCTTGCCGTCAAAAGAGAAGTAGTTGTGTGTCAAAATGAAACATAGCAGGTTGGTAATAAATCTGCTGTGCTCGCGGCATTGGTTTCTGCGCGTGGAGAGGAAGAATTGCACCGCCTCCAACCCTTTGTCGTGAGGAATACTACTGTAGAGCTGCTCTACATCAATAGATGCTAGTATGGTATCTGGTTCTAATACAATGCCCTCTAGCTTGGATATGAGATCACTAGTATCCCTTATGTATGAAGGCAAGCTAGTAACGAAGGGGCGCAGGATCGTGTCCAAGTATATGCTGGAATTCTGGGCCATGGCGTCAATTCCTGAAACGATAGGGCGACCCCTCAGTGGGTGCAGCCCCTTGTGGATCTTAGGGATCGCATAAAAAGTGGCGCAAACAGGGAATTTCTGATACAGAAATTCAAATTCTTTATCAGAGATAAGTCTTGATTCCAGGGCTTCATTTAGGAGGGCTAGAAGTTCTCCCAAATATTCCCCTGTGTGGTCCCTGGCGAGAATTTCATATGTGGTTTTATCCGCTAAAATTCTCTTACACATACCTGGGTAATCAACAGTATTCATTACCACCAGGTTCCCACCTTTATCGGATGGCTTGATGGTAATCTGTGTGTTTTTCTCCAAATCCGACAAAGCCCGCCATTCCTCCATAGTAAGATTGGGCTTAACCGATCTCAATTTAGGTTGAATGGCGCGGAGATCATTTTCCACCAATTTAGAAAAAATATCAAGGCTGCTAAAGTCCATACTAAGTGGCATTTTTTTATTTTTGGGCTTAAGATTGGTAAAGGGTCCTAATCCTAGGTTCTCCCCGCTCAGCTCGCCCAAGCTAGATAGTAAACGAACATCTTCTAGCATCTCAAGGGGGATGCCCAGACGTGCACATTCAGCCTCATCACTGTGTGCGAAGAATTTTTTCCATTTTAGCTTTCTAAGAAACAATTCAATGTCTTTCACCCAAGTGAAGGGGTCAAACCTGACAGTTGGAACAAAGGAAAGTCCATAGCCCAGGACTCGTCTCTCAATATTAGACAGATGGTAACTAGACAGATTAATAATCTGATTCTCTACATCAGAATGGAGATCTACTTTCTCCGGGTAGTTCTCTGATTTTAAATACCCCTTCATAGTAGATCCATGTGCAGGACACTGACAACACTAGGATACAGGCAACATACTGGATTTCCAGCACCACTCCCTGCGTCTCAGATGTGCATCGGCACTCGGGACCTTTGCAGGGTCTTTGCAGGTGGAGTGATCTAGAGGACTTCTTTGGGTATGTACCTTCCTCCTAAACCAGGAGGGGTGAATGCTTTGTATGTTTAAAAGGGGGCCCCCCATTGATACTGATTTAGTCTGCTTTTGTAGGTCTGACCTATAACAGGTGGGACCTCAGTACTTTTTTAATTTCTAGGACTAATAAGGAAGTCCTTTCATTACAGGCATATATTCTGCTCTCCCCTCTATCGGTGGCCTATCATTTTTTGCTGATTGCAGCAGGTTGTTACATAGATGTTCCTCGGATGGTATCTTCTCTTTTGCAGGTATACTTTTTGTGATTTGAGGGTTTATGCATGACTGATATGTAAATGGGGGTATGATGGAGTCCCCTTTTTTTCACATCTAGGAGCCGTGTTATGAAAATTCTCCAGGGATCAGGCTGGAGCAACTCCGACCCTGACATATTGGTGTCAAAGGGTAGATATAATGGCCTTTTGGGGTATGGCCCTCTGCTCCATCATGGCTCCAACAGGGATATTTTGATTATACATTACAGATTCTCTCTTCATTTAAATTGGAGAATATAATACATCCGTTGGACCCCGGATCACTAAGGAACAATCAGGTTCTTTTTGCATCTTTTATTTTTTATTACCATCCACATTATAGTGATCCTATGCCATATGTGGTTTTCAAGAATTTACGCATGTTGATACACGAAATGGGGGTATGATGTAGACTCCTTTATTTTACATACAGGAACCCTGTGGTGAGAATTCTCCAGGAATTAGGCTGGAACAACCACTACCTTGACTCATTTGATGCAAAGGGTAGATATAATTGCCTCTATTTAAATAATTTTTTTTTCTCTCTGGGGGGGATGGCCCCCTACTCCATCATGACTCTAATGGTGATATTTTGATTATACATCGCAGGTTCTCTATTCACGTGAATTGGAGACCAATACACATCCGTTGGGCCATGGTTCATTGAGGAGGAATCAGGTTCTTTCTATGTGTTTATTGCCATCCTTGTCATAGTGACTCTGTGCAATCTGCATGTTGCCCTAAGGGACTTTTTCCTCTTCACTCTTTTTGTTTTGTAGTAAGTCCAAAGACATAACCCCTCTTATAAGTCCACTTATCCTGATGGAACAATAGGGGATCTTGTGAAAAAAGGATACAGTAATACCTGTCGCACCTATCCTGGTCAGAAGACTTATTGAGTCACTGGCTCTAATCATTTTCTAAGTAAGTCATCTTTGCTGCACGCATTGGTTCAAGGAAGCATGTTTAATCCTGAATTTGATTAGTGACACATGCCTGTCTTTCTTACAGGTGTCTTCTATCTTGTACCCCTGATGAACCCCCTTTCATTGCGTTAGAAGGGGGGGAAACGCGTCGGGAGGAGCTGCAGGAGCCTGCGTGGCAGACCCTGTCGCTCCCTTCTAACAAATATCAAGTTTTCAGATTGAATATCTATTCAGTGAAAAAACCTACATTTAACGCTATTGTGTATTACATGTAGTTTTGTCTTTAACACACTCTGCACCTGGATGTTGGTGGTGGACACAAGCCAGTTGGAAATAGGGATAGTGAGGGCCAGCCATCTGGAGCGGGGGGGGTCCTAAACATTATGACACCCTCCGCTGGTAGGAAGGGTCATTGAGATATAGCTTAGGTTCTATGAAACCCCTTACCTACCACTGATCTTTTACTCATTCTCTCACGCTTTTCTATTTTTCAACTAAGCTTCACTCACCTTGTATTTGTTTATTGTTGTTTGGAAGACATATGGTGTCTATATTTTAAATCAATATTATTAATAAAGATATTTATTTTGAGGTTTAGTTTATGTGGTTTTCTGGTCATTCTACCTCGAATTTCTATTATTTTGTGGTTTTACGTAATCTTAAATGGCAGGCTTTCTATCAGGACCAATCAATACCAACAGATGGTTGGATGACGCTGAAGAAGTGTTTTCAGATAAGGTGGTAGATAGCCAAGGAACCGGGAAGGGCACCATTAGGAATCTCTTCTCTGAACTCTTAGACGTGTACAAACTCAACATAAAATCTTGGTGGGAAGTACAATCATTGGAACGATATATAAAGCAAAGGATTGTTCCCCGTGGCCTAAGAATCAATTTGATTCCCGCAGAACGGTCGAGAACCGAGAGACTCATTGGGAGGTGGGAGGAAGAGCTCACAAATTCCTCCATTAGGTTAATGACAATCCTCTTGGAGGAGGAGAAGATTACGCTGGAAAATAGTTCTAAAACTTTACAGAACTTAAGGGAAGAGGCAATTAAATTTAAGGGGGACCCTGAGTTTGTAACAAGAGAGACATCGTTGCAAGTCTCAGTGGATAAGTACCAACAAAATCTTAAGATTAGGAAACATAAGCATTTCCTAAGAGACTTGGGTGACTTCTCTGAGCAGAAGGAACCCCTTATTGGGGCTACTGGCCCCCCGGTTGACATTTCATCCTCTGACTGCTCTGATTCCGAATCCCAGGGACGACCTGAATTGAATAAGGGTAGAGGGAGAAGGAATAATCAGGGCAGATTCAACAATTGGGATAGGCAGGGTAATAGATATAGACAATGGGGTCGACCTTCTGGGAGATCTGGTTTGCCATTGCCCTATGGAGCACCCTATCAAAATGTAGTTCAACAAAGAACCATAGATTATGTAACCCCCCCTATGGTATCTCCTCCTGGACAATCTACTCCTCTAGGCCCACAACAAGGGGCATCTACTCATTTTTTAGGGGGACGAGATCCCTACAATCTACGACATCAAAATCAGAGAACTACCCGGAGAAAGTAGATCTCCATTCTGATGTAGAGAATCAGATTATTAATCTGTCTAGTTACCATCTGTCTAATATTGAGAGACGAGTCCTGGGCTATGGACTTTCCTTTGTTCCAACTGTCAGGTTTGACCCCTTCACTTGGGTGAAAGACATTGAATTGTTTCTTAGAAAGCTAAAATGGAAAAAATTCTTCGCACACAGTGATGAGGCTGAATGTGCACGTCTGGGCATCCCCCTTGAGATGCTAGAAGATGTTCGTTTACTATCTAGCTTGGGCGAGCTGAGCGGGGAGAACCTAGGATTAGGACCCTTTACCAATCTTAAGCCCAAAAATAAAAAAATGCCACCTAGTATGGACTTTAGCAGCCTTGATATTTTTTCTAAATTGGTGGAAAATGATCTCCGCGCCATTCAACCTAAATTGAGATCGGTTAAGCCCAATCTTACTATGGAGGAATGGCGGGCTTTGTCGGATTTGGAGAAAAACACACAGATTACCATCAAGCCATCCGATAAAGGTGGGAACCTGGTGGTAATGAATACTGTTGATTACCCAGGTATGTGTAAGAGAATTTTAGCGGATAAAACCACATATGAAATTCTCGCCAGGGACCCCACAGGGGAATATTTGGGAGAACTTCTAGCCCTCCTAAATGAAGCCCTGGAATCAAGACTTATCTCTGATAAAGCATTTGAATTTCTGTATCAGAAATTCCCTGTTTGCGCCACTTTTTATGCGATCCCTAAGATCCACAAGGGGCTGCACCCACTGAGGGGTCGCCCTATCGTTTCAGGAATTGACGCCATGGCCCAGAATTCCAGCATATACTTGGACACGATCCTGCGCCCCTTCGTTACTAGCTTGCCTTCATACATAAGGGATACTAGTGATCTCATATCCAAGCTAGAGGGCATTGTATTAGAACCAGATACCATACTAGCATCTATTGATGTAGAGCAGCTCTACAGTAGTATTCCTCACGACAAAGGGTTGGAGGCGGTGCAATTCTTCCTCTCCACGCGCAGAAACCAATGCCGCGAGCACAGCAGATTTATTACCAACTTGCTATGTTTCATTTTGACACACAACTACTTCTCTTTTGACGGCAAGATATACCACCAGCTCAGGGGCACGGCGATGGGGAGCCCTTGTGCTCCCACATACGCCAACATGTTCCTGGGCTGGTGGGAGGATACCCACGTGTTCGTGGACGGGGATGTCATCTTTTCCCCCCATATACAATTTTGGGGGCGATATATAGATGACATCCTCGTCCTCTGGACGGGCGGCGAGTCACTGTTTGTGCAATTTTTGGACAAATTGAACTCAAACAACATCGGTCTGAGATTCACCTTCGAGATGAGCTTCAGTTCCTTAGCATTCCTAGATTTGAAAATCACTAGGGACTTGGAAGGGAATTTAGCTACAACCATTTATAGAAAGCCTACTGCCACGAATAGTCTCCTGAGGTGGGAGAGCTACCACCCAGCACCCCTCAGGAGGGGTATCCCTAAGGGACAGTTTCTTCGATTAAGAAGAAACTGTTCCTCCCTCAGTGATTTTGAGGGTCAGGCACAAGAGATGAAAAGACGATTCCAGCAGAGAGGTTACCCACCAAGGGTTATTGAACCTGCGTATAAACATGCGCAGTTTCAGTCAAGGAGAGAATTACTTAGGCCAAAAGAAAAACTGGGCGACAATGAGACCACAAGATTGGTGGCTACATTCGACGACCAAAACCCTAGGGTTATGGAAATACTCAGACAGTATTGGCCCATTTTAAGATCAGACCCGGATATAGGTAAATACGTCTCTCCACACCCAAGTGTTACCTTTAGGAGGGGGAAATCCATTAGGGATCACCTCACGCACAGCCATTTCATACCCCCAAGAGGGGAGGGGACTTGGCTGGACCGAAAACCACAGGGGACCTTTAGGTGTGGTAGATGCAGTTACTGCATCTTCATAAATCAGACTAAAGAATTTTCCAATCTGGGGACTGGCAGGGTCTTCAAGATCAGAGACTTTGCCAATTGCAGGACCCAGGGGGTGGTCTATCTCTGTACTTGCAGCTGCCCCCTGGGATATGTTGGCAAAACCAGGAGGCAGCTGCGAGTGAGGATTGGAGAACACCTGGGTGACATCAGCCACAAAAGAGATACGGCCATCTCACGGCATGTGAATGAGTACCACAATGGCGATACTAGAACCATCTCCTTTCAGGTCATAGAGGTGGTTAAAAAACCAGTACGTGGAGGAGATTGGGACAGAACCATCTTGCAACGTGAAGCAAGATGGATTTTTTTGCTGGGTGTAGTCTCCCCGGGGGGCTTGAATGAAAACATTAGTTATGTCAGCTTCATCTAATGGGAAAAAGGGTTGCTATAACTGATAGAAAGCCGTGATATTAAAATTTATGTGGGTCATCCATACCCACCTTGTTTCTTTTTTTTTCATGTTTGTATATATTATATCTAAATTTCCTTGGACCATATGTAGTGTGTGAGGGATTGGTGCTTTTATATATACACATATAAAAATTTATAATATAAAACTAAAGAGGGGGGTCATCAATGAGCGATAGGTTACCAAAGGGTATGATGAAGGGTCTCCCCTATAAACACTGGAGCTAGGAAATGGGGGATTTTTGACAAGAATTGTTACCAACGGGAAAATAATGCCTAACATTGTTGTACTCTCCTTAGCACGTTTGATCTATCATTGCTATTATCCGCCTCATTCCGTGGTCCTAATTGACCGTGGAATGCTTAAAGCTGATCAGGGATGACGTTTATCCCCGCTTGTCGTATTGTGTACGCCTTACAATAGGCATTCTATAATGTTAGACATATGGGGTGACTTTATATTTGTTAGTTAATCCAGCAAAATAGGCAGTTTTGTTTTAACGCAGCGTCATTCCTGTGACGCATGATTTCGGGCACGTCCCTATCTGCATAAAAGCGATTAGCATTTTCCCTGCTAAATCTGACTGAGAATAGGAGGTGGGTGTTAACGCAGTGTCATTCGCCACAGCGTCAATTATATGACGCATACTTCCGGGCAGGTCTTTCGTGCATAGGATGATTAGCATCTTCCCTGCTAAAATCGATTGGAAATAAGAGGTGGGCGTCACCAGTATGCCAAGAGTCACACTCTTGGTTCTGATAGGATCATTCTCCTTTCAATCATTACGCAAACAGGAAGTGGGCGTGATCGTTCACAACATCAGGAGATCCTGTGTCTCCATAGGTCCCTTTTCCTGTCACTCTTAAAGTGAGCAGGGAAGGGATGATGACTCCGCCCCTAACTTCCGGGACGCGGCGATTTTAAATACCCCTTCATAGTAGATCCATGTGCAGGACACTGACAACACTAGGATACAGGCAACATACTGGATTTCCAGCACCACTCCCTGCGTCTCAGATGTGCATCGGCACTCGGGACCCGGACAGGGTCTTTGCAGGTGGAGTGATCTAGAGGACTTCTTTGGGTATGTACCTTCCTCCTAAACCAGGAGGGGTGAATGCTTTGTATGTTTAAAAGGGGGCCCCCCATTGATACTGATTTAGTCTGCTTTTGTAGGTCTGACCTATAACAGGTGGGACCTCAGTACTTTTTTAATTTCTAGGACTAATAAGGAAGTCCTTTCATTACAGGCATATATTCTGCTCTCCCCTCTATCGGTGGCCTATCATTTTTTGCTGATTGCAGCAGGTTGTTACATAGATGTTCCTCGGATGGTATCTTCTCTTTTGCAGGTATACTTTTTGTGATTTGAGGGTTTATGCATGACTGATATGTAAATGGGGGTATGATGGAGTCCCCTTTTTTTCACATCTAGGAGCCGTGTTATGAAAATTCTCCAGGGATCAGGCTGGAGCAACTCCGACCCTGACATATTGGTGTCAAAGGGTAGATATAATGGCCTTTTGGGGTATGGCCCTCTGCTCCATCATGGCTCTAACAGGGATATTTTGATTATACATTACAGATTCTCTCTTCATTTAAATTGGAGAATATAATACATCCGTTGGACCCCGGATCACTAAGGAACAATCAGGTTCTTTTTGCATCTTTTATTTTTTATTACCATCCACATTATAGTGATCCTATGCCATATGTGGTTTTCAAGAATTTACGCATGTTGATACACGAAATGGGGGTATGATGTAGACTCCTTTATTTTACATACAGGAACCCTGTGGTGAGAATTCTCCAGGAATTAGGCTGGAACAACCACTACCTTGACTCATTTGATGCAAAGGGTAGATATAATTGCCTCTATTTAAATAATTTTTTTTTCTCTCTGGGGGGGATGGCCCCCTACTCCATCATGACTCTAATGGTGATATTTTGATTATACATCGCAGGTTCTCTATTCACGTGAATTGGAGACCAATACACATCCGTTGGGCCATGGTTCATTGAGGAGGAATCAGGTTCTTTCTATGTGTTTATTGCCATCCTTGTCATAGTGACTCTGTGCAATCTGCATGTTGCCCTAAGGGACTTTTTCCTCTTCACTCTTTTTGTTTTGTAGTAAGTCCAAAGACATAACCCCTCTTATAAGTCCACTTATCCTGATGGAACAATAGGGGATCTTGTGAAAAAAGGATACAGTAATACCTGTCGCACCTATCCTGGTCAGAAGACTTATTGAGTCACTGGCTCTAATCATTTTCTAAGTAAGTCATCTTTGCTGCACGCATTGGTTCAAGGAAGCATGTTTAATCCTGAATTTGATTAGTGACACATGCCTGTCTTTCTTACAGGTGTCTTCTATCTTGTACCCCTGATGAACCCCCTTTCATTGCGTTAGAAGGGGGGGAAACGCGTCGGGAGGAGCTGCAGGAGCCTGCGTGGCAGACCCTGTCGCTCCCTTCTAACAAATATCAAGTTTTCAGATTGAATATCTATTCAGTGAAAAAACCTACATTTAACGCTATTGTGTATTACATGTAGTTTTGTATTTAACACACTCTGCACCTGGATGTTGGTGGTGGACACAAGCCAGTTGGAAATAGGGATAGTGAGGGCCAGCCATCTGGAGCGGGGGGGGTCCTAAACATTATGACACCCTCCGCTGGTAGGAAGGGTCATTGAGATATAGCTTAGGTTCTATGAAACCCCTTACCTACCACTGATCTTTTACTCATTCTCTCACGCTTTTCTATTTTTCAACTAAGCTTCACTCACCTTGTATTTGTTTATTGTTGTTTGGAAGACATATGGTGTCTATATTTTAAATCAATATTATTAATAAAGATATTTATTTTGAGGTTTAGTTTATGTGGTTTTCTGGTCATTCTACCTCGAATTTCTATTATTTTGTGGTTTTACGCCATGCTTACTGGTCCAAGTATCGGTGGTGAAATGCACCTGTTGACACACAGAGTTTCTCAAGGAAGCGGTGATGTTGTGTGCGACATGCTGGTGTAGCGCGGGCACACCTTTCTTAGAGAAGTAGTGGCGACTAGGCATCTGGTACTGGGGCACAGCGACAGACATAAGGTCTCTAAAATCCTGTGTGTCCACTAGGCGGAAAGGCAGCATTTCGGTAGCCAACAGCTTACAGAGGGATAGAGTCAACCTCTTAGCTTTGTCATGGGTCGCAGGAAGTGGCCTTTTATTTGACCACATCTGAGGGACGGAGATCTGGCTGCTGTGTGTAGACGGTGTTGAGTAGGGTGTCCCTGGAAAAATGCAGGTTTGTGAGGAAAGTGCAGGCGGAGACATGATGTTGCCTTCATCCAACGTTGGTGCTATCGATGTCTGAGAGAGCTGTACACACTCACTTGTTTCCCCTTCCAAACCAACTGACGACCTACCAAGCAAACTGCCTGTTGCAGTTACAGTGGTGGAAGTTGTGCGTGGAAAAACAGGTGTGACAACTGTCCCCACAGTCCTAGTAGATGAAGAGCGCGCGGATGCACTGGAAGGGGCAGGCGGTGGATGGTTCGCTCCGCTAGGCCGCATTGCAGCACGGTGAGCTTCCCACCGGGACATATGATATTTATTCATGTGACGATTCATGGAAGAAGTTGTCAAACTGCTGAGGTTTTGACCTCTACTAAGAGAACCATGACAAAGTTTACAGATCACATAATTTGGGCGATCTTTTTCTATGTCAAAAAAGGACCAGGCTAGGCAAGGCTTAGAGGCCATGCGACCTGTTGATCCACCCCGAATAATGCTCAGAGGCAGAGTGGTGGCTGAGGATGCAGTTGTAGACGTGCTACCAGTGCTCCGACTCTGTCCAGGAAGGCGCAAGGTAACTTCGTCGTCGGTTGCATCCTCCTCCACCG
This sequence comes from Anomaloglossus baeobatrachus, assembly GCF_048569485.1. Taxonomy (NCBI): domain Eukaryota; kingdom Metazoa; phylum Chordata; class Amphibia; order Anura; family Aromobatidae; genus Anomaloglossus; species Anomaloglossus baeobatrachus. The sequence goes on along the minus strand of NC_134356.1, from coordinate 94,144,005 downwards.
CCTCTGTTGACCTCCTCGAGTGCCTGACTGGGGGTTGACAGTAGGTGGGATCTAGAACTTCATCATCAATTGTTGTGTTTGCACTCCCCTCCCCCTCAGACGGAGCCTCTTCTTGCCCTGGCCGAATATTTAAGTTGTCATCCCAATCGGGTATCTGCGTCTCATCTTCATCAGTATGTTCCTCATTGTCTATAACCACAGGTGTTACAGTTTGTGACAAAGGGTCAACATTATGCTCAGAAACTTGGTCCTCACGGCCTGAATCAGAGTCACAAAGGTTCTGGGCATCACTGCAGACCATTTCCTGTTCTGTACTCACTGTAGCTTGGGAGCAGACCTCTGATTCCCAGGCTATAGTGTGACTGAACAGCTCTGCAGACTCAGCCATCTCAGTTCCACCATACTGTGCAGGGCTGATGGAGACTTCAGAGCTGGGAGAAAGCAAGTTTGATTGGGATGACAACTCAGAGGACTGGTGTTTTTTGGATGCGGTACTTGAAGTGGCTGAGAGGGCACTTGTTGGACCACTTGAGATCCATTCAAGCATTTTCCTTTTTTGGCCATCATCTACCTTTGTTCCTGTTGTTCGTGTCCGTAAAAAAGGGAGCACATCGGATTGTCCACGGTAAGTAGTAGACATCTTACTTTTGCTGGTAGATGGTCTATCTTCAGCAGATGATAATGGAGCTTTGCCACCTTCCCCACGGACAAACCCTTTTTTTCCTTTTCCACCACGCCTCTTCCCCTTTCCACCAGCATCTGTCATTTTGCCACTCATGTTGATTGCGACAAGATTGTGCACTGAAAATGTGGTAGTAAAAATTGAGAGGTGGTGTAGATTGCAGTGGTGGTCTAGCTTTATTAACAGCAGAATAATAAAGAATAAATATCCCTGACAATGCAACTACGGCCCTTAAACTGGCAGCATCAATTGCTAGTATAATGGGTTAGTTATAATGAGTTGGAGTGTGCAATGCAGGTAGAGGTGCTGCAAATGTCTTTGCACTAGTGGGACTATAGCAAAGTCCAATAGCCACGTTTAGGATGCCACTAGGTACACTGAGTGTTTGCTAGTATAATGGCTTAGTTATGAGTTGGAGTGTGCAATGCAGGTAGAGGTGCTGCAAATGTCTTTGCACTAGTGTGACTAGACAAAAGTCCAATAGCCACGTTTAGGATGCCACTAGGTACACTGAGTGTTTGCTAGTATAATGGCTTAGTTATAATGAGTTGGAGTGTGCAATGCAGGTAGAGGTGCTGCAAATGTCTTTGCACTAGTGGGACTATAGCAAAGTCCAATAGCCACGTTTAGGATGCCACTAGGTACACTGAGTGTTTGCTAGTATAATGGCTTAGTTATGAGTTGGAGTGTGCAATGCAGGTAGAGGTGCTGCAAATGTCTTTGCACTAGTGGGACTATAGCAAAGTCCAATAGGCACGTTTAGGATGCCACTAGGTACACTGAGTGTTTGCTAGTATAATGGCTTAGTTATAATGAGTTGGAGTGTGCAATGCAGGTAGAGGTGCTGCAAATGTCTTTGCACTAGTGGGACTATAGCAAAGTCCAATAGCCACGTTTAGGATGCCACTAGGTACACTGAGTGTTTGCTAGTATAATGGCTTAGTTATAATGAGTTGGAGTGTGCAATGCAGGCAAAGGTGCTGCAAATGTCTTTGCACTATTGGGACTATAGCAAAGTCCAATAGCCACGTTTAGGATGCCACTAGGTACACTGAGTGTTTGCTAGTATAATGGCTTAGTTATGAGTTGGAGTGTGCAATGCAGGTAGAGGTGCTGCAAATGTCTTTGTACTAGTGTGACTAGACAAAAGTCCAATAGCCACGTTTTGGATGCCACTAGGTACACTGAGTGTTTGCTAGTATAATGGCTTAGTTATAATGAGTTGGAGTGTGCAATGCAGGCAGAGGTGCTGCAAATGTCTTTGCACTAGTGGGACTATAGCAAAGTCCAATAGCCACGTTTAGGATGCCACTAGGTACACTGAGTGTTTGCTAGTATAATGGCTTAGTTATAATGAGTTGGAGTGTGCAATGCAGGTAGAGGTGCTGCAAATGTCTTTTCACTAGTGGGACTATAGCAAAGTCCAATAGCCACGTTTAGGATGCCACTAGGTACACTGAGTGTTTGCTAGTATAATGGCTTAGTTATGAGTTGGAGTGTGCAATGCAGGTAGAGGTGCTGCAAATGTCTTTGCACTAGTGTGACTAGACAAAAGTCCAATAGCCACGTTTAGGATGCCACTAGGTACACTGAGTGTTTGCTAGTATAATGGCTTAGTTATAATGAGTTGGGGTGTGCAATACAGGTAGAGGTGCTGCAAATGTCTTTGCACTAGTGGGACTATAGCAAAGTCCAATAGCCACGTTTAGGATGCCACTAGGTACACTGAGTGTTTGCTAGTATAATGGCTTAGTTATAATGAGTTGGAGTGTGCAATGCAGGTAGAGGTGCTGCAAATGTCTTTGCACTAGTGGGACTATAGCAAAGTCCAATAGCCACGTTTAGGATGCCACTAGGTACACTGAGTGTTTGCTAGTATAATGGCTTAGTTATAATGAGTTGGAGTGTGCAGAGTACAGGAGGGTACAGTGGCAGGGTTGTGGGTCTCTGGGTAGAGGAATGGAAGCCTGCCTTTCTATTCCCTCCTAATGGGGAAATGCAGCGACGAAATCCCTGACCTTTGCTACACAGACGCTGTCGCTGTTTTCAGGACCTGTCACCTATGGCTCTGAGTCTCTGACCCTGCCGGTACGAGCCCTTAAAAGGACTGATGGAAAGTGCTATCCCTATGCTGTCCAGCGCTGTGTATACAGCAGTATCGGCGATAGGACTCAGTCAGGACGGAGCTGCGCCAGTGATGTCTGACACCAAGGACGCAGAAGAGATAATGGCGTGCTGGAGGAAAATGTCCGGTTTTATAATGCAGGGACATGTGACATGGACATCCTATCACACATGCCGTTGCTTCTCTGGCTAAAAGTCCACTTAGCTGTGTGTGTGTCTGGGATTGGCTGACATGCTGGCCCGCCCCACAAGACGCGCGCGCTTAGGGAAGGAAGACAAGGAAAAAAAAAAAAAAATGGCGATCGCCATTATACAAACAGCAGTGATCTGAAGGCGCTGTTCCCGCACACTATACACTGAAATGTCATAATAGTGTGAGTCACAGAGTGACTTACACTATTACAGCGGAAAGCCAGCTAGGAATTAGCTGTTTTTTTGCTGCTAGAACCGTTCTCGAACGTTTCTAGAACTATTGAGCTTTTGCAAAAAGCTCGAGTTCTAGTTCGATCTAGAACAGGCCCCAAAATCACTCGAGCCTAGAACTGGAGAACCTCGAACCGCGAACCGCGCTCAACTCTACTCAAAAACAAGAATTTATTGTTGCATTTAAAGAGGTCGTAGATAAATTTTTAGGCAATAACAAAGACCCTGACTACAAACAAATCATCGGACGAATGCTGAAAGCATTTCAAGCTTTAGGTTGCCTGATGCGTTTGAAAGTGCATTTCTTCCATTCCCACCTTGACAACTTTCCTGAAAATTTGGGAGCTGTGAGTGAAGGGCAAGGTGAACGATTCCACCAGGACATTAAAGAGATGGAAAGAAGATACCAGAGAAGATGGAGCATTACAATGATGGCAGACTACTGTTGGACACTTCAGAGACATTACAGATGCTACTCACAAGCGTAAATGTACCAACAGAAGCCTCACAGGGAAGAAGAATCGATTTTATTTTGTGTTTGTGAGCTCATTTCAGTTAAAAAAATGATTTTCATGAAACATTTGTAATAAAAAAATTAATTTTATGAGTCTATTTTCATTTATTTTGAGGTATTGTCTTATTTAACATAGTTACTTAAATTGTCAGAAAACGTGATGTCCTATGACAAAACGGAGGTTTTTTTCAGATTCAGCGCACTCAAAAACATAAAGATTACGTTTTTGCAGACCTGTGTTACCAACCCAGAACCGAACCGGCTAAAGCTTGTACCAAATGTGAAATTGGCGAGCCATTAGCCATCAAGTTTGCTCATCTCTAGTCATTGGTGCAGTGGCTTGAGCATCGGGGCCGGACTATGTGGTCCGCACACTCAGGAATGATTGCTCCCATTCGCTTGCCTCCTATTTATTTATTTAAATTTTACACCACCACCACTATTGCCAATGTTGGCGGCGTGTGCATGGTGCTAGTTTCACAATGACTGTGGTATAGCGGGCAACCTGGGCTCCTAAGCTATCCCTCAAGCTAGGGGACCATATGCTATCCCTAATCTTGGGGATAATGCTAATGGTGGAGATGCCTGAGTCTTTTTCTTGGCCCTGCTCCTGGCCAGTCCTATTCTGATTCCCCCCTGTTATAATCCGGAACCATGGAAGATCACAATAAATCATTGGCAAAAGGTGACAAGAGCATTGGCAACTAATCTGGCCGCCATCCCCTTACTAACCATCAACACTAGAAGTAGCTGAGGGGTGAACTAACATCCTATGCACCACGAACCCAGCCGGAGAACTAGCTATCCTAAAGGAAGGATGAAGAACTCCCTGCCTCAGAAATAGACTGCAAAAGGTATAGCAAGCCCCCCACGTTCAAAGACTATGGTGATATAGTAAAATACAATACACAGATGGATTATAGGATCAGCAAAGGTGAGGCCCCACTGACTAAATAGGAAAGGAAAGGGGCTGATGGTGGCCAGAGAAAGACCCTACAAAAACCCAAATACCTGATAGTACAAAAAGGTCCTCAGATCGAACGATCTGCACTCCGTCCTATATCAGGCACTCTTGTCAAACCAATGAACAGAAAACAGGAACAATTACAAATTCAAGAAGCAACAAACACATGGACTTATAGGAGCAAAACTCCAAACATAGCTGCAGGGAGCTTCCCAGCAAAGCAACAGAGAGGGAAGATTCCTGCATGCAAAAAAACTGAAAACAACCACAATAATTGACAACCCAGATAAGAATAAAAGAACAAAAACAACATAAGAAAGAACCAAGCACTTATCTTGGGTAGATGTGGTCAGAAGCAAGATGAAAAGGCTGGAGAGCTACAGGACAATGATAACCGGCTCAGCCTGCCAGGAGGTCAGGGTTTAAATAGGCAGAGAGTAAGCAATGGAAACGCCCATTGCTCCAGCACACCTGGTCTCTGTCCAAACCATTCCTGGCCACAAGAGGGAGCCTCACAGCAGCAAAAGCATAACGGACATTCACACACACCCCCCACCTGGGAGGGACGGTACAGGAGTGTGTAGAAACCCACGTGTTAAAGACAGATGAGGAAAAAACAAAACTCTGTCACACAGCACACACACACAAAGTTAAAGGCAATAAGAATTTCAGGGGGAAAAACAAGAGCAGGAAGGAAATATAAAATAACAGGGGTAAACTCCACAACCACTCCAAACAATAAGCACAACTTTCAGCAGAGTCTGGGACACCACACCTCACAGACCAACATAGAATAAACTATAGCTGGCATGGGTAGTAGGATTCCACCAGCATAAATAGGAGGGGTGCAGATGTGATAGGTCTCCCCACAACATGTGATTAAAGGAGCAAATAGACTAGCAGAGATTAACTCTTGCTAGCCTGCCTATGAATCAGTACACAACAGGTCAACGCCCGAGTCTGCCTGTGTTGATCCCATACACCAGAGAAACCGTCGGGTGGAGTGTCAGAATGTGCAATCTGAAAAGGGTTCAATGCCGCCATGACAGTCTGAGAAGTTTGTGCAAAACTCCGTGTGACCGCTAGTGTCATGTTTTCTTCAATAAAATGGTGCCAGGGGATCACTAACATTGACAATAGTGATGGCTTCGCAAAATTTAAATAAAGAAGAGAAGGTAAGCCAGGAGGAGGAAGCATTCCTCAAGACTTTGCCCAGAAAGTCCCACCCCGATACTGAAGCCACTGGACAAATGACATAATTTCTTAAGGTTTAATAAAGGATTTTTCAGCAATCAAGCATCGAATCTCTAAACTAAAGGTATGATTTGAATCAGCAAGCTAGCGCCAGTATGGCACTGCCTGTACTTTATAAGTGAAAAACATGCTGGTTGGTTAACTTTAACAGTGAATAAATGAATGCATGTCATCAGCATGAAACATAAATCCTCTGTTATTAATGTCAAAGGGAAGGAGAAAAACAAGAATGTAGATGGTGAATATTGGAAATTGAATATGTATTACTGCTAAGAAAACATGAAAAAAATTGAATTTTTTTCTAAATATTTTTTGAAAAATATGAATTACTGATTAATTATTGAAGCAAATAAAGGTGGCCATATTTATGTGTGCCAAGAAACCAACGTCAAGGTGTAACTCTTATCTGAGTCCTACTCTAAATGCTATGCCTCTCTTGTCCAAACTGAACTATTATAGGGGCTAGAATAGAACTTGCGACAAGAAAATTAAAAACACCTGATGTAACTCAAAGGAGTGAGCAGACAAAGGACATGACTCCATAATACAAATTAGAAAAATTGCCAGCACTTCCTAATCTCATAGTCTGAACTGGTGCATACTGAACATGACATACAATATTCAAAAATAGCAGTAAAGGGAAGGAGAAAAACAAGAATGTAGATGGTTAATATTGGAAATTGAATATGCATTACTGCTAAGAAAACATGAAAACAAATTTGGGCCCTCCTTCCAGTTACTTCTGGTGTTTTTAATTTTCTTTTTGCAGGTTCTAGTCTAGCCCATATAATAGTTCAGTTTGGACAAGAGGGGCATAGCATTTAGAGTAGGACCTAGATGAACGGTACCCCAGCTTTGAGCGCAGGTAAACTGACCTCAGGGGACCTCATTAAACTCAGTGACCTCACCTTATGTGAGGTCACTGAGTTCACAAACCTGCATCTCCTGGAACAAAACCACGGTTTTCTGCCATAGGGTGAAAATTTGGTGCTGAAATGTCTGCACCAGATTTCAGCATCAAATTTGCACCTCCTGGTAGAAAATCGTTCCAAACGGTGTCAAAACCATTTTTGTTCATTTTTTTGCCAAGAGAAGCAAATTTGGTGCTGAAATTTATACACCATATTCCTGCACCAAATTTGCATCTACTGGCAAAAAAACCCCAACACATCTAGAGTACCAAGATCCAGGTGAGTGTCTTGAAAGCCCTTATATAGGCCTGAGAAGTTACTCCCATTGGAGCACTGTTGTGAATACGTTTTCCAGTTTGGGGCTCCCTCTTGTGGTCAGTGCTGGTGGTACAGTTGATTTGTGGAATGAAAGCTACACACCTGTGGATGGCTGGCAATCAGGCATTTCAGATAGGACTATATAACTGAGCAGTCTCCTCCTGTTATTGTACTTGCCGGTGCTCAATGGATATCCTGTGTGTTAAGGACATTCTGAAACCAGCCCTGCTCACTACTGCTTATTGTTTCCACTTTCTTGCTGTTTTTTCTGCTTTGATACTATGCTTGATTCCTATTTTGTCTTTATGGAGTTCTTGGTGGAATTGGAACATTCCCTGCTGGGAGTGTCTGTATACTTAGCTCCATGATTCTACAATGTGCTTTGTCATGCTTGGTATTAATTCAGTCCCTCATCTATATTAGTGTTCTTGGATCCCAGTAACATCTGAGTGCTGATTTAGTAGGGGAGAGGTTGTGTGGCCTCAGGGTTTTTCAGGTGTGCTGGTATTTGTTAGAGTTTTTATGGCTGCAGACAGTGCTCCTTCCTGTCCTTTCCTATAAAGATAGTTTGGGCCTCACCTTTGCTGAATCTGTTTTTCTAGCTTTGTATTGTGTTTTCCTATATCAACGCAGTCTATACATGTGGGGGGCTATCCATATCTTTGGCGATTGCTCCGAGGCAGATTAGCTTTCTTATTTCTCTATCATTTGTCTTGGCTCCTTTTTGGTGTTTTTTTTTTTTTTTATATATAGTTCTTTATAGTTCTTTGTGGTTTTTCTAACTTATTCAGTGTAGGGACTCGCAAGTGTGAGAATCCTTGACGAATGGATTGCGAGCTTACATATTTTGGGCCAAAATATAAACTAATATCTCACTATTTGAGGTATGGCACATTTTATCCATTTTTGCAGGATGTGTGTGGACCTTTTGAATTCAGGTGGTTAAATGGTGAGCCTGTCATGTGTTATATACTCATAGTGCTAACTGACCCGCCTGGACCTGGTGTTGTGCGTCATTTATAGGCCATTATTCAGACACAGTGCGTCTCGTGTATCCGTGCGAGATGCACCTATATAGTGCTGTTTAGCCCGCCTGACCTGGGTTTCTGGCGTCATTTATAGGTCACAGTTCAGACACTGTGCATTTCACTCATTATATGATGGGCTCCCAGTGCAAGCTTTATTAGTGTGCATGTCTTATGCTAAGCAGCCGCCCCTCCCCTCTAGTGTGGAGGTTGAGTGGCTGTGACATCAGCATCTTGCACCTCGGCTGCAGCCATCTTTATGAGGAAGGCTCACCACATTCTGTGTGTGCACATATCATTTGTCTTGGCTCCTTTTTGGTGGTTTTTTTTTGTTTTTTTTTATATAGTTCTTTGTGGTTTTTCTAACTTATTTCTCGATCTGTAAGAATATTTAGTTCTCCGGCTGTGTCAAGACGACTAGGTCATCGTAGGCTCGTCCCACGGCTACTTCTAGTAGTGTGTCAGGATTATGTCTGCAGTCCATTAAAGTTCCAGCCACTCTGTTACCTTTTGGGTTTCCGCATTTTTTGATCCTCCTCAGTCCCTGAATCATAACAGAGCACCCTGAGCTACTTGCAAACCCCAATGTGGAGAACAAGAGGTCCATTAAATTGGGATGCAAGGAGCAGAGCACAGATGTAAGACAGCTGTGTAACACCAAACTTACCGCCTGTTTTTAGACAACATTTACTTCAAGCAGTGGCACAGGAAAAATTCTGTATCTTTCAAGAAAACCATAATATATACACAGGACAATGCTCTATTGCATGCATTGAAGTACTCCATTTCTTCGATAGTAGGTAATGTAAAAGTCTTCAAGTATAAAAGAATAATGACATGGCCCCTTCCTCACTTGATCTAAACCCTAGTGAGAGCTTGTGGACCCTTAAATAGAAAAGTTTACAGTGAAGGATAATAGTAAATGTATTTTTGTACATTTTGTGTTGTTTCGTTTTTATTCTCATTGCAACAAATTAAAATAAATAATTGAGATTGGAATATGTATGATTTTCATTTAGATACATAATTTTGAACACTAATAACTGTCTAAGCACTGTACTGTAGTTATGAAATAATAAAATTAATAAAAAAATACAAATTACTTAATGAGTGTGAGCACAGCGTATTTTACTTTAAATGGGTTGCAAACACTCAGGGAGAAAGATTTATGCTGCAGATATACAGTATATCATTCCCCACACTTAATATAATGTAAAAAACTATTAAAAGCAGTGGCACTGTTGGATTGAGGCACCAGGTGCACTTATAGAAGGGTAATACAACTAAAAAATATAATTGAAAAAGCAAATGTAACTAAAAGAGTTGTGGAGGAGGGGATGATCGTGGTTTCAAAGTCAGGGACTTACTTTAGGCAGCAATCTGTAAAAGCACAACGTATTTACTTAAAAAATAAGACCTACCCTGAAAATAATATCTAGCATGATTTTACAGGATTTTTAGAGCATTCTTGAAATCTAAGCCCTACTCTAAAAATAAGCTCTATGCCGTTGGGGGTGGGTGGGGGAGTCAAAATTCGCGATTTCTCATGGCCCCCACTCTCTTAGGGACTGCAACATTTGTGTTCCAAGGGTAAAGGTTTATTCCCACCTCCAAAACCCTATCCAAATATGTAGTAGAAATAATAATAATAATAATATTAGCAAATACCTCCAATTAGAAATGTAGTATACTTCTTCTGATTCACTATGTTGATTACCTCATGTTAAGGGCATTGCAGGACCTTAGATATCCATGGTTATGACAATGCATATAGTCACAATTAGTTAGCTACTCGTGGTCATAACCATAGATACCTAAGGTCATATAATGCCCTGAACTTGAGGTAAATGACATAGTGAATCAAACTAACTATCCTACATTTCTAAGTAGAGGTACTTACTAATATTAATATTATTATTATTATAATTCTATAATTACTACATATTTGGAAATAATTTTGGCAATAGAAATAACCCTTTAAGATTGTTTAAGGATCTTTGATCACTTCACAGTTGTGTGACCAAAGGTCTCTTAATTGCAGGAGTCTATAAGAACTGAACAGGAGACAGAATGATATGCAGAATTAGCATTATGGAGAAGGAAAGAGCAAACTAGATCATTTCACAGGGCCCCCATTCTCCTAGGGGCCCTTTGTGAGCTCAAGTCATATGTCCAAAGGTCTCTTAATTGCAAAAGTTTAAAGCTGAAGAGGAGACAGGGTGCTATGTATGTGCAGTGTGTGTGTGTGTGTGTGTGTGTGTGTGTGTGTGTGTGGGTGTGTGTGTGTGTGTGTGTGTGTGTGTGTGTGTGTGGATAGATAGATAGATAGATAAGAGACAGATAGAGGATAGATAAGACAGAGTTTACATACACTAAGAGTAATATGCCTTTAAACAATATGAGACAGCCCATATGATGATGTCATGCCTCTGAAGTGATACCCGAGGGACCACCGTGGTACAGAGTAAGTTACGGTATCAGACGAGTCCACAGACCAAACAGGGTATTTTATTGTGGGAAGGTGACACACAAGGGCACTTTGGAATAGGAGATGATACACAATTGGAGGTATTTAGCTGGAACAAAGTACAACTTGTCACCTCAACTATCACAGTGGAAAACAGTACAAACAATAACAGTAAATGTACAGTTAGGTCCAGAAATATTTGGACAGTGACACAATTTTCGCGAGTTGGGCTCTGCATGCCACCACATTGGATTTGAAATGAAACCTCTACAACAGAATTCAAGTGCAGATTGTAACGTTTAATTTGAAGGTTTGAACAAAAATATCTGATAGAAATTGTAGGAATTGTACACATTTCTTTACAAACACTCCACATTTTAGGAGGTCAAAAGTAATTGGACAAATAAACCAAACCCAAAAAAAAATATTTTATTTTCAATATTTTGTTGCGAATCCTTTGGAGGCAATCACTGCCTTAAGTCTGGAACCCATGGACATCACCAAACGCTGGGTTTCCTCCTTCTTAATGCTTTGCCAGGCCTTTACAGCCGCAGCCTTCAGGTCTTGCTTGTTTGTGGGTCTTTCCGTCTTAAGTCTGGATTTGAGCAAGTGAAATGCATGCTCAATTGGGTTAAGATCTGGTGATTGACTTGGCCATTGCAGAATGTTCCACTTTTTAGCACTCATGAACTCCTGGGTAGCTTTGGCTGTATGCTTGGGGTCATTGTCCATCTGTACTATGAAGCGCCGTCCGATCAACTTTGCGGCATTTGGCTGAATCTGGGCTGAAAGTATATCCCGGTACACTTCAGAATTCATCCGGCTACTCTTGTCTGCTGTTATGTCATCAATAAACACAAGTGACCCAGTGCCATTGAAAGCCATGCATGCCCATGCCATCACGTTGCCTCCACCATGTTTTACAGAGGATGTGGTGTGCCTTGGATCATGTGCCGTTCCCTTTCTTCTCCAAACTTTTTTCTTCCCATCATTCTGGTACAGGTTGATCTTTGTCTCATCTGTCCATAGAATACTTTTCCAGAACTGAGCTGGCTTCATGAGGTGTTTTTCAGCAAATTTAACTCTGGCCTGTCTATTTTTGGAATTGATGAATGGTTTGCATCTAGATGTGAACCCTTTGTATTTACTTTCATGGAGTCTTCTCTTTACTGTTGACTTAGAGACAGATACACCTACTTCACTGAGAGTGTTCTGGACTTCAGTTGATGTTGTGAACGGGTTCTTCTTCACCAAAGAAAGTATGCGGCGATCATCCACTACTGTTGTCATCCGTGGATGCCCAGGCCTTTTTGAGTTCCCAAGCTCACCAGTCAATTCCTTTTTTCTCAGAATGTACCCGACTGTTGATTTTGCTTTTCCAAGCATGTCTGCTATCTCTCTGATGGATTTTTTCTTTTTTTTCAGCCTCAGGATGTTCTGCTTCACCTCAATTGAGAGTTCCTTAGACCGCATGTTGTCTGGTCACAGCAACAGCTTCCAAATGCAAAACCACACACCTGTAATCAACCCCAGACCTTTTAACTACTTCATTGATTACAGGTTAACGAGGGAGATGCCTTCAGAGTTAATTGCAGCCCTTAGAGTCCCTTGTCCAATTACTTTTGGTCCCTTGAAAAAGAGGAGGCTATGCATTACAGAGCTATGATTCCTAAAACCTTTCTCCGATTTGGATGTGAAAACTCTCATATTGCAGCTGGGAGTGTGCACTTTCAGCCCATATTATATATATAATTGTATTTCTGAACATGTTTTTGTAAACAGCTAAAATAACAAAACTTGTGTCACTGTCCAAATATTTCTGGACCTAACTGTATACTTATACTTTACTACTCTGCATTCTATCCTAACTGGCCTCCACTAATGGGATTGTGCAGACACTGCACTCTAAATACACTGTGTGCAGAATTATTAGGCAAATGAGTATTTTGGCAAAATGGGTCAGAAGAGTGATTTGACGGGATCTGAAAAGTCCAAAATTGTGAGATGTCTTGCAGAGGGATGCAGCAGTCTTGAAATTGCCAAACTTTTGAAGTGTGATCACCCAACATCAAGCGTTTCATGGCAAATAGCCAACAGGGTCGCAAGAAGCGTGTTGGGCAAAAAAGGCGCAAAATAATTGCCCATGAATTGAGGAAAATCAAGCGTGAAGCTGCCAAGATGCCATTTTCCACCAGTTTTCCATATTTCAGAGCTGCAACGTTACTGGAGTATCAAAAAGCACAAGGTGTGCCATACTCAAGGACATGGCCAAGGTAAAGAAGGCTGAAAAACGACCACCTTTGAACAAGAAACATAAGATAAAACGTCAAGCCTTGGCCAAGAAATTTCTTAAGACTGATTTTTCAAAGGTTTTATGAACTGATGAAATGAAAGTGACTCTTGATGGGCCAGATGGATGGGCCAGAGGCTTGATCAGTAAAGCGCAGAGAGCTCCACTCTGACTCAGACGCCAGCAAGGTGAAAGTGGGGTACTGGTATGGGCTAGTATCATCAAAGATGAACTTGTGGGACCTTTTCGGGTTGAGGATGGAGTGAAGCTCAACTCCCAGACCTACTGCCAGTTTCTGGAAGACAACTTCTTCAAGCAGTGGTACACGATGAAGTCGGTATCGTTCAAGAAAAACATGAGTTTCATGCAGGACAATGCTCCATGACATGCATCCAACTACTCCACAGTGTGTCTGGCCAGTAAAGGTCTAAAAGATGAAAAAATAATGACATGGCCCCTTTGTTCACCTGATCTGAACCCCATAGAGAACCTGTGGTCCCTCATAAAATGTGAGATCTACAAGGAGGGAAAACAGTACACCTCTCGGAACAGTGTCTGAGAGGCTGTGGTGGCTGCTGCACGCAATGTTGATTGTAAAAAGATCAAACAACTGACAGAATCTATGGATGGTAGGCTGTTGAGTGTCATCATAAAGAAAGATGGCTATTGGTCACTAATTTATTTGAGTTTTGTTTTTGCATGTCAAAAATGTTTATTTCTAAATTTTGGGCAGTTATATTGGTTTACTTGTTAAAAATAATCAAGTGAAATGGGAATATATTTGGTTTTTATTAGGTTGCCTAATAATTCTGCACAGTAATAGTTACCTGCACAAACAGATATCCTCCTAAGATAGCCATATCTAAAAAAAAACCACTCCAACTTCCAAAAATATTAAACTTAGATATTTATGGGTCTTTTGGGTTGATTGAGAACATAATTGTTGATCAATAATAAAAAAAATCCTCTAAAATACAACTTGCCTAATAATTCTGCAAACGGTGTACAGAGGCCTGCACTAAATCCTAACCAGTGTGCAAAAGTTCAGACTAACAGTACTGTCCGAAGATCCGGTCCTCTCTTGAGGTACGAAGTCTGTTGGTGCGCACTTCTCTGGGGCTTAATGGAAGCAGCTTTTCTTCTCTTGGGTCACAGGTCATCTGGCTCATCCGGGCAACATCCTCCTCTAGATTGGGTACCAACTGAGCAAATTCTGGGATTTCTTCTCAGGCAACGTCCTGCTTTTTCCTCAGCAGCTGTAGCACAACCACTGCTCACACTCCTTCCTGTCAGTTCTTGCTTCCAGGCCTGTGTTCCCACAAATTTTCTGCAAAGCTAAACAACTAACACAGTCACAGAAATAGAGGCATGAGCAAGTCCATTACACTCAGCAGGGGAGCCCTGTTCCCTTAAAGGCACAGTGCATTCAAGTCTCTCATAAGGGATACACCCTCCACACATCCTAGGGTGCAAATTCCAAATACTTGAAGGTGGCTTGCTCAATTTTACAAACTATTATACGCAAGCATAAACAAGATGTGAATGTCCAGCCATCATACCGCTCAGAAAGGTGACGGGTTCTGTGTACTAAAGATGAAAGTGCTTCGGTCAGGCATGTGCATATCAACCCAAGAACAAAAGTAAAAGACCTTTGTCACAAACTGGTCCAGGGGGTTACTCAGACGTCCCTCCGCTTGGTTGCGAACCTGTCTATCTGTGACGAAACTGCTCGCAGCCCTACCCATACATCTCTAATACATCAGAGCCACAAGAGGCGACCTCGTCACTTCCACCAACATGAGATGTTCCACTCCCCCAAGGGGTACATAAAGTCCGCTTGGCACAATGCAGCACTGACACCTCCTGTCCCTGGGGGCACAGGGAGGCATGGGGGTGGAACAGAGTTGGCTGCGTAACTTCTGGCATAGCACGCAGCTTACCCCCAACCCTGGCAGGCCAACAGGAACTTTCCACTAGCCCCAGTGGAAGAGAATTCTGCCAGTCCAGTATAGAGCGGTAGACTACCACCAGTTCCTCGTTAGATATAGGCCTGGTCTTTTAATAGGACTATATCAGGCCAGAAACTAGCCTAGGTAGCGTGTAAAATTAAGCCGAACTCACAGACATGGGTTTCGGGAATTGAGATAAAAGAAACAGCCCAAGATTAAATTATATATTTAATCGCCTTAAGGGCACACTAGATAATACACTATATACATGATGGAATTTACAGAAATTATGTTAGGAATACAGCTACAGATAAGACGTGTTACAAATAGATATACAGATGGATCAGTTACCTTGTTCCTTTGTGAATATACCTGGTGTTGGCTGGCATAGGAGAGGCTCCTCACACGCACATGTTTATCGCATGTGACTTTTCAGAGAAGAACACCCACAAGATGTCCACACTAAGGTTATGAATCCCGGCACATACCATGTCCCCTCCCATCTGGTGGCCTAAGACTAGTGTGGCCATAAGTGTGTCTTTTTACTTTCAAGGGAAATATAGATTTTCAATTTTCCTCATATTTCCACCCCTGAGCATCCCACAGGAAGATATGACCTTTATATTTCCCCTCAGAATTTTATCTATTCATTGATAGGAAACTCGGGCTGCCTATGGTCTTCCTACGCCTAGTTATTAATTATCGGCTGCTACACAGGTCTCACAAATTAGCAGAAAAGTGTGTGAAATGCATCTTGCTGTCAGGAATCTGAAAATATGCCTGCCTTATTTGTGGAGACAACGAACTACCCAATATTGTAACTTTTACATCGGCCTTGTCCAGTCTGGCAGAGTCTAGACCTAGTTCTTTGAAGTTAGATAAACTTATAGTTCTTCGCCTACCTCCAGAGCAGGACCATTTGCTCAGCAGGGGGACTTGCTGGCTTAGGAACTGCTTTGATTGGATTTGTCACATCCACCATTTGGCCCTTGAGGCAGTGCAGGATTTCTTCTGGCAAAAGGGCAGGGTTGTGTAAATGGAATGTGACAGCTGGGTGACATGTATGAATGTCATAATCCTCCTAATATTTCTCAGAGTATCCTCACAACCTTGTTAATATTCTGGCAGACTTTAGAGAAATAGAAAGGAAAAAGGTGCACTGCACCGCTTACCACTCTGTAAGGCTGTTGTAGCAAAGTCTTTTTCGGCTCTGTTCTGTTTAGAGCCAACCACGTGGGTATTCTAAAAGGCAGCCTTAGCTGCTAATACTCACATGGACTTGCTGCAGAAAAAACAGCTGAGTGCATAGGATGAAGTGACTGACCGTGGTGCTGTTGCCAAAGTGCCAGGATAAATACTTCTTTTGCCACAAAGAGAAATTGGCAGCACTCTGCGGTTGTCAAACAAATGTTGCTTTATTTTTTCTTGCAGACAGGTGAAACAGACATGAGGGTGCAGGGGAAGCGGTGCACAAGGACGACGGTACCGTCGTCCTTGTGCTCCGCTCCCCCTGCACCCTCATGTCTGTTTCACCTGTCTGCAAGAAAAAATAAAGCAACATTTGTTTGACAACCGCAGAGTGCTGCCAATTTCTCTTTGTGGCAAAAGAAATATTCTGGCAGAAGCTGGTAAGATTGTGTCGTTACCCACAGTGAAACGGGTACTATATTAACATGGGCTGAACACCAACTCTGCCAGGAAGAAGACATTACTCCAAAAGAAACATAAAAAAGCCAGATTAATGTTCGCAAATGCACACAGGAACAAAGACTTTAATTTTTGGAGATGTGTCCTGTGGTCTGCCGAAACTAAAATTGAACTGTATCGCCATAATGACAATTGTTATGCTTGGAGGAAAAAGTGTGAAGCTTTGAAGTCTCAGAACACCATCAAAACTGTGAAACAGGGGGGTGGCGACATCATGTTGTAGAGTTGTTTAGCTGCAGGTGGAACTGGTGCACTTCACAAAATAGATGGCATCATGAGGAAAGAAGGTTATGTGGCAATACTGAAGCAACATCTCAAGACATCAGCCAGGAACTTAAAGCTTGGGCGGAAATGGGTCTTCAATGACCCAAATCATACTGCCAAACTGGTTACTAAGTGGCTTAAGGATTACAAAGTCAATGTTTTGGTGTGGCCATCAGAAAGCCCTGATCTAAATCCTATTGAAAATTTATGGGAAAAGCTGAAAAGGCAGGTGTGAGCATGGCGACCTCCAAACATGGCTCAGTTACACCAGTTCTGTTAGGAGGAATGGGCTCAAATTCTTACCAACTATTGTGAGAAGCTTGTGGAAGGATATCCAAAACGTTTGACCCAAGTCATACAGTTTAAGGGCAATGGTACCAAATACTAATTAATTGTATGCAAACTTTTGGACTTTTCAGAAAGTAATACAAATGTCGTAAAACATTCTCTCTCATTATTCTGGCATTTGGCAAATATAAATAATTTTGGTTCCTAATTGACTTAAAACAGGAATGGTTTATTCTTATTTCATGTCAGAATTTGAAAGTGAGAAAAACATGAATATATGTCTTTTTAGATAGTGTATGTAAACTTCTGATTTCCACTGTTTCTATCATCTAATAGATAGACAGAGAGATAGATAGACAAACACACAGGGTTTGGGGGAGTTATGTTGATGTTTGAGAATGCAATCTGACTATATTTGAATAAATGTTGATTTTTTTTATTCAAGAATAAATGTGGATTGTTGTTCATGGAAAAAAGACATCCCCTGTAAAAAATAAGCCCTAGCTCATCTTTCGGAGCAAAAAATAATATAGGAACCTGTCTTATTTTCAGAGAAACACAGCATCATAAAAAAAGAGCTACATGCTCATCTGGGAGGGATGGAAAACACTAAAGGGCGCTTTACACGCAACAACATCGCTAACGAGATGTCGTTGGGGTCACGGAATTCGTGACGCACATCTGGCCTTGTTAGCGACGTTGTTGCATGTGAAACGCACGAACGACCGTTAATGATCAAAATTACTTACCTTATCGTTGATCGTTGATGCGTCGTTCTATTCCCAATTATTGTTGCTGTTGTAGGACACAGGTTGTTCGTCATTCCTGCGGCAGCACACATCGCTATGTGTGACACCGCAGGAATGAGTAACATCAACGTACCTGTGGCCGCCGGCAATGAGGAAGGAAGGAGGTGGGCGGGATGTTCCGGCTGCTCATCTCCGCCCCTCCGCCTTTATTGGGCGGCTGCTTAGAGACGTTGCTGTGACGCCGCACGAACCGCCCCCTTAGAAAGGAGGCGGTTCGCCGGCCACAGCAACATCGCTAGGCAGGTAAGTACGTGTGACCGTTCTTAGCAATGTTGTGCGCCACGGGCAGCGATTTGCCCGTGACACACAACCGACGGGGGCGGGTGCTTTCACCAGTGACATCGCTAGAGATGTCGCTGTGTGTAAACTTCCCTTTAGACAAGACAGAGAATGACTACAATCAGAGAAGATGTCAACTGTGAATCAGTGAATTTAATTCTTGCTTGTTTAATGAGTACTGCACCTTCCCTAAGGTGTTTTCAGTCTGGTGACAAGTATTAGGCTTGTGCAAGATTTCAGACACTGGGTGTAAATACGGATGTTCCTGTTCACAGCAAACATATTTTTAAAACCGTGAAGAATTAAAATAAAAATTAAAGAACATGAACATTACAAAGTTGAATGTGTAATTTACATAAAGATAAAAAAACACTTAAATATTATCTGACTTGAATAATTGTGAAGGGAGAAGTGAAAAAAAGATTTTTACAAGCTCCCAAGAAATCTACCAAAACTTGAGTATATTTTTGTAAGATTTACTAAACTATTAAAACTCAAATTTATAACAAATAACCTTATGAATGCATTGCACATTGTAATGTGCATATGAAGACATCCTACTAATTATTTCAGAAACTGCTAACAATTGCTGTACACCTAACTCACTACTTATGATAACTTTGCAGAATTATTAAAATCCGATGCAACATAACAAACCTTTCACTTCTTAGCTGCCTACGCATCTATTTACAGAAGTGTTATCTACGCCATACCCTTGCAGCTAATAAACCTAGCTATTATTATATGACACCAAACGAGTGGAACCCTAAATATAAAATGAAAGGTGCAGTAACCTCATAGGGAACCAAAAAAAAGGACCAAGGCTAGTAAAATACAATAATAATATTTAATGAGAAATTTGTAACGAGTAATACTAATCATAAATGGTGCAATAAACCGTGAACACAACGTGGCACAGAAATACAAGCTCCCCAGGTGCTGTTTGTGGTCGAGGCAGACACTGGGCAAGGATGATCCAAAGTGCAGGCTAGGTATGTGCTCTTATAGGTAAAAAACAATAGTGTGCAATGCATATGATAATAGTGTTAAGCACTAACCCACCAACCCAGGTAAAATGGTGATAGTAAACAGAATAGATTAAGCACAAGTTCAGGCACACATATATAATAAATGGTTAAATGACTGTAGTCATTGTCACCAGAACACATGCACAATGAGACCAATGGGGAGCCGAGAGGAAGCCCCGATACATGTTTCACCAATGTAATGGCTTTTTCGGAAGGAATGACTTAAATGACAGTAGAGGAGGTACATTTTTATCCAGGTCAAATCGTGCCCATTCAGTGCTAGACAAATTGGCGTGCTCAGCGCCATGATGCTCCATCCCCCACCACACCATGGACGGTGCGCGCCAGGGATGAAGAAAAGGAGGATATAGTCATCTGTCCCATCCCCACGTCATCTGTCCCAACCCCACGGCAATGCTGCAACAGCCATGGTGGGTGAGGGATGCGAGTAGCGCTTACACGAGTCGCGTCTGTCTAATTTGGAAGAGGAGCTAGTGACGAGCAGTTACTGGTGGCATAAAAGAAGAATGGCTATTTATTCACAATAGAGAAAGAAAGTAAGACAATATATAGGAGTATAGTGATGTATGATGTGGAGTGCAGGAAGGAAATTATGCCTAACCATCATAACAGCTAAATCAAACCCCACTTGCTCATATAAGTAAATCTGCAAAGACATAGAGCCGATACACAGTTGCAAGCACTATATCAGTGAAATATATATATATATATATATATATATATACAGTATATATATACCAGGTATATGGTTATTATGCATTCTATTATCAGTGCCCTGATATTTCATTGGGGATAAGTACATACAGGATTATTATGTTCATCCCTTTATTTCAACCATTCTTTTTCTCTTGTCAATTGTGTTTCTAACCTTTTGTTTTTGTCAGCCTTATATGTTTTGTATCAATAAAAGCCATGGTTATATATAAATAGCTGAGTGTGCAAATTATTTCTATGCAATTTTTTACCTCTCATGTCACAATTCATTTTTATGCATAGCTTTTGTTACCACCCCACCTGATATTTATATTTATTACACTGTGGTGCCCACTACTTCTTTCTTAACAAAGTGTTGCAAGTAACAGTGTGTGTGTGTGAGGGGAAGGAGGGTATCATACAGAGAAGCAGTTTGTATGTGGGGATATTATACATAGGGGCAGTGTTGGGGAGATATTATGGAGAGGGGCGGTGTAAAGGGTCATTTTCTGGAACAACTTCAAGAGGGCTAACATTTTTGGCCACGACTGTGTGTGTGTGTGTGTGTTTGTGTCTATGTATATATATATGTATGCATTTCACGGAGGTACTGCTGCTTTCTCAAGGAGGAAGACCCTCAAGACCCTCAGAGTCTGCCTCCTTGAGAAAGCAACAGTACCTCCGCGACACGCGCGTTGATGGTGATCCTGCATCTTTATGGGTATTTTGTGCTGATGTTGTAACTGCGCCTTGGTTCCCCTGTGACTGCACCTGCACTTTAGGTAATTTTCCTGACCTTCTTGTCTAAGTATGGCTATACTGGGGACCTTGCTCAGTCATGTGCACATGCACTTTATTGGATACTGTGGCAGATTTTTATAAATTCTTACCTGTTTTTCCCTTTCCTCTTCATCCTTTAATTTTTATCCCCAATTTTGAGGTTTAGTTTACCTTCCACTTATCAATGTTTTTGGATGATTAGAGGTAAATGGGAACTTTACATTGGTTATTATTCATCTGCCTATTATACATCTTGTACTCCCCCTATATTTCTTGGTAGTTTTTATCTTGTGATATTGTGTTATGTTGTGTGTGATCTTCATTAATAAAAATCATTGTCCTTTGTTTGATAATGCTGACAGGCTGACTCTTATCAAAATGAACAAAGAGTGAATTAGTCCAGACTACTCAATCCCACTGAATGACGGCAACCGAACCTAAAGTCAATACAAATGTTTCCTTTACTACCAAGTATTCCCATGCACAGCTCTCCCCCCCAAACAAGGGTAGACAGTCCTTGTTTTCCTCTTCTTTGGGTCCTCCTCTTAGTCCTCATTCACCATATCAGCATGGTCATGATACCACCCTCGCTACCTATTATTTTCCCAAGGTTGTGTATGATGCCGTAATATATAACTTGCAGAGGCCTACTTCAAATTACATACATATATATATATATATATATATATATATATATATATATATATATATATAATACTGACCAAAAGTTTGGACACACCTTCTCATTCAAAGAATTTTCTTTATTTTCATGACTCTGAAAATTGTAGATTCACATTGAAGGCATCAAAACTATGAATTAACACATGTGGAATGAAATACTTAACAAAAGAGTGTGAACAACTGAACATATGTCTTACATTCTAGGTTCTTCAAAGTAGCCACCTTTTGCTTTGATTACTGCTTTGCACACTCCTGGCATTCTCTGGATGAGCTTCAAGAGGTAATCACCGGAAATGGTCTTCCAACAGTCTTGAAGGAGTTCCCAGAGATGCTTAGCACTTGTTGGCCCTTTTGCCCTTTTGCCTTCACTCTGCGGTCCAGCTCACCCCAAACCATCTCGATTGGTGACTGTGGAGGCCAGGCCATCTGGCGTAGCACCCCATCACTCTCCTTCTTAGTCAAGTAGGCCTTACACAGCCTGGAAGTGTGTTTGGGGTCATTGTCCTGTTGAAAAATAAATGATGGTCCAACTGAACGCAAACCGGATGGAATAGCCCACCGCTGCGAGATGCTGTGGTAGCCATGCTGGTTCAGTATGCCTTCAATTTTGAATAAATCCTCAGCAGTGTCACCAGCAAAGCACCCCCACACCATCACACCTCCTCCATCATGCTTCACGGTGGGAACCAGGCATGTAGAGTCCACCTTTTCTACAAAGACACGGTGGTTGGATCCAAAGATCTCAAATTTGGACTGATCAGACCAAAGCACAGATTTCCACTGGTCTAATGTCCATTCCTTGTGTTCTTTAGCCCAAACAAGTCTCTTCTGCTTGTTGCCTGTCCTTAGCAGTGGTTTCCTAGCAGCTATTCTACAATGAAGGCCTGCTGCACAAAGTCTCCTCTTAATAGTTGTTCTTGAGAAGGTGTGTCCAAACCTTTGGTCTGTACTGTGTATATATAAATATATATATATATATATATATATATATATATATATATATATACTAGCTGTACTACCCGGCTTCGCCCGTTAATAACTACTGTTAATGTCGAGGGGACGCGCTCGCCACGCTCGGGTCCGGGGCTTCTGCTGGTGCTGCTCGGTGGCTCGAGCGGTGGACCGGACCCGGGGACTTGAGTAGCGCTCCTCACCCGTGAGTGTAATGGGGATGGGGGTTTGGTTAGGGAGATTGTTCGTGACGCCACCCATGGGTCGTGGTGATAATGGCACCACCGCTGCTGGTAACGGGGATCCCGGGAGAGATGGTAGGGTGCAGCTGAGATGTTGTCCCCTCCGTGGGCAGGGGTTGGTGATCCCGGGGCCCGATGGTGTAACGGGGAGGCCGGATGGCTGGGGTGCAGGGTTGCAGGGAAAGTGTTGTTGTTGTGCTCTCCCCGGACGGCTGATGGTGGCTGTCTTTCCCTGCACCTTTGAAAATGTTCTGACTCCTGTGGTTGCCCACCGGTAGTCTGCTCCCTGGCGTATAGGTGCCGTAGGAGCCCGTTTTGCCCGCAGGCGCTGGCCCTTGGATCTCTAGCCTGTGGCGGTGGCTGTATATCCTCTCTGGGTGGACAGTTGCCTTCAATTGGGACTTTAGTAGTTGAGAAACCCCTGTGGTTCTAGTCACATTCGGATTTGACTATTGACAGCGACTCCAAGCCTGGTCGGGGTCCGAGGGCCCTGCCTGTGTGCTTAGCTTCACTCCGTTCCACGATCCGGTACCAGCGGCCGACGCCCGACCCCGGTCCTTATGGCTCTGCGGAGCTCCACTAACTCCTGCAGATGGCCACCACCATCTGCCAACCTTGCTGTTAGTGTCTGGGCTCCAACACAGACACCCAAGTGTTCACTCCTCTCTCTTTCACCTCCTAGACTGAACTGTCACTTTTCCCGCCTCCAGGCCTGTGAACTCCTTGGTGGGCGGGGCCAACCGCCTGGCTCCGCCCCACCTGGTGTGGACTTCAGACTCTGGAGGGAGGAAACAAGGGTTTTGTGTTTGGCTGCTGTAACTGCCTAGGGTGGGGGTGTGTATGTTGGTATGTTTGTGACTACCTGGCTAGTCCAGGGCGTCACATTAACAAAATAGAATGTATTAAGAAAAATGTATTCTGCAGATAAAAAGCACAAAACAAATAGATATAAATGTAATTATTAAAAGGCAAAAACTAAGCTAATAGAAGCATTTCATAACATATATTTCAACACCACAGATATTCCACACAGATTTAACTGAATTGGCCAAGTAATGTGCCTCGTCTATCTCTTTCCAGGTCTGTCTCTTTCCAGGTCTGTCTCTTTCCAGGTCTGCCTCTTCCTCGTCTGCCTCTTTCCTCGTCTGCCTGTCTCTTTGTTTCTTTCCCCATCTGTCTCTTTCCAGGTCTGTCTCCCCGTCTCTTTGTCTGTGTCTTTTCCTGTCTCTCTCTTTCCGTGTCTGCCTGTCTTTGTCTGTGTCTATTTCTCTGTCTCTTTCCCCATCTGTCTCTATCAAGGTCTGTGTCTTTCCCCATCTATCTTTGTCTGTCTCTCTGGCTGTCTCCTCCTTCCCTGTCTGCCTGTCTCTGTCCCTGTCTGCATGTCTGTCTGTCTCTTTCCCCATCTGTCTCTTTCCCCATCTGTCTCTTTCCAGGTCTGTCTCTTTCCAGGTCTGTCTCTTTCCTGGTCTGTCTCTTTCCAAGTCTGTCTCTTTCCAGGTCTGTGTCTGTCTGTCTCTTTCCCTGTCTTTCTCTGTCTTTTTCACCATCTGTCTCTGTTTGTCTCTTTCACCGTTTGTCTCTGTCTGTCTCTTTCCCTGTCTGTCTCTATTAGAGATGAGCGAACCAGCCGGTTCGGCTCGAGTTCAGTTCGTCGAACAGAGGTCTCGTTCGAGTTCAGTTCGGCGAACGTTCGACGAACCGAACTCGAACCGCATAGGAAACAATGGCAGGCAATCACAAACACATAAAAACACCTAGAAAACACCCTCAAAGGTGTCCAAAAGGTGACAAACCTCTCACAACACAACACAAACACATGGGAAAGTGACAAGGACATATACTCATGCGAAAACAAAGGAGCTGGACAAGGAAAAAGAGGAGGAGACACAGATATGAGTATATGCAAGGGAACGTCGATGCCATTACTGTGCAACTTGAGCCCTGCTCATTTTAGGCTTCCAATCTGGATAAATTGCCTGAGCTCACCACGTACGCCTTGGGGATCTTGTTGTGTCCCGCAGCCAGCGTTTTCTCGGAACGTGTCCTCAGTGCTGCTGGGGGTGTGCTGACAGCTAAGCACACGCATCTGTCCACTGACAATGTGGACAGACTAACGTACACCAAGATGAACAAGTCATGGCTCTCAGAGGACTTTTCTTCCCCTGGCTCAGCCAGGGGAGGCGAAAGGCACGCGTATTTTTGAGAGTGCTTCATGCAAAGCATCTTTTTCATCTTGAAAATGGGGGTCAACTGATGCCAGTCAAGTGGGGTGTGTGTGGCCCAATTAGTGGAAACGAGGGAGACTGTGATTGGAGTCCCCTTGCTGTGTTTTACATGCTTTTAGAAGGGCATGACATGGCTTAGAGGCTGACTTTCAGCATCTGCAAACTGTTGGCTACCAAAATGCTTCCTTTCCAACCTTTTTAACCGAGGATTTCCGAGACCTTATGCCCATCGCAGTGCCCCAAGAGCCGATGCCCAGGTGCCACTCCTTCTCCAACAAAGGCGTGCACGCGCTACACCAGCATGTCGCACCAAACATCACCGCTTCTTTGAGAAACTGTGTGACAGGGTGCATTTCACCACAGATACTTGGCCCAGTAAGCATGGACAGGGGCGTTACATGTCGCTGACTGGGCAATGGGTTACTATGGGGAGAGATGGAGAAGGGTCTGCTGTACAAGTCTTGCTGTCCCCACGAGTTGTATCAATCCTTCCTCTGTATGTAGAAGTTAATACACTGCTTCTGCCTCCTCAACCTCGTGTGGGTCCTTCACCTCGGCCCAAACCCTGTGTGGTCAGGGCACCCTTCCTTGTAACTGCGCACAAGGAATACCACACACCTCCTTACTATGCTGGCAGCAGAGCTCAATGCCATCATGCGGTCAAATGTTTACTTTGAAATGTATGGGAAATGTGAGTCACACCGCTGAGAAGTTGTGGACGGTTAGCTCTGGAGACCAAGTTTCATCAATGGTTGTCTCCACTCAACCAGCAGCCAGGGAAGGCCGGGTGTGACAATGATGCAAACATGGGTGTGGCCCTTCGCCGTGACAATGTGACACACGTGCCTTGTGTGGCTCACGTGCTGAACCTGGTTGTCCAGCAATTTTTAAAGCACTATCCTGGCCTACATGGCCTTCTGCAGAGGGCACGATGTAGCGCCTTCCTTAATCCACACACTCAGATGGGCTGTAAAGGATAGGCTAGAGGGGAGCCACTCACCAAGCAGGACCTCCAGAACCCTGAAACCCTTTAACCCCTATACAGGGATTAGGAATTACACAGGGCCCAAGGTGATCAATACCTGTGGAAGGCTGCAGTTCCAGAGAATAGTAGTCAGGCAGGGACAAAACATTAATTGAGGAACAGGAACAGAATGGGACGGCCAGGACTTAATCAGAAAACAAGCAGAGGAGAAATGCGGATCGGCCAACAAGGTACATAAACAGCAAGCAGGAAAAGTAGTCAGGTAACAAGCACACAAAATCATAAGACTGAACTGGGGGTAAAAGTAACCAGAGGTTCATAGCTATGTCTGGCAGTGGTCTGCAGACAGAATGGGCATAAAAAAGGGTGTGGTGTCTTCCCATTGGTTGTAGCTGAATGATGGTACTTCATCTGTGAGATACCCACCACCTACATTCAGCCAGAGATTTTGCATCTGTCAAGGTAATGCAGCCCAGTGGGTGAGCATAACCTGCGTCCACCTGCGCCGCTGGCATCAACTTCTCTCCCATCATCAGCACTATGCATGAAAGGAACACGTTGTCACCTGGCGACCAGAGTACAAATTGACGGAGCGTACTCCGTTGATGACTTAACCGCAGTGTGCGGCAATGATGCAAATCTGGCTGCGGGCCATCGTCAGGGCAATGTGACACACGTGCCTTGTATGGCTCACGTGTTGAATCTAATTCTCCAGCAATTTTTAAAACACCATCCCGGCCTACATGGCCTTGTGCAGCGGGCACGCTCGCTATGTGCTCACTTCCATCGTTCGCACACAGCAGCTCAACAACTTTCGTCGCTCCAGAAGTCTTTAGGTCTGGTGGTTAAACGCCTGAAATGCGATGTGCCGACACGCAGGAATTTGAATCTGCACATGTTGCAGCGTTTGTGGCAGCACCGCCGAACCCTGCTGCAATACGTTATGACATATAGCCTGGCCTAACTTGATCCAGAGGTGGTGCAGATCATGCTGCTGGAGTGCTGTCAGATCAAGGACCTATGCACCCTTCTACACAGTTTACAAATGTCGACGAAGATGTTTAGCACTGGCAATGCCATTCTCAGCGTGACAATTCTGGTCATCTACATGATGGAGCACACTGTAAGCATTATTCGGAGTCAGGTGTTGGGACAAGAGGAAGGGGAGGAAGTACAGGAGGAGTCATATGCGGAAGGGATAACAAGATCTACGAGGTCCAGATGGTCAGCGGCACCTAGGCGGCAGTCATGGTGGGGGAGAGGGATTAACAAGGGCACATAGTATCAGCAAAAAGTGTTGAGGAAGGTGCAGGAGCCCATGAAGAAATGGAGGACGAACTGGCAATGGGCATGGAAGACTCAGCAGATGAGTGAGAGCTTGCTCACATTTCGGGTGTGCGAGGTTGGGGGGAGAGGGCAGAGGAAGGAGGCACGATTCTCACCTCTCTGCCACCAACACATCAAGGACTTGGTCCTCCTGGATGCACAAGACACATGAGCGCCTTCTTGCTGCACTACCTACAACATGACCCTCGGATTGTACGAATTCGAAGTAATGCTAACTACTGGGTTGCCACACTGTTAGATCCCTGGTACAAGACAAAATTTGGCGAAATAATTCCTGCCATAGAAAGGGACGCACGTATACAGGAGTATCTGCAGAAGGTGGTACGCAATCTTAGATCTGCTTTTCCACTAAACACCAGTGCTGCACAGAGTGAATCTCAACGCTTTGTCATGGATAGGAGGAAATGGTCTTTTACTTGTCCACATCTGAGGGACCGAGGGCTGGCTGCTGTGCTGAGATGGCATTGAGTATGGTGTCCCTGCAGAGTTGCACTTTTGGTCATATACAAAATGAGTTGAAAAAGGACAGATGCTGGTGGAAAGGGGAACAGGTGTGTTGGAAAGGGGAAAAAAGTTTTTGTCCGTGGGTTTGGTGGTTAAGCAAAAGTAACATTTGCTGAAGAAACACCATCTGTTACGGTGGGACTGGCAGATTTGGATAAGGTGGTATATACTATGTTACCGCTATATAACGAAAATTAATAAGAAAAGAAAGAGAAAGGTATATATCCCCATCAGCAGTCAGTGTCCACCGTGCTCCCAGATGGAAAAGGAGAGGTTGGCAACTGGAAGGTTAGGTGGAGGATAGAGAGCTGTGTGGCTATGAAACTAATAGTAGCCTGAACCGAGTTAGACGCCACTCGGATCTGGAGACTGGGAGCCCTGTTAGCGTCACAGGGTCCACACGCCCACCCAGCCCAGGAACTCCCTGTTAACATCACAGGGGCCATTGAGTACGCTGACCGTGTGCATTGGGGCCACACCTGTGGACAGCAGGCGCATCAGCAGCAGCAGGCCTGTTAATGCCACTGGGCTGCACAAGCAGGAATGGTAGGACAGGAGCTGGTCTTAACCGTTCTGCGTTACCAACTGTGGTGGCGGCCTGCATCGACGCCGTATCCCTGCCTACCTCTTGCCTAAAGCCGCAATGGGTTAAACACATGGAGGTGTGCTCTTTCGGAGCATAATAGAAGACTGTGCACCTCCTTGTTAGCTCCAGCCCGTTTTATAACCTGGGTCCGCCCCAAACCAGGGTGGACCACAATGCACCTCCTGGAGACAAAAGCAGAGTGACACGTCATGAGTGGCATAACTAGCGTCCTATTTGGAACCGCAACTTCAATAATGACCTCATGGCTGCCACGACACAAACACCTCACCAGTCATCGTCTGACTATCAATAATGAGGTGACAAGTCATAGGGGCGGGCCTCTGCAAGCCATTTGGGAGTGGCCTGGCCACATCGTCAGGACACCTGATGCCCTGTGGTCTATATGGGCCCCCCACATCAGGAGCAGGGCCAAAGAGTTCATTACCGGACCTAGTCTCTGATGCAGTAAGTGCCTGAGCATGCTCAGTAGCATGAAATACAGTCTCTGAAAAAAGACTA
Organism: Anomaloglossus baeobatrachus; assembly: GCF_048569485.1. NCBI lineage: Eukaryota > Metazoa > Chordata > Amphibia > Anura > Aromobatidae > Anomaloglossus > Anomaloglossus baeobatrachus. The sequence goes on along the minus strand of NC_134356.1, from coordinate 94,115,172 downwards.
TCAGCTTTAGCATGGTGTCTAGGCACAACACAGGACTTAGACCCGGCACGGAGTGCAAGTACCTGTGCAAAGAGGTTTTTCGCAATAAGTGTGGGAGCATGCGCTGTATCCCGAAATGAAGACTTAGCCTCAGGAATGGCACAGTCAGGCTGAGCATACTCACTAGGAGAAAGACTGTAGTTAGGCTGCGGCTGGGGTAAATCGGCACACGCATGCGCACTAGCTGCCTCTCCACACATAGACGTGGAGGAGAAATTGCTCTTCGGGTGTGGACTTGGAGATGCTGTCTATGAACAGAAGGAAAAGCTAAAGGTGTGTGTTACAGCAAAGAGCCACCGCGGAAACACTTCGTTGTGAGGGGAGTCATTTTTTAGTTTGGTGAGGAGTACTGTAACGCCAGTGAGCAGCATCCTGTGCCACAAACCAACATTCTTACGGTGCTGTCTATACTGCTTACCGTGAGAGGAGCGTAAAGTCTGTATTTCTGGCAACTGGACATCACAGTACCAGACAATAATGCGGGCACGCAACACTTTGTTTAATTAGCAAAACACATATCTGTTCTGGGTAGGCTGACTATATAGACAATAAAACTTGCTGCCTCTGCACTGTCAAATTGTCACGTACAGTTTAAATCATAGAGGGACAGCGACACATGTTTGCATTGACTGTTGCTTTTCAAGATTTCAATGACTGTGTTGCAAAGCTGTGTGGTTTGCATTCACACTGCTATCATCTGCCTTATCTGTGAGGCTTCAGCTAACAAGGGTATTCAGGGGGGGTAATGTGTTTTGTATATGTTTAGGTAGATAACTTGGAAGCTCTTGTGATGCGACACTGGTAAGTCGTGTTCGCACACACACACACACACACACGCACAAACACACAATTACTGCTACGCAGAGGGATTAGCAGGTAGTAGGCAACAGAATAGATTGTTCAATTATTTAAATTGTAGGCATGGTTCTTATTGTTTGTTTTGGTAAAGTTAAACAATCATTTATCAACCCAACTGCCTAGAGTCCTTTTCCTGTTGCCTGGTTTTGCTGCATACTGGGGAGCCCACCCTGTACACGACTTAAAATGAAGCATAAGTCGCAATGTGAATTTCACTGTGCTACAATGCGGCCTAGCGTGCCTGTGCAACCACCGCCTGCCCCATAAAGTGCATCTGCATGCTCTTCATCCTCTGTGACTGTGGGGACAGCAGTCTCACATGGTTTTTCACACTGAACTTCCACCCCTTTACACGCAACAGGGAGTGTGATTGGCAGGTCATCACTTGTTTTTGAAGTGGAAACAGATGGTATTGTTGAGCTGTCACACATCGATAAAACCAACATTGGATGCAGGCTACATTATATCCACACCTGCACCTTCGTCACAGATTGGCTGGACTACCTGCAGTTAATAATTGCATTCCAGAAATGGAAAGGAGTGTAGAATGCACATGTGTTGTACCTTGCTTGGCAGCAAAGGAACACTAACTTAGTATTACAGACAATTTTAGGAATGCAGAAAAAGAGTCAGCTCTTTGGGCAAATTAAATAGCGTGGCAAAAGTGGACAGGTGGGTACAGTGGCGGTGTTCTGTGGGTACCAGGACAGTAAAGGAAGCCTCACTTTCTATCCCTCCGAATGATCAAATGCAGCAAGGAATTCCCTGAGTTTGCTATAAAATTAGCGTAGCAAAATGTGTATGAGGGTGTAATGCAGTGGTGCTGCAAATAGCTTTGCACCAGTGGGACACTAATGGAAGTCCAACAGCCACTTTTAGGATGCCACTAAGTTTACTCAGTGTTTGCTAGTATAATAGCTTAGTAACAATGAGTTTGAGTGTGCAATGCAGAGGTGCTGCAAATAGATTTGCTCCAGTGGGGCACTAATGGAGTACAACAGCCACTTCTTGTATGCCACTAAATGGCAGCATTTTTTGCTATCATTATAGCTTATTAAAAACAGAGCAGGAGGGTGTCATGCAGAGGTGCTAGAAATAGCTTGGCACCACTGTGGCACTAATGGAAGTCCAACAGCCACTTTTAGGATGCCACTAAGTTTCCTCAGTGTTTGCTAGTATAATGGCTTAGTAACAAATGAGTTTGAGTGTGCAATGCAGGCAGACGTGCTGCAAATATCTTTGCACTAGTGGGACAATACAGAAGTCCAACAGCCACGTTTAGGATGCCACTAAGTTTCCTCAGTGTTTGCTAGTACACTTAGTAACAATGAGTTTGAGTGTGCAATGCAGGCAGACGTGCTGCAAATATCTTTGCACTAGTGGGACAATACAGAAGTCCAACAGCCACTTTTAGGATGCCACTAAGTTTCCTCAGTTTTTGCTAGTATAATGGCTTAGTAACAATGAGTTTGAGTGTGCAATGCAGGCAGACGTGCTGCAAATATCTTTGCACTAGTGGGACAATACAGAAGTCCAACAGCCACTTTTAGGATGCCACTAAGTTTCCTCAGTGTTTGCTAGTATAATGGCTTAGTAACAATGAGTTTGAGTGTGCAATGGGCAGGAGGGTACAGTGGCAGGGTTGTGGGTCTGGGTAGAGGAAAGGAAGCCTCCCTTTCTATCCCTCCTAATGGGGAAATGCAGCGAGGAAATCCCTGACCTTAGCTACACAGACGCTGTCATCTTGTGTAGCTGTTAAAATCTGTTTTCACGACCCTGACTGTCACCTATGGCTCTGACCCTGCCGGTATTAGCCCTTACAAGGGCTGAAAGAAACTTCTATCCCTATTCTGTATAGCGCTGTGTATAGAGCGTACACAGCAGTATCGGAGACAGGAGCTACGCCAGCGGTGACTGACACCCAGATGCAGAAGAGATAATGGCGTCCGGACGGGCAGATACTCGTTTTTATAATGCAGGGACATGTGACATGGACATCCTATCACACATGCCGTTGCTTCTCTGGCTAAAAGTCCACTTAGCTGTGTGTGTGTCTGGGATTGGCTGACATGCTGGCCCGCCCCACTACACGCGCGCGCTTAGAGAAGGAAGACAAGGGAAAAAAAAAAAAAATGGCGATCGCCATTATCCAAACAGCAGTGATCTGAATGCGCTGTTCCCGCACACTATACACTGAAATTTCATAATAGTGTGAGTCACAGAGTGACTTACACTATTACAGCGGAAAGCCAGCTAGTAATTAGCTTGTCTTTTTGCTTCTAGAACCGTTCTCGAACGTATCTAGAACTATCGAGCTTTAGCAAAAAGCTGGAGTTCTAGTTCGATCTAGAACAGCCCCCAAAATCACTCGAGCCGCGAACGGGAGAACCTCGAACCGCGAACCGCGCTCAACTCTAGTCTCTATCTCTCTATCTCTTTCCCTGTCTGTCTCTCTCTGTCTGTCTCTATCTGTCTCTTTCTATCCGTCTCCCCACCGACATCTTATTACCTCACATATAAGCTTCTTATACTATGAATGTCTTTTGTTCCTATAGCAACCACTCACAGCTCCTACTAATAACCTGTAGTTCCAGGCTCCATTTACTTTAATGAAGGCATGTTTTTTGGAGAGTAACTGTAAAGCGCGGGGTTAAATTTTCCTGTCAAAACATAGTCTACGACGTTCCCTGGGTCACATGAGGTGTCTGTGCAAAATTTTGTGATTGTAAATGCGACGGTGGGGATACAGTTTTCGTTTCGCTTTTTCCCAATAATGTAGATAGGGGCAAAATTGATTGGTAAATTGAAACACGCGGGGTTAAAATTTCGCCTCACAACATAGCCTATGATGCTCTCGGGGTCCAGATGTGTGAGTGTGCAAAATTTTGTGGCTGTAGCTGCGACGGTGCAGATGCCAAACCCGGACATACATACATACACACATTCAGCTTTATATATTAGATAATCTCATCTCTAGAACAACTATTAAGAGGAGACTTTGTGCAGCAGGCCTTCATGGTAAAATAGCTGCTAGGAAACCACTGCTAAGGACAGGCAACAAGCAGAAGAGACTTGTTTGGGCTAAAGAACACAAGGAATAGAAATTAGACCAGTGGAAATCTGGGCTTTGGTCTGATCAGTCCAAATTTGAGATCTTTGGATCCAACCACCGTGTCTTTGTAGAAAAGGTGAACGGATGGACTCTACATGCCTGGTTCCCACCATGAAGCATCGAGGAGGAGGTGTGATGGTGTGGGGGTGCTTTGCTGGTGACACTGTTGGGGATTTATTCAAAATTGAAGGCATACAGAACCAGCATGCCTACCACAGCATCTTGCAGCGGTTGGCTATTCCATCCGGTTTGCGTTTAGTTGGACCATCATTTATTTTTCAACAGGACAATTACCCCAAACACACCTCCAGGCTGTGTAAGGGCTATTTGACTAAGAAGGAGAGTGATGGGGTGCTACGCCAGATGACCTGGTTTCCACAGTCACCAGACCTGAACCCAATCGAGATGGTTTGGGGTGAGCTGGACCGCAGAGTGAAGGCAAAAGGGCCAACAAGTGCTAAGCCTCTCTGGGAACTCCTTCAAGACTGGTGGAAGACCATTTCCGGTGACTACCTCTTGAAGCTCATCAAGAGAATGCCAAGAGTGTGTAAAGTAGTAATCAAAGCAAAAGGTGGCTACTTTGAAGAACCTAGAATATAATACACATTTCCAGTTGCTTCACACTTTTTTTAAGTATTTCATTCCACATGTTTTAAATCATAGTTTTGATGCCATCAATGTGAATCTACAATTTTTAGAGTCATGAAAATAAAGAAAACTCTTTGACTGAGAAGGTGTGTCCAAACGTTTGGCCTGTACTGTATATATATATATATATATATATATATACACACACACACACACATTATATATATATATATATATATATATATATATATATATATATATATATATATATATATAGATATATATATATATGAAGAGTGTTTTCAACATTGATCCAATACTGGAATCAGGATGTCTCCTGTACTTCTGTTGTTGGTTGTATTGCAATGCCTCCTGCCAATTTTAGCTACACCTCACACTGTCTGCATCTCCTTTCCCACTTTGAGAGTGATGCATTGAGTGTTTTCAACATTGATCCAAAATGGGAGTCAAAATGGGAATCAGGGTGTTTTCTGTATGTCTGTCGATGGCTGTGCCTTGCTCCACAATCATTGTCTGTTGGTGACCTCACTCACTGCCTCTTTGATGTGCTATGTGCTGATCAATCCCGTTTCGGATGTGGACGCAGATGCCTCCCACCATGAAGCTGTGCACATTCGCAAAAATCATCAGGAACCACGTACACGTCCTTGTCGCAGTGCAGCATACAGCTGTCTCTACCCCAGCCCTTAGAATGCAAGAGTTAATATGCAACCACAAACCCAGAAGCCAAAACACTAAATGTCCACATTTCCAGACTGCTTTCCCTGCAAGTGTAGGCGTTTAGGTTTGTGGATAATGAGGCTTTCCAAAACCTCATGGCAGCGACCTTCCCTCAGTACTAGGTTCCCAGCTCTAACTATTTTTGGTGTGCCATCCCCACCTTACACAAGCAAAAATGTGTGCTAAAACATCACCTGTGCCTCCTAGTGATTTTGGCTAGACCTCACAATCTCTGCACATCCTTTTTCACTTTGAGAGTCAAAAATTTAGAGTGTGTGCAACATTGATCCAAAACTGGAATCAGAATGCCTCCAGGGCGTCTATTGCTGGCTATATTGCCATTATTTCTGCCTATTTTGGTTAGGCCTTGCACTGTGTTCGGATCCTTTACCACTTTGAGAGTCATGAATTGAGAGTTTTTTGAAAATTAAAAAAAAACCCGTAATTTAAATGTCCTCCTCTCCGTCTCTTTCAAGGTTTATCCGAGTGCCTTATTCTCATTACTGGCAGCCCTTGCACTATTGGCTGCCTCTGTAATTTAGTATACATCTGCTGTGCGGTAAGGGATGGGGAAGTGGATGTGCTGCTAATGGTACATGTATAAGTTGAGATTGTGGGGCAGGTGAAACTGTGGTTCCTGCATGTGCACAACTAAGATGCTCATCAACAAATCCTACCTTACTCAATCACTCAGTAGTGGGGCTCAAGACAACACTTCTGAAGGCCGAACAGTGCCATCAGGTTGTCGGTTGGATGACAGATGTTTTTCAAATTTTCACAGCATTTAATCAGTCCCTCTCTGCATGTACAATCCCTCCTTGGAATTCTAGCTAGTCCTTGCAATGAGTGCACAGGCTATACCACGCTAGGAGTCTGAATATGTTTATAGCTGACACAAAATGTAGTCAGAAGCTCTACTCTCTGTCTCTTGTTATGTGTACAATGCTTCCTTGGAATTCTAGCTAGTTCTTGCAATGAGTGCATAGGCTGTGCCAGGGGAGGAGTCTGATTATTTTTAGAATTGACAGAAAATGTTGTCTGAGGCCCCCCTCTATGTGTCTTCTAAGAGGTATTACAGTTACTCTTAAATTTTGGCAGCCCTGTCACTTAGTATATATTCTTTATGAGTGTAGCAGTCCCATTACCTAACAATTTTAACAAAATATGAATGAGTCCCTCCTTCATAAATTAAACATAATAAATTAAACAGGATGTGACTGACCATGTCACAAACACCACATGCTTAGATAAGGTAGGAAAATGTTACAATTACATTTACCGGTGACTACTGGCGGGTGTAGTTTTATTTACTCTTATACTACGTCATGTACTGAAGTTAGAGACAATAAAGAAATACAGTGGGCAACCGCCTGGCTATTAAGGCTATGTTTGCACGTTGTAGTTTTTGCTACTTTTTTGGCAGCTTTTCTTTAATGAGTTTGATGCAAACTGAAAGCTGATTTGACAATCCCAGCAAATAAGGCCAAATCAACAGGGTTATGAACAACAGATGACCATCAGATCTATATGTATTTTGAGTGTGGATCAAAGATGTTGATAAAAGACTGAAGGATATCAACCTATTGCATGAAATTTCTAAGTTGATAGTGAAAATATCCCAATCTGTCTCTTAGGATTATGGATGAATGATGATGGCTTTAATAAGGCATGTATACATAGATATAATAAAAGTAGGACAGAGTAGGTGTACTACAAGAAACAAGTATATGTGAGATTTTCATTTAGTCCCTTAGTTGTGATAGATTACATTCTGAAGATCCATTGTGTTTCCTTCTGGAGAATTAGTCTATCTCAATCACCCTGTCTCCTATTTTCCCTAACCATTTCCAGGACAGAGAAGGATAGCATCTCACTAAGGCCCTGAAGATGTTTTCTGACATGATGGGAAATGGGCGTACCTCTCAGGTGTCATATATCTCCAATATTCTTACTGATGTGTCTTCTAAATTCATTCTGGTTTTCCTTACATAATTTAGGGAACATGTGGCCATATATACAGCAAAATGCCAGGAGTCTTACAATTCACAACATCTCTTAAAAACAAACTTTTGCCTGACAAGGCACTCACAAACTTTACAAGGTGTAACCCATACACAAAAGTTACAATTTCACATTTGAAGGTAACTTTCTGTACAGCCAGTTACCCTTTTCTTTAGAAAAAGAAAAAAGGCCAGCTTACCGGTAGTAGAAATCCTTCATGTAGTGTCTATGTCCTGAGGAGTCGCACGGAACAGGGTGGATGCCCTTCCAAGAGCAAAGAGAGAAGCAGTTTCAACATTTCTAGTGAATCCAAGTGGACAAAACATTTATTTTTCTTATAAAAAATTTAAAATTGTATTTGTTAATTTGATTAAAAAACACTACATTTGAATGGCTGGTAGAAAACTAACCGGGTGTCACAGACTACGCGTTTCAGCGATATGCTATGCCTTCATCATGGTCTGTATTCTGAAAGCCATGAAAGTTAATTTACTTAAATCCTCAGATCACATAATCAATTGAAAATGGGAGTACAGCCTTCTATGAGAGGCTATAAACAAACAGTTAGTTTCAAAAATCCCTAGTTCATTTTTTGCAAAAAATGTATGTATAGTTGTACGTTGGATTGATTTTATACATATGCACAGATATACTCGTAACTTACATGAGTTTACAATACAATAAAAAAGGAGAGTAAAAAAAAAATCTTAATAATAATAAATGTATGAGAATCTCCACAGTTAAACAGTACAGTTCATGCCTATATCGCATTATCAGATCTTATCTTAGATTTAAACCTGTCAGGATCCTTTAGAAAACAAACAAAAACAGTTCTTTAATAATAAGAAATGTATAAGAATCTCCACAGTTAAACAGTACAGTTCATGCCACAATTTCACCTATAGCACATTATCAGATCTTTTCTTTGATTCAAACCTGTTGGGATCCGACTCTCTAAAGTAAATATCCTTCGCAAATATATACATGGAAAAAATGTAGGACAAAGGAGTTTTAAAGGTGAAAAAGTTAAAAAGTATGTTTTATTGAGACAAAATGTTAAAAAGGGAATTTTTACATTTCCATGTGACACAACAATATATAGTTATAAAAATGAAAGCAATACAAAGAGGAAGTACAGTGGGTAAGCAGGGCAAAAGTAACCTAAATTGCGCCCAATGTCAGATAATCTATTAGTAATCGCCGAATGTACGGCTACCAATGAAAGTCAAAAATAGTACATAGGACGCCTGGTGTACAGAAGCCCGCGGGTGGGAGCGATGGAAAAGCAAGCGGTAGTGACCGGAGATACGCCCTGTACATAGCCTGAGAGTAAATCGCCGGGTGAGCGGCTAACAAGGAATCAGCGGTAATACCTGGGGCGCCAGTACACACAGCCTGCAGATGGAAGTGCTCCGCGTAGAGGACCCGACGTACGTTTCGCAAAGGATTATGGTCGCTTATTCATGGGTAAGTTCACATGTGTTTGCAGGACCTTTTTGTATCTATGGTGACGGTCACATGACCGTCACCATATCCAATGGAATTGGACAACCGCGGCGCATGTGCAGGCGCGTCACCGCATCACATACACCCCGAGTGGCGTCAGAGACCACGTGTGCCCCGGATGCCCACAGGTAACCATGGCAACCACAACGCACACAGAGATCGTATAGACGCCGCGAGGGGGCAGGAGGGGGTGACGCGACTGAGCATGCGCACATCCAAATCCACCACACATAACAGAAAACCATAAGAAATAACATATGCCATATATATAAGAAATAATAAAAAAGGGGGAAAAATTACAAATATACACTTTAGATCATATGCATAGTTTTCTTGTAATGGCCAGAATTGTATTATAAAGATCCAAAGATATGGTTTCTGTTGATGTTCGGAGATGGTCATAACATTGACACTGTCGATTAATTGGATGGATATTCAAAAGCGGGTCCATGGAGAAAAATAGGCTTAATAGTTTTTTAAGAATGTCCATCAGCAAATAATTTTGGGTACTGCAAAGCACAAATAAACAGATATACAGTCAACAAAATGAGAAAATTCTTTTTAGAAAAATATGTACATTTTTTAAAAATATAAAAATTATAAAACACAGAGCACCCACAATCACATGATGATGATACAACAATTTATAGAAAAGGCGAAAAACTCAAATTTTCATTGAGTCCCCTAGGACTCAGAGTATCAAGTGCCACAATCCATTTTACCTCCCTCTGAGCCAATATTTTCTTCATGTTACCGCCTCTGATGCCCCCATGTATCAAATCGATCCCAAGAAATCTCAGGGATCGGGCGTCACAGTTATGATATTGCCGAAAATGTCGGGGTAAGGTTTTTAAAGAGGCCACATCCACCACCGTCCTTGCTGCGCAAATGTCCCTCACGTGCTCACGAATCCTCACACGGAATTCCCTTGAAGTAAGGCCGATGTAAATTTTTGAACATCCACATGTGGCATAATAAATGACATAAGAACTGCCACATGAAATGTATTCATTGATATGAAAAGTCCGCGTCCCGTCACTGGATTTAAATGTAGAGCACCGAGAGACATTTGCGCACGCAAGGCAATGGCCACAAGGATATGACCCCCTAATTGGACGATTATGTCCAAATAAACCCCCAATCTTGGGGACATAATGACTCTGAACGAGCAAATCCCTGAGATTCTTAGATCGTCTAGGGGTCATCAGTGGGCGTTCAGAAAGACAGGAAGACAAACCCATTTCAGATTTGAGAATAGACCAATGCTTAGTCATTATTTTACGCATGGTGTCCCATTCAGAATTAAAGGTGGAGATAAAGCGAACTGGTTCGCCTCTCGCATTGGCTATTCTATTGTTGGATTTTTGTAGCAATTGGCCTCTAGTAGTTGCCTTGGCTCTATTATAGCCTTTCTTAATTGAACGATGGCTATACCCCCTCTGAAAGAACCTGTCACGCCTGTCCCTCAAATTTCTCCTCTGTGGAGCAGATCCGTTTTACCCTGAGAAACTGACCGACCGGGATGGCTTGGATAGTAGAGATGTTATGAGCAGAAGAGGCATGCAGTAAAGAATTCACTGCCGTCTCCTTTCTATAGACATCAGTCTGGAGGCGGCGCGAAGAATCCACCTCCAGACTGATGTCCAAGAAATCAATCCTCTGTTTACTGATTTTATATGATAATTTTATATTCTTTGTGTTGTTATTATTAAGAGAGGCCATGAACGATCTGAGCTCCTCCACTGTGCCCTGCCAGAAAAAAAGTAGGTCATCTATATAGCGGAGCCACATATGCACATGGTGCTCAGCCTCAGCGCCCCCACACGCAAACACCTCCCTCTCCCAATACCCCAGGAAGAGATTTGCGTATGAAGGCGCACAGGCCGCGCCCATGGCTGTGCCACGCCTCTGAAGATAGAAAAAAATCTTTGAAAGTAAAAAAATTATGTGTCAGGACAAAGTGGAGGAGCTCTAAGATCAATTCACATAAATCGCCATCCCGGTCACTGCCTCTCAGGTAAAAATGGACCGCCTCTAAACCTGCATCATGACTGATGCAGGTGTAGAGGGACTCCACATCAGCTGTGACAATAAACATATCGTCATCCACAAGGACCCCGTCAACCCTATTCAGGACATCCGTCGTGTCACGGACAAATGATGGTAATGTCTCCACCAATGGTTTTAAGTAAAAATCTATGAATTTACATATGGGTTCACATAAACCATCATTGCCGGACACGATTGGACGTCCCGGGGGTTCAAGGGGGTCCTTGTGGATTTTGGGTAGAAGGTACAATGTGGGTATCTTGGGGGACAGGACGGTGAGTCCTTCCATAACTTTTTTGGTAATTATCCCTTCTTCAAATGCCTTAATCAAAATCTTTTGTAACTGTGCTGAAAACAGTGACAGGGGGCTGTGGTCCAGTCTAGAGTAAGTGTCCTTATTTTTTAACTGCCTGAATACCTCTTTCTCATATTTCTTATTTGGCCAAATGACAACATTCCCCCCCTTGTCAACAGCTTTAATTACTATGTCATCTAAGTCCTTAAGTTCTTGTATTGCAATCCTCTGCTGTCTTGTTAGATTGTCATTACGACGTCTGGTGGAGATATTTTTGAACTCCTCTGTCACTAGACGTGTGAATATATCGATTGCTGGACAAAGGGACAGGTGGGGGGAAACGAGTTGACCTTGGCAAAATACAGCTAGGAAATGTACCTTGTTGGGCAGTCTCCTGCTCATTCAAAAGGTCCTCCAGAATGGCCACAGCTTCCCTTTCAGCCGCCGTTTCCAACCCAGGCACGCTGTTGTTTCTATTGTGTAGCTTCCTTAGTAGCAATTTGCGTGCAAAAAGATGCAAATCTTACATGGCTAGGAAAAAATTGAAATTGTTAGTGGGAGAGAATGTAAGGCCCCGGGAAAGAACTTCCAGTTGACTGTTAGAGAGGGGATGATCAGATAAATTAATCACCTGCAAGGTATCTTTTTTTTTACTATAAATCCCCTTGTTGGAATTCTGCTTGGGGTTCTGGGTCTGTCGATTCTTAATCCTTGCAGGTAATGTTCTTAATTCATAACCCCCTCCAGCAGTCAAAGATGTATCATCCTGAGAATTATCTTCAGAAGTGAATGATCTTATAGATGTTGATCTAGATCTAGACCTAGTCATTCCTGGGTCCTCTACCAACTCTGTTTTGAGATGTTCTCCATCTGTATACTTGATTGTTGGTGAGATCATTCAAGTCTCTCCGAAATTTTTTTAATTTCATGTTTCTAATATCTCTTTCCCACTTAGAGACTTCCTTCTCCATATCCTCATCAAACTTGCTTATGGCATCATCAGATAAGCTGCTGTTAATCGCTTCTTGCAATATTTCCAATTCTTTTTCCAGGTCAGCTAAATTAGATCCATTCAAGCCAATCAATAAATTAATAAAGCCCAAAGAGCATGTAGTGGCTAGCTCCTCCCAGTTTTTCTAAAACCATCATCTTCAACAGGGAAGGAAGGTGACACATGAACTCTAAGTCCCCTAGGGACCAAACTTTTTTGTTGATACTTCTCTAAGAAGGCACGATTCCACCATAATTTAGTTCTCTTATGGAGAAGAGATTTATATTTGGTTATTTTATCATCCAAAATTGTCGCATCATCATCACGTACAGACCCACCATCCTCTTTAAATGTGTCATGGAATTGACGAAGCCACGTCTGGTCACGTGACCTAAAGTTCACTTTGGCCATAGGAGAAACTGTGGGTAACACAGAACAAATTAGTATTAAGCAAAGAAACCTGCGGCACATTAAATAGCAAAAAAAGGGTCAACCTCAGTACAATGAAAGGTGTTGAACCCATACCACTCCAATAATCATGGAAAAAATGGAGGACAAAGGAGTTTTAAAGGTGAAAAAGTTAAAAAGTATGTTTTATTGAGACAAAATGTTAAAAAGGGAATTTTTACATTTCCATGTGACACAACAATATATAGTTATAAAAATGAAAGCAATACAAAGAGGAAGTACAGTGGGTAAGCAGGGCAAAAGTAACCTAAATTGCGCCCAATGTCAGATAATCTATTAGTAATCGCCGAATGTACGGCTACCAATGAAAGTCAAAAATAGTACAAAAATTTCTCATTTTGTTGACTGTATATCTGTTTATTTGTGCTTTGCAGTACCCAAAATTATTTGCTGATGGACATTCTTAAAAAACTATTAAGCCTATTTTTCTCCATGGACCCGCTTTTGAATATCCATCCAATTAATCGACAGTGTCAATGTTATGACCATCTCCGAACATCAACAGAAACCATATCTTTGGATCTTTATAATACAATCCTGGCCATTACAAGAAAACTATGCATATTGTCAGGTTTCCGGGTTTTCCAGTTCTCTTTTGAATGAGCTTGCCCTCAGTTAACATGGAGTTTACTGTTCTGTTGCCCTACTTCCTGTCCAGCTGCTTAAAAGGCCGCCTCTAAGCTTAGTCCAGTGCCTGAGTATACTGCTTGCTGTGTGCTCCTGCTTTGCTGCTTCCAAATCCTGATTGCCTTTGGATCCTCCTGAAAGACTACCGACCGACTTTGGACCATACCCGGTTTCTTCAAGCTGTGCCCGGATTCCGTCTGCCATCTTCGGTCAGCACTCTGCCCGGTTTCCCTCCGGTTCGTAACCACTCTGGACTATCATCCCGTACGGACACTTCTGGACTTTACCACTTGCCCCTTGTGTCCCGGCTGCTGCGCATTTAGGCCTTCCGGGGTGATTGCTGGACAGTCCCTGTATAGGGGTTCGCTCTGGTGGTCTCCCTGGGGGAGTCCGGTGCGTGGCCCCGGGAATTCCCTTTGCTCCGTTTCGGGAAGGTATTTTGTGTGTTTGTTCTACTGTGTTTGTTCCGTTGTGTATCTACCGTGGTTACATATTATAAACATCTTGTACCCAGAACTCGTCTCTGGTTGTCATTGCCCTAACGCTATCGAAATCCTCAGAACATACAATAAGTATTACATTATACTCAAGCCAATAAGAGGATTTCGCTGGGGCAATGACTGAGACACGAGTAGATCAGCTCTTTTCCATGATTAACTCCTTGCAGCAGGAGATGGAGGCGGTGCAGACTAAACTTAGAGATGTGGAGGCACAGCTGGGCCATGATCACCAGGTACTGGGTCCGGCTATACAGGACTTGCAAGTCAGAGTGGAGGCTCAGGAAGCCGTCCCCACTACGTCCGTATCCGCTGCCGGTATGCCTAGGTTACCCCCATTCCGTTTCAATGGTGATCGTAGTCAGTTTCGTGGATTTGTTAACCAATGTATACTGTTTTTTGACGTACATGCTGATTATTACCGTTCTGACCGGTCAAAGGTGTTATGTATCATCATGTTATTAACCTCACGAGCACTGGCTTGGGCTAATCCTATGATAGAGAATCGGGATATCCGTTTAAATCACCTGGATAACTTTCTGACCGCAATGGCGCAAATGTTTGATGATCCGAATCGCCGTGCTACCGCTGAATCGGCTCTCCTTTCCTTACGTCAGGGAAAGCGTTCTGTCGTTGAATACGCCACTGAGTTCCAGAGGTTAGTGGTAGACACCGACTGGGGAAACAATGCATTATTGTCTGTTTTCAGAAAAGGTTTGTCCGGTACCATCAAGGACGAGTTAGCTCGTTCCGAATCTCCAGGGGATTTTGAACTGTTTCTCCAGCACTGTGTGCGCATTGATACCCGCTTGACGGAACGTAGACAGGAAAAATGGGCAGCTGTAAACCGTATAAACAATTTTGCGTTTCCTTCCAGAGAACCCGCTCTCAGGACGCCACGGGAGGCCGAGGACGTTCCTATGCAAGTGGACTCTCTGCAAAAACGAGAGACCAACGAACGTCGTGAACACCGGCTCCGTGAGCGTTTGTGTTTCTATTGCGGTCAATCGGACCATTTCTTGATCGACTGCCCAAAACGTCCAAATCGCCCAAATAAGGTATTGGCAGCCATGGCAGAGTGTGACCACACGGACGCAGAGTCCGATATCTCCGAGGCAAGTGGACACTTGGATGCGGTATTTCCCTTGACTGTAATGTCAACCTCACCGAAGGACTCAGAAGGGAAATATACCCATTGCTCACTTCCTATTCAGATCCGGTGGCAGGGACAGCTAATACCTACCTCTGCAATGATAGACTCTGGGGCAGGGGGAAATTTCATGGACTCTTCTTTTGCCAGGAAACACGGTATCCGGACTCAGCAAAGATCCTCACCGGTTACCATGGAGACGGTAGACGAGTCTCCGTTAATCTCTGGACCAGTTGATCGGGAAACAGTTCCACTAGAATGCGTGATGAAGCCAGGTCAGCAGGAGACCCTTGTTTTCATGATAATTTATTCTCCTCATTTTCCGATTATTTTAGGTATTCCGTGGCTACGGTCTACTAATCCTGTCATCGATTGGGAGACTAAGGAAATATCCTTCCCACCGCAGAGTGGTCCGACCATTAGTCCAACTGTTCCGGTTCCAGTAACACCAAATGCGGAGGACACTGTACAGGTACCTGTTTTACCCCCGGTTTATCGTGACTTCGCTGATATATGCGACAAGAGAAAAGCCGATCGGCTTCCCCCGCATAGACCGTATGATTGCCCCATAGACTTACTCCCAGGGGCGGAGATTCCGTTTGGTCATGTCTACCCGTTGGCGGCACCTGAGCTGGAAGCACTAAAAGAGTACATTGATGAAAGTCTAGCCAAGGGATTTATTCGCCCGTCTACCTCACCAGCAGGGGCACCCATCTTTTTCGTGAAAAAGAAAGAGGGGACTCTGAGACCCTGTATTGACTACCGGGAACTGAATAAAATAACCATCCGAAACCGGTATCCGTTACCGTTGATTCCTGAGCTATTGGAGAGGGTCCAACAAGCAAAAATATTCACCAAATTGGATCTCCGTGGGGCATATAATCTACTTCGTATACGTCCCGGAGACGAGTGGAAGACCGCGTTCCGATGTCGGTATGGACATTTTGAGTACCTAGTGATGCCTTTTGGACTTTGTAACGCTCCCGCGGCTTTCCAACATCTAGTTAATGACATTTTTAGGGATATCATGGACCAATTCATGGTGATTTATCTGGACGATATCCTAATCTTTTCTGATTCCCTACAGGAACACCAGGAGCACGTCAAGACCGTACTTACCCGGCTGAGGGAAAACCACCTGTACATCAAACTGGAGAAATGCGAATTCCATTCCTCACAAATACAATTCTTAGGTTATGTCATCTCTCCCCAGGGATTGAACATGGAGTCTGGCAAGATACAAGCCATTCTAGACTGGCCAGAACCGGGAAACATCAAAGAGGTACAACGCTTTGTCGGTTTTGCCAACTTTTACCGACGCTTTATCCGTAATTTTTCAGAGATCGTTCGTCCCATCACTCTGTTAACCAAGAAAGGACAGAAGTTTGTGTGGTCCGCCCAGGCCCAGGAAGCATTCCATCGTCTCAAGGTTTGTTTTACCTCAGCGCCAATATTGGTACATCCGAATCCCGCACTTCCCTTTATCGTGGAAGTCGACGCTTCCGACTACGCATTAGGGGCCATCCTTTCTCAAAGGACTGGGGACAAGAGTCTCTTGCATCCGTGTGCTTTCTTTTCCCGCCGGTTGTCCCCTGCAGAAAGGAACTATGACATTGCGGACAAGGAATTGTTGGCGATTATTTCCGCTTTCAAGGAATGGAGACACCACTTACAGGGAGCCGCACAGCAAGTGATAGTACTCACAGATCATCGTAACCTGGAATTTCTTAAGTCTGCCAGGTGCCTGTCTCCACGGCAAGCCTGTTGGAGCCTATACCTTAACCAATTCAATTTTATTGTTACATACCGTCCAGGTTCACGTAATGGGAAAGCCGATGCCTTGTCCCGAATCCACGCCGTGGACTCCGTGCCTGGAACCCCGTCTCAGACCGTGTTATCGGATGCCAATTTCATTGGAGTAATCCAGGACCAGGACTTGTGGAAGGACATCAAGCTGGCCTATGATGGTGACGTATTCCTTGCTGCCCCCCCGAATGATGTAACTCTTGTTCTTCGGAATGGTGTGTGGTTGAGAGAGCGACGCATTTATGTCCCGGAGGCCGTAAGACTTCGGGTTCTCAAGTTGGTCCATGACTCCGTGTTGGCTGGTCATAGGGGGGTACAGAAGACACAGGAATTTCTGAGCCGTTTTTTCTGGTGGCCTACCTGCTTAAAGGATGTAAAGGACTATGTCCACTCATGTGTGGTTTGTGCCCGGTGCAAGGTCCCTCGTGTGGCTCCTACGGGACTCCTTCAACCGTTACCCGTGCCATCTCGCCCTTGGGGGTCTATATCAATGGATTTTATTGTGGAGTTGCCGGTCTCAGGCGGTCACAATACCATTTTAGTGGTGGTGGATCGGTTGACCAAAGCTGCTCACTTTATTCCGTGTACCGGTCTTCCCTCAGCCGCAGAGACAGTGAATTTGGTTATCCAGAATGTATTTCGATTGCATGGGGTACCAGACGAGATCATCTCTGACCGGGGCGTGCAGTTCACGTCTAGGTTCTGGAAGGGGTTTTGTACGGCACTCCAGATTGATGTCTGTTTGTCTTCTGCATACCATCCTTAGACAAATGGGCAAACCGAACGGACTAATCAAACCCTGGAACAATACCTTCGATGTTATGTCAGCCATCTGCAGGATGATTGGTTGAAGATGCTTCCGTTGGCGGAGTTCTCGTATAACAACACTCAGAGCAGCTCCACTAAGGTAACGCCCTTTTTCGCTAACTTGGGTTACCATCCGAATGTCTTGCCTAGGTCACCGGTTGCGGTTTCAGTGCCAGCGGTGGAGGACAGAGTGACAGAGCTACGACAAAATCTGGAGGTTCTAAAGGACACTGTGGCTACGGCTCAGGAGCGTTACAAGAGGTCGGCAGACACTCACAGGAAACCGGCCCCCATGTATAAGGTAGGGGACTCTGTATGGTTATCCACCAAAAACCTGAGATTGGGTGTTCCTTCGCAGAAGCTGGGACAAAAATTCATCGGTCCGTTTAAGATCACCGGGATCGTGAGCCCTGTGGCCTGTCGGCTGCGGTTACCGCACCATCTAAAGGTACACCCGGTTTTTCATGTTTCTCTCCTCAAACCCGTTTCTCCCAATACATTTCATGGTCGTGTCGTGCCTCCTCCTCCGCCTGTGATGGTCGACGGCGAGGAGCAGTTCGTGGTTGAGGACATTATTGACTCCCGGCTCCATCGTCGTCGGCTTCAGTATCTGGTACGTTGGCAGGGGTACGCCCCCGAGGACGATTCCTGGGAACCGGTAGGTAACATTCGGGCACCCCGGAAGATTGCTCAGTTTCATCGACGGTACCCGGACAAGCCAGGCCCTGATCCGTCCTGAGGCCGTCTCTGGGGGGGGGGAGTAATGTCAGGTTTCCGGGTTTTCCAGTTCTCTTTTGAATGAGCTTGCCCTCAGTTAACATGGAGTTTACTGTTCTGTTGCCCTACTTCCTGTCCAGCTGCTTAAAAGGCCGCCTCTAAGCTTAGTCCAGTGCCTGAGTATACTGCTTGCTGTGTGCTCCTGCTTTGCTGCTTCCAAATCCTGATTGCCTTTGGATCCTCCTGAAAGACTACCGACCGACTTTGGACCATACCCGGTTTCTTCAAGCTGTGCCCGGATTCCGTCTGCCATCTTCGGTCAGCACTCTGCCCGGTTTCCCTCCGGTTCGTAACCACTCTGGACTATCATCCCGTACGGACACTTCTGGACTTTACCACTTGCCCCTTGTGTCCCGGCTGCTGCGCATTTAGGCCTTCCGGGGTGATTGCTGGACAGTCCCTGTATAGGGGTTCGCTCTGGTGGTCTCCCTGGGGGAGTCCGGTGCGTGGCCCCGGGAATTCCCTTCGCTCCGTTTCGGGAAGGTATTTTGTGTGTTTGTTCTACTGTGTTTGTTCCGTTGTGTATCTACCGTGGTTACATATTATAAACATCTTGTACCCAGAACTCGTCTCTGGTTGTCATTGCCCTAACGCTATCGAAATCCTCAGAACATACAATAAGTATTACACATATGATCTAAAGTGTATATTTGTAATTTTCCCCCTTTTTTCTTATTTCTTATATATATATGGCATATGTTATTTCTTATGGTTTTCTGTTATGTGTGGTGGATTTGGATGTGCGCATGCTCAGTCGCGTCACCCCCTCCTGCCCCCTCGCGGCGTCTATACGATTTCTGTGTGCGTTGTGGTTCCCATGGTTACCTGTGGGCATCCGGGGCACACGTGGTCTCTGACGCCGCTCGGGGTGTATGTGATGTGGTGACGCGCCTGCACATGCGCCGCGGTTGTCCAATTCCATTGGATATGGTGACGGTCATGTGACCGTCACCATAGATACAAAAAGGTCCTGCAAACACATGTGAACTTACCCATGAATAAGCGACCATAATCCTTTGCGAAACGTACGTCGGGTCCTCCACGTGGAGCACTTCCATCTGCAGGCTGTGTGTACTGGCACCCCAGGTATTACCGCTGATTCCTTGTTAGCCGCTCACCCGGCGATTACTCTCAGGCTAGGTACAGGGCGTATCTCCGGTCACTACCGCTTGCTTTTCCATCGCTCCCACCCGCGGGCTTCTGTACACCAGGCGTCCTATGTACTATTTTTGACTTTCATTGGTAGCCGTACATTCGGCGATTACTAATAGATTATCTGACATTGGGCGCAATTTAGGTTACTTTTGCCCTGCTTACCCACTGTACTTCCTCTTTGTATTGCTTTCATTTTTATAACTATATATTGTTGTGTCACATGGAAATGTAAAAATTCCCTTTTTAACATTTTGTCTCAAGAAAACATACTTTTTAACTTTTTCACCTTTAAAACTCCTTTGTCCTCCATTTTTTCCATGATTATTGGAGTGGTATGGGTTCAACACCTTTCATTGTACTGAGGTTGACCCTTTTTTTGCTATTTAATGTGCCGCAGGTTTCTTTGCTTAATGCAAATATATACATGGCCCGATGGGAAGAAATATTCCTGTACTCAGATGACAATATATTTGCCAGTAGCATTTGTTGGATGGGGAGGTACATAGACGATTTGCTATTTATATGGAAAGGAACAGAAGAAAATGTGTGAATTCATTAAGACCTTAAATAATAATAACTATAATTTGAAATTCCCAAGTTATACAAGTCAATATGAGGTAAACTTCGTAGATATTACATTGACAGCAAATAATGAAGGAGGAAAAGTGAATATCCATCCATACAAAAAACAAAGCAGTATGAACAGTATCCTAGCTGCAATCTCATGTCATCCAAAACATGTTACTAAATATATACCAGTTGGAGAATTGATGAGTAAAAAGGAATAGTTCAAAAATAGAAACTTATACAGAAGAAAAATTGAAAACGTGATAGATTACACTGGGGAACGCAATTTTTTAGGAGTTAGGTCAGACAACTGTTCTTAATTAATTTTTGGATGCTGAATCCAGAAATTATCTCAGTTTTTCTCTATCACATCAAGTTTTTGAACTATAGGATTTTTGTCTTCTCAAAAATATGTAAACTACTGTACCTAAAAAGTGTTGTTTTTTTTTTTAAATAGTACAAATATGAACAAAAAATGAAATATATAAGAAATAGGCATGACAAATATGTTTTTTAACACTATCATGTTTTTTACAAAGGATATATATATATATAGTGTTTAACTTGAGGACAATCACGTTTGATGCTCCAGCAATAGTCAGCCATCATATGTACATCCCATCTACCCTGGTAACGGTCTTCCATAACCTGAAAATCTTGGTGAAATCGTTCACCTTGCTCATCGCTAACAGCACCAAGATTTTCCGGAAAGTTGGCAAGATGGCAATGTAGAAAATGTAGTTTAATACTCATGTTGCAACCAAGCGCTTTGTAGCTCTCCAATAGTTTCTGAACAATTTCTTTGTAATTACTTGCACGTGTATTTCCAAGAAAGTTCTTGACGATGTCTTTGAATGATAACCAAGCATTCTTCTCAAGATCTGACATAGTCCCGGTGAAATGTTCATCTTTGATGAGCTGTCGAATTTGTGGACCATCAAACACACCAGCCTTGATTTTTTCAATGGACAGTCCAGGAAGTGCCAACATGATGTACTTAAAACTGTCGCCGTCAGTTGTCAATGTTTTTACAAATTGCTTCATGAGACCTTATGTTTTATGTGCAGAGGTGGGAATAGTATATTCTTCCTGTCAACAAGTGGCTGATGCAGAATGTTAGGATCGCCAGGTTTAAGACCAGATCTTGGAGGCCAATTCGACTCAACCCAATGCTTTTCTCGAGCTTTGCTATCCCACATACAGAGAAAGCAGGGATACTTTGTGTACCCACGTTGCTGACCAAGAAGGAAGCAAACCATTTTAAAGTCAACACAGATGATCCAATTGTGTGTGTTATATTTCAATAACTCAATAACTCTCTTTACATCTCCATGTTCTTCACGAAGAGACAGAATGCCCAATAGGGACTGCACCAAATAAATTGCCATTGTGTAGAAAGACACACTTAAGACTCCGCTTTGAGCTATCAATAAACAGTCGCCATTCATTTGGATTGTACATTGAAAGCCCTAATTCTTGTAGTAAACCAGGAATATTATGGCAAAACACAAAACCGCTGTCACACCGAAAGTACTGCAAAAATGTACTTTCTCTAGTACGAAAGTATGATACCTTCGCTCCTTGTTCAAGTAACTGTTTCTCATTCAGCCTTGATGCTAGTAATTCTGAAGCTTTTGTTGATAAGCCCAATTCACGTGCTAAATCATTTAACTCGTGCTGATCAAATCCCTTACGAACTGATTCCTTGTGAATTTCAAATTCTGCATCATTGCTGTCACTGTGTTCGTCAACATCACTCAGAACTTCTAGAGATGGGTAGCTGTTCGAAAACTGCCACTGGAATTTCAGCTGAATGAGGCATTGGTCTGATAGCTGACGGTAGATTTGGATATTCTATTTTACTTTTATTTTTCCTGTTAAATCCTGATGTTTTCACTAAACAGAAGTAACAGTCTGTGGAATTACTTTTTTGCTCTCTCCACACCATGGGGATACCAAATGCCAACTTTTCACGTGTTCCTTTGGTCCACATCCGTAAACTCTCGACACACTGCTTGCACACTATGTGAGGGGCCCATGGCTTATCTTGATCACCGAGTTTTACTTTAAAATATGCAAAATATGCTTGTTTGACAAATGCATTGATGTTTGCCCTTTGAACTGGAATGGTGAAAACACCACAAATATAGCAGAAGGAGTCAGGGTTGTTTAGGCATTTACGACGAGAGGAAGAAGGAGCAGACATGATCTGAAACAAAGGAAATATGTACATAAGTAAATAAAACACTGAGATGGAAAGTTACAAGCTTTGAAAACTAACAAAGAAAAAAATCATAAAAGATATATAAATTACAACTAAGCGCCCAATGTAAAGAGAAAAGCTATCACAAATCCTATTTATTCCTACTGTGATACATTTTTTGTGTAAAGATATTGATAATTATGACGTATTGGGAGCTGCACACACCTCTCACCACACTGTCTCAGTTGTGACTACTCTTACAAGTTGCCACGTAGCTCTATATGAGTCGAATTGTACTCAGATAACAAGTCTTATTACAGAAATCAGTGCAATTGTGCTTCTATGGCAGGTAAGTTGAGGAAGAAAAACTTGACGTGATAGAAAAAAACTGACTACATTTTTGGAATCAGCATGCCAATTTTAGTATAAATCAGCTCAAAAACCTAACTCAACAGAAATTTTTTTTTTGTTCCCCAATGTTATCGGAAAGAGGATACTCAAACTGGAAACTTGAATGTGCTAAAAAATATTGTGAACGAAATAAATAGAGCAGAATTGCTTAAAGACAAGAACAAAAAAGGAATGAAAAATTCTGAACGACAAAAAATAGAATTTTCAACGGACTATAGTTTACAGTACAAGGAAATAATAATTTACCAGTCTTTAATGAGGATCCAAATCTGAAAAAAAATAATATAAGAAAATGAAATTCAATTTGTAGAAAAAGGTCTCCCACACTTCAAATTATGCTAGCTCCAAGTCTATTTAAGGAAAAAAAGAGCAGAAAAATCTAGAACGTGGCTAGACCTGAAAGGCTTTTTCAAGTGTGGAGCAAACAAGTGCAAAAGCGGCGGTTTTGCTGAAAAATTCGGGTACTTTTTTTTCTAGCCACAACAAAAATGAATATAAGATACAAGAAATAATAAACTGTAATATGACATATCCGTGCCGCCGGTACGTGTTTCGTACGTTTTTGGTACGTACCAGCGGCACGGAGACACGTACACCAATGTTATCCTATGGTAACAGGCACACACACGTAAAACCACACGGAACATGTGACCGTGTCGTTTGTACGTGTGTGCGTTTTTCCACACGCTCAACATGTCCGTTTTTCTCTGGCATCACGCCTGCACGGACCCGCTAAAGTCAATGGGTCCGTGTCTGCATGTATGTGACATGTAGCATGTCCGTCTTCTACCCGTACCGTCCGTGTGCGTATTTTTGGTGAATTCTGGATGCGATGTCGGTCAATCTCCCTCTGTCGGTCGGTCAGTATCATTCTCTGTCAGATGGTCGCTCTGTCTGTCTGTCTCTCTCTCTGCCTGTCCCTCTCTCTGTCCGTTTGTCAGTCTCTCCCCCTCTCGCATACTCACCGATCCCGATCACCGGCGCGGTGCTGCATAGCTGTCAAAAACCTCCGGCGCTTTTACTTTTTTGAAAATGACGGCCGCTCATTATTCAATCTCGTATTCACTGCTTCCTCCACCCACCGGTGCCTATGATTGGTTGTAGTCAGACACGCCCCCACGCTGAGTGACAGCTGTCTCACTGCAACCAATCACAGCCGCCGGCGGGCGGGTCTATATCATGCAGTAAAATAAATAAATAAATAAACAAAAACGACGTGCGGCCCCCCAAATTTGATACCAGCCAGGGTAAAGCCACACGGCTGAAGGCTGGTATTCTCAGGATGGGGGGTGCCACGTTATGGGGAGCCACCCAGCCTAACAATATCAGCCAACAGCCACCCATAATTGCCGCATCCATTAGATGCAACATTTCTGGGACTCTACCCAGCTCATCCCCAATTGCCCTGGTGCGGTGGCAATCAAGGTAATAAGGGGTTAATCATGACAGGCGTCTCCCCGAGATACCTTCCATGATTAACCTTTAAGTTAAAGAAAATAAACACACACAACGAAAAATCCTTTATTTGGCATAATACACAAAAACAAACACCCTCTTTCACCACTTTATTAAGCCACAAATAACCATCCAGGTCTGGCGTAAACCACGGAGGTCCCACGACGCACTCAGCTCTGCTACATGAAGGTGACAGGAGCGGCCACATACCATGACCGCTCTCTGTCAGCTCCACGCAGCAACTGAGGTGAGCCGCGCAATCAGCGATGACATCACTTAGGTTACTCGCAACCACCGCTGGATCCTCCAACTGTAACAGCAAGTCACCCAAATGACTGAAGTGAGCTGCGCGATCTGCAAAAAAGTCACAGGTGTGTTGTGGTCTCAGGTGGAGGACTCCAGCTAGCCACGGGTAGCCTGAGTGACGGCAGCGATAATCACGCCGCTAACTTCAGTTACTCAGGGGATTATCGGTCACCGGTGAGTCCTTCACGGGTGACCGCTAATCAGGACGCCACACACAGACAGAGCTGTGGTATGACAATGAAGTCGGGTGAAGTTCATTCGAGTTCATTCTCATCGCGCGTATCTGTCTGTGTCTGCTGTCAGCGGGTATGTAGCAATGACATTTTGCCACACACACGGATCATTTCAAACGGACACCACACGGACATTACACGTACGTATCTCATGCATACACAGACATTCCACACGCACACACAGCAAGCATACGCCATCACACGAATGTCACACGTACCGGAGAAATGCCCATAAAAAACGGAACACGGACCCGAAAAACGGAACGTGAGACACGTACATGTTTTTTGCGGAAGTGTGGTAGAGGCCTTATAAACTGCTCTATAAGTCAACTCCAATATGTGGGCTGTACCACAGGCCCCCTGAAGAGAAGAATCTACCAGCACCTCTCTGATGTCCAGACTCCAGCAGTGGGACAAGTCTCAGTGGCATTTAGACACTTTATAAATAAACACAAAGGAGATGTCTCTGGATTCAAATTTAAGAGAATAGAAAAAGTCGAGCAGCAACACAGAGGAGGTGATCACTGGAGCAAGTTTTTAAATCGTGAAAGCAAATGGATATTTACTTTGGAGAGTCGGATCCCAACAGGTGTGAATCAAAGAAAAGATCTGATAATGTGCTATAGGTGAAATTTTGGCATGAACTGTACTGTTTAACTGTGGAGATTCCCATACATTTATTATTATTAAGATTTTTTTTCCTCTCTTTTTTCTCTTGTATTGGTAAATTTTAGAGATGAGCGATGTTCGAGTCAAACGGTTCGCCAATTTCATGTTTGCGTGATTTTGGGGGGTGTTCAAGTCGTTCAACGAACTCGAACGATTTGCTAAAAATTCGGTAGTTCGAGTTACGTTCGAGAACGGTTCGATCACCAAAAAGTGTAGCTAGTTACTAGCTGGCTTTTCACTGTAATAGTGTGAGTTACTGTGAATCATGATATTATCAAAATTCAGCATATAGTGTGCGGGGGAGGACGGGGTTTAGATCAATGCTGCTGCTGAGCGCTGAAAGAATGGCGATCGCTCTATATTTTTTTTTTCCTAACTGCACGTACAGTGGGGCAGGCCAGGCTGTCAGCAAATCACAGACACACACAGCAAAGTGGATTTTTGTCAGACAAGAAAGGGCATGTGTCATAGGCTGTGCATGTCACATGTCCTTGCCTTATAAGACACGGCCATTTTCCCCATCACCGCCATTATCTGTCTGCTGCGGGTGGGTGACAGTCACCACTCCCGCTGCTGCTGCTCCTGTGCGCTAAATACATACAGTGCAATCTACACAGCGCTTTAGGGATTAGGGATTACTTGTAATTTCAGCCTTTTTCAGGGCTGCATTACAGCCGTTCATAGCCATTGTTGCTAGGCAGGTCTGTGCCAACGCTGTGCAGGGGTTTATATCTAGAGATGAACCACCACCCACAGCGTCTGGCTGCATCAGCTCAGGCAATTCTTTGGTGCATTGTTTCATTGGCAGGGATAGAAAGTGAGGCTTTTTTTGTGACCAGCTAGCTACAGCACCTGTGCATTCTACACACCTGCCCATTTTTGCTACGCAATTTTAATTGCCAAAAGTGCTGACACTTTTAGGGGCATACTTTCATTGTCTGGGATACTACATTAGGGTTCCCCTGCTGACAATTTAGCTATACAACCTCTGCATTGTACAGCTCCTGTCCATTTGTGCTACTCCATTTTAATTGCCAAAAGTGCTGCCATTTTTAGGGGCATACTTTCATTGTCTGGGATACTACATTAGGGTTCCTCTGCTGACAATTTAGCTATACCACCTCTGCATTGTACAGCACCTGTCCATTTGTGCTACGCAATTTTAATTGCCAAAAGTGCTGCCAGTTTTAGGGCCAAAGTTTCATTGTCAGGGATAGTCAGTGTTGGTTCTTCAGCTGTCAATAAAACTAGAAAACCTCTGCATTATACACCACCTGTCCATCTTTGCTACAAGATTTTAAGTATCCAATCTGGTCACAAACAAAATGAGTGGCAAAAGGACAGATGCTGGTGGAAAGGGGAACAGGCGTGTTGGAAAGGGGAAAAAAGTTTGTGTACGTGGGGTAAGTGGTAAAGCTACAGTAACATCTGCTGAAGAAAGGCCATCTTCCAGGAAAAGTAAGATGTCTACTACTTTCCGTGGACAATCTGATGTGCTCCCTTTTTTCCTTTTTTAAAGAACTGAACAACTCTAACAAAGGTAGATGATGCACAAAAAAGAACATGCTTGAATGGATCTCAAGTGCTCCAACAAGTGGCCTCTCCTCCACCTCAACTTCAACATCCAAAAAACAACAGTCCTCTGAGTTGTCACCCCAATCGCACTTGCTTTCTACCAGCTCTCAAGTCTCCACCCGCCCTGCAGAGTATGTTGTAACAGAGATGGGTGAGTCTGCAGAGCTGTTCAGTCACACTATAGCCTGGGAATCAGAGGTCTGCTCCCAAGCTACAGTGAGTACAGACCAGGAAATGACCTGCAGTGATGCCCAGAAGCTTTGTGAGTCAGATTCAGGCCCTGATGACCAAGTTTCTGAGCATAATGTAGACCCTCATTCCCAAACTGTAACACCTCTTGGTGGAGACAATGAGGAACATTATGATGATGATGAGACTAAGATACCTGATTGGAATGACAACTTAACTATTCAGTCAGGGCAGGAAGAGGGCGAGGGGAGTGCAAACACACAGGTTGATGATGAGGTTGTAGATCCCACTTACTGTCAACCCACAGTCAGGCACTCGAGGAGGTCAGCAGAGGCGGTGGAGGATGCGACTGATGATGAGGTTAGCTTGCGCCTTCCTGGACAAAGACGGAGTACTGGAAGCACGTCAACAACTGCATCCTCAGCCACAACTCTGCCTCTGAGCACAAGTCAGGGTGGTTCTGCAGGTCGCATTGGCTCTAATAGTTGCCTAGCCTGGTCCTTTTTGGACATCGCAAAGGATCACCCAACTCATGTGATCTGTAAGATTTGTCCCCAATCTGTAAGTAGAGGCCAAAAACTCACTAGTTTGACTACTTCGTCCATGAACAGTCACATGAATAACAAGCATAAGTCCCAGTGGGAAGCTCACTGTGCTACAATGCGGTCTAGCGGAGCGGGCCAACCACATCTGCCCCTTCAAGTGCATCCGCTCTTCATCCTCTATGACTGTGGGGACAGCTGTCACACGTTTTTCGAAGCAGACCTTCCACCTCTTTAACTTCAACAGGCATTGATTGGCAGGTCGTCAGTTGTTTTGGAAGGGGAAACAGGTGCTGGTGTAGAGCTCTCTCAGACATCGAGAGCACCAACTTTGGATGAAGGCAACATCATGTCTCCGCCTGCACTTTCCTCACAGACCAGCAGTTTTCCAGGGACACCATACTCAACGCCATCTCTGCACAGCAGCCAGCTCTCGGTCCCTCAGATGTGGACAATTAAAAGACCATTTACTCCTAGCCATGACAAAGCTAAGAGGTTGACTTTCACCCTCTGCAAGCTGTTGGCTACAGAAATGCTGCCTTTCCGCTTGGTGGACACAGAGGATTTTCAAGACCTTATGTCCGTCGCTGTGCCCCAGTACCAGATGCCCAGTCACCACTACTTCTCCAAGAAAGGCGTACCTGCGCTACACCATCATGTCGCACACAACATCACCGCTTCCTTGAGAAACTCTGTGTGTAACAGGGTGCATTTCACCACCGATACTTAAACCAGTAAGCATGGACAGGGGCGTTACATGTCGCTGACTGGGCACTGGGTAACTATAGTGAGAGATGGAGAAGGGTCTGCTGTACAAGTCTTGCCGTCCCCACGAGTTGTGCGTCAGTCCTCTGTATGTCAAAGTTCCTCCACTGCTTCTGCCTCCTCAACCTCGTCTGGGTCCTCAACCTCCGCCCAAAGCCTGTCTGGTCAGGCCACTCGCGTTGTAACTGCGCACAAGGAATCCCGCACACCTCCTTACTATGCTGGCAGCAGAGCTCAATGGCATCAGATAGTCTTTACGTTGAAATGTCTGGGAAATAAGAGTCACACAGCTGAGGAGTTGTGCTCAGCTCTGGAGGGCGAGTTTAGTAAATGGTTGTCTCCACTCAACCTGCAGCCAAGGAAGGCCGTGTGCGACAATGCTGCAAACCTGGGTGCGGTCCTTCGCCGGGCAAGGTGACACACGTGCCTTGTATGGCTCCCGTGTTGAACCTTGTTAAACAGCAATTTTTAACCCACTATCCCGGCCTAGATGGGCTTCTGCACAGGGCACGGTCACTCTCTGCTCACTTCCGCTGTTCAACCGGCGCAGCTGACCGAATTGCATTGCTCCAGAAGTCTTTTGGCCTGCCGGTTCACCGCCTGAAATGCGTTGTGGCGACACGCTGGAATTCAACTCTCCACATGTTGCAGCGACTGTGGCAGCACCGCCGAGCCCTGGTGCAATACGTTATGACGTATAGCCTGTGCGAACGAGATGCAGAGGTAGGGCAGATCACACTGCTGGAATGGTCTCAGATCAAGGACCTATGCACCCTTCTGCACAGTTTCGACATGGCGACGAATATGTTTAGCGCTGACAATGCCATTATCAGCATGACAACTCCAATCATTTACATGCTGGAGCACACTCTAAACGCTATTCGGAGTCAGGGGGTGGGACAAGAGGAAGGGGAGGAAGTACAGGAGGATTCATATGCGGAAGGGATACCAAGATCTACAGGCTCTAGACGTTCAGCATCACCAAGGCAGCAGGCATGGGACGGTGGGGGAGAGGGATTAACAAGGGCGCATGGTAGCAGCCAAACTGTTGAGGAAGGTGCAGGAGCCCAGGAAGAAATGAAGGACGAACTGGTGATGGGCATGGAAGACTCAGCAGATGAGGGAGACCTTGGTCAAATTTAGGTTGTTCGAGGTTGGGGGGAGATGTCAGAGGAAGGAGGCACGGTTATCACCTCGCCGCCACAAACACAGCAAGGACTTGGTCCGCATGGATGTGCAAGACACATGAGCGCCCTTCTTGCTGCACTACCTAAAACATGACCCTCAGATTGTCCGAATTAGAAGTAATGATGACTACTGGGTTGCCACACTCTTAGATCCCTGGTACAAGTCCAAATTTGTCGAAATAATTCCAGCCATAGAAAGGGACGCACGTATGCAGGAGTATCAGCAGAAGCTGTTATGCAATCTTAGCTCGGCTTTTCCACCAAACACCAGTGGTGCACAGAGTGAATCTCCCTGTTGTAACTTGCCAAGCATGGGACTGTCTCGTCATCATCAGTCAAACCGTACCAGCAACACCGTATCTGGTGGTAACAGCAATTTTATGGAATCGTTTCATAATTTTTTTAGACCATCCTTTGCAAGGCCACAAGAGACAAGAAGTCTGACACATAGTCAACGGCTGGAGAGGATGATACAGGAGTATCTCCAAATGAACATCGATGCTATGACTGTCCAACTGGAGCCTTGCTCATTTTGGGCTTCTAATCTTGAAAAATGGCCTGAGCTTGCCACTTACGCCTTGGAGATCTTGTCGTGTCCCGCAGCCAGCGTTGTCTCTGAACGTGTCTTCAGTGCTGCTGGGTGTGTGCTGACAGCGCACGCGTCTGTACAGTGACAATGCGGACAGACTAACATTCATCAAGAGGAACAAGTCATGGATCAGCAAGGACTTTGCTACCTCGGTGTCATCCTAGGGAGAGTAAAGGCTGGCGTATTTTTGAATGTGCTTGATGCAAATCAACATGTCAAGTTTGCAACTGGGGCACAAGTGATGCCACTGAAGTGGTGTGTGTGGCCCAATTTTTGGAAAAAAAGGGAGACTGCTTGGAGTCCCCTTGCTGTGTTTTTAGAAATGATCCAAGATGAACAAGTCATGGTTCAGCAAAGACTTTGCTACCCCGGTGTCATCCTGGGGACAGTTAAGGCTGGCATATTTTTGAATGGGCTTGATGCAAATCAACATGTCAAGTTTGCAACTGGGGCACAAGTGATGCCACTGAAGTGATGTGTGTGGCCCAATTTTTGGAAAAAAAGGGAGACTGCTTGGAGTCCCCTTGCTGTGTTTTTAGAAATGATCCAAGATGAACAAGTCATGGTTCAGCAAAGACTTTGCTACCCCGGTGTCATCCTGGGGACAGTTAAGGCTGGCATATTTTTGAATGGGCTTGATGCAAATCAACATGTCAAGTTTGCAACTGGGGCACAAGTGATGCCACTGAAGTGATGTGTGTGGCCCAATTTTTGGAAAAAAGGGAGACTGCTTTGAGTCCCCTTGCTGTGTTTTTAAAAATGATCCAAGATGAACAAGTCTTGGTTTAGCAAGGACATTGCTACCCCGGTGTCATCCTGGGGACAGTTAAGGCTGCCGTATTTTTGAATGGGCTTGATGCAAATATACATGTCAAGTTTGCAACTGGGGCACAAGTGATGCCACTGAAGTGGTGTGTGTGGCCCAATTTTTGGAAAAAAGGGAGACTCTGCTTGGAGTCCCCTTGCTGTGTATTACATGATTTTAGAAGGGCATGACATGCCTATATCTGTGTCTCCTCCTCTTTTTACTCATCCAGCACTTTTGTTTTCGCATGAGTATATGTCCTTGTCCCTTTCCCATGTGTTTGTGGTGTCTTGTGAGTTGTTTGTCACCTTTTGGACACCTTAGGCCGGCTTCTCACTTGCGATTTTCTCGCAGTAGTGCACTCGGACACATGTTAATCAATGAGGCAGCTCCCATCTGCTATTTTTTTCTCAGTCCAAATCGGACTGAGAAAAAAATCGCAGCATGCTGCGTTTTGGAGAGTTTCTCGCTCAAGTCTCTCCAATGCAACTCTATGGGAGCGAGTAAATAAACGGATGTCACACGGACCGGCACTCACACCATCCTAGTGATATTCGTTTTTCTAAATACATTTATCGCATTTTTCACAAAACACTGGAAATGAGTGAGGTCTCACAATGTCGGTCAATCTCTATCTCTGTCAGTCGGTGTCTCCCTCTCAGTCTCTATTCTCTCTCTGTCGGTCTCTCTCTCTGTCGGTCTCTCTCTGTCAATGTCGGTCTATTCCTTTCCATCCCTTTCTCATACTCACCGATCACCAGCGCGGCGCTGCACGGCGTTCACACTGCTCCGACGGTTTCTCCTCTTTAGAAAAAGCCGGCAGCTCATTATTCAATCTCATATTCCCTGCTTTACCCACCCACCGGTGCCTATGATTGGTTGCAGTAAGACACGCCCCCACGATGAGTGACAGCTGTCTCACTGCAACCAATCACAGCTGCCGGTGGGCGGGTCTATATCCTGCAGTAAAATAAATAATTAAAAAAAAACGGCGTGCAGTTCCCCCCAATTTTAATACCAGCCAGTGTAAAGCCACACGGCTGAAGGCTAGTATTGTCAGAATGGGGAGTCCCACGTTATGGGGAGCCAACCACCCTAACAATATCAGCCAGCAGCCGCCCGGAATAGCCGCATCCATTAGATGCGACAGTCCCGGGACTGTACCCGGCCATCCCGAATTGCCCTGGTGCGGTGGCAATCGAGGTAATAAGGAGTTAATGGCAGCAGCCCATAGCTGACACCAAGTCCTAGATTAATCATGGCAGGTGTCTCCCCGAGATACCTTCCATGATTAACCTGTAAGTTTAAGAAAATGAAGACATACACCAAAAAATCCTTTATTTTTGTTATAAATAACAAAAAAAACCAACCCTCTTTCACCACTTTATTCAAGTCCCCAAATACCCTTCGATGACCGACGTAATCCACAGAGGTACCTCGACGCTGTCAGCTCTGCTACATCGGAAGCTAACAGAGAGCGGTCACAGACCACAACCGCTCTCTGGGAGCTCCTCGCAGCGACTGAACTGAGTCGCGCTATCAGCGATGACGTCACTCAGGTTACCCGCGGCCACAGATCTCAGTGGGAGGACTTCAGCTGTGGCCGTGGGTAGCCTCAGTGACGGCACCGCTGATCGTGCGGCTCACTGCGGTCACTCAGGGGATTTGCGGTCACCGACGAGACCTTCACCGGTGACCGAAAATCAGGGGCCATGTCACACAGACAGAGCCGCAGGATGACAATGAAGTCGGGTGACATTCATCCGACTTCATTCTGATTGTGCGGCTCTATCTGTGTCTGCTGTCAGCGGCCATTCAGCTCTGTTACATGGCTCTGTCTGTGTCTGCTGTCAGCGGCCATGTAGTAGAGCTGAATGGCAGATGACATAGTAAAAACGGATCCCATACGCATCAAACACGCATTGCACACGCACTGCAATCATGAGAAAAATCCCAGGATCGCAGTGCAGTTGCATAGCTCACTGATCATAAAGTGAACTGAAATCGTCCGACTTTTTATCATGCAACTCGGACCGATTTTACACGCATAAGTGTGTTTCCAGTCTTAGAAGGTGTTTTCTTATGTGTTTGCATGTGTTTGTGTTTGCCTGCCATTGTTTTCAATGGGGTTCGAGTTGGTTCGTCGAACGTTCGACGAACTTGTCCTCCGTTCGACAAAACGAACTGAACTCGAACTCTAGGGGGGTGGCTCATCTCTAGTAAACTTATGTAATAGAGAAAACCAAACAACAGGCAAAAAGGTTGCATCTTTTGGGAATAATGTCCTTAATATGAGCTATAATTCAACAGCATGTGCAACCATTATTGACCACGTCTATGTTAATTACTGGACAAGTTGCAAAGAGGACAATCATTATTACAAAAAAAACCACTATGAGTAAGGCTGCTTTCACATTACGTTTTTTTAACATCCGTCATGAACGTTTTTTTAACGCAAAAACGGATCCAGTGCAAATGCGCTTTCATTTCAATGCATTTGCAATGGACTCGTGTCAAAATGCGTTCACCTGCGTTTGCGTGCGTTATAGTGAGGATCCAGCGAGTTGCAGTTTTTTAACATTTTTCAAAAACGCTACTTGTAGCGTTTTTGAGCTGCGTCCAAATACTGCAAATTGCTGGATCCTGACTATACTGCATGCAAACGCATGTGAACGCTGGCATGCTGATAGACAGGATCCTGCTTGCTCTACTGAGCATGCCCAGAAACCAGCCTCGGGTGATCAGTCCCTCTCTCCCCATCCCTCTCTGTCTCTCTACGCCTCCCAATCGCCCCCTCCCTCTCTGTCTCTCGCCCCCTCATCCAGGAATCCAGCATCCAAGTTCCAATTGAATTAAAAAAATTTCTTAGATAAAAGGGTTTTTCCATGATAATAAAATCCAGTTTACATGGCAGGGTAGAAAAAAACGTAAGAAAAATGCTTGAGTTTCCCACTGACATCCATTATGCTTGTTACTAGAGATGAGCACTCGTGCATTAGAAATTGCTTGACTCGAGTAGCGAGCACTCAGGCCCTGTGCCCACGTTGCGTTTTTTCATGCGTTTCTGCAGCGTTTTGAACTGCACCTTTTTAGTGCCAAAATGCATGCGTTTTGATTTCCCAGCAAAGTCAATGAGAAATAGTGAATTCCTGTGCCCACGATGCAGTTTAAAACGCTGCAGAAAATTTGCATATTTTGTGGCAAAAACCATGCGTTTAGAAAAGCAGCATGTCAATTGTTTTTGCCATTTGAGGTGCGTTTCGATAACATAGAAGTCAATGAGAAACAGGGAGTGCCCAGTCTTTTCAGAATTTCTGCGTTTTGCTTGCCTTTCATGTGCGTTCAAAACGCGTTTTGAAACGCAAAACGCAGTAATTTAAACATGGAAGTGACATCAATAGGCATTACCAATGATATCACATCCTTTTAAAAAAACAGGGAAAGCATGTGTTTTGGATTTCTTGTGATTTTCAGACAGAAGATCCTTTCCCCAATTTTGCAATTTCCCAGGAATCTACACAATGGCTTGGTAAAAAAGACTGAAACTGGATGGTACAAAACTGATACATCTGGTATGTATAATCATGTTTGTATTTTAAACCTCCATAAAAAAAATCTTTAATTCACGGTAGCCTTTCTGATCAAAATTTAAAAATGCTTGCCATGTATATATATGGGAATATAGCAATTACCTTCAAAAAGTCCCCCTAAATGGAGAGCAGTAAATAGCAACTGGGGGCAAATAGCAAGAGAACAAAAAACTCCTAAAACATAACCTTTAATAGGTATACATTAAAAGTGGACTGCCACTATAAAAGAATAAAAAGTGTTCATTTGGGCTACACAAAGGATGACAACAGCCTCAAAAATGAACACCAGGCACAAAATGCAGAAAGTATGAAACCAAGTCACACAGAGTAACTGCATTAAGAAACACAGCAAAAACAATGGTTGCCACGTCGGACCTGCTGCAACAGTAAATCCCTCAGATCGACTGCAACCATGAATAAGGAAAAGGAAAACGGTCTTACCGTGCTTCCAAGGGCATGTCAATATAGAGCTCAACCTGAGGTGACCCTACACAGGTCCTACATAAATACCATTCGTTGGTTCAAGTGGAAAAGCGGTAGTATGTACCTCCCGACGCGTTTCATATAATAATCTTCAGGGGAGTCTTCATAGGGTACTTAGCATCATATCAGTAATCACATCAGGACTGACAGACAACAGAATTGCCCCAAGGACGGACTGTAAAACAAAAGTCATAGATTACAGCCCATACACGTGAAAATGAATAAACAGCATCCAAAGACAAGTCTGCTTACCCGATAACGTCCAGCATGGATGAACGCCAAGCTGTGTGTGCCGCGCCGGCTAATTGAAAAATGCGCTTCTTTATAGAGACCGTGCGTGCGCAGTGAGTCCACCACACGTCATGACGTGTTGGCCCAGCATGCACCATGCCGGAAACTACAACGTCACGACGGTAACATCGGCCGCATCAACAAGGATGCGCCGCCGACGTCATCAACAAAAGCCTGGAACGCAAGCTAGTGTACAACATACAGAACCGGAAATGCCCGGTAATGAACAGCTTTAACCAGGCTATAACCGCGTCTGATGGCAGCCTCAAGGTACAGAACCCTTGACGCCAGTATAGGTAAAATAGGCCTACAC
Organism: Anomaloglossus baeobatrachus; assembly: GCF_048569485.1. Classification (NCBI taxonomy): domain Eukaryota; kingdom Metazoa; phylum Chordata; class Amphibia; order Anura; family Aromobatidae; genus Anomaloglossus; species Anomaloglossus baeobatrachus. The sequence goes on along the minus strand of NC_134356.1, from coordinate 94,079,532 downwards.
TATCGCAGGAACATCCCAAATAATTAGATACTAATCTAACAGTCCAGCCAGGCATCATCTTGAACCGGACTCAAACCTAAAAAGTAGAAAAAACACCCAAAAACAATAATGCGGCATGAGCGAAAGGGCAAACAACACCAAAGGAGGGGGACATTGGGAGAAAAATGCCCAACTGAGCCTCGGACTACAGAGTAAGTCCCACCAAAGAGGACAACAAAAACAGAAACAGAGCCTCACTGTAGCTTAACAGCCATAAAAACAGATGGACAGAAAGAATAAGAAGACTAAGTGCACACTACAAACAACCCTAGTCTAGCAGGCTGACCCTACCTAGCCTGTGGAGGTCGGCACCCTAAACAGCCCACGCCAGTGGCGCCCCCACTCAACGTAGTCTATCCCTCCTAGGATGCACCTAAGGTACATCTAAGAAAGGAAGGAAGGACAGTTGTTCATTAAGCCCGTTTGGCACTGCAGTATTCAATATATAAATCCAAAAACACTCTTTCTGCAGCAGTAGTTTATCCCAGTTTCCTCCTCTGACTGGGGGCCTGATATGGTCGATGCCCATAACCCTGATGGCATCCTCCCTACTGCCATGATAGCTGTTAACATGTCTAGCTATGGGTGTGTCGTTTTTCCTCCTTATATCATTTTTGTGTTCACCCACCCTTCTGCGTAACTCACGGATTGTTTTGCCTATATATTCCTTGCCGCAACAGCACAAGATCCTGTAGATTACCCCCTTGGTTTTGCAGGTTATAAAGGACCTAATTTCAAAGGTCCTTTCGTTCCCCACACTGCTAAAAACCTTTCCTTCCTCAATAACCTTACAATTAACACAGTTCTGACATTTAAAGCATCCCTTGACATTACTGTTGAGCCAAGCAGATTGATTATCACAGAAATGACTGTGCACCAGTCTGTCTTTAAGTGATCTCGCTTTTCGGAAGGTAACAGATGGATAGTCAGAAAGCTGCTTATCAAGCACAGGATCCATTTTCAAAATAGGCCAAAACTTAGTCAAGGTCTGCCTCAGCTCAGTTGCACCGTTAGAAAAAGTCGTAATAAACCTCAGGGTGCCTGTTTTGTCCTCCCGCTCATGCCTGGGGTTCAGCACAGTAGCACGATCAATCTTCACCACAGAGTCATAAGCGTTCTTAATCACCTTCTTGGGGTAGCCTCTCTCATTCAGTCTTTCCATGAGGTCAAGGGACTGTGTTACAGTTGCTGCGAGCACTGGAGTCTATGTCCAGATTTCTTGCTACTGCACATGTGCGAGCGCTGGAGACTAAGTCCAGATTTCTTTCTACTGCACATGTGCGAGCGCTGGAGACTAAGTCCAGATTTCTTGCTACTGCACATGTGCGAGCGCTGGAGACTAAGTCCTATCTTGGAGCCATTGCACATGTGCGGGTGACATCATCGCTGACACGAGGTCACATGTCTCTGACACCTTCTATGCCGATTGGTCGCTGGTCATGTGCTTGTGACGCCTTGCTCGGTGATAGGCCAGCATGATGTCACTCTTGTCGTTCTGGCAGCGGATTGGCTCTGGTGTCCTCCATCTTGGATGAGGCACAGAGTCTATATAAGACCCTGACACACGCCGCATGGCGCTCAGTCCTCTTGGTTCATGCATGAGGGTAGACGCCCTGTGCACGTTCCTCTAGGCATCTCTCTGTCTATGCTAGGTGAGCGCTACCGGCAGGGTAGCGTTCTTATACCTTACAGCTTCGGCTGCTGTCCGTATCCTTACCTCTTAGTGGAGTGGACATAGGCAGGTGCCTGAGGCACATGGTCTGGCTGGGCCTTGTGATTCGACTCGTAGGTGGACGTTGCCGCTAGGGTAACGTTCCTTATACTGCGTCTGGCAGTTGTTCGTATCCTCGCACACTAGGGGAGCGAACAGAGGTAGGAGCTTTGTGCGGCTTACGCTGCTGTTCATCTCTTTTGCACCACTAGAAGAGCGGACCTAGGTAGGTGCCATTTCGCACACATTGCCTTTGTCTCTGTGATTATTAACAGAGATCATTCCACACACCCTCCAAGTAAGGGAGGAATTGCTTTTTCTTACTTATTATATCCTTCTGTGAGTTAACAGAGGTATTGCACTCTGCCATAGTCTGCAGCAAAGTCTTTGCACGGTGGACCCTGACTGTCTGATACTCCTTTAGGTCATTATCAGACAGCCCCCCGTAACATTAGGACTGAGCCAAGGGTCTGGCAGTTATGGCAGAATATCAGCAGTTACACCATTACATACAAGTACTTGAGTCACGGCTCAAGAGTATAGAGGATAAACCTCAGACCATGGTGACAGCTGCACATGATCCTCGACTTGCTCTGCCAAACAGATATTCTGGCGATGCCAGATCATGTCGTGGTTTCATTAGTCAGTGTCAGATACACCTAGAGGTCAACTCTTCTCGCTTCTCTACGGAGAGGTCCAGAGTAGGCTTTATCATCTCCTTACTTCAGGACAAAGCCTTAGAATGGGCGACTCCCCTATGGGAGCGCTCTGATGTGGTTACTCTGAGACATCAAGACTTTCTTGATGCTCTTAAGGCGGTATTCATGGGTCCGCAGGTTACCCATGATGCGGCCCTGAGACTGTTAGATCTATCTCAGGGTTCGTTATCCACTAGTTCTTATGCCATTGCTTTTAGAACTCTGGTGGCAGAACTAGATTGGCCAGAGAAGGTGTTGATTCCTATCTTCTGGAGAGGGTTGGCAGGCTATGTCAAGGATGCTCTTGCTACTCGTGAGGTTCCTGCTTCTCTGGAGGACTTGATCACAGTAGCAACGAGGATCGATGTACGCCATAAGGAACGTAGACTCGAGGTCTCTTCCTCACGCCCTAAGCCTCAGGCTATTCCAGTTGTTGAGGGTCCACTACCATCTTCCTCAGCATCTGAAACATCTCCCACTCCTATGGAGTTAGGTCATACGTCCTCCAGACTACGCAAGTCTGGTCCTCCTATATGTTACGTATGTCGTCAGGCTGGGCACTATGCCAACAAGTGTCCTAGTCGTCAGGGAAACTCCCTGGCCTAGTAACCATTAGAGGGGGGTTACTAGAGACGTCTTCTGCACCCTCTAAGTGTTGTATCCCAGGTCAGCTCTCGTTATCTGAGAATACATGGCCTATTATGGCTTTTGTGGATTCCGGAGCTGACGGGACTTTTGTGTCCTCAGGATTTGTAAAGGGACACAATATTCCCTCTATCATGTTAGAGGCGCCTATTCCTGTCCGTGTTGTTAATGGAACTATGTTGTCTGACTCCATTACATTGAGGACAGTTCCCTTGCGTCTTTCCCTGTCTCAGGGTCACATAGAGGAGATTTCTTTTCTTGTTTTGCCTGAGGGTATAGACGACGTCCTTCTGGGTCTTCCATGGCTTCGGACTCATGCTCCTCACATTGACTGGGAGTCTGACAGCATTATTAGTTGGGGTTCGAAATGTCAGTCCCGATGTCTTCCCTTACCACCTAAGGTCATTGCGGTTGCATCTACTGATCTCTCTCCCATACCTACACCCTATCTGGATTTCGCTGACGTGTTCTCCAAACAGGGTGCTGAGGTTCTTCCACCCCATAGGCCGTATGACTGTGCCATAGACCTTATCCCAGGTTCGGTTCCACCTAAAGGCAGGGTTTACCCCCTGTCGATACCTGAGTCGGAGGCCATGTCAACCTATATAAGAGAGAGTTTAGAGAAGGGGTTCATTCGTAAGTCTGTCTCTCCCGCGGGAGCTGGGTTTTTCTTTGTTCGGAAGAAAGAGGGTGATTTGTGTCCCTGCATAGATTACAGGGGTCTCAACGCAATCACAATAAAGAACAAATACCCATTACCTTTAATTTCGGAGCTCTTTGACAGACTGAGAGGAGCTCAAGTTTTTACGAAGTTGGATCTGCGGGGTGCGTATAACTTGGTACGAATTCGAAAGGGTGACGAATGGAAGACCGCTTTTAACACCCGAGACGGTCACTATGAATACCTCGTCATGCCTTTTGGGTTATGTAATGCACCCGCAGTATTTCAGGACTTCGTAAACGATGTGTTCAGGGATTTACTGTTATCCTCAGTAGTGGTGTATCTGGACGACATCCTGATTTTTTCTCCTGATCTGGAGACTCATCGTCAGGATGTCGTTCGTGTCCTTTCCCGTTTAAGGGAGCACTCATTGTTTGCTAAACTCGAGAAATGTGTATTCGAGCAGTCCTCATTGCCTTTTTTGGGTTACATTATCTCACAAGAGGGCCTGGCTATGGATCCTGCGAAGCTCTCTGCTGTTCTGCAATGGTCCGAACCTCATTCCTTGAAGGCGGTGCAACGCTTCTTAGGATTCATAAATTATTACAGGCAGTTCATACCCCATTTTTCTACTTTGGTGGCCCCTTTGGTGGCCTTGACTAAGAAAGGTGCTAATCCCAAAGCCTGGTCTACTGAGACATCTCAGGCTTTTGAGGCAGTAAAAAGACACTTTTCAACTGCTCCCGTTCTTCAAAGACCCGATGAGAGTAAGCCCTTCCTTTTAGAGGTTGATGCCTCTTCAGTGGGTGCTGGTGCGGTCTTGTATCAAAAGAACGGTGCAGGTAGAAAAAGGCCGTGTTTCTTCTTTGCTAAAACCTTTTCACCGGCAGAGAGAAACTATACCATTGGGGATAGGGAACTGCTCGCCTTGAGATTAGCCTTGGAGGAGTGGAGTCACTTGCTGGAAGGAGCGAAACATCCTTTCCAGGTCTATACAGACCATAAGAATCTGACGTACTTACAAACCGCTCAGCGTCTGAATCCTCGCCAAGCCCGCTGGTCCTTGTTTTTCTCCCGCTTTCACTTCTCCATCAACTATCTGTCTGGGAGTAAGAATAACAAGGCAGACGCCCTGTCTCGCTCTATGCTTTCTACCCAGGAAGAGATTGACGAACCTCGTCTTATCCTTCCCTCCAGGGTTTTTCATACGCTCTCCCCTGTGACGTTAGACCAAATCCCACCAGGCAAGACCTTTGTTCCGCCTGATCGACAGAATGATATACTGTCATGGGCCCACACCTCAAAGGTGGGTGGGCATTTTGGTATTAGGCGGACACGAGAGTTACTGGAGAGGTGGTATTGGTGGCCACACTTAGCCAGCCACGTCAAGAGATATGTCGGTTCCTGCTACTCGTGTGCTCGCAACCGTCCATTACGGCAGAGACCGGCTGGGCTCTTGCATCCTTTACCAGTCCCAGATAGACCATGGGAGGTGGTAGGCATGGACTTTGTGGGTGATCTTCCATGTTCACAGGGACATAGATTTGTGTGGGTCATTACGGACCATTTCTCCCGGATGGTTCATCTCGTACCGTTATCGAGAATCCCATCTTCCAGGGTACTAGCCAAACTATTCCTCAAGCATGTCTTTAGGCTTCACGGGATGCCAGATCGTATCATTTGTGATAGAGGCCCGCAATTTGCTTCCCGTTTCTGGCGAGATCTTTGTAGCCTTCTGCAAATTGAGTTGAATCTATCTTCGGCATACCATCCGGAGACCAATGGTTTGGTTGAGCGTACCAATCAATCCATGATTATATACCTTCGACACTTTGTTGCTGAGAACCACGATAACTGGTCCTCCCTCCTACCCTGGGCAGAATTTGCCCTTAACAATTCGCTGGCTGAGGCCACTGGGCAGACACCGTTCGTACTCAATAATGGGCAACACCCTAGGGTACCGGTACCGTTTCCCGCTGCTGCACCTCCTCCTCTTGTGGCCGACTGGGCAACTAATGCCAGAGAGGTTTGGGATCGGACTCAAGAGTCAATCCAAGCAGCTAAGGACCGTATGAAGACGGTGTCCGATCGGTTTCGTCGCCCGGCTCCTGTCTTTTCTCCAGGGGACTTTGTGTGGCTCTCTGCAAAAAACGTGAAACTTAGAGTGAGCTCTGTCAAATTTGCTCCTCGCTTCCTGGGTCCTTATGAGGTTCTTCGACAGGTAAATCCTGTAGTCTACCAATTGAAGTTACCCGTCCATCTTAGGATCCATGACAAATTCCATGTTTCACTGCTAAAGCCGGCAATTTTACCTCACGCTCGTGAAGTACACTCTCCTGCTTCTGATTCCTCTCGCTCTAGCTATGAGGTACGAGCCATAGTTGGTTCTAAGATGGTTAGAGGGCGCAGGTTCTTCTTGATAGATTGGGAGGGTTACGGCCCGGAACATCGCTCTTGGGAGCCTGAGGAGGCTGTCCATGCTCCCGACTTAGTTGCCGATTACCTGCGTCGCCGGGAGGGGGGCCCTTGAGGGGGAGGTACTGTTACAGTTGCTGCGAGCACTGGAGTCTATGTCCAGATTTCTTGCTACTGCACATGTGCGAGCGCTGGAGACTAAGTCCAGATTTCTTTCTACTGCACATGTGCGAGCGCTGGAGACTAAGTCCAGATTTCTTGCTACTGCACATGTGCGAGCGCTGGAGACTAAGTCCTATCTTGGAGCCATTGCACATGTGCGGGTGACATCATCGCTGACACGAGGTCACATGTCTCTGACACCTTCTATGCCGATTGGTCGCTGGTCATGTGCTTGTGACGCCTTGCTCGGTGATAGGCCAGCATGATGTCACTCTTGTCGTTCTGGCAGCGGATTGGCTCTGGTGTCCTCCATCTTGGATGAGGCACAGAGTCTATATAAGACCCTGACACACGCCGCATGGCGCTCAGTCCTCTTGGTTCATGCATGAGGGTAGACGCCCTGTGCACGTTCCTCTAGGCATCTCTCTGTCTATGCTAGGTGAGCGCTACCGGCAGGGTAGCGTTCTTATACCTTACAGCTTCGGCTGCTGTCCGTATCCTTACCTCTTAGTGGAGTGGACATAGGCAGGTGCCTGAGGCACATGGTCTGGCTGGGCCTTGTGATTCGACTCGTAGGTGGACGTTGCCGCTAGGGTAACGTTCCTTATACTGCGTCTGGCAGTTGTTCGTATCCTCGCACACTAGGGGAGCGAACAGAGGTAGGAGCTTTGTACGGCTTACGCTGCTGTTCGTCTCTTTTGCACCACTAGAAGAGCGGACCTAGGCAGGTGCCATATCTAGTGGTTCGTGTCCTCGCACACTAGTGGAGCGAACGCAGGTAGGAGCTTTGTGCGGCTTACGCTGCTGTTCGTCTCTTTTGCACCACTAGAAGAGCGGACCTAGGTAGGTGCCATTTCGCACACATTGCCTTTGTCTCTGTGATTATTAACAGAGATCATTCCACACACCCTCCAAGTAAGGGAGGAATTGCTTTTTCTTACTTATTATATCCTTCTGTGAGTTAACAGAGGTATTGCACTCTGCCATAGTCTGCAGCAAAGTCTTTGCACGGTGGACCCTGACTGTCTGATACTCCTTTAGGTCATTATCAGACAGCCCCCCGTAACAGACTGTGTCCTAAAGCCAGATTCCTCCGAACAATTGCGTCGCATTCTAACAAACTGACTCTTGGGAATACCCCTTTTCTGAGATTTGGGATGGGCACTTTTCCACCTCAAAAGAGAATTTGAGGCAGTTTGCTTTCTAAAAGTGCTTGTCATAAGACGACCATCATCACCCTTCTCGACCATGATATCCAAAAAGGCCAATCTCTCACTACTAGTCTCATAGGTGAAATGAAGGCCGATCTCATTGTGGTTGAGGACATCGATGAATTCCAGGAAGCCAGCCTCAGGTCCCTTCCAGATGACAAAAATAGCTCTGAATAATGGTACTATTGATAAAAACGAGTATGATTATCTTTTTCCCTCTTTTCCTGTAATGGCGACGTTTTATACTTTGCCCAAAATACACAAGGGGCTGTCCCCTTTGAAGGGTCCCCCATTGTGTCAGGGGTGGGTAGCCTTACCGAGAAATTAAGTATTTATGTGGATAAGATCTTACGTCCGTTTGTCATCTCTTTGAATTCATATCTGGGTGACACAACGGATTTTCTGAAAAAAATTGTCATTTTTTTGGAGGAGGGTATGCTTTTGTGCAGTGTGGATGTCGAGGCCCTTTATTCATCAATCCCACATGCTGCTTGCCTAGAGGCTACCAAATATTATCTTAACTCTAGGGGCAGCCACCTTTCTGGACATAGCGATTTTGTACTCAGGGCATTACGTTTTTGTCTTACAAAAAATGTTTTTGTATTCGACGGTAAGTACTTCCACCAGCGCAGGGGCACTGCGATGGGGAGTTGCTGTGCCCCATTGTACGCTAATTTGCTCCTGGGCTGGTGGGAGGAAACCGTCGTTTTTGGAGGTAATCTGGATACTGAGGATGTTGTGGTTGAGGTACATCGATGATATTTTTGTCATCTGGAAGGGACCCGAGTCTGGCTTCCTGGAATTCATCGATGTCCTCAACCACAATGAGATCGGCCTTCATTTCACCTATGAGACTAGTAGTGAGAGATTGGCCTTTTTGGATATCATGGTCGAGAAGGGTGATGATGGTCGTCTTATGACAAGCACTTTTAGAAAGCAAACTGCCTCAAATTCTCTTTTGAGGTGGGAAAGTGCTCATCCCAAATCTCAGAAAAGGGGTATTCCCAAGAGTCAGTTTGTTAGAATGCGACGCAATTGTTCGGAGGAATCTGGCTTTAGGACACAGTCCCTTGACCTCATGGATAGACTGAATGAGAGAGGCTACCCCAAGAAGGTGATTAAGAACGCTTATGACTCTGTGGTGAAGATTGATCGTGCTACTGTGCTGAACCCCAGGCATGAGCGGGAGGACAAAACAGGCACCCTGAGGTTTATTACGACTTTTTCTAACGGTGCAACTGAGCTGAGGCAGACCTTGACTAAGTTTTGGCCTATTTTGAAAATGGATCCTGTGCTTGATAAGCAGCTTTCTGACTATCCATCTGTTACCTTCCGAAAAGCGAGATCACTTAAAGACAGACTGGTGCACAGTCATTTCTGTGATAATCAATCTGCTTGGCTGAACAGTAATGTCAAGGGATGCTTTAAATGTCAGAACTGTGTTAATTGTAAGGTTATTGAGGAAGGAAAGGTTTTTAGCAGTGTGGGGAACGAAAGGACCTTTGAAATTAGGTCCTTTATAACCTGCAAAACCAAGGGGGTAATCTACAGGATCTTGTGCTGTTGCGGCAAGGAATATATAGGCAAAACAATCCGTGAGTTACGCAGAAGGGTGGGTGAACACAAAAATGATATAAGGAGGAAAAACGACACACCCATAGCTAGACATGTTAACAGCTATCATGGCGGTAGGGAGGATGCCATCAGGGTTATGGGCATCGACCATATCAGGCCCCCAGTCAGAGGAGGAAACTGGGATAAACTACTGCTGCAGAAAGAGTGTTTTTGGATTTATATATTGAATAGTGCAGTGCCGAATGGGCTTAATGAACAACTGTCCTTCCTTCCTTTCTTAGATGCACCTTAGTGTAGGGTGCATCCTAGGAGGGATAGACTACGTTGAGTGGGGGCGCCACTGGCGTGGGCTGTTTAGGGTGCCGACCTCCACAGGCTAGGTAGGGTCAGCCTGCTAGACTAGGGTTGTTTGTAGTGTGTACTTAGTCGTCTTATTCTTTCTGTCCATCTGTTTTTATGGCTGTTAAGCTACAGTGAGGCTCTGTTTCTGTTTTTGTTGTCCTCTTTGGTGGGACTTACTCTGTAGTCCGAGGCTCAGTTGGGCATTTTTTCTCCCAATGTCCCCCTCCTTTGGTGTTGTTTGCCCTTTCGCTCATGCCGCATTATTGTTTTTGGGTGTTTTTTTCTACTTTTTAGGTTTGAGTCCGGTTCAAGATGATGCCTGGCTGGACTGTTAGATTAGTATCTAATTATTTGGGATGTTCCTGCGATAGTGTAGGCCTATTTTACCTATACTGGCGTCAAGGGTTCTGTACCTTGAGGCTGCCATCAGACGCGGTTATAGCCTGGTTAAAGCTGTTCATTACCGGGCATTTCCGGTTCTGTATGTTGTACACTAGCTTGCATTCCAGGCTTTTGTTGATGACGTCGGCGGCGCATCCTTGTTGATGCGGCCGATGTTACCGTCGTGACGTTGTAGTTTCCGGCATGGTGCATGCTGGGCCAACACGTCATGACGTGTGGTGGACTCACTGCGCACGCGCGGTCTCTATAAAGAAGCGCGTTTTTTCAATTAGCCGGCGCGGCACACACAGCTTGGCGTTCATCCATGCTGGACGTTATCGGGTAAGCAGACTGGTCTTTGGATGCGGTTTATTCATTTTCACGTGTATGGGCTGTAATCTATGACTTTTGTTTTACAGTCCGTCCTTGGGGCAATTCTGTTGTCTGTCAGTCCTGATGTGATTACTGATATGATGCTAAGTACCCTATGAAAACTCCCCTGAAGATTATTATATGAAACGCGTCGGGAGGTACATACTACCGCTTTTCCACTTGAGCCAACGAATGGTATTTATGTAGGACCTGTGTAGGGTCACCTCAGGTTGAGCTCTATATTGACATGCCCTTGGAAGCACGGTAAGACCGTTTTCCTTTTCCTTATTCATGGTTGCAGTCGATCTGAGGGATTTACTGTTGCAGCAGGTCCGACGTGGCAACCATTGTTTTTGCTGTGTTTCTTAATGCAGTTACTCTGTGTGACTTGGTTTCATACTTTCTGCATTTTGTGCCTGGTGTTCATTTTTGAGGCTGTTGTCATCCTTTGTGTAGCCCAAATGAACACTTTTTATTCTTTTATAGTGGCAGTCCACTTTTAATGTATACCTATTAAAGGTTATGTTTTAGGAGTTTTTTGTTCTCTGGCTATTTGCCCCCAGTTACCATGTATATATATATTACAGCAACCTCGCTAAAATAATCTATTGCTATATCTGACATCCAAAAAAACATATTAAGTTATTTGCCTAAAGAAAATATTAATATTAGAACTTAAACGTTAGTTATGGAGTTGTCACTGCCGAAAATGTTTGAAAAAAGTAAAAATACATTATTTATATGATATAATAAAGTTAACGATCACATACAAAAATCATAAAATATTTGAAATGCCACGGATCTTTAAAATTGGCATTGTGATAATTTCACATCTATATAGGTGGAATCAATGCCCTGTATTTGGGACCCCACATGCCCCGAATATAAGGAGAAAATTCGTCGGTCAGATAGTTGGTTAACTATTTTTAGAGAGCTATATCCTCAGTGGGACGAGGCAGATAAAGCTCTACAGAATCGGATTGGTAATGTATTTTTTTTGGTTATTATAAATTAGTTTAAATGTTACGTTTAATTTATCTATAAAGTACAAATTTAAACAAATAAAAAACATTTTTATAGACCAAGATGTCCGTAAAAGGTGGCGGTCGGTAAAAGACCGATATAATAAAATTTGCATAAAGGCCACCAAAAGTGGCATGTCTCCGGAACGCCCCAATTTCGTGTATTATGACGATTTGAAATTTCTGACCACTGGACGTTATTTGAGACCGTAAGTTCTTTAATATTTGTAAAGATAGAAATTTTTGTAACAGCCATCAACGCATAATATTTTAAATAATCTAAAAATATACTAAAAGATAAATCATCATGTAATTTCAGATAAGCAAAATGACTTTGATTGTGTAAATAAATTAACTAAAATATATTTATAATAACACGGCATACACATAAACATTACATTAAATGATTCTAGGACACAGGGGAATCTCTCAGGTGAAACTGAACAAAATCAAGACCAACCAGGTGAAACTTCAGAACCAACAGCGATCGAAAATGAAGAAGATTCTTCTCTGCAAACACAACTGTATGATGAACACAATGATGTAGAAATTCAAAACACCAGTGAGGCTACAGCAGCACCAAGTATCAATGATTTGCCAAAAAAAACAACCTATCAAAAGCCAAAAAATTTAAAAAAAATCCAAGTAATAAAAATAATTATGATTCTGATGAATTAACCTCCAAACATTAAAATTAATACAAACATCATCAACCGCTGATGAATATGATAGTTTTGGAACGAGCATAGCATTAAGGATCAGAAGACTGAAGGATGGAAAAGCAAAATCAACATGCATGACTGTAATGTGTGCGTTGCTAGGATGCTTTGAAAATCAGGATACCGGTCCATCCTCTGGTGATTTAGTGAAACTTATAGAAACATCTTTTAATACAGTTAACAAACACAATGAGCAAATAACCCAGCCACCATCCATATCACAAAATAATAACAGAGAACAAACCCAATCACAAAATCCAACATCATATGCACCACCAGCAATGAAACATGTATATATGCCCCAAATTAGACAACATTATGACACACATAGTAATGTGCACATCCAACCTCATGGTAATATTCCTACACGCACAAATGAACAAATTAAGGGATACTATACACAAGAATTGTATTCTCAGCCATGATGTTGTGATGGATTGTATTATCATTACTGAAGGATTTATTTTTTCTGATTTTTTTTTTTTTGTGAGATATTTATGTTTTATGTTTTGGTTCTTTGGATATGCATGGTTTCTTTGTAGACGCAACTGTATTTGATAATTAAATATTGTTGTTTGTTATTAGCGTTTATTTAATAAGTTCTTTTTACAAATACAAACTTTACAAATATTGTATGCAGAATATAGTATGACTAGAATCAGAATTTATGATCTTGTCATGTGCCTTTTTTCGGTAATATTAAATAAATGTTAATTAAAAAATATACTATGGAGTTTATGATAAAAATGCATATTTGATAGTAAGAAATTGTGACATTCGAACAAATTTCTTTGTAACGTTCTGAATAAATTTCATTTAAAATATTATCAAAATAAAATATGACTCAAAATGGAAGAGGGTGGATTATAATGTTTATTGTGTAAAATGTCAGAAAAAATTATTTGTGCTGTGTGCTAAACATGTTTCGTTAAAAAAGACAAGTCTTTACATGAAAAAGGATATGACATCAGCAGAAACCATCACTTTTTTATTTAAATAACCACGGACATTGAATATCTTTATTTACCACACACAAGCTGTGGAAACATACAACCAAATGATGCCAACGAAACGCAACGTTTCGACATAGATTCCGCTATTGAAACGCTATGGAAACGCAGCTAATACGCACATAAAATTGATGCGTTTCGAAGATTTAAGAAAGAAAGTGCACATTCTTGGCTACAACCAATTATGCAAATGGGTGCGTTTTGAACTGCAAGAGGCTCGACGCTACGTGGACACATAGCCTCAAGCATATTAGTGCTCCCCCAACACAAGTCTAAACAATTAGGCTATGTGCACACGGTGCGTTTTTCTCGGCGTTTTTGCGCGTTTTTCGGGTACGTTTTTGGCCTCAAAACTGCATGACTTTGCTTCCCCAGCAAAGTCTATGAGTTTTCATTTTTGCTGTCCCCACACAGCGTTTTTTTTTCAGCTGCGTTTTTGTGGTGACCACAAAAACGCAGCATGTCAATTATTCCCGCGTTTTTCACTGCGCTTTTCATCCATTGAGTTCAATGGGATGTTGAAAGACGCAATGAGAAACGCAAATAGCTGCGTTTTGGTGCGTTTCTAAGACCAAAAACGCAGCTATAAGCGCAGGAGGTGGGTAGTAAAGTGACGTGTACAGGAAGAGGATTCCTTCTGTCAGTATAGACAGAAGCGTGAATCCTCCCGGTACCGTCACCGCCGCTTCCACCTCCCGTCCTGTGCATGTATGCTGCCGTGCGGCGCCATGTACAGGCAGGAGGTGGAAGCGGCTGCGAAAACAAAAGTTAACAGTAGAATAAAAAAAAAAAAAGTTATACTCACCTGTCTGCAGCCTCGCGGTGTCATGCCCGCTCCCAGCTCCTGTCACGGTATCGCCGCTCCCGCTCCGGCTGTGCGCAGTCTCCCCGGGGCAGGACCTTGCTTGCAGGACCTGGCGATGGATCACCTGATGCAGTCACCTGACGCATCAGCTGATCGAGTCTCGGGCTGACGCGGGCGCCCGGCCGGTATCAGCGGATGCGTCAGGAGACTTCATCCCTGATTACCGGCAGCTGCTGCAGCGATCGGACAGGATCAGACTCCCGCCCCATCGCTCCGGGAGCTGCCGGTAATTCAGCACATAAGTGAGTATTATTTTTTTTTTTTCTACTGATGCATCTGCTGATTGTATAATCGGCTTTTATACAATCAGCTGATGTGTGATGGGATTCACATCCTTTAACCTGACACATCATCTGATCGCTCTGCCTTCCAGCAAACCGATCAGATGATATTGGATCCTGATTGGACGGCGCGGGACCCTGACCCAGGATTACTGCGGAGGGGGGTTTATTTCAATAAAGATGGAGTCACTAATTGTGTTGTGTTTTATTTCTAATAAAAATATTTTTCTGTGTTGTGTTTTTTTTTTATCTTTACTAGAAATTCATGGTGGCCATGTCTAATATTGGCGTGACACCATGAATTTCGGGCTTAGGGCTAGCTGATAATATACAGCTAGCCCTAACTCCATTATTACCTGGCTAGCCACCCGGCATCAGGGCAGCCGGAAGAGTTGGATACAGCGCCAGAAGATGGCGCTTCTATGAAAGCGCCATTTTCTGGGGTGGCTGCGGGACTGCAATTCACAGCGGGGGTGCCCAGAAAGCATGGGCACCCTGCACTGTGGATTCCAATCCCCAGCTGCCTAGTTGTACCCGGCTGGACTCAAAAATGGGGCGAAGCTCACGTCATTTTTTTTTTTAAATTATTTCATGAAATTCATGAAATAATTTAAAAAAAAAGGGCTTCCCTATATTTTTGGTTCCCATCCGGGTACAAATAGGCAGCTGGGGGTTGGGGGCAGCCCGTACCTGCCTGCTGTACCCGGCTAGCATACAAAAATATGGCGAAGCCCACGTCATTTTTTTTTTTTGGGGGGGGCAAAGAAATCCTGCATACAGTCCTGGAAGGAGGATGCTGAGCCTTGTAGTTCGACAGCTGCTGTCTGCTCTCCTGCATACACTATTGGATGGAGGATGCTGAGCCTTGTAGTTCGACAGCTGCTGTCTGCTGTCCTGCATACACTATTGGATCGAGGATGCTGAGCCTTGTAGTTCTGCAGCTGTCTGCTCTTCTGCATACACTAGTGGAGAATGAAGAACACATTGAAGAAGGAAATGACATCAGACCTTTTTTTTTTTGTTCACTGATAAAAAACGCATAAGGACGCAGTGAGCAAAAACGCAGCAAAACGCAGCAAAAAAACGCACCAAATCGCGGCAAAACGCGTGCGTTTTTTGCCGCGTTTTTTCGACGCAGGTGCGTTTTTGTGCGTTTTTAGCGGCCAAAAACGCACAAAAACGCAGCGTCAAAAAAACGCAGCGTGTGCACATAGCCTAAAATGTACTATCCTTTGGTGAAAATTTTGTTCCTGATAAAAACTTTGACCTGTTTTATGCACGTTATCAGATAACAGATTTAGCAGAAATCTTACCATCAAATGCCATTTTCCGACACTGGAACGATCTGATGGTTTTGCCCATGTGAACTGTGCAGTTGAGAATTAATATAGAAATATGGATTTTCAAGAACAACAATCAACAATCTGGTTGCAGGAACTCTATGGTGCTACATATCCAACAAATCATTTCACTACCAAGCTTTGAATATTAAAACAAAAAACTATTTTTTCTAACCCCATACAGTCTAGGGTGGATTGCATGGGCCGACATCAAGAAGTAATTGAAAGAGTACTAAAGGTGCTTTATGGACAAACAAAATTAAAGACATGGCAATTTTTCTCACTCAGAATATATAGCGCTACAAAAACTGAGAAATATGAAAAATATTACTATAAAAATGTCTTATAAAGGGTGAGTGGTGGTTAATGATTCTGAAACTTAAAAATCACAAATATTGGAATTGTTAGGATACCTCTATTTACACTACATTATGGGGTAATCCTACTTTATCATTTCCAACCAACTTATAAAAGATGGTTTTACTTTAGGGCTTCTCACTAAAAATCAAGTTGATTGTCTTTCTGTAGTAAATCCCACTTTGCCCACTTTACAAGCGTTAACTAAAATCCTCAAAGCCATTAATCCACCCCCCATGAGACCGATTATCTCAGGAATCGTCTCCATTACAGAACACTTAAGTGAATAGTTAGATTCACTTTTGCAATCACTTGCACAACAAACTCCAGGCTTCCTTAAAGAACTTACAGACATTTTAGTATGTTTTTTAAAAACTTTGGTCCAAACATTATAACTAGTTAAGTTGCAATGGATGTTCAGTATGTAAGTCGATACCGCACCATGTTCCTGTGATGAAGGTATCCCTTTTGGAATAAGACATCTGCATCCATTTTGTCTTCTGCATGCTGTTTTCAAACACACAATAGGTTTCTGTTGGTGATTTAAGCGCAATGGGTCTATGTTCAAATTTTTAAGAAAATACATTTTTTACAGGCACTGACCTTCGAGATAACACACGATCCAAATTTTCCCTTGAGAAGGAATGCAATGCTCATTATTTTTTATTTATATATAGATAACAGATGTGCACACATAAACCCCCCTGCTATGGTAGTATGCCCACACTATTTTAATCAAAGGTATAAAAATACCTATAAGAACGTTAGTTGAAATTAATATCCAATGATATAGCAAATTGAAATACAACCAATCAGTGGTAAAATGGTAATGCAACCAATAAGATGCTTATATTTTGTATATTATCTTTTTGTTACATCCGAAATTGGAACTGTATAAAAATGCAATAAGTTCCTGTAATAAATGGGAAATTTTGTTATACTTAAACTGCCAGTGTGTGTCATTCCTGTGTTGTCTTTTTTCCATGCAACATGCTCGGCCGCCTTTGAGACCCTCTAATCTTCCGGAGCTGCCGTCTGCCTACTGGGCCTATGTGGACATCATCAAAAAGAAGGCTGTATGACTGCCTTATCGACCTCCTTCCCGGTTCTACTTCTCCCCAAAGTCGTATTTACCCTCTGCCTCAGGCCAAGACCCAAGCTACAGTACAGACCAAAAGTTTGGACACACCTTCTCATTCAAAGAGTTTTCTTTATTTTCATGACTCTGAAAATTGTAGATTCACATTGAAGGCATCAAAACTATGAATTAACACATGTGGAATGAAATACTTAACAAAAAAGTGTGAAACAACTGAAAATATGTCTTATATTCTAGGTTCTTCAAAGTAGCCACATTTTGCTTTGATAACTACTTTGCACACTCTTGGCATTCTCTTGATGAGCTTCAAGAGGTAGTCACCGGAAATGGTTTTCACTTCACAGGTGTGCCCTGTCAGGTTTAATAAGTGGGATTTCTTGCCTTATAAATGGGGTTGGGACCATCAGTTGTGTTGTGCAGAAGTCTGGTGGATACACAGGTTATAGTCCTACTGAATAGCCTGTTAAGAATTTGTATTATGGCAAGAAAAAAGCAGCTAAGTAAAGAAAAACGATTGGCCATCATCATTTTTCCTGCCAAGAGATGCAGTTGTAGGTGCAGAAAATCTGCACCTAAATCTGCACATACCGTAAAAATGGGTTTTTTTTTTTACAAAAGAAAGGTTTTTGCATCACCATATTTTGAAGGCTATAGTTTTTTTATTGATCTGCCAACAGAGTGTGAGGACTTGTTTTTTTGCAGGATGAGTTGGGAGTTTTTATTAGTACCATTTTAGGCACCATAATATTTTGTTTATCGCTTCCTAGTTTGCTTTTTGTGAGGCAGAATCAATACGAAACAGCTATTCAGGATTTTTTTGACGGTATTCACCGTGTGATCAAAGTGATAAGACAGCTTTATTCTTTGGGTAAGTATGATTATAGTGATACCACCGTTATATAGTTTGGTTTTTTTAAGTTTTGCTGCTGTTACACCATAAAAACTATTTTATAGAAAAAAAAAAATGTTTTTGCATTGCTGTATTCAGAAAGCTATAGCTTTTTTATTTTTTCACTGACGGAGCTGTAAGGCGGCTTGTTTTTTTGCGGGACAAGATGACGTTTTCAGCAGTACCATTTTTATTTATATATGACTTTTTTATTTCTTTTTATTCCACTTTTCTGTCAGCTGAACGTTTTTTATTTTTTACAGTGTTCACTGAAGGGGTTAACTAGCATGACAGTTCTATAGAGCTGGTTGTTACGGACGCGACACCAAATATGTGCACTTTTTTACATAAACATATATTCTTATTGAAATATTTTTTTTTATTCTTTTGTTCTTTATTTTCAATTTTCTTTTTACAATTTTTTTTTACTTATTCCTTACATGGGACATTACTTTTTATTCCCCTGATCACTGGTATAGTGTATTGCAATACTCCAATACTCCAGCATTGCAATACACTATACTATCAGTTTCACATGCTCCAGGCATATTCCTCGGCGCTTTCCGTAGCTTGGTGACCTTCAGGTCATCATGACACTTTTGAGTGACCATGGCAACCATCGGTCCCTCACAATCACATTGCAGGGGCACCGACTGACACAATTGATCATGGCATTTAGGGGGTTAAACAGCCACGGCTGGCGCAGTAACTGTGAGAGCTAAGCGTCGGCTATCAAAAAAGCAGAGTTCTTTGCTCCTGTGTCCGCACGATTGCCAGGTACGTCCAAGGCTGGGAAGTCTCTGACATGCAACATATATCAGTACGTCCAGGGTCGTGAAGGGGTTAACCTCTGCAGCAATGCTGGCAGCACTCATACATCAATTTTGAAAAGACAACCTCTGGATAGGACGCTGAGAATGTGAACTCAATTTCTTTGGTCGATGACAGTGAGGCCTGTTCTGAGTGGAACCTGTCATGTTAAACCACTGTATGGTCTTGGCCACCGTGCTGCAGTTCAGTTTCAGAGTGTTGGCAATCTTCCTATTACCTAGGCCAGGGGTGGGGAACCTCCGGCCCGTGGGCCGTATGCGGCCTGTGACGACTTTTTATGCGGCCCCTGGGCACATTTCTGGGGACTGCAGTGCTCTGGCGGCAGCTGCGCTTTTCCCGGCTGCCAGCCCTTTAAATCCCACTGCCTGATGCCCTGTGGGTAGATGCTAGAATGTATGGGCTCCATCCAGATCCTGACTTCAGCCCGTACATTCTAAACAGACTCACTGCTAAACGCTAGAATGTATAGGCTCCTTCCAGGACTTGACTGAAGCCCATACATTCTAGGCTTAACCCAGGCCTGACCAAGCATGCGCTGGTGGGCATGGTAAGCAGCATGCTGCGATAGTCACAGAAGAGCTGCAGCAGATTTACTGGCCTCCCGGACCTGTGCTGTGTGTGACTCCTTCTCCCCCACCCCAGTACTGTAAGTACTCAATTCATCGCTGCCCCCCCTCTCAGTGCTGTGTACCCCCTAGTACTGTGTGTACCCCCCTCGTGCTGTGTGTACCCCTTGTACTGTGTACCCCTCAGTGCCGTGTACCCCCTAATGCTGTGTATACCTCTAGTATTGGGTACTCACCAGTGCTGTGTACCCCAAGTACTGGGTACCCCCCAGTGCTGTGTACCCCCCTAGTACAGTGTGTACTCCTAATGCTGTATGTACCCCCCAGTGCTGTGTACCCCCTAATGCTGTGTAACCCTAGTACTGTGTACTCCCCAGTGCTGTGTGTACCCCCTCAGCACTGTGTAACCTCCCACTACTGTCCGTGCCCCCCAGTGCTGTCTGTACCCCCCTGGGTGATATCTATGCTCCCCCAGTGCTGTCCGCACCACCTAATGCTGTCCATGCTGCCACCAGTGCTGTCCATGCCATGGTCAGTGCTGTCCGTGCCCTCCTTATGCTGTCTGTGCTCCCCAGTTCTGTGTACCCCCCAGTGCTCTGTACTCTCAACTGCTGTCTGTACCCTCCCACTGCTGTCTATGCCCCCAGTGCAGTCTGTGCCATCCTGATGATGTCTATGCACCCCCAGTCCTGTCTGTGCCTCCCTAGTGCTGCCATCTAATGCTGTCTGTGCTGCCTCCTAGTGCTGTCCATGCTGCCTCCTAGTGCTGTCCGTGCTGCCACCTAGTGCTATCCGTGCCTCCGCCAGTGCTGTCCTTGTCCCCAGTCATGTCTGTGCCACTGCCAGGGCTGTCCATGCATTCCTAGTGATATGCCCCAGCATCTCCTGTGATGTATACGCCCCCAGCCCCTCCTGTGATGTACATGCCTCAGCCCCTCCTGTGATGTGTACTCCCAGTGTCTCCTGTAATTTATGCACCCCAGTGTCTCCTGTGATGTGAATGCCCCCAGCATCTCCAGACCGAGACAAACCTGGAAAAGCAGTTGTGAGAAACAAGATGATCAATATCACCGAACATCACAGCCGCACCAAAGAGAAGCTCCAGCCACCACAGTAGGAGTGAGTTAATTAATTGTTTGACCAAATGTAGCCGTGTAATTTTCAAGTTGATAATTTGGTGCGGCCCCCGATGGTAGATAGAAAATTCCAAATGGCCCACAGCAGTAAAAAGGTTCTCCACCCCTGGCCCAGGCCATATTTATCTAAAGAAACATTTTTTTCAGATCCTCAGAGAATTATTTGCCAAGAGAAGCCTTGGTGAACTTCCAGTGACCAGTATAAGAGTGTGTGAGCAATAACACAAAATTTAACACACCTGTTTTATATTTACACTATTTGGCCATTTTTACTTAGTTGTGTACTCACTATTGTTGCCAGCGGTTTAAACATTAATGGCTGTGTTTTGAGTTAGAGTACACACGAAATGTACATTGTAAAGGCCACTTTACACACAGCGACATCGCTAGCGATGTCGCTGGTGAAAGCACCCGCCCCCGTCGGTTGTGCGTCAAGGGCAAATCGCTGCCCGTACAGCACAACATCGCTAGGACCCATCACATGTACTTACCTGCCTTGCGACGTCGCTGTGGCCGGCAAACCGCCTCCTTTCTAAGGGGGAGGTTTGTTCGGCGTCACAGCGGTGTCACTAAGCGGCCGCCCAATAGAAGCGGAGGGGCGGAGATGAGCGGCCGGAACATCCCGTCCACCTCCTTTCTTCCTCATTGCCGGCGGCAGCAGGTACGATGTTGTTCCTCGTTCCTGCGGTATCACACATAGCGATGTGTGCTGCTGCAGGTACGACGAACAACCTGCGTCCTGCAACAACAACGATATTTGAGATTAGAACGACCGGACAACGATCAACGATTTGGTGAGTATTTTTGATCGTTAGCGGTCGTTCGTACGTTTCACACGCAACGACATCGCTAACGAGGCCGGATGTGCGTCATGAATTCCGTGACCCCCAACGACATCTTGTTAGCGATGTCGTTGCGTGTAAAGCGGCCCTTATACAAGCTGTACACTGACTGCTTTACATTATAGCAAAGTCTCCTATCTTCAGTGATGTCCCATAAAAAAATTTAAAAATATTTACAAAAATGTGAGGCGTGTATTCACTTTTGTTATATACGGTATGCTAATGTAAACCTGTCCAATTACATTGTGCCCCAAAAATGAGAAGGCTTTGTAGAAAAAATGTTGCAATTCCTAAACATTTCACATTATATTTTTGTTCAACACTTTAAATTGGATCTAAAAGTCTACACTTCAATTTCCTCTCAGTTGTTTCAGTTTAAATACAAAAATAGTGGCATGCAGAGGCCAAATCAGGATGATTCAATCACGGTCCACATATTTCTGGACTAAACTGTAATATATTTACCGTGTTTCCCCGAAAATAAGCCCTACCATGATTCTACAGGATTTTTGGAGTATGCTTGAATATAAGCCCGATTCCAAAAATAAGCCCTAGTTACAGTCATTGATGGTGTTAGGGGGGAGTCAAACTTCACAATCTCTTAAGGGCCACAGCAGTTGTATCCCAAAGTTCAGATTGTTCAAGGACCTTTAACTTCACAGTCATGTGACCATAGGTCTCTTAATTGCAGGAGTCTAAAAGAACTGAACAGAAGACAGGCTGGTATGCAGGACTAGCATTAGGGGAATGGAAGAGAAAAGGGGGGAATTCACCGGGCCCCCATTCTCCTGGGGGCCCCAGGCTTTATATCCTGATGATAACACTGCAAGAGGACCCGTGTGACATCGTATCATGTGACCAAAGGTCATTGCAGGAAACTAAAGCTGAAGAGGAGACAGGCTGGTGAGTGTGTGTGTAGATGGATGGATGGCTGAATAAGAGATAGATACATAATAGATGGATAGATACAGTTGAAACCAAAAGTTTACATACACTATCTAAAAAGACACATCTGCATGTTTTTCTCACTATCTGACATGAAATCAGAATAAAACTTTCCCGTTTTAGGTCAATTAAGAACCAAAATTATTTCTATTTGCCAAATGCCAGAAAAATGAGAGAGAAAATGTATTTGGTACCATTGCTCTTAATCTGTATGACTTGGGTCAAACGTTTTAGCTATCCTTCCACAAGCTTCTCACAATAGTTGGAAGGAATTTGGGCCGATTCCTCCCGACAGAACTAGTGTAACTGAGCCATGTTTGTAGGTCGCCTTGCTCCCACATGCCTTTTCAGCTTTGCCCTACATTTTTAACAGTATTGATATCAGGGCTTTGTGATGACCACTCCAAAACATTGACTTTGTTATCCTTAGCCCCTCAACGACCGCAGGCAGTAATATTACGTCCTAGCGGTCATAGTGTTACTGCCTGTAGTCTGCTGCCGGCAGCTTGCTGCGATCGGCGCACATCTCAGCTGATTTTCACAGCTGAGATGAATCGTTATCTGCTCGTGCCGTTTAACCTCTTAAATGGCACTGTCAGTATGTGACAGCGCCATTATAACGGCATCGGCGGTAAACATTTACTTACCGGCCGATACAGGACGTCACGTAACGTGATCACGTGACTTCCGCTGGTTGTCATGGTAGCACAGGGTCATGTGATGACTCCTGCAGCTGACATGAATTACTTTCGGTTTCACTCGGCCCGGAGCCGAGTGAAGCAGAAAATTAGCATATCTGCTGTTTACAGCTGTATAGCTGTGGTCAGCAGATGTGGCAGAGTGATCGGATTGTTGATCCAAATAGCGCCCTAGGGGGACTAGTAAAATAAAAAAAAAAGTAAAAAAAAAAAGTTTTAAAAAATTAAAAAAAAAAACCTAAAATTTCAAATCACCCCCCTTTCGCCCCATTGAAAATTAAAGGTTTAAAAAAATAAAAAATATACATACATTTGGTATCGCCGCGTTCAGAAATGCCCGATCTATCAAAATATAAAATCATTTAATCTGATCAGTAAACGGCGTAGCGGCAAAAAAATTCCAAAAGACAAAATTAAGTTTTTTGGTCACCACAAATTTTGCGCAAAATGCAATAACAGGCGATCAAAACGTAGCATCTGCGCAAAAATGGTACTGTTAAAAACGTCAGCTCGAGACACAAAAAATAAGCAGTCCCTGAGCCAGAGATCCCAAAAAATGAGAACGCTACGGGTCACGGAATATGGCGTAAAACAGGCGCCACTTTTTTCGGACAAACTTCCGATTTTTTTTAGCCCCTTATATAAAAGTAAACCTATACATGTTTGGTGTCTACGAACCCACACTGACCTGAGGCATCACACCCACACATTAGTTTTACCATATAGTGAACACAGTGAATAAAATATCTCAAAAACAATAGTGCTATCGCACTTTTTTTGCAATTTTTCTGCATTTGGAATTTTTTTGCCGTTTTCCAGTACATTATATGGTAAAACGTATGTTTTGTTATGTATGTTAAAAGTACAGCTCGTTCCACAAAAATTGAGCCCTCACATGACCATATTGACTGAAAAATAAAAAAGTTACATCTCTCAGAAAAAGAATGGCAAAAAAAAACGGAAAGCGAAAAAATCGGCCGGTTGTGAAGGAGTTAAGCCACTTTGTAACCAGTTTAGCAGTATCCTTCTGGTCACTAACTATTTGGAAGACCCATTTCCGCCCTAGCTTTAAGTTTCTGCTGGCTGATGTCTTGAGATGTTGCTCCAGTTTTGTCACATAATCTTCTTTCCATGTATTTGTAAAGTGCATAAGTCCCTCCTGCAGCAAAACAACCCCCCAACATGAAGTTTCCACCTCGTGTCACTGTTGGGATGTTGTTCTTAGGCTTCAAAGCTTCTCCTTTTTTCCTCCAACATAACGATGGTCATTTTGGCCAAACTGTTACATTTTAGTTTCGTCAGACCACAAGACATTCCTCGAAAAATTAAGGTCTTTGTTTTTGTGTGCATTTGCTAATATTAATGTGGCTTTTTTATGTTTCTTTTGGAGTAATAGCTTTTTCCTGGCAGAGTGGCCTTTCAGTCCATGTTGATACAGTACTCGTTTCACTGTAGAAAATGACAATCTTACCAGCTTCCGCCAGCATCTTCACAAGATCTTTTGCTCTTGGGTTGATATGCATGTCTGACGAAAGAACGTTCATCTCCGTTACACAGCACCCGTCTCCTTACTGAGCGGGTGTGATGGCTGGACATTCCCATCTTGTTTGTACTTGCATATAATTCTTTGTACAGATGAATGAGGCACCCTCAGGTATTTGGAAATTTCACCCAAGGATGAACCAGACTTTTGTAAGTCCACAATTCTCTTCCTGAGATCTTGGCTGATTTCTTTTGATATTCATACATCGCTAAACAAAGAAGCAGTGTGTTTCAGGTGTGCATTAAAATACGTCCACAGGTGTGTCTCTAATTAACTCAGATATTGCCAATAACCTATCAGTACCTTCCAAAAACATAACATCATCATATGGGCTGTCCCATATTGTTTAAAGGCATAGTACTCTTAGTGCATGTAAACGATTGACTTTGCAGAAAGGAATAAAAATTGCCTTAACCCATTCACGACTGAGGTCGTACCAGTACGTCCCAAATCATGAAGGGGTAATCACCGCTGCTTCTGCAGTGAGTCGATGGCAATCCCTGCAGGGATTGCCTGCACATGTCTGTTGACATGTTAGACATGTGCGTCTAACAGGTGCGGGAGGATCCGCCTTCCACCCGTGCCTGTTAGCCCTTTAGATCACGCTGTCAAAATTTGACAGCGTGATTTAAATAGCCGCAGTGGAAAAATTGTCTCTCTTAGCTGCCATCGGACGCCCAGTCATGTGATTACTCCTGACGCTATCATGACGTAGTTCCTGTTACAGCCGACAGCGGCTCTAACAGGAGCGCTGCATTTCTGCTGATCAGAGCTTTGCAACTCTGATCAACAGAAATGAATGAGCGATCAGAGTGCTGATCCTGATAGCCTCCAAGGTGGACTAGTAAAATAAAAAAAAAGTAAAAAAAACCCCTAAAAGTTCAAATCACCCCCCATTTGCCCCATTGAAAATTAAATGGTTAAAAAAAATAAAAAAATATACATGTTGTCACAATTCCTTTGTGCAGAGCATTTTGCCTTTGGAGAGGCTATGCTGCACTTTCCTGAGTTACTGAGCTAGCAGCTTGATTGACAGATTCCATGTTGGTGCTGATTTCTTAGGTGTTCCACCTTCCTGATAAAGAAGCGCAGGCTTCTTTGCTGAGCATGCTCGCCCAGAACCTTACCAGTTGTATTCTCAGGTTCTACAGGTGTGCTGTTGGCTTGGGTCTCTGTTAGTGTTCTGATCTTGGTTTTCTGACCCCCGACTGTTATTTAACTTCTCTCTGCCCGTTCCCTGTTCCTGTCATGACTTCCTGCCTTCTGACCTAGGACCATTACCTGATTTTGTGTCTGTTTTCTCCCTGAACCTATTACGTGCACTCCCAGATTTCTGACCCCCAGATTGTGACCTGACTACGCCTTTGCTTACTACTTGTGTTCACACGTGTTCTCCTGTTACCAGACCCCGGCTTTCCTGACTACTCTTCCTTTCATACTAACCGTAAGTAATGACTAACATCACACACATATTTCGTATTTCAGAAATGACAGATCAAAATATAAAATCAAGTAATCTGATCGGTAAACGGCGTAGCGGCAAAAAAATGCCAAATGCCAAAATTATGTTTTATGGCCGTTGCAATTTTGCGCAAAATGCAATAACAGGCGATCAAAACGTAGCATGTGCACAAAACTGCTACCATTAAAAATGTCAGCTCGAGACATAAGAATAAAGCCGTCACTGAGCCCCATATACCGAAAAATGTGAACACTTGGGGTCAAAGAAAATGGCGCAAAAAGTGCACCACTTTTTTGGACAACTGTCTGATTTTTTTTTAACCCCTTTAGATAAAAGTAAACCTATACATGTTTGGGATCTACGAACTTGTACCAAACTGAGTAATCACACGGACACATCAGTTTTACCATATAGTGAACACAATCAATAAAATACTCCCAAAACAATCGTGGAATTGCACTTTCTTTTGCAATTTTTCTACACTTCCAATTTTTTTGCCGATTTCCAGTACACTATTTGGTAAAACGCATAACTCATAGTTTCATCTAAAAGTACAACTCGTCCCGCAAAAAACAAGCCCTCATATGGCAAGATTGACAGAAAAATAAAAAAGTTATGGCTCGCGGAAGAAGGGGAGCAAAAAACAAAAATGAAAAATAGAAAATCGTCCGGGTTGAAGGGGTTAAACATTCAATTATTCTGGCATGTGGCAAATGGACGCGACAATCCTGGGCGGCTGCAAGCTGCTGTTTTTAGTCTGGGGGTGACCAATAGACTAATAAGCATGGATTTCCCCAGCCTGAGAATATCAGCCTCCAGCTGTCGAGAGTTATCTTGGGTGGGTGTCAAAATTGAGGGGACCGCACGTTTTTTTTTTTAATTCAAATAATTTTAAAAAAGGCTGCATGCGGTTCCTCTTATATTAATACACAGCCAAGATAAGCGCACGGCTGGGGGCTGCAGCCCGTAGCTGAATGCTTTATATGTGCTAGATATCATAATATGGGGGGACTTTACACCAACTTATTATTTATTTATTTTTGCACCACGATAGACCTGCAGACAGGGTCTGTGATTGGAAGCAGTCAGACACGCTGACCCTCAGGGTGGGGGCACAGTCTGACAGCAACCAATCACAGATGCC
Source organism: Anomaloglossus baeobatrachus (assembly GCF_048569485.1). Taxonomy (NCBI): domain Eukaryota; kingdom Metazoa; phylum Chordata; class Amphibia; order Anura; family Aromobatidae; genus Anomaloglossus; species Anomaloglossus baeobatrachus. The sequence goes on along the minus strand of NC_134356.1, from coordinate 94,052,571 downwards.
GGTGGGCGGAAGTAGAATGAGCTGCCTGAGTGCAGTTACAGCTGTGCTTGAGACTCGGTAAGTATAAGGCTATGTGCCCACGCTAGAATGTCCCTGCGGATTTTTTTGCCTGAAAATCCGCGACTTTCGCGGCAAATCCGCACCCGCGGATTTACCGCGGATTTTGATGCGGATTTTTTTTTTTTTTTTCCCCATTCAAAGCCAAAAATCCGCACCAAATCTGCACCAAACAATTGACATGCTGCAGATTTTTCCTGATCAAAATCCGCGGCAAATCCGCCGCGGAAAAATCCGCAGCATGGGCACAGCATTTCCAAAATGCCATTGAAATGGCTTGGAAGTGCTGCTGCTGCAGATTTTCGGCAAATCCGCGGTAAATCCGCGGTAAATCCTGTAGCGTGGGCACATAGCCTTACGCGCTCGCTCCTTCTACCACTATTTTTAAGCACCAGATTCTGGTCGGGTGAACTGATTTTCATCAATTGTTAATAAAAAAAAAAAAATGCATCAAAAACACATGGAACACATATTTTTGGGACACAGAGTGCAGTTTTGTGATGAACACAAAACTGCAGCATGCAGACGTACCCTTATAGACATTTATACACAAGTATGTGTTTGGGCACTGTCTTATAGCAATTTAAACATTAATATAGTGCTATACACATTAGTATGTGACCAGGCACTGTCTTATAGACATTTATACATTAATATAGTGTTATATACATTAGTATGTGACTAGGCACTGTCTTATAGACATTTATACATTAATATAGTGTTATATACATTAGTATGTGACTAGGCACTGTCTTATAGACATTTATACATTAATATAGTGTTATACACATTAGTATGTGACCGGGCACTGTCTAAAGGCCGCTTTACACGCTGCGACATCGCTCAAGCGATCTCGTTGGGGGTCACGGATTTTGTGACGCACATCCGGCCGCTTTAGCGACGTCGTTGCGTGTGACACCTATGAGCGAATTTGCATCGTTGCAAAAACGTGCAAAATCGCTCATCGGTGACATGGGGGTCCATTCTCTAATATCGTTGCTGCAGCAGTAACGAAGTTGTTCCTCGTTCCTGCGGCAGCACATATCGCTCCGTGTGACACCGCAGGAACCTCTCCTTACCTGCCTCCCGCCCGCAATGCGGAAGGAAGGAGGTGGGCGGGATGTTCGTCCCGCTCATCTCCGCCCCTCCGCTTCTATTGGGCGGCGGTTCAGTGACGCAGTTGTGACGCTGAACGAACAGCCCCCTTAGAAAGGAGGCGTTTCGCCGGTACAGCGACGTCGCAGGGCAGGTAAGTAGTGTGACGGGTTTGGGCGATGTTGTGCGCCACGGGCAGCGATTTGCCCATGTCGCACAACCAATGGGGGCGGGTACCCACGCTAGCGATATCGGTACCGATATCGCAGCGTGTGAAGTGGCCTTTAGGCTATGTGCCCACGTTGCGTTGTGTCCCTGCAGAAATTTCTGCAGCGATTTGAACAGCACATGTGCGCTTCAAATCGCCGCAGAAACAGTCCGTAATGAATGCAGTGGAAAGCCGATTTCATACGCTCTGAATGCAGCCCGCACCATAGACAGAACGGGACCTGCATCCAAAGCGCACGGAATAAGTGACGTGTTGCTTTTTAGAACGCAGCGATTTGGCAGCATGCAAATCGCTGCGCTCTAAAACGCAACGTGCGCATGGATTATGCACAATCTTCATAGATTGTGCAGGGGACGCAGGCAGATACGCTGCGGTGCAGAACGCAGCATAACTGCATGCAATACGCGCACGTGGGCACAGAGCCTTATAGACATTTATACATTAATACAGTGTTATATACATTAGTATGTGACCAGGCAATGTCTTATAGACATTAATACAGTACATTAGTATGTGACTGGGCATTGTCCTATAGACATTTAGGCCTAAGCCGCACGGCGAGAAAATCGGTGCGAGTGGAGTGCGATAAAACACTGCATTCCACTCGGACCAATATTATCCTATGTGTCAGCACACATGAGCGATTATTTTCTCAGCCCTAATCGGACCGAGAAAACAATCGCAGCATGCTGCTACTGTAATGCGAGACTCTTTCTCTCGCACCCATTCAAGTGAATGGGGCGAGAGAAAAATCGCACTGCACTCGCGGTACACCAGTGTACTGTGCGTGCAGAGCGAGAATCGCAATAGCCGGCTATGGAGGAGAGAGGGAGAGAAATCCCTCCTTCCCCTCCTCAGTGCCAACCCGCCCCTCTGCACAGCCAGCCCGCCCCCCGCAGCTGAGGTCCGCACGCACAGTCGGACCTCAGTCGCAAGGATACTAGCATGACACTCGGCTCCAGTAGTGCCCCGTGTGGCCCCGGCCTTATACATTAACTAGCTGTACTACCCGGCTTCGCCCGGGTTAATAGCTGTTAACAAAATAGAATGTATTAACAAAAATGTATTCTGCACACAAAAATCACAAAACAAATAGATAGAAATGTAATTATTAAAAGGCAAAAACTAAGCTAATAGAAGCATTTCACAACATATATTTCAACACCTCAGATATTCCACACAGATTTAACTAACTTGGCCAAGTAATGTGCTCCGTCTGTCTCTTTCCCCATCTGTCTCTTTCTTTGTCTGTCTCTCTCTGTTTCTTTCCCCATCTGTCTCTTTCTAGGTCTGTCTCCCCGTCTCTTTGTCTGCGTCCTTTCCTGTCTGTCTCTTTCCCTGTCTGCCTGTCTCAGTCTGTCTCTTTCCTTGTCTGTCTCTATTTCTCTGTCTCTTTCCAGGTCTGTCTCTTTCACCGTCTGTCTCTATCCGTCTCCCCACTGACATCTTATTACCCCACATATAAGCTTCTTATACTATGAATGTCCTTTGTTCCTATAGCAACCACTCACAGCTCCTACTAATAAGCTGTAGTTCCAGGCTCCATTTACTTTAAGGGAGGCATGTTTTTTGGAGAGTAACTGTAAAGTGCGGGGTTAAATTTTCCTGTTAAAACATAGTCTACGACGTTCCCTGGGTCACATGAGGCGTCTGTGCAAAATTTCGTGATTGTAAATGTGACTGTTCCGATACACTTTTCATTTCACTTTTTCCCCATTATGTAGATAGGGGCAAAATTGATTGGTAAATTGGAACTCGCGGGGTTAAAATTTCGCCTCACAACATAGCCTATGACGCTCTCGGGGTTCAGATGTCTGAGTGTGCAAAATTTTGTGGCTGTAGCTGCGACGGTGCAGATGCCAATCCCGGACACACACACATTCAGCTTTATATATTAGTTAAAGGAGTTGTCCGACATTAGCTTAACAAAAATGTTGATCTGTGCTGTATTGTCATATTAATCACACCTACATTGTTATTTTCTGTTTTCTAACTTTTGTTCCTCTTGAATTATCCCTTTATTCTCTGCAGCTTCTTGTTTACATTCAGATCCAGCAAACTGACCACTTCCTGTGCTGAACCTCCCAGTCACAGCTGGCACCGCCCCAGTGTCCAGCCTCACCCCAGTGTCCAGCCCCACCCCAGTGTCCAGCCTCACCCCAGTGTCCAGCCCCACCCCAGTGTCCAGCCTCACCCCAGTGTCCAGCCCCACCCCAGTGTCCAGCCTCACCCCAGTGTCCAGCCCCACCCCAGTGTCCAGCCCCACCCCAGTGTCCAGCCCCACCCTCTGCCCGCCCCCTGCACACACAGTCCCTGTCAGTATATTCTTCCCCAGCACCTGAGCTGGTATCACTACAGCATTGCAAATAACAGCCCCACATCGGGCTCTGTACCGCACACGCACACATATGGCTCTGCACACGCACACACATGGCTCTGCACCGTACACGCACACACATGGCTCTGCACCGTACACGCACACACATGGCTCTGCACCGTAAACGCACACACATGGCTCTGCACACGCACACATATGGCTCTGTACTGCACACGCACACATATGGCTCTGCACCGTACACGCACACACATGGCTCTGCACCGTACACGCACACACATGGCTCTGCACCGTAAACGCACACACATGGCTCTGCACACGCACACATATGGCTCTGTACTGCACACGCACACATATGGCTCTGCACCGTACACGCACACACATGGCTCTGCACCGTACACGCACACACATGGCTCTGCACCGTACACGCACACACATGGCTGTGCACCGTAAACGCACACACATGGCTCTGCACACGCACACATATGGCTCTGTACCGCACACGCACACATATGGCTCTGCACACGCACACATATGGCTCTGTACCGCACACGCACACATATGGCTCTGCACCGTAAACGCACACACATGGCTCTGCACACGCACACATATGGCTCTGTACCGCACACGCACACATATGGCTCTGCACCGTACACATATGGCTCTGTACCGCACACGCACACATATGGCTCTGCACACGCACACACATGGCTCTGCACCGTACACGCACACACATGGCTCTGCACACGCACATATATGGCTCTGTACCGCACACGTACACATATGGCTCTGCACCGTACACGCACACACATGGCTCTGCACACGCACACATATGGCTCTGTACCGCACACGCACACATATGGCTCTGCACCGTACACGCACACACATGGCTCTGCACACGCACACATATGGCTCTGTACCGTACACGCACACACATGGCTCTGCACCGTACACATATGGCTCTGTACCGCACACGCACACATATGGCTCTGCACACACATGGCTCTGCACCGTACACGCACACACATGGCTCTGCACACGCACACATATGGCTCTGTACCGCACACGCACACATATGGCTCTGCACACGCACACACATGGCTCTGCACCGTAAACGCAAACACATGGCTCTGCACACGCACACATATGGCTCTGCCAGCCCCCCCATCCCCATCCCCATAGGGAACACATGTGGAGTACATACTCACCTGTCCTCGGTCCCCGCCGCTCCTGCACGTTCGCGCGCTGTCTGTGCTCTGACGTCATCTTTGTGCTGAAGAGAGCTCAGACAGCGGGAGGGACAGTGATGAGAAGCTGCGCTGCTTCTCATCAGCACTTTCAAATGTACCGGCATCGGTGATCTGTGATGCCGGTACATTTGAATGTGCGATCCTGGGCAGGGGGCCTGGTGCTGGAGCTGACACCACGGCAGCTGCCGCCAGGCCCCGCCCCCAGGTCACGGACCCCACAGCAGTGCAGGGGGAGGTTACTGGAGGTGCGGGGGAATGTGTGGGAGGGTGCAGGGAAGGGGGCGGTGACTCCTCGCACTGTAGACACCCAGCAGGGAGGTGACATGCTGCTCCACATTTGCATGTCAACATGGCCCTGCCCATGTAGACGTGCAAAGACCGGAAGCAGCAAAATCGCGGCAGGAGCGGTCACATGACCGCTCTGAGCCGGGGGAGAGGGGCTGACAGCAGGGCAGGTAAGTGGTCTCTATCTACTTACCTGCCCCTATGTAGCCCAATAGGGAAATGAAAAAAAAAAGTCAAAGAAGCCGGATAACCCCTTTAAGTGTTATATACATTAGTAAGTGACCAGGCACTGTCCTACAGATATGTATACATAATTATAGTGCCATATACATTAGTATGTGACCGGGAACTGTCCTACAGATATGTATACATAATTATAGTGCCATATACATTAGTATGTGACCGGGCACTGTGCTACAGATATGTATACATAATTATAGTGCCATATACATTAGTATGTGACAGGGCACTGTGCTACAGATATGTATACATAATTATAGTGCCATATACATTAGTATGTGACCGGGCACTGTGCTACAGATATGTATACATAATTATAGTGCCATATACATTAGTATGTGAGCGGGCACTGTGCTACAGATATGTATACATAATTATAGTGCCATCTACATTAGTATGTGACCGGGCACTGTGCTACAGATATGTATACATAATTATAGTGCCATATACATTAGTATGTGACCGGGCACTGTGCTACAGATATGTATACATAATTATAGTGCCATATACATTAGTATGTGACCGGGCACTGTGCTACAGATATGTATACATAATGATAGTGCCATATACATTGGTATGTGACCGGGCACTGTCTTATAGACGCTTACACATAAGCACAGCACCATAATGGTCACCACAGTGCCATATACTGCATATCAGACGATGCTGAAGTTGGTTTCTTATTCGTCCAGTTTCTTATTCGGGGCTGAAGTTGGTTTCTTATTCGTCAGTTTCTTATTCGGCAATTTAGTTTTTTCAGTTTTTTATGCATTTATCAACAAAAATGACACATGACAATAATAAAATACAATGCACTGATGAGCCCTAATATACATACACTCAAAACCAGCTGCAAAAATTAAAAAACTGGCAAAAAAATGGGCATCAAAGTGGGCACCGAAGTATGTTAGTGAAAGGGTTAAATGGCTTTGGGCCACTGATCTAACACCAAAATTGCATATCTAGTGATGCCTCTAATCAAACTCAAGTGTCTTCAGCCTGGCCCAAAGGGGTTCTGGGCATCAAAACTGGCATCAAAGTGGGCACACGGCCAATTTTCACAGATTTGAATAAGTAACTGGTGTTTTTGAGGGGTTAAATGGCTTTGGGCCACTGATCTCACACCACATTTACATATCTAGTGATGCCACACATCAAATTCAGATCACTACAGCCTGGCCCAAACAGGTTCTGGGCATCAGAACTGGCATCAAAGTGGGCAAAACCCCAGTTTTCACAGATTTGAATAAGTAACCAGTGTTTTTGAGGGGTTAAATGGCTTTGGGCCACTGATCTCACACCACATTTACATACCTAGTGATGCCACACATCAAATTCAGATCACTACAGCCTGGCCCAAACAGGTTCTGGGCATCAGAACTGGCATCAAAGTGGGCAAAACCCCAGTTTTCACAGATTTGAATAAGTAACCAGTGTTTTTGAGGGGTTAAATGGCTTTGGGCCACTGATCTCACACCACATTTACATACCTAGTGATGCCACACATCAAACTCAGATCACTTCAGCCTGGCCCAAACAGGTTCTGGGCATCAGAACTGGCATCAAAGTGGTAAAAATCCCAGTTTTCACAGATTTGAATAAGTAACTGGTGTTTTTGAAGGGTTAAATGGCTTTGGGCCACTGATCTCACACCACATTTACATACCTAGTGATGCCACACATCAAATTCAGATCACTCCAGCCTGGCCCAAACAGGTTCTGGGCATCAGAACTGGCATCAAAGTGGGCAAAAACCCAGTTTTCACAGATTTGAATAAGTAACCAGTGTTTTTGAGGGGTTAAATGGCTTTGGGCCACTGATCTCACACCACATTTACATACCTAGTGATGCCACACATCAAATTCAGATCACTTTAGCCTGGCCCAAACAGGTTCTGGGCATCAGAACTGGCATCAAAGTGGGCAAAACCCCAGTTTTCACAGATTTGAATAAGTAACTGGAGTTTTTGGGGGGTTAAATGGCTTTGGGCCACTAATCTCACACCACATTTACATACCTAGTGATGCCACACATCAAATTCAGATCACTTTAGCCTGGCCCAAACAGGTTCTGGGTATCAGAACTGGCATCAAAGTGGGCAAAACCCCAGTTTTCACAGATTTGAATAAGTAACCAGTGTTTTTGAGGGGTTAAATGGCTTTGGGCCACTGATCTGACACCACATTTACATACCTAGTGATGCTACACATCAAATTCAGATCTCTCCAGCCTGGCCCAAACAGGTTCTGGGCATCAGAACTGGCATCAAAGTGGTAAAAATCCCAGTTTTCACAGATTTGAATAAGTAACCAGTGTTTTTGAGGGGTTAAATGGCTTTGGGCCACTGATCTCACACCACATTTACATATCTAGTGATGCCACACATCAAATTCAGATCACTACAGCCTGGCCCAAACAGGTTCTGGGCATCAGAACTGGCATCAAAGTGGGCAAAACCCCAGTTTTCACAGATTTGAATAAGTAACCAGTGTTTTTGAGGGGTTAAATGGCTTTGGGCCACTGATCTCACACCACATTTACATACCTAGTGATGCCACACATCAAATTCAGATCACTACAGCCTGGCCCAAACAGGTTCTGGGCATCAGAACTGGCATCAAAGTGGGCAAAACCCCAGTTTTCACAGATTTGAATAAGTAACCAGTGTTTTTGAGGGGTTAAATGGCTTTGGGCCACTGATCTCACACCACATTTACATACCTAGTGATGCCACACATCAAATTCAGATCACTTCAGCCTGGCCCAAACAGGTTCTGGGCATCAGAACTGGCATCAAAGTGGTAAAAATCCCAGTTTTCACAGATTTGAATAAGTAACTGGTGTTTTTGAAGGGTTAAATGGCTTTGGGCCACTGATCTCACACCACATTTACATACCTAGTGATGCCACACATCAAATTCAGATCACTCCAGCCTGGCCCAAACAGGTTCTGGGCATCAGAACTGGCATCAAAGTGGGCAAAAACCCAGTTTTCACAGATTTGAATAAGTAACCAGTGTTTTTGAGGGGTTAAATGGCTTTGGGCCACTGATCTCACACCACATTTACATACCTAGTGATGCCACACATCAAATTCAGATCACTACAGCCTGGCCCAAACAGGTTCTGGGCATCAGAACTGGCATCAAAGTGGGCAAAACCCCAGTTTTCACAGATTTGAATAAGTAACTGGAGTTTTTGGGGGGTTAAATGGCTTTGGGCCACTAATCTCACACCACATTTACATACCTAGTGATACCACACATCAAATTCAGATCACTTTAGCCTGGCCCAAACAGGTTCTGGGTATCAGAACTGGCATCAAAGTGGGCAAAACCCCAGTTTTCACAGATTTGAATAAGTAACCAGTGTTTTTGAGGGGTTAAATGGCTTTGGGCCACTGATCTGACACCACATTTACATACCTAGTGATGCCACACATCAAATTCAGATCACTCCAGCCTGGCCCAAACAGGTTCTGGGCATCAGAACTGGCATCAAAGTGGGCAAAACCCACTTTTCACAGATTTGAATAAGTAACCAGTGTTTTTGAGGGGTTAAATGGCTTTGGGCCACTGATCTCACACCACATTTACATACCTAGTGATGCCACACATCAAATTCAGATCACTCCAGCCTGGCCCAAACAGGCTCTGGGCATCAGAACTGGCATCAAAGTGGGCAAAACCCCAGTTTTCACAGATTTGAATAAGTAACCAGTGTTTTTGAGGGGTTAAATGGCTTTGGGCCACTGATCTCACACCACATTTACATATCTAGTGATGCCACACATCAAATTCAGATCACTACAGCCTGGCCCAAACAGGTTCTGGGCATCAGAACTGGCATCAAAGTGGGCAAAACCCCAGTTTTCACAGATTTGAATAAGTAACCAGTGTTTTTGAGGGGTTAAATGGCTTTGGGCCACTGATCTCACACCACATTTACATACCTAGTGATGCCACACATCAAATTCAGATCACTACAGCCTGGCCCAAACAGGTTCTGGGCATCAGAACTGGCATCAAAGTGGGCAAAACCCCAGTTTTCACAGATTTAAATAAGTAACCAGTGTTTTTGAGGGGTTAAATGGCTTTGGGCCACTGATCTCACACCACATTTACATACCTAGTGATGCCACACATCAAATTCAGATCACTTCAGCCTGGCCCAAACAGGTTCTGGGCATCAGAACTGGCATCAAAGTGGTAAAAATCCCAGTTTTCACAGATTTGAATAAGTAACTGGTGTTTTTGAAGGGTTAAATGGCTTTGGGCCACTGATCTCACACCACATTTACATACCTAGTGATGCAACACATCAAATTCAGATCACTCCAGCCTGGCCCAAACAGGTTCTGGGCATCAGAACTGGCATCAAAGTGGGCAAAAACCCAGTTTTCACAGATTTGAATAAGTAACCAGTGTTTTTGAGGGGTTAAATGGCTTTGGGCCACTGATCTCACACCACATTTACATACCTAGTGATGCCACACATCAAATTCAGATCACTTTAGCCTGGCCCAAACAGGTTCTGGGCATCAGAACTGGCATCAAAGTGGGCAAAACCCCAGTTTTCACAGATTTGAATAAGTAACTGGAGTTTTTGGGGGGTTAAATGGCTTTGGGCCACTAATCTCACACCACATTTACATACCTAGTGATGCCACACATCAAATTCAGATCACTTTAGCCTGGCCCAAACAGGTTCTGGGTATCAGAACTGGCATCAATGTGGGCAAAACCCCAGTTTTCACAGATTTGAATAAGTAACCAGTGTTTTTGAGGGGTTAAATGGCTTTGGGCCACTGATCTGACACCACATTTACATACCTAGTGATGCCACACATCAAATTCAGATCACTCCAGCCTGGCCCAAACAGGTTCTGGGCATCAGAACTGGCATCAAAGTGGGCAAAACCCACTTTTCACAGATTTGAATAAGTAACCAGTGTTTTTGAGGGGTTAAATGGCTTTGGGCCACTGATCTGACACCACATTTACATACCTAGTGATGACACACATCAAATTCAGATCACTCCAGCCTGGCCCAAACAGGTTCAGGGCATCAGAACTGGCATCAAAGTGGTAAAAATCCCAGTTTTCACAGATTTGAATAAGTAACCAGTGTTTTTGAGGGGTTAAATGGCTTTGGGCCACTGATCTCACACCACATTTACATACCTAGTGATGCCACACATCAAATTCAGATCACTCCAGCCTGGCCCAAACAGGTTCTGGGCATCAGAACTGGCATCAAAGTGGGCAAAACCCACTTTTCACAGATTTGAATAAGTAACCAGTGTTTTTGAGGGGTTAAATGGCTTTGGGCCACTGATCTCACACCACATTTACATACCTAGTGATGCCACACATCAAATTCAGATCACTTCAGCCTGGCCCAAACAGGTTCTGGGCATCAGAACTGGCATCAAAGTGGGCAAAACCCACTTTTCACAGATTTGAATAAGTAACCAGTGTTTTTGAGGGGTTAAATGGCTTTGGGCCACTGATCTCACACCACATTTACATACCTAGGGATGCCACACATCAAATTCAGATCACTCCAGCCTGGCCCAAACAGGTTCTGGGCATCAGAACTGGCATCAAAGTGGGCAAAACCCACTTTTCACAGATTTGAATAAGTAACCAGTGTTTTTGAGGGGTTAAATGGCTTTGGGCCACTGATCTCACACCACATTTACATACCTAGTGATGCCACACATCAAATTCAGATCACTCCAGCCTGGCCCAAACAGGCTCTGGGCATCAGAACTGGCATCAAAGTGGGCAAAACCCCAGTTTTCACAGATTTGAATAAGTAACCAGTGTTTTTGAGGGGTTAAATGGCTTTGGGCCACTGACCTCACACCACATTTACATACCTAGTGATGACACACATCAAATTCAGATCACTCCAGCCTGGCCCAAACAGGTTCTGGGCACCAGAACTGGCATCAAAGTGGGCAAAACCCACTTTTCACAGATTTGAATAAGTAACCAGTGTTTTTGAGGGGTTAAATGGCTTTGGGCCACTGACCTCACACCACATTTACATACCTAGTGATGCCACACATCAAATTCAGATCACTCCAGCCTGGCTCAAACAGGTTCTGGGCATCAGAACTGGCATCAAAGTGGTAAAAATCCCAGTTTTCACAGATTTGAATAAGTAACCAGTGTTTTTGAGGGGTTAAATGGCTTTGGGCCACTGATCTCACACCACATTTACATACCTAGTGATGCCACACATCAAATTCAGATCACTCCAGCCTGGCCCAAACAGGTTCTGGGCATCAGAACTGGCATCAAAGTGGGCAAAACCCACTTTTCACAGATTTGAATAAGTAACCAGTGTTTTTGAGGGGTTAAATGGCTTTGGGCCACTGATCTCACACCACATTTACATACCTAGTGATGCCACACATCAAATTCAGATCACTCCAGCCTGTTTGGGCCAGGCTGAAGTGATCTGAATTTGATGTGTGGCATCACTAGGTATGTATATGTGGTGTCAGATCAGTGGCCCAAAGCCATTTAACCCCTCAAAAACACTGGTTACTTATTCAAATCTGTGAAAATTGGCTGTGTGCCCACTTTGATGCCAGTTCTGATGCCCAGAACCTGTTTGGGCCAGGCTGGAGTGATCTGAATTTGATGTGTGGCATCACTAGGTATGTAAATGTGGTGTGAGATCAGTGGCCCAAAGCCATTTAACCCCTCAAAAACACTGGTTACTTATTCAAATCTGTGAAAATTGGCTGTGTGCCCACTTTGATGCCAGTTCTGATGCCCAGAACCTGTTTGGGCCAGGCTGGAGTGATCTGAATTTGATGTGTGGCATCACTAGGTATGTAAATGTGGTGTGAGATCAGTGGCCCAAAGCCATTTAACCCCTCAAAAACACTGGTTACTTATTCAAATCTGTGAAAAGTGGGTTTTGCCCACTTTGATGCCAGTTCTGATGCCCAGAACCTGTTTGGGCCAGGCTAAAGTGATCTGAATTTGATGTGTGGCATCACTAGGTATGTAAATGTGGTGTCAGATCAGTGACCCAAAGCCATTTAACCCTTCAAAAACACCAGTTACTTATTCAAATCTGTGAAACCTGGGATTTTTACCACGTTGATGCCAGTTCTGATGCCCAGAACCTGTTTGGGCCAGGCTGGAGTGATCTGAATTTGATGTGTGGCATCACTAGGTATGTAAATGTGGTGTGAGATCAGTGGCCCAAAGCCATTTAACCCCTCAAAAACACTGGTTACTTATTCAAATCTGTGAAAACTGGCCATTTGCCCACTTTGATGCCAGTTCTGATGCCCAGAACCTGTTTGGGCCAGGCTGGAGTGATCTGATTTTGATGTGGGACATCCCTAGGTATGTAAATGTGGTGTGAAATCAGTGGCCCAAAGCCATTTAACCCCTCAAAAACACTGGTTACTTATTCAAATCTGTGAAAACTGGGGTTTTGCCCACTTTGATGCCAGTTCTGATGCCCAGAACCTGTTTGGGCCAGGCTGGAGTGATCTGAATTTGATGTGTGGCATCACTAGGTATGTAAATGTGGTGTCAGATCAGTGGCCCAAAGCCATTTAACCCCTCAAAAACACTGGTTACTTATTCAAATCTGTGAAAAGTGGGTTTTGCCCACTTTGATGCCAGTTCTGATGCCCAGAACCTGTTTGGGCCAGGCTGGAGTGATCTGAATTTGATGTGTGGCATCACTAGGTATGTAAATGTGGTGTGAGATCAGTGGCCCAAAGCCATTTAACCCCTCAAAAACACTGGTTACTTTTTCAAATCTGTGAAAACTGGGGTTTTGCCCACTTTGATGCCAGTTCTGATGCCCAGAACCTGTTTGGGCCAGGCTGGAGTGATCTGAATTTGATGTGGGGCATCCCTAGGTATGTAAATGTGGTGTGAGATCAGTGGCCCAAAGCCATTTAACCCCTTAAAAACACTGGTTACTTATTCAAATCTGTGAAAATTGGCTGTGTGCCCACTTTGATGCCAGTTCTGATGCCCAGAACCTGTTTGGGCCAGGCTGGAGTGATCTGAATTTGATGTGTGGCATCACTAGGTATGTAAATGTGGTGTGAGGTCAGTGGCCCAAAGCCATTTAACCCCTCAAAAACACTGGTTACTTATTGAAATCTGTGAAAAGTGGGTTTTTCCCACTTTGATGCCAGTTCTGATGCCCAGAACCTGTTTGGGCCAGGCTAAAGTGATCTGAATTTGATGTGTGGCATCACTAGGTATGTAAATGTGGTGTCAGATCAGTGGCCCAAAGCTATTTAACCCCTCAAAAACACTGGTTACTTATTCAAATCTGTGAAAAGTGAGTTTTGCCCACTTTGATGCCAGTTCTGATGCCCAGAACCTGTTTGGGCCAGGCTGGAGTGATCTGAATTTGATGTGTGGCATCACTAGGTATGTAAATGTGGTGTGAGATCAGTGGCCCAAAGCCATTTAACCCCTCAAAAACACTGGTTACTTATTCAAATCTGTGAAAACTGGCTGTGTGCCCACTTTGATGCCAGTTCTGATGCCCAGAACCTGTTTGGGCCAGGCTGGAGTGATCTGAGTTTGATGTGGGGCTTCCCTAGGTATGTAAATGTGGTGTGAGATCAGTGGCCCAAAGCCATTTAACCCCTCAAAAACACTGGTTACTTATTCAAATCTGTGAAAATTGGCTGTGTGCCCACTTTGATGCCAGTTCTGATGCCCAGAACCCCTTTGGGCCAGGCTGGAGACACTTGAGTTTGATTAGGGGCATCACTAGATAGGTAATTGTGGTGTTAGATCAGTGGCCCAAAGCCATTTAACCCTTTCACTAACATACTTTGGTGCCCACTTTGATGCCCATTTTTTTGCCAGTTTTATAATTTTCGCAGCTGGTTTTGAGTGTATGTATATTAGGGCTCATCAGTGCATTGTATTTTATTATTGTCATGTGTCATTTTTGTTGATAAATGCATAAAAAACTGAAAAAACGAAATTGCCGAATAAGAAACTGACGAATAAGAAACCAACTTCAGCCCCGAATAAGAAACTGGACGAATAAGAAACCAACTTCAGCATCGTGCATATCAGACCATGACTGGGCACCGTGCTATAAACGTCTGTACATTAGCACAGTATCACACACCCGCCCAGTCATTGCATAGCCCTCCACTCATTAGCATATTGTCCCTGTCGCCACCTCAGCGCATGGAAGCCTACAGAGAAGCGCCCGGACGTGGACATTGCGCCGCCTACGTCACTACACCGCTGGCACCGAAGTGTCCTGTGCACGGCAAGAGCAACACGTACAGGAAGTGCCACGTGTACTAAGCGCGCATGCGCGGGGCCGCCCCGGGGCTGGGACTGTGCACTTCCTGCTACCTAATACCCAGTGCTAAATTCTTCTATTATCGCCAATAGTCTCGGGCCTGCTTCATCCGGACCCCGGCACGGAGGGAGCGCCGCGATGAGCGGATAAGTTGTGTGCCCGGCCGTCACCTCACCAGTATCTCGGGTGTATTCCTTCTACCCTCCCTCCCACCTTCACAGGACTCCGCCACCATGTCCAACGCCGGGTACAACTCCCAAAATGGGGGATCAGGGCCGCCCTACTCCAACGGTAAGCACGGACATGTTGTGTGTGGTCACTGGCCCGGTGTGTGGCTCCTGGAGGTCACAGTCACACGAGTCGTGATGCCCTGTGTTGTGTAAGAGGTGACCCTAGGAATCCAGGAGGGGGGAGAATGGCAGACGGCAGGGAAGGGGTTACTATAGCTACAATATACGAGATACAACCAGATATATATATGACGGCGCTGGCAGGGGTCACTTATAGATACAGTATATAGTGTATAGAGCTGGGCTGGCAGGGGTCACTTATATAGGTACAGTATATAGTGTATAGAGCTGGGCTGGCAGGGGTCACTTATATAGGTACAGTATATAGTGTATAGAGCTGGGCTGGCAGGGGTCACTTATATAGGTACAGTATATAGTGTATAGAGCTGGGCTGGCAGGGGTCACTTATATAGGTACAGTATATAGTGTATAGAGCTGGGCTGGCAGGGGTCACTTATATAGGTACAGTATATAGTGTATAGAGCTGGGCTGGCAGGGGTCACTTATATAGGTACAGTATATAGTGTATAGAGCTGGGCTGGCAGGGGTCACTTATAGGTACAGTATATAGTGTATAGAACTGGGCTGGCAGGGGTCACTTATAGGTACAGTATATAGTGTATAGAGCTGGGCTGGCAGGGGTCACTTATAGGTACAGTATATAGTGTATAGAGCTGGGCTGGCAGGGGTCACTTATAGGTACAGTATATAGTGTATAGAGCTGGGCTGGCAGGGGTCACTTATAGGTACAGTATATAGTGTATAGAGCTGGGCTGGCAGGGGTCACTTATAGGTACAGTATATAGTGTATAGAGCTGGGCTGGCAGGGGTCACTTATAGGTACAGTATATAGTGTATAGAGCTGGGCTGGCAGGGGTCACTTATAGGTACAGTATATAGTGTATGGAGCTGGGCTGGCAGGGGTCACTTATAGGTACAGTATATAGTGTATGGAGCTGGGCTGGCACGGGTCACTTTTATAGGTACAGTATATAGTGTATGGAGCTGGGCTGGCAGGGGTCACTTATAGGTACAGTATATAGTGTATAGAGCTGGGCTGACAGGGGTCCCTTGTAGCGACACTATATGATACATATTTGGGCTGGTAGTGCTCTCCCACAGATATAGTATATGGTATGTGTATATATAAATATATATGTCTGTGCTGACTTGCATTAGTTGCTCTGATCAAAGGTCACCGTGCGTCTTGTGCAGCAGCTGTCACCTTTGAGCTCTGCTCACTGAGCTGCCCCCCCCCTCCCACCAGTGTACATAGCGGTGATCTGACCCCCGTGTGCCCCCAGGACTTGTCACCTGGCCAGTTTATAGCCCCTGGTAATGGTTGTGGAGCTCGGTGTTGTTTTGGATACACATATGGTGTATGGGGAGCGGTGATCTGTAGAGTAACACTGCCCGTGTCTTGTGATGTGATAGTATCAGTCTTGTGTGGAGCCGCTGTCAGTCTCTTAGCCTCTGACTGTGATGACACGTGGTGGGTGTCCGGGGGGGGGGGGCTGCTTAGGATTGAGGGGCTCGTTACGAGTTACCACTGCCATTGACACGTGTTTGGCAGGTTGAGGTTTCTGTATTTGTGGATTATTATGACGGATACTGTAGCTATGGCATGGAATACCTGCGGAGGCTGGAGACATGGCGCTCACGGTCAGGTAGCTGCTTAGTCATTGACATTACTAACATTTCTGTGTGTCAGAGCAGTGCTGTCTGATTTTTGTTTCCCAGAATGAAATGTCTTGTATGTGGCGGTGCAGCAACACGGTTCTGACAATGTCGGGGCCTTTAGCTTCTTCAGGTTCTCTCTCTGGATAAATACCCTATGACAACTCTGCTGTGTACGTGCCGTAGGTACAGTCAGGAGCCAAGTGTTTGCGTTCTGTCACGTTTTGGCTGGGACTACATGGAGTTAGGCTATGTGCGGGTACATGTCTCAGGGCACATGCACACGGGACTATCTTCATTCTAGAATGCTACAGCAAAATCTACAGTGGTAAATATCCAACATGGTGAAGTTAAAGGGAACCTGTCAGGTGCGATGTGCACCTAGAACCACGAGCAGTTCTGAGTGTATATTGCTAATCCCTGCCTAACCGTCCCTGTATACACTAGCGTAGATAAAGAGATCTTTAGAAAAAGCATTTCTAAAGATCTTTCTTGATATGCTAATGAGGCCAGGGTCACATGGGTGTTACTTCCCTTGACTAGTCGGCCCCCTGAGCATTTAAGCACGCCAACAAGGGGCATGCTAATGAATGTGCAGCGTCAGAGGCATGGTCATTCTCACCTCTGCTGCCTTTTGGCTCAATACGCATGATCAGAACATCCCTGGCACTTCCGGTCATGCGCACTACACCAGTTTGAACCTGGGACGTTTACATTAGGCTTCATAGTATGCATGAATGGAAGTCCGGGACTTGTGATTATGCGTATTGAGCCGAAATCCAGCTTCTGATACACTGGCAGCAGTGAGTGGTGAGAGCAACCATGACTCTGATGCTGTGCATTCATTAGCATGTCTCTGTGGTCGTGCTGACATGCTAAGGGGGCCGACTAGCCAAGGAAACTAACGCCTTTGCGACTAGTCGCTAGCCTCATTAGCATATCATAAAAGATCTTTAGAAATACTTTTTCTAAAGATCCCTATATGTTTGCTACTAGATGCAGGGATTAGTAATATGCACCTAGAACTGTTCCTGGTTTTGGGTGCATATTGCACCTGACCGGTTCCCTTTAAGGCTGCTTTCACACATCCGGTTTGTGCTGAGCGGCACAATCCGGCTCAAAAACCTCTGCAACGGATGCGGCGAAAAAAACGGATCCATTGCATAAGTTTTTCCCATGCGGCCCGTCCGGTTTTTGACGGCTGCGGCTTGATACTGAGCATGCGCAGTACAAAAAAACGCATCCGGCGTCCATAGGCTTGCATTGTGAATTGCGCCAGATCCGGCGCGATAAGTTTTTTTCGCCCCCCGCTATACACAAACCACCTGCCCCTCTGACACCAGCTGACAATGTTGATTGGCTCTAATTTCCAGTTTTCATACAGTAGCACCGAGCTTGGTTTGTATGGACTCTAAGGGTACCGTCACACTTTAGCGACACAGTAGCGATCCCACCAGCGATCTGACCTGGTCAGGATCGCTGCTGCGTCGCTACATGGTCGCTGGTGAGCTGTCAAACAGGCAGATCTCACCAGTGACCAGCCCCCAGCCAGCAGCGACGTGCAAGCGACGCTGCGCTTGCACGGAGTCGTCGTCTGGAGGCTGCGGACACTGGTAACTAAGGTAAACATCGGCTATGGTTACCCGATGTTTACCTTAGTTACCAGCGCACACCGCTTAGCTTAGCGTGTGCAGGGAGCAGGAGCCGGCACTGGCAGCGTGAGAGCTGCGGAGGCTGGTAATGAAGGTAAATATCGGGTAACCACCTTGGACACACCTTCTCATTCAATGAGTTTTCTTTATTTTCATGACTCTGAAAATTGTAGATTCACATCGAAGGCATCAAAACTATGAATTAAAACTTGTGGAATGAAATATTTAAAGTGTGAAACAACTGAAAATATGTCTTATATTCTAGGTTCTTCAAAGTAGCCACCTTTTGCTTTCATTACTGCTTTGCACACTCTTGGCATTCTCTTGATGAGCTTCAAGAGGTAGTCACCGGAAAAGGTCTTCTAACAGTCTTGAAGGAGTTCCCAGAGATGCTTAGCACTTGTTGGCGCTTTTGCCTGCACTCTGCGGTCCAGCTCACCTCAAACCATCTCGATTGGGTTCAGGTCTGGTGACTGTGGAGACGAGGCCATCTGGCGTAGCACCCAATCACTCTCCTCCTTGGTCAAATAGCCCTTACACAGCCTGGAGGTGTGTTTGGG
The DNA here is from genome assembly GCF_048569485.1 of Anomaloglossus baeobatrachus. Lineage (NCBI taxonomy): Eukaryota > Metazoa > Chordata > Amphibia > Anura > Aromobatidae > Anomaloglossus > Anomaloglossus baeobatrachus. Next base: position 94,033,570 of record NC_134356.1, on the reverse strand, counting down.
GTCATTGTCCTGTTGAAAAATAAATGATGGTCCAATTAAATGCAGACCGGATGGAATAGCACACCGCTGCAAGATGCTGTGATAGCCATGCTGGTTCTGTATGCCTTCAATTTTGAATAAATCCCCAACAGTGTCACCAGCAAGGCACTCCCACACCATCACACCTCCTCCTCCATGCTTCACGGTGGGAACCGGGCATGTAGAGTCCATCCGTTCACCTTTTCTACAAAGACACGGTGGTTGGATCCAAAGATCTCAAATTTGGACTCATCAGACCAAAACACAGATTTCCACTGGTCCAATGTCCATTCCCTGTGTTCTTTAGCCCAAAAAAAGGTCTCTTCTGCTTGTTGTCTGTCCTTAGCAGTGGTTTCCTAGCAGCTATTTTACCATGAAGGCCTGCTGCACAAAGTCTCCTCTTAACAGCTGTTCTAGAGATGAGGTGTGTCCAAACATTTGGTGTATGTATGTATGTATGTATGTATGTGTAAGTTCATGGTTCTATACTTGAAAACATCAATTCACCTTTTAAGAAGGAAAAAAGTAAAAGGCACATTGATAGTCTAGCAAGACAACTTTCCGTAAATTAACGGTGCTGATATCATTATATCTCTGAAAGCAACATGACTATATAAACAGTTTGAGGGGGTGTATTAATTTCCCCTTAAAGGGACTCTGTCAGCTCAAGATGACTATACAAACCAATCACAGGTGCTCTGGCATCATGGCGGGGCTAATCATTCAAATGCATTTTGCCACTTGCTTGTTTTCCATCTATGACTGCTCTTCTGTGGATCAGAGCTGTCAATCAAGGAAGAGAGGGTGGCGACAAGGGGATATATAATAGGTGGGAAGGTGCACTTAAGTGTTTGGTCGCACCACAGTGCACTGAGCAACTTTAGTTAGGGTGAATAGTCCTTTTAACCCCTTAACGACACATGACGTACTAATTAAGGAGAAGAGTGTGCTCAATACTTGAATGACCATCAGAGTGCTTGGGTATGCTCGGTACTTGGCTGAGAATCACAGGAGCTCAGATTTTATCTGACACAGCCAGCTTCATTGAGTGAATGCTCTTATTTATGGCTGGCTGTATGTATGTGGACGGAGACCTGAACTGCCCACCAATAATTTACTTCTGTTATACTCGCTACTTGAGTTGAGCCCATCAGAGCGTTAGACCTGCTCTTATTGAGTAAAGCGCACTTTAGTGCTCACTCATCATTAGTACTGATTTATCATATGCACACGCCATGATTTTGTTGTGGGCTCCTAAATTGTGCTCACATATCTATCAGATGATGGCTGTGTTAGTTAGCCATCATCTGTCTCTAATAGGCACGTGTACAGGTGAGCTCGCCTGTGACTATAAGGCTATGTGCGCACGTTGCGCAAATACATGCAGTTATGCTGCGCTTTGTAGCGCAGCGTAACTGCATGCGTCCTGCGTCCCCTGCACAGTCTATGGAGATTGTGCAGGGGCCGTGCGCACGTGGCGTTTTAGAGCGCAGCGCTTCGGCTACTGCCGAAGCGCTGCGTAAAAAGAAGTGACATGTCACTTCTTTCCTGCGCTTTGCCGGCAGCCCCTGCTCTGTCTATGGCAGGAGCTGCAGGCAGAGCGCATGGAATCGGCGCTCACTATGGACATTTCTGCAGCGATTTAAAGCGCACATGTGCTCTTCAGATCGCTGCAGAAATTTCTGCAGTGAACTGTACACAACGTGCGCACATAGCCTAAACCTTTAAAGCGCACCAATCACCAGGATTTTCCTTTATAACCTAAAGCCAGTGCTATACTGGCACTATCAGGCTGATTCTCTACATACCTGTAGTGGTCAGCTCGGATGTTTACGTTTTGAAATCCAAGAAAGTAAAGTTTATAAAATCGGCTGTTACTTTAGTGACAGTAGCTGAGGATCAGACATATCTGGGGGAGAATTCATAGTTATCCCCTCCCCCTGTTAGAATTAGCATAAGTATTATACTATTGATTTAACGTTTCACTACTAGGACCTGTGTGAGGTCATACCCATGTGACCTGAAGGGGCGGGGCCTCAGCCAACAAAGCTGGATACCAAATCACATGGGTATGACCTCACACAGGTCCTGGTAGTGAAAAGTTAAATCAATAGTATAATACTTATGCTAATTCTAGCAGGGGGAGGGGATAACTATGAATACGCCTTCAGATATCTGATCCTCAGCTGCTGTCACTCAACAAGCTGATGATTTTATAAACTTTACTTTTTTGGATTTCAAAACCTATACATTCGAGCTGACCACTACAGGTATGAATAGAATCAGCCTGATAGCGCCAGTATAGCACTGGCTGGTGATTGGTGCGCTTTTAATGGCACTGTCAAATTATAACAGCGGCATTACCAGCATGGCGAGGGTGAGGGTGTGTCATTTTATGTACTCATCCACGTTCCCATAACGCGATCGTAAGGCACCAATGGGTACTATGACAGCTGGGGGGGTCTGCTGAAGACCTCCATGCTTGTCATTACAGGGCTGTTTGGAAACCCTGCCTGTGGCCAGGCTTCAAAGGAGTTTGTTCTTTTTACTATATGCAGCAATATATAGATATTGCTTTATATAGCAAAGTGATCAAACAAAACCCTAATCCATAAGTTCATATGATCCCCCTTTTCTCCCATTAAAAGTATGGATAATTTAAAAAAAAAACAAAAAAAAACTTCACATATGTGACATCGCAAAAGTCTGATCTATCAAAAAATACCCATATCAGTAAACAAAAAAAAATTCTGTAAGAAGTGATTAAAATGTCAACTCCATCCCAAAATAATATCAATAAAATGTCAAATCCGATGTTTCAGGATTTCAGATGAAAGCTATTTATATGTGACACAAACACAAAATGAACCCAGCCTAATGAGACTTAAACAAGTGCGTAAATTAAAGGAAAATTTTAAGTTGCCAAAGAATATTTGAGACTGAATATTGTGCGACACTTCATGAATGCTGATGACTGCGCTCTCATCAGTGTCCGCCTGTGACATTCCTATGCATTGCCTCCAGCATCCTACTCATGTATCCTGGCCATTACAGGCTAGAAATACTCAATGAGTCGCATTGTTATTAATGGGCCATAAATTGCAAACTGTTTCAACTATATTCCAGTTCCAGGGAGTTGCCAAGACGTGTATCCTAAAAGTCTAATGTATAGAAACTTCTAAACTGTAATAAATGCACATACTTCATTCAACCAAATTCACTGTTACGTGGACGTTTGCATGTGGTTTAAAGGTTCACATGCTTTTTGACATGCAATCACGTATTAGATCATTTTAGACCTTTAAAAAAGTGTAGGATCTAAGCGTTGGTAAGTGACATGCTACCTTACCCCTTAAGGGGGCTTTACACACTACGATATCGTTAATGTTTTATCGTCGGGGTCACGTTGTTAGTGATGCACATCCGGCGTCATTAACGATATCGCAGCGTGTGACACGTACCAGCGACCTTAAACAACCTCAAAAATGGTGAAAATCGTTCACCATGGAGAGGTCATCCCAAACCCAAAAATCGGTAATGGCTGATTATCGATGTGGTTCGTCGCTCCTGGGGCAGCACACATCGCTGTGTGTGACACAGCAGGAGCGACGAACGTCTCCTTACTTGCCGCCGGCCGCAATGAAGAAGGAAGGAGGTGAGCGGGATGTTACATCCTGCTCATCTCCGCCCCTACGTTTTGAATGGCCGGCCTCTTAGTGACGTCGCCGTGATGCAGAACGTCCCTCCCCCTTGAGGGAGGGATTGTTCGACAGTCACAGCGACGACGACGACCAGGTAAGTGCGTGTGACGCTGCCGTAGCGATAATGTTCGCTGTGGCAGCGATCACACGAAATCGCATGCACGACGGGGGTGGGTGCTTTTGCATACGATATCGCTTGCAATTGCTAGCAATATCGTAGGGTGTAAAGCCCGCTTTAGGCCAGAGTCGCGCTTGCGAGTCTCACATCAGCATCACCCGGCACGGCCTGCTGCTCACCAGACAGGGCTATCTCGGCTGCTTAGAAATACATGCAGCCGATGCACTCCTGTCAGGAGAGTGTACGGCCGCACTGGGTAATGAGATGTGTGACTCCGGCCTAAGATTTAGCCTCTCATCTAGCCAAATCAGATTTAATTCTTTGCAATGATGAGGGGCAATACCCCAAAACAACATGCAAATTGAGGTTCTGGTTTGGCTTATATCCTAAGTAGTGTTGCGCGAGTACTACCGTGATCTGTACTCGTTAAGAGCAGTTGGATGCTCAGATGGGCAAGACTTGAGCACCCAAGTATAATGGAAGTGAATGGAGGACTCGAGCATCTTTCCGGAAGATTGCTTGGAAAATGCTTGAGTCCCCCATTGACTTCCATAATACTTGGGTACTCATGTTGTGCCAATCCGAGCATGGTAGTGCTTGCTCATCACTAATCCCAAGTCATATGGCAAGGCTTGTTAAAGGGCCGTATTGACTTTTAGGATTACTACTTCCAATAGTTGGCACTAGAGTTCAGGTCTCATCCTCTCAAGAGGCAATTTGTATATTAAGAAAGTGTAATATTTTTGACTCCTGTTTTTATGTGGTCAAATTTATGCAAAAACAAATTCTAAAGGGATCACAAACTTTCCACCGCCACTGCATATAGTAACATACCATGTGTTATACCAAAAATAAAAAAGAGCGGTCTCTCAATCCACCATCCACATTATTTGGCTCTGCTATATGTGCCGTTCGTTACCCTTTACAACTATATGATCTTGTTGTACATCCTGTTCCGAACCTAAAAACTTTACAGAGGATCTTTTCATCAATTTTTTTCATGCTGAATTGGACACACAAAGTAATTGTAGCTGCAGAGCAGAATAATTTTTTTTTTTTTCCCCCCTTCATTGTTGCCTAATATTGCTGAGATATTAGCAATCAAAGTATTCCGCATCTGGGGTGTTAATTCTTAAGTCCTAGTTATAGTTGAGCGAGTACCTAACTATTTGTACTCGCTATACTCATAACGAGTACTGTCTAATACTCGCGTATTCATTCCGAATAGCATGTGCAATGCAAGTCAATTGGGAGTAACGAGTAACCCGAATGCCGTTACATTGCGAGTTTTCCCCATTGACTTGCATTGCACATGCTTTTTGGAATGAAGTAGTGAGTATTAGACAGTACACGTTATGAGTATAGAGAGTACGAATAGTTAGGTACTCACTCAGCTCTAGTCCTAGTGGGTGTTATCTAAGTGTTTTCAATGGGGGCATGTACGCCTTTTCTATATATGGTGCTGACAAATGGTAAACAGGCAGCAATACACTGGAGAAAGAAGAACACCCAGAGTCAGTGTGAGATGTACGCTGCTGTGCTAAAAGTGTAATAACTCTGCAGTGAGCGCACAGCAGGGTGTCCTTACATCTCACATTGAAGTCCAGGGCAATAGCATAGAGCAGGTTTCTGAGTGGGTTAGGATACCGCTCTGATCTCCTGGTCTAACCTCCTGCATGATTAGTAAGTGCTGGGAGTAAAGCACCTGTCACATTTAACAACTTTCCAGCAATCACGACAACAATACAACCTGATAAGGATCGCTGGTAAGTCGCTATGTGGTCGCTGATGAGATGTCAAACTGTCATATCTTCCCAACGATACAGCGACTGTAGCGACCTGTATAATGATCTCGGTGGTCGTTGGGACCCTGAGCTCTGAGTCGTCAACAAGGTCATTGGTAAGGCGTCAAACACACCGATGCATCCTGCCCAGCAGGACCTCGACGATCAAAAAATGGTCCAGGCTATTCCGACACGACCAGCGATCTCACAGCAGGGGCCTGGTCGCTGCTATGTGTCAAACGTAGCCAGATCGCTGGCAAGGTCGTTGTTGCGTCACAGAATCTCTGACTTGGCAGCGATCTTGCTATGTGTGAAGGTACCTTGCAGCACAGATGACTAGCACCTTTCAGATAAGATTGTTGGGGGAGGGGAGAGCTTAACTGTGTCACCTAAGTTTAGCGGTGTCCTTTCTATCAGCTCCCCGCATCTCATACCACTGTCACCTCTGCCATATTGCCTGCTTAGACAGGGAGTAATCACACTTATGTCTGCTCAGCAGTGAGAGCACAGCAGGCTGCTATTTCATCTCACACAGGTCTGCCTGTTCTGAGGAAGCTAAGCTATGGGGGGCGTGTTCTTTCTCCAGTGTGTTGCTGTCTGGTTATTATTGGTCAGCGTCCTACAGGAGGAAGAAGTACACTCCCCCAGAGAAAACGCTTGGATAAATTTTGTTTAGTTCTAGTGGGTATTAACTCACTAGGTATCAAATTCCTTGTTTGCTGAGATCTCCACAACAGTGAGGCAAAATAAATATAAATATTCAGCAGAGCCACTAACATCTTGTTTAGAGTTCAACATGAAAACTTTGATGAAAGGTCTTCTCTGTCAGCACAGAGTAAGCATACGTGACTCTTGGTTGGCTTGTTTGGTGCATTTTTCCAGTGTCTCGAGTTTATGCCTTTCTCTGTCTCTTGTAAAGCATCAAGAAAGAGCATGGATGAAATCATAGCAAAAAGAATACAAAACATAATACCTGATCTTATAAACCTAGAACAAGTGGGATTTACAAAAGAGAGAGAAGCAAAAGATAATGTAATTAAAACCCTAAATGCCATTCAATATGCAAAACATAACAATATTGAAACTGCAATCATCACCTCAGATGCAGAAAAAGCTTTCGACCGCGTCAATTGGCTATTTATCGAACAAACTTTAAAAAAATTTGGCTTCCCACCCTTATTCATTGACAAAATCCTGGCACTTTTTTTATACCACCCCAACTGCAAAGCTAAAAATAATGAACTCTCCTCTAGTTTTAACATAAAAAATGGAACCAGACAGGGCTGTCCCCTTTCACCACTTCTATTTATTCTAACAATAGAAACCTTTCTCCAGAAAATAAGACAAAATCCCAAGATCTCAGGCCTGAAATGCAACCAAATAGAATACAAATCCGCGGCATTTGCAGATGACATACTTTTCATTTTAACGAACCCTTCAAATTCAATTAAGGCCCTTACCGCAGATTTCAAGTTATATAGTGAAGTCTCCAACTTCAAAATAAATTTTTCAAAATCCCATTTATTAAACATTAACATTCCCCCCCAAAATATGGAAAGATGTATCAGAATCATCCCCTTTCAGTATTAGCAATTCCATCACCCACCTAGGCGTAAGAATTAGCAACTTCCTGTCTCAACTATACGATCTGAATCTCAAGCCACTTTTTCACAAAATAGAAGCCGACATTTCCGCTTGGAGCAGTTTACCAATCTCGTGGTTTGGGAGAACCAATTTAATCAAGATGATCATTCTGCCAAAAATCTTATATCTTCTACAAGTAATCCCTACAGATATCCCACAACATTTCTTCAGCAAATTGAAAAACATGATCTCAAATTTTATATGGCTTAAAAAGAGCCATAGACTAAAGTACACTATACTGACTGCTCCTAAATCTAAAGGAGGAACAGGACTCCCAGATTTTGAACGCTATTGGCTAGCCACACACATAGCCAGACTCATGGAGATGAGGACAAACCCCCCTAGAAAACTGTGGACTACCTTGGAAATCAGCAACTTAAAAGGAGACCTATCACATTTTCTATGGCCAACCCCTCACAACAGATTCAAATATAAAGACATACTGAACCCTTTTACCAAAGTAACACTTAAGCTTTGGCACAAATTTTAATAAAAAACTAGATCTAATTCCGAACATTTGCAGAGCCACCCCCATTTCTCTAGTCCCTTCCACGACAGCATAGGAGGTTGTCTCTCCACGCCCTAATTGGGACAGGAAGTTCAAGAGGTTTAAAAGGACCCTCCCACCTCCCACAGCCAGTGTCTTTCCTGTCCCCATGGGGCATGGAGAGGTTTTTAATTTCTCCTATGCTGTGGTGGCCGGCGAACTACAGTATAATATTTTTTTTTTTTTTCTTCCCCTGTTACCTTAAGCCGGACAGCATCGGTCGGGCCTTCACCGCTCCTCCCTTGCTGTTCCCTCACGCTGTGGGGGACCGCTGCTCCAGCCTTCCGGAACCTCCGCTGGGGTGATGCAGGCTGTCGAGCTCCCCGGCCGGCGTCCTCCCTGAGCCGCCGGCCGCTTCCTGCATGCACGCTGCCGGAGCGATCCGGAAGTGCTCCCGGGGGCGGGACTTCCGGTCTTGCGAACTTCCGGTTGAGCGCTTCCGGTTTGCGGAGGCAGCGTGGAGGACACGCCGACGCTGACACGGCCTGTCGGGGACCTGCTGCAGGAGGCGGGGAACATCACCAGTCGCTGGGGGGGGCAGGCCTTTCCACAGGAAGGCTGCCCGGAAGGCATCAGAACCACGGTAAGGATTCTTCTGTGTGCTCTGTCAGGTCTTCCTCTGCTGCTGCAGAGCCCAGCGTTTCCCCCTGCTTCAGTAAGAGGCTGAGGGACGGTCCCTGATGCCTGGTATCAGGCTGACATGGTGAGTGGTTTCCAGGAGGATGTGCCTGCTGGTATTTGTGTCAAGTCTGACCAGTGTGCAAGGCTACGGAAACTTTGCCAGCAGTGTACGTCTGTCCCTTCCATGGGCTACTGGTGGCTGATGGCCTTGGGTCCCAGTGGACACTCCTGGATATTGCTGTATCAGGACATGGGCTGGCTGCCTGGTCTGATGACGCCTCTCTGTTCCGTTGAGTGGAGAGGGCAGGCATCGTGTGTATAGCTGCTTAGGGCTACACATCGTCCCTTGTGCCAAGCTGAGGTCCATGTTGCTACAGGAGCTTCAGGCCTCGCTAGCCTCCCTCCCTGCTGCTGACCCTTCTGCCACAAAACAGTTACCTCCAGTCGTCTGATCCTGCGGCTGATTCCGCCTCGGTGGGTCCCGATAAAGGTTTTCCTCCGGGGGGCCTGACCGGTCTTTTCTTTTTCCCTGAGATGATTGGGGGATCTTAATGGAGCAGTTGGGTGCACTATGGGGTTGGAGGATGAGTAGGTCCTCCCCTCCGTTCAGGGCGAAATGTTCGCGGACCTGAAAACCACTGGGCAAGGGGGTTTCTTGTCCATGCTACTGTCCTGGATCTTCTCTCTAGTATGGGATTTCCTTGAGGAGCTTTCTGGAGTGTCCTCTGAAACAGTTTCCCCTGGAGAGTTCTGGGTTGCTTTGGGAGATTCCCATGCAGGTAGCCAAGGTCGCTCTACAAACAGCGCTCCCCCTTGCGGCCAATTACCAGCTTGGGAATCTGATAGTTAGGTCAGGAGTCTCATGAAGAAGTCCTGGGAGGCTTCGTCGTCTCCCATCGGGCCCGTACTGCCTCCTCTTAGGTCCCCCTGTCCCTCCTTCGGAGGCTCGACCAGTGGAGGCTCAATTCCTGGGGTGCTCCTAGGGATGAGTACTGGAATCCCTTCCCTTACTTAGGAAGGCAACTAGTTTGACAGGTACCTCTGTGTAGTCGGTCCGCCTGGCTGCCAGGACCTCAGTTTTGTCTAACTCGGACAGACGAGCTCTAGGCTAAGGCTTGGAGTAGGGACTCTACTTCCACACTGCGGCTTGCTCCCGTCTGTTTAAGGGTTGGGCCTGCCCTGGATGATATTCTGGACAGGGCGACTGATCGTCAGGCCTGCCGGATACACCCTCCAGGCAACGGTCCTTTCGTCCCTCGATACCTCGGGCCTCCCAGCCCAAGGGGTGAGGTGAGTCTGACCGTGGGAACTACCCTTAGGGTGAGGGGAGTACTTTCTCATCCCTTCCCATCCACTAAGTCCTCAGCATGACGAACAGTGTGTCGGCTCGGGTGGGGGGACGGCTCTCTGCCTTCTTTCCCAGTGGCGGGCCTTCTCCACCTGGCCAGGGGTCCTACAAGCTCATCTCAGAGGGTCTATTGGTAGACCCCTCCCCCCGGCCTCCGCGTCACGGCCCTGTCGTCACAGGGTTCTCAGGATCTCCTGTGCTCGATGATTCGGGAGTTAATCCTTTCGGGGGTCGTTTCTGTCCAGAGTCGGGAAGTAGGGGTAGGTCGCTTCTCCGTCTCTTCCTTGTCAACACTCCATCTGGAGACGTCCGGTTTTTCATCTATCGGAGGCGTCTCAATCCAGCGGATCAGATACCGATGTTTCATGGATGGAGTCTGGGAACTCTGTTGTTCCCCTGCTCGGTCTCCGCCACCTGTTGGCCTCGATTGCCCTGAGGGACGCCTAGTTCCATGTGCCCTTCCATCCTTGTCTCCGGCAGTACCTCAAACTTGCGGTTCTGCACGGAGGGACCATGCTTCTTTTCCACTTACAGATCCTTCCCTTCGGGTTCTTCTCGGCTCCAAGGCTCTTTTCAAAGATCAGGGTTGAGGTGGTCACCTTCCTCCGTTGCAGAGTTAGCCTCAACCTGACAGGCATCCTTCCCCCAGAGGATCACAGATTGACGCTGCTGGCCTCACTCTCGATGTTCATAGCCAAGCGCGCCCGACCCTTCAAGGCGCTATATCGGCCCTGGGTTTTATGACGTCCTGCATTCCCTCAGTCTTGTGGGCTCCGGCCCACTCTCGTGGTCTATGGGGTCATATCCTGGTTCATTGGGTTGGACTCCCTTCCTCCCTGAACACCGGTTTCGCCTGTCGGCACCCGTCTTCTCGTCCCTTCTCTGGTGTGTCCCTACAACCTGATGGTTGGGGTTGCCTGGACCCGGTCACCCCTGGTTACACTGGCAGCCGATGCCAGCCAGAGGGGCTGGGGGGCTATGGTGGAAAACTCTCAGTTCAGGGGGGCTGGAGCCCTTAGGTCGGCACCCAGTCCTCCAACTACCGGGAACTCGGGGTGGTCGGAGAAGCCCTCCTCGCTGCCCAGGATCCCATCCGGGTCACTCACGTCCAGGTCTACTGGGACAATGGCTCCACAGTGGCACATCTCCGCCATCAGGGCAGTTCTGGGTCGGCGCCCTGAAGTCTGTATCCTCCCGGATCTTCCACTGGGCAGGACAGTCCCTGCTGCAGTCCATCTACAGGGATCCCTACACCTTCAAGCAGACTTCCTGAGTCGTCAGGTTGTTCACCCAGGGGAGTGGAGTCTGGCCCAAGCGGTGTTCTGCTCTCTGGTGGCAAGGTGGGGTGCTCCAGAGGTAGACCTCTTTGCTTCAGCAGGAAATTGCCTGGTCGCTACATTTGTCTCCCTGAACCCTCGGGGCAACGCATTGGGGGTGAACGCCTTCTGCCACAATTGGTCCTTTTTGCCTCGATACGCCTTCCCGCCTACTCCTCTTCTCGCACGAAGCCTGAGGACGATCAGGGACGACGGAGCCACGACCATCCTGGTAGCTCCTCTGTGGCCGCGGCTGAGTTGGTACTGCCTGACCCTGACTCTCAGACTCGACGGACCGGTCCTCCTGGGTGCAGACCCCAGTTTCCTGTCTCAGGATCCGATATTCCATCCGGTCCCCCAGGAGCTCCAGTTGGCTGCCTGGCTTCTGAGGCCCGAGCACTGAAGGCCCAAGGACTTTCTGACTAGGTCGTGGCTGCTCTACAAAAGGACCGTACACCAGTGGCTAATAGTATTTCCACTGAACTCTGGATGAGATTTCCTCCTGGTGTGGTTCTCGGCCTCCTGACCCGCTCCGGCCTACCATTGCGCAGATTCTCGAGGTCATCCAGAGTGGATTGGACTTAGGCCTTCGGCCCAGCACCCTGAAGGTGCAGATCTCGGCGCTTAGTACAGTGTTGTCCCGGCTCTGGCAGATCGTCGCTGGATCCGCCGTTTCAGGGTATCCGCTAGTAGGCTCTGTCCGCGGCGGCGGATCCTGACACCTTGCTGAGATCTCAATGTGGTCCTTACCGGATTTTCTCAGTCACCCTTTGGGCCACTGTCCTCTTGTACCATTCGTTCTCTTTCTCACAAGACTGTCTTTCTTGTGGCTATTACGTCTGCTCGTAGAGTCGGGGAACTTCAGGCTTTGTCTATTCGGGAGCCTTCCTGACCGTCAGAGATGACAGCATTGTTTTCAGTTGGACCCTTCCTTCCTTCCCAAGGTGGTTTCGGATTTTACCGTTCTCAGTCAATCATCCTGCCTTCCTTCTGTCAGAATCCTCCGGGTGAGGAAGGGTTTCATTCTTTGGTTGTTCGTCGGACAGTGTTGCACTACCTGGAGGTTACTGCTTCTTGGCGCCTTGATTATATCCTGTTCATCCAGCCCTTTGGCCGACATAAGGGCAGGAAGGTGGCTAAGAGTGCCGTCGCCAACTGGATTGTGCGGGCAATTTGAGACGCCTACCTCGCTCAGCATCTCTCTCCTCCTACCGGATTCTCGGCGCACTCCACCGGGGCTAACTCTGTCTCCTGGGCTGCACGGGCAGGGGCTTCTCCTGAGCAGATCTGCAAGGCGGCTACGTGGTCTTCCCTCCATACTTTCACGAAGCATTATTGTCTGGATCCGGATTCCAGCAGGGATTGGCTTTTGGCAGGAAGGTCCTGCAGGCTGTGGTCCCCCCCCTAGGTATCAATTCTTTGGTATTCCTCCTATGCTGTCGTGGAAGGGACTAGAGAAATAAGAATTATTCTTACCGTTAATTCGATTTCTAGGACCTTCCACGACAGCAGGTAATTCCCTCCCCTTTTGTATTCATATATTCCTGAATATGTGGTACTTCTCATATGCTATGGGTTCTTTGTAAGACACTGGCTGTGGGAGGTGGGAGGGTCCTTTTAAACCTCTTGAACTTCCTGTCCCAATTAGGGCGTGGAGAGACAACCTCCTATGCTGTCGTGGAAGGTCCTAGAAATCGAATTAACGGTAAGAATAATTCTTATTTTACATGTAATCCCGCAAAAATTTAGACTCCTAAAAAAACAAAATTAGGACATCAAAAAATCTCTGCAACATAACACTGTCAGAGATAATCCATAACCATGAACCATTAACTATACAAGAGCTAAAATCCATCTTTAATCCAATAGATTTAAAAGATAAAGACCTAGCCATCATTAGAGACCTAGCTTCATATCACATCCCAGATATTTCCCCTTCAAACCCGTCCCCCCAACAAGTATTTCTACTACATGCTCAAGGGAAGAATAGGCTAATCTCAAAAATATACAAGCTACTATATAACACTTCGGAAAAACCTTCTTACATTAAGGCTATGTTCGCACGCTGCGTTTTTTTGACGCTGCGTTTTTGTGCGTTTTTGGCCGCTAAAAACGCACAAACGCACCTGCGTCGAAAAAACGCATCAAAAAACGCATGCGTTTTTACCGCGATTTGGTGCGTTTTTGGTTGCGTTTTGCTGCGTTTTTGATCTCTGCGTTTTGCTGCGTTTTTCCAATGCATTGCATGGGCGGAAAACGCAGAAAAACGCAGGAAAGAATTGACATGTCCATTTTTTTTTCAAGCTCAAAAACGCAGCTTAAAAAACAGTTGTGTGCGGACAGCAAAAATGAAAACTCAGACTTTGCTGGGGAAGCAAAGTCATCCAGTTTTGAGGCCAAAAATGCACCCGAAAAACGCGTAAAAACGCCGTGAAAAACGCACTATATGCACATAGCCTAACAGATGGGAAATGGAACTAAACACCACCTTCAACCCTAGTGAAATTCAAATGATCTTCAACAACGCCCACAACCTATCAACCGCATCTAGATATCAAGAACTCAACTATAAAATTATCTCCCGGTGGTATAAAACCCCAGACATTCTCTACAAAATTGACAACTCCTTGTCGCCACACTGCTGGAGATGTAATCAAATGACTGGCACCCCTTCACACATTTGGTATCATTGCCCAGAAATGGCAAAATATTGGGATTCCATTAAAATTCACATAGAAAATGCTCTCAAGACCAAACTCCCTTTCAACCCAAACTTTATTATCCTCAATCTAGATCCACAAAAGGAACACCTAAACAAACTCTCAATAATACCTCATCTCATAAATGCAGCAAAACTTCTAATAGCCAGACACTGGAAAGAAGGTGATGCACCGAGTCTAACTGAGTGGTTCAATGAATCAAATCTTATAAGCATACATGAAAAAGCCCGATTGCATTACACTAGGAAAAATGCGAAGCTTTTAGAATCTTGGGACAAATGGGACAGATACCAAAAGCTAACTAAAATCTCTTGACAAATTTGCTCATCCAAAGATAACACATTAGCTCAGAAACCGAATAGACAGTTAAGCAAAACAAACACGTTGTTCATACACACCTCTGAAAACAAAACCTTTTCATACTTTCATATATATAAATCCTAGTAACCAGACACCTTCTTAGAAATAGGTGGGAATCTCACCTTTTCCCCCTTCCCCTACCCCCTCTACATTCCCAACCCCTTGTCCTCTCTGTACTTTATACCAACCTCACGTCCCCATCTCTCCCTCTTTCCTTTCCTTTTCTCTTTCCTTTCATCTGAAAAATACATGTTTATGCTTATTTGTTGTTGCAATTTCATTTCTGTAATATTAAGAAACATCTTAAATAAAGAATTTACAAAAAAAAAAAAAAGAGAGAGAGCATGGATGATCTAGATAGAAAACAAAGGTGGGAAGGTGCACTAAACGGTCCACCACTGAGCTTGGTTTGAAATGTCATTTTTTTATTTATTTTTTTTTTTTTTTGTGCTGTCTCCCCTTTTAATACTAAATCACCTTGTGCACCAGAAATAGCCTTGATTGTCAATAAATGATTTTCACAAGATATTAGGATGTCCAGTGTGTTGCTGTATGTGGCTTTCCCCGACAGTCACACGGGCAATGAATGGAGCAGAGATTGCCCCATTACCAGGATTACTTGAGGTCAATAGGTCATCCAGTATCCTATGAATACTTGTATTTGTGAGAATACTCGTTTAGTTATATCCTTGGCGTCAGACGTTTGTTGTGCTGACTGTAGTTACCTGCAACGTCATATGATAAACTCATGAGAAATGCATGTGATCTTCCAGCAATGCTCGTGCAGTCATCACTTGGCTGGTGCAGATTCCTTTGCCATGAATGTCTTCTGTACGGTGATCTCGCGCTGATCGGTTTAGTAATGATGTAGTCTTCTAAACGTGTTTTTTGGCCTCCTTCAGATATGTTCTCGCATGCCGCTGTGGATTTGCCGCTGATCTGCATATGTCGTCAGAATGCCTGTGCATTGCATTGTGATGACACGGGCAGCAGAAATTCACATGCTGCGGATATCCAATCCATTTACACTACAGATATTCAGCGTATGAATGAAAAATGTCATTCACATCATATACAGCAGATTATCTGCAGTGGAAAACTGGCTTTATAATTGTGGCATGGGAATATATTCCCAGAATTATCAGTGGGAAAGAGAGAATGCATTAATGGGAATCTGTCACCAGGATCTTGCCACCTAATCTGAGAGCAGCATAACAGGGGCAGAGATCCTGATTCCAGCAATATCACTCACTGAGCTGCTTAGTGTAATTTTGATAAAATCACTGTTTAATCAGCAGGAGATCATCATTAGAGGACTACTTGGTGTGCTGCCAAACAGATCAGTAAGTGACACATCACTGGAATCAGGGTCTCTGTACATTAAACTGTTGTTCAGATGGGGGAGCAAAAACCTGGTGACTGAGTCCCTTTAAGGCCCCGATGACATGTTTCTCTCTATTCTTTATTCAGTCTGTGGCTTCCCTCTGAAACCAGGTAAAACTGGCTGATCTACTACATTAAAGGGCTTTCCGTGACTTTACCAACTGTATAGTGGCCGCGGTCGGGTACTGCATATCCGCCCCCTATTCAGATCAATAGGCAGTACCCAGCCGTGGCCCCTATTCCAGTGATGAGCCGGGCTGCGCAGCTCCACTGTGAGTAGTTTCATCCCTAACAATGAGACATTGATGACCCATTTCAAGGATTGGTCATCAGTGTTAAGGCCGCTTTACACGCTACGATTTATCTGACGATCTCATTAGCGATGTGACCCGCCCAGATCGTAGTTACGATTTGCCGAGATCGCACATAGGTTGTTTATTAGCGGTCACACGTAACGATCGCACAAGCGACGCAAAATCGTTCAGCGATTTATATTGCTTTACCAAGGAGGTCGTGTGGATCCTTATTTTGAAAAGGAACGACGTGTTAGCGATCAGCGGTTTTCAACCTATTTGCGATCGTTCGGAGTCACACGTAGGTGTCACACGCAACGACGTCGCTAACTATGCCGGATGTGAGTTACGGAAACCATGACCCCCCGACAACATATCGTCAGATAAATCGTAGCGCCGGCTTTAGAGTTGTGAACAACCCCTTTAACGGAAACTGTTGGCCCAAACAAACTCCAAAGTTGCACGTTTTGGACTCTACCCCTTTGAACTCAATGACTTGAAGTCTCAACCTTCCCCATCCCATGCCCCTCATACCTTGATGTCTGTTCGCGTACACGTTATAAAATTGGAAAATTCCCGATCAGGTTTGACCAATTTATGGATGGCCATCTTGAAATCCCATGGTACCGTTTTAAAGAGGTTTTCCTGAAATCCAGGCGCTTGACTCATCGAAGGGTCATTAACAGCTGAGAAACTTACCCTTATTTGTTAGTTTGGGTAACATCACTTTTCACTGCAGTTTTGATACAATATTCTCCTATGCTACAGTATATTGTTAGTTCTCATACATATTCTTCAGCATGAAAGTTTAGTAGAGGCAGCCATAGAGTTGGCATATTGATGCAATATTCTGTTATTGGAGGTGTTTTGAATGACCTGCATAGATACATTACTAATGGCATATATACATTTATGTCTATATTCTCTTTCTAAGGTCCCCTTCAGAACCCCATGATGTATTCACCGCAGCAACCATTTGGACAGGGCTATGGTTCAGCACTTCCAGGCTCATACCCACAACAGATGCCAGCTAAAGCTCCTCCACAAGCAGGACCTGGAGTGTATACCTATGGTGGATCTCAGCAAATTGTTCCCCAACCCGGAATTAATCAGGGATCTGGGCAACCTTTCAATAGACCTCCTACAGGATCCTCACCAGCACCACCCCTTACAAATGCAGCATCTTCTTCACCAAGGATGCCCCCTCCCCCTCAGAACTCGGTTGGACCACCAGCACCTGTCGGCAGCAATCATCCTCATGGGAGTCAGCCATCTCAGTTAAGCTGGCAGTATTTTCCTACGCCTTTAAGTCATGGACAGCCTCATCCTATGAGCAATCATGTGTCGTCCACTGCCGGAGTCGTCCCTGCCCCACCACCAACGCTCGGCAATTCCCAGCCACCCACTACTCAGCACTATGGACCTTCTTTTGGAGTTCATTCTCACCAGAACAGTTTTATGAGTCCAGGTATTGTATGAACTCTACATTGGATTGCTTACTATTGCCTACATGCGGTTTGTGTGACGGCAAAGCCATGAATGAGAGCCGTATATTGTTCGGAGAGCAGCTTGTCCCTTTGTGTAAAGGCCTAAGCCACACTCCATGAAAATTGGTGCGAGTGGAGTGCGATAAAAAAATCTCATTCCACTCGGGCCAATATTAGCCTATGTGCCAGCACACATGAGCGATTATTTTGTCAGCCCTAATCGGACCGAGAAAACATTCGCAGCATGCTGCGACTGTAATGCGATCCTATTTTCTCTCGCACCCATTCAAGTGTATGGGGCGAGAGAAAAATCGCAGTGCACTCGCGGGAATGGTAATAGCCGGCTACGGAGGAGAAAAGGAGATAAATCCCTCCCGCCCCTTCTTAGAGCCAGCTCGGCCCCCCGCAGTTGAGGTCTGCTCGCATAATCGGACCTCCGTCGCAGGGATACTCGCATGACACTCGGCTCCCGCTGTGCTGGCAGCGTGAGCCGAGTGTCATGCAAGGGGATCGCAGTAATCCTAAGGCTGAGATCAGACGTGGATATTTCACAATGCTGATATCACTATGAATCAGACTTTGTAGCACATTTCATGATTTGCCTTGCAAAGGTGACAGTGGCTGATCTGCAGCATGACGCGTATACTGTAGATTTCAGATACCGGGTTCTGCGCTGCTGAGGATCCGCACGAGAATTGGACCCTCTCATTCGGGTAGTAGTACGCTGCCTATTCTCACCGATCTGTTCTCCCACATAGGAATTTTCTGCTGCATGGAAAAGTGGTGATGGAAACCCCTCACATGCATGGAAAGGAGTTTCTTGGCATGGAATACTTTCCAAATGTCTCGTAAAACAATTTTGTTGTGAACATACCATAAGTTTTCCAACAAAGTTTAAGTAGATCCCCAAGATTTGTTTTTTATTTTTAATTAGAAGAAATACTAGTATTAGCAGATTATTTCCATCTTCCTGCACCTCGACCATTTTCATAGAGCGCCAACGTGCAAAAAAAAAGTATAATGGGGCTGAAATACTATGCAGCACGCCATCCTTAGACCTGATTGGGGGTCTGATTCTAGTAATGTCATCACTTCATCAGATGGGGAAACCCTTTACATAAATCTGGCCATATATTGGTGGTCGTAATTAACTAAGGGCTAGCACACACGGCAAGTAAAACGGAGCGAGTGGAATGCAATGAAAAAAAATCGCATTCCACTTGGACCAATGTTACTCTGAGCGTTTTTTGTTTTTTTTTGTTTTTTTTTCCCTCAGCCCTAATTGGACTGAGAAAAGAATCGCAGCATGCTGCGGGAGGAATGCAATCCTGTTTCACTCCCACCCATTCAAGTCTATGGGGTGAGAGAAAACTCGCATTGCTCTCGCACTACAGCGGAGTGCAATGCGATTCTCTCATCAGCTGGCAACGGAGGAGATGGGGAGATAAATCCCTCTCCTCTGCAGCGTCGGCCCTCTCCTCCGCAGCTGTGGTCTGATCTCACGATCGGACCACAGTTGCATGACACTCTGATCCCGCTGTGCGCCAAATGTCATGCGAGCACTCGCACTAATCCCAGTGTGGCCCCAGCCTAAATGAGCAGCTATCGCTGAACACTCATCCACTATACACATGGAACGGTTTATAAAGTTTCAATGGAGAAAACCACACTGGATCCTTTTGTTCTGGAAGATGGTGTCTCACTGAGTGTTCTCAAGTGGCACGGGGGAGTAGACCCACACAAACTAAGCAAGAATGTAATGGAGAGAGAGAATGATCAGCTAGAATGGCATTCGGATGACCATTACAAGATCAAAAAAAATGAGCTGGATCACAAGTTATAAGTGCAATGTGTAGGTGCACATTCACACTATGGCAATTTAAGGCAAAACCTAAGAAACAAAACAAATGCGTAATTACCCTACAGTAACTGAATAAATAGTAATAGAAGTACTTGGTTAACACTATTTTGATTTAAAAAAAAAAAGAAGCCTTACTACCACGACAAGGTGTACCCAAACATGTCAGCACAGTAGAGCGGGGCCGGGACCCGACCGTTCAGGCACCTTCCTGTGGAAAGCTAGAGGAACAGCTCAAAAAGGGAGCAATGCCACTGTTTATATATAATATATATATAGATATAGATTATATATATATAGATATAGTGCAGTGTGTAGATACCATTGAACAGACAAAGCCGAAGATAAAAACTAGTGAGCAAATACCCTATTATAAGTAAATAAATGGTAAAACTAGGTACTTTAGCTAATAGCACTATTTTCATCATTTTGTCTGATGTCTCAAATGTATGGGCACCTTAACATTCTAGCAGCTTTGTATGATAATGGTGGGAAGATAACACTGAAGATGAATAGGTAGGGCTATTGATTCGAAGCATGCCACCTGAAATGCCATGGAGGCGTTATCGGTCCACGAAGCAGAAGAGGAGGTTTACAATGGCACGCTGCTGCCAGAGAAACAATGTTGTCTCCTGAAGAAGGAGCATGTTAGCTCCGAAACACGTAGAACTATGAACAATAAAATCTGCTGATAATACTGATAATTCTCCTGAGTTTGTCCGGCAGCGCGTCATTGTAACCCTCCCCTTCTGCTTCATTGATCGACACTTTACCTTGTGGGTCTGCAACAGCTGGATTTACGCTAATAAAGCACACTATAGTAGTTGTGATAAGCACAGCTTAGGGTACCGTCACACTTAAGCGACGCTCCAGCGATCCCACCAGCGATCTGACCTGGTCAGGATCGCTGGTGCGTCGCTACATGGTTGCTGATGAGCTGTCAATCGGGCAGATCTCGCCAGTGACCAGCCCCCAGCCAGCAGGGACGCGTGGAAGCGATGCTGCGCTTGGTAACTAAGGTAAATATCGGGTAACCAAGCAAAGCACTTCGCTTGGTTACCCGATATTTACCTTGGTTACCAGCGCACACCGCTTAGCGCTGGCTCACTGCACTCCTAGCCAGAGTACCCATCAGGTTAATAAGCAAACCGCTTTGCTTATTTACCCGATGTGTACTCTAGTTACATGTGCAGTGTGAGAGCGGCGGACACTAGTAACCAAGCTAAATATTGGGTAACCAAGCAAAGGGCTTCGCTTGGTTACCCGATATTTACCTTGGTTACAGCTTACCGCAGGCTGCTAGACGCCGGCTCCCTGCACATTCAGATCGTTGCTCACTCGCTGTCACACACACCGATGTGTGCTTCACAGTGGGAGAGCAACGTCCAAAAAATGAACCAGCACTGTGTGTAATGATCAGTGATTTCACAGCAGAGACCAGATCGCTGCTCGGTGTCACACACCGCGAGATCGCTAATGAGGTCACTGGTGCGTCACAAAAACCGTGACTCAGCCGCGATCT
Source organism: Anomaloglossus baeobatrachus (assembly GCF_048569485.1). NCBI lineage: Eukaryota > Metazoa > Chordata > Amphibia > Anura > Aromobatidae > Anomaloglossus > Anomaloglossus baeobatrachus. The sequence continues at coordinate 94,012,850 of NC_134356.1, read as the reverse complement.
CGCTAGCGATCTTGCTATGTGAGAATAAGTAAGGATAAGACACCAGGTTTGCGCCTTTTTGTCTGTTCAGTCTCCTCCTCATGGAGGCATTATGGCATGGACATGTATGACTGCCAAAAAACTAGATCAGTGTTGCTACCTAATAATGTAACTGCAGGTGGAAATGGGATAAATTAATGAATTTTTCTATTGAGAGTTAATCAAAGGTGGCTAAACCTCTAGGAAAGTGTTTCACAGTACAGAGAATGACCAAAAAAACAGTAAAAACAACCAAACGGCGTTATGTAAAGTGATGGAATATTCTTTAGTGGGATACATACATGTGCGCACAGACACATGGCCGAAAATGTTGGTACCCTTAAAATTGTTCTAGAAAATTAAATATTCCTCCCAGAAAACTACAAGAATTACCCGTTTTGTTATGCATGTTTATTTCCTTTGTGTGTTTTGAAACAACTCAAAAAATAACAGGGGAAAAAAGGCAAATTGGACATAATGTCACACAAAACTCCAAAAATGGGCAATTATTGACACCCTTAACTTAATATTTAATTGTGCACCCTTGGAATAAATAATTGCACTCTGTCGCTTGCTATAACGATCAACAAGCTTCTTAGACCTCTCACCTGGAATTATGGACTCTTGTAAACTGCTCCAGATCTCTCATATTTGAAGGAGGTCTTCTCCCAACAGTTGGGCCGGTTTCACACATCCGGCATTTCTCCACTTTGCCGGATCCATCATACTCCAGTACAATGGCATTGCGGCAAGGTCCTGTCACATGACAGCATGTGACCGCAGCTTGCCGCGATGCCATTGCACTGTATTGCACTGTACTGGAGTGTGACGGATCCAGCAAAGTGGAGAAATGCCGGATGTGTGAAACCTGCCTGATTTTAAGATCTCTCCACAGGTGTGCAATGGGATTTGGATTTGGGTCCATTACTGCCACTTAAGAACTCTCCACAGCTTTGTTTCCATCCATTTCTGGGGGCTTCTTGAAGTGTGTTTGGGGTCATTGTCCTGCTTAAAGGATCATGGCCTAGGACAGGGGTGGGGAACCTTTTTACTGCCGAGGGCCATTTGGAATTTTCTACCAACCTTCGGGGGCCGCACCAAATTATCAACTTGAAAACGACCAGGCTATATTTGATCAAACAATTGATTAACTCACCCCTAATGTGGTGGCTGGAGCGGCTGTGATGTTCTGTGATATTGATCATTTTGTTTCTCACAACTGCTTTTCCAGGTTTGTCTTGGTCTGGAGAGGCTGGGGGCATACACATCACAGGAGAAGCTGGGGCATATACATCATAGGAGAAACTGAGGCATATACATCCCAGAAGAGGCTGGGGCATATACATCACAGGAGGAGCGTATACATCACAGGAGGGACTGGGGCGTATATATCACAGGAGGGGTGTATACATCACAGGAGATGCTGAGCATGGACAGCACTGGTGGCGGGCACAGACAGCACTAGGCGGCAGCACGGAGAAAGCACTAGGCGGCAGCACGGAGATCGCCAGGTGGCAGCACGGAGAGCGCCAGATGGCGGTACTAACAGCATTGATAGCACTAGGAGGCAGCACGGAGAGCATTAGGTGACAGCACTAGGAGGCAGCACAGATTATACAGAACTGAGCGGTTACACACTGTACTAGGGGGTACATAGCACTTGGGGCTACACACAGTACTAGGGGGTACACAGCACTGAGGGGGTACACCTCACTTGGGGCAACACACAGTACTGGGGGGTACACAGCACTGGATGGAGGGGCAGTGATGGGTTGCATACTCACAGTATTAGGGGAGGAGGAGTCACACAGCACAGGTCCGGGTGGCATGTACAGCAGGGAGGCATCTGCTGCACCTGTTCTTCTGTGACAGGAGCACAGCGCGCCGCCCACAAGGTAAAGCCTGAGCACAGTCCCGGGTTCAGTCTAGAATGTACGAACTCTGTAGTCAGGTCCCGAAAAGAGCCTGTACATTCTAGCATCTACCCAGAACGCACTGGGATTTTAAAGGGCTGGCGGCCGGCAAAAGCGCGAGTGCCACTCGAGCACTGGGGTTGCCTGGAATGTGCCCGAGGCCGCAGAAAATGTCATCCCCACCCCTGGCCTAGGACATAAACCCAGCTGTCTGACACTGGGAACTACATTGTGACCCCCAAATCCTTGGTAATCCTCAGATTTCATGATGCCTGGCATACAGACTAGTCACCTAGTGCTAGAGGCAGCAAAACAACCCCAAAACATCTCTGAACCTCCACCATATTTGACTGTAGGTACTGCATTCTTTTCTTTGTAGGCCTCATTTCATTTTCGGAGAACAGTAGAATGATGTGCTTTTCCAAAAGCTCTATCTTGGTATCATCTGTTTACAAGACGCTTCCCAGAAGGATTTTGGCTTGCTCATGTTCATTTTAGAGAAACTGCAGTCTAGCTTTTTTGCGTCTCTGCATCAGCAGTGGGGTCGTCCATCAAATAATGATGGATAGTTTGCGCTGACACTAATGCACCCTGAGCCTGCAGGACAGCTTGAATTTCTTTGGAACTTGATTGGGGCTGCTTATCCACGATCTGCACTATCCTGCATGGCAACTTTCATCAATTTTTTTCTCTTACGTCCACGTCCAGGGAGATTAGCTACAGTGCTATTGGTTGTAAATGTCCTGACTATGTTGCACACTGTGGACAAAGAAACATCAAGATCTCTGGAGATGGACTTGTAACCCTCATATTGTTGATACCGTATATTTGAACAATTTTTTGCTTCTTGAGTCCTCAGACATTTATTAGTTCTTTTCCCTTTTTTTTTTTTTGTGTTCTCCACGCGTGACACACACACACACACACACACACACACACACACACACACACACACACACACACACACACACACACACACACACACACACACACACACACACACAGATTGAGTCAACTTCTTCCCTTTTTTATTTGGTTTCAGGTATGATTTTCATATTGCCCACGCCTGTTACTTGCCACTGGTGAGTTTAAACAAGCATCACCTGCTTGAAACAAAGTTGTTTACTCACAATTGTGGAAGGGTGCCAACAATCTTCTCCAACCTTTTTTGGGGTTTTGCATGAAATTATCTCCAATTTGCCTTTTTTTTTTTTTTTTTTTTTTGTACAATGCATACAATGGAAATAAACATGTACAACCAAACGTGTAATCGCAATAATTTTCTGAGGGAAATATTTAATTTTCTGGAACAATTCCAAGGGTGCCAACACTTTTAAACCATGATTGTGTATTGATGTTACTGACAGATTTCCTTAAGAAAATAAACGACGTTCCTAGGAGGGTTGATCCTACTGACAGATGCCGTTTTAAGCATGGAAAAAATTGTCATTGATTCCTAAATGAATAAAATTAATATTTCTGAAAACCCCTTTAAACTAACGGGTATTTTAACCCTGTAATGACAACTGCTCTCTGGTTGTTAAATAAATTCTCACTGTCAAATATATCTGGACCTGACAGTCGAGCCATATTAGTCTTAACTCTTTCTTTTTCTCTTATCTGCCCATTTTTTTTATTTTTTTTTCCTGTTGGTTTCATTTGACTGTTCTATTTTCATAAGCTCTGTAGTGATTTCTACTCATTTCACGAGGGAAACAGTGGTTTGCATTAACCTAGTTTGCATTGTAAATGCTTGTTGTCTAGCTGATGTTTTTTTTCTGCTGTAAAATTTTCAGGTGCTGCTCCGCCACCGATGGGCCAGCCTCAGCCAGTGCGGCAACCTATGGGGCCGCCCTTAGCCAGACCCACTGCTCCTCCATGTGGGCCACCGGTCAGCACTGCACCCGTGCCACCTTCAGCCGGTGCTCCTCCTCGTCCAGTTGGTAAGGCAGGTCTTAATTCCATCAATTTCTAAAATGTGAGCATCTGTAACCAGAATGTGATCTGTTTTCTATTAAAATAAATGAAGCCTAATGCAGATGGTTTCATGTGATCAGTGACGTTCCTGGAAGCTGAACTTGGAGACTTCCTTACAATATGAGGACATTGCAATGTTAATGTGTAGGCAGCACTTTTCCAAAAAGAGCTGTGCGGCTGCTGGGTGCAGGTCTTTGGATCAGCTTACCATCCAGTCCCTACCCTAAAATGTGCCGCGCAGGACAGCAATCCAGTGCATATAGCACTCAGATCCAGAATCACCCTCCGAGGATTGTTAGTAGTCATGTTTTGCAACAGCAATAGTTAATTATCAGGTATGATCGAATACCTCAAATATTCAGCTTCGCGAAAATCCGACGAATAGGTCGCCACAATGTGAATATTCGATGCACAATGTAAGTCTATGGGAAGCCCGACTAGTTCAAAATAGTTATTCGGGTTTTCCATAGACTTACATTGCACGTTGAATATTCGCGAATAGCGGTGACCTATTCGGCAAATATTCGGGAAGCCAAATATTTGAGGTATTCGATCATCCCTATTAATTATCATTTTTTTTTTTTTTTTTATTTTATAGCCCCCAACATTTTCTGCAGCATTTTGCTATTGGGGTATTTAAGGTATCCTGTCACATGGTACATGCAGCCCCATCTGTGAACAGCATGGTATGGAGCTGGGGAAGCAGAGCAGATATACATGTTTGTGGGAACGGATTCAGTATAACTCATTTTATTCATTGAGATCCTGGTGTTTTTATACATGAGTCCATTGGGCGGTCCTCATCAGTGATTGACAGGTATCTGCAGGCACATCATAGGGAAAGACTGTCAGTTACTGATAGGACCGCCCACTGGACTCATAACCAGGGATTTTAGTGTATAAAATGTAGGTTTTACTGAAACTTTTCCCCCATAAATGTTCATCAATTTGATCGGCTCTTCCGGCTGTAAATTCCTGCTTGCAGATCAGACGCCATCTTCAACAGGACAGATTCTCTTTACCATTAGTGGTCTACAAAGAAGGAGACAGAAGCGTCTGGATCCCTGTCCGTTCCGCTTACAATCACGAGCAAGGTTTAGGCCAAATCTAGCTACTATTGCTGCAAGGTTAACCCCTTCCTGGAAATGGAGGTTTCTGGATGTCAAGATCAGTTTATTTCTCGCAGTTAGGTATACATGTATATCTGATGTATGGCATAGGAGTTGTGCCTGTGCCATCCGCAGCATGGCCGGCTGTTAGTCAGGCTACTGCTACAAGTTTCAGGACCGGGACATAGGGCCCAACTCAGAACATTAACCCCTCCTATGTGAGAAATCTGACAAAGGGAGATTTCTACCTTCATCAACACATCAGTACCCCGCAGTGAGATCAAGGGGTGCCAATGGTTGCTATAGTAACAGGGAGGCCTAACTGACACGCCCGCCCCAAGGCCTTAGGCAATACTTGGAACCGGGCCGGACTAGTTCTGGGACGTCAGCGGTGGCGGGGGTCCGGATCCGTGACCCTGGTGATGTCTTATGAATGAAGGGGGATGATGATTATATTATAGTGGAATAAAGTTGGTGACGCCACCTGTGGTTCTGCGGCTATGTGAGCTGCCGCTGCGCTGTGGGTTCCCGGGGCAGGTGATGAGGGCACAGCTGAGGTGTTCTTACTCCCCACAGGTAGTGAAGCCCCGAGATAATCGTTGATAATATGAAAGTCTATGATGGCAGGTTGTCAAAAGGATAAGGCTCCGCTTCACCATAAATAATAGGTGCTCAGAAAAAATTAGACAATATAATAGAGGAAAGTTCTGGCACACAAAGAGTGGTGAAAAATGATTTTTTTAATTTACAGTGATTTCTGCAAAAAGTCACACAAAAACGCCTAATGCCAATGTTTCGGCTCTTGTAGGCAGAGCCTTTTTCAAGGCAAAGGATCCTGGGGTGGACGAAAGCAGGGTCTGCAGAAATGGGTTGCAGAGAAAATGATGGCATCATAGGTGATAGCACTTGCCAGTGCTGCAGGGAGACAGGGGGTGACTGTGAGTGGATGTGCTGGTGCCTTTGGAAGCAGCTGGGAGTCTTGGACGGCGTCCTGTGTGCCGGCTCTGCTGTGCGGAGGTCAAATCACTGTAAAATTAAAAACATCATTTTTCACCACTCTGTGTGCCAGAAATGTCCTCTATTATGATGGCAGGTTGTGACACAGGAGGAATGGAGACGACACCAGGGCTTTGCAGCAAGTCTTTTACTCACTGTATTGGTTCAAGCTTGACAGCCATTTTAGTCCATCCACAATATGGTGGGATCCCCAGTGATGGGCAACCACCGGTCCCGAATAAGTCTAAGGCCAGTACCGGTGCACTCTTTGTTTGCCTTTCCTGGCAGTCTCTCTGCGCTGACTTTTTCCCTCCTGTCCTGCGCCTCCACAGACAGTGCCCTGAGCCAGGGGCCGCGGACCAAAGGGACTTCTGCCTGGCTCCCTCCAGGGACCTTCAAAGAGATTTCTGCCTGCCTGGCTCCCTGGTCCTCTGTGGCCCCCTTCCAGTGGATTCGTGTGCTGCTTGTGGCCCAAAGGTGTGTACAGCCACCCTGACCTCCGGTGTTACTAAGAAGTCCTGAAGTATCGTCCTAGCCTAGGGACCGGTACCCGATTTGCGACCAATCCCTCCACCTTGAGCTGTTGCCTGTGAAACGTGACTATAGGGGTGTCTGACACACTTCCCCTAAGTCACTGGGATTCTTTCTTTCATCTTCTCAGAGTTTAACAGGACCCCCTAGGGTCCTCACCCCCAGTCGGTCTCCTCCCTCCTCCTGACTGACTCTCCTAACCGCCAAGTTTCAAACTTAACTCCGCCACTCACCTCAGACACCACAGCCACTAAGCTCCTCCCCCCAAGCTGATATCAGACCAGTGCACGGGGCTTTAGTGCCATAGCCAGATTACTGGTCGACGAGCATTAATGGTCCTGCCCCGGCCCTGATCTAATGTGTGAGCTAACAATTGGGTGCCTGCAGGTTTTTGCTATGTGAACTGGCAGATGGCCCCTTTCTTACCCAGGTTGGGCACCACACCTCTGACTGAGGTGCAGTACCTCTGTGGCGATGGCAGCCTCAGCGGCACCACATAACAATGATCTCCCTGTCTGCCATATACTTCAGCCAATCAGATTCAGATGGGGACAAGGCCTAATTGGCTAATTGTCAAAGACTGACCGTGGAGATGGCGCACTGTACTACAAAGTATTAGCAATGTGACCAAAGGATCACAAAGTCTGTCCCTTTATGGGAGCAGGGAGTATTGTAAGGGTATGTGCCCACGATCAGGACATGCATCTTGGATGCGGCGGGTCCTGACCTGCAGGGCCACGATTCTCCTCCACATGAGACCGTAGCGGCCTGTGCCCACGATCCGGGCTCTAACAGTTGCAGTCTGTCTCTTCTGTTCTCCCCGCGGAGGACGCTTGCGACTCCGCAACAAACAATTGACATGCTGCGGCTCAGGAAGCCACACCGCAGGTCTGTATACGCTGCGGGCCGTCCTCGCACAGTGGGCCAGAGATTTCTAGAGAAGTGTACTTGTACTGTACATCGCAGTGTTATGGACACAGCTGAAGCATGCTGTATCCGAAACGCTGTGAGCACTGATCGTGGGCACGCAGCCTAACAGTTTCAGTTGATTTTGCTGTGTGATGGCTTATTTTTTTGTGGGGCTAGACGACTGTTTGATACCATTTTGAGCTAGATATGATGATCAGATCACTTGTTAGAACATTTTTTGGTATTGGAGCGATCAAAAAACACCATAATTTTGGCATTCTTGAATATATTTAGTTTTACTTTATTTTACACCAATCATATTCACTACTTTTTATATTTTGATCACTTTTCTGAACACTGCTATACCACATGTGTATTTATTTTTATTTTTAATGGCTCCAAAGTGGGGGGTGATTTGAACTTGCAGTACATTTTTTTAATAACTTTTTTTTTCCTCACGGTTTTTAATAGTCCCCTTAGAGGAGTTCAGGCTGCGATGGTCTGCTGTATATAGCAGAAGCGATTAATGCCACAGCCATTACCTGCCAAATATGGGGTACACTGCTCCATACACCCGCTTCTGACTTGTGCCATAGATTAACCCCTTTATGCTGGTTTCACATGTCATGGTCAGAGGACAGTGTGTGGACGATCTGTGGCTCTCCTGATCCGATGGCTGTGGCCTTGTGAGGCTGAGCGTTCAGGTCAGGAGAGCCGCTGCCAGTTTGTGCTCAGCTCGCGATCCACAAATGTGGTGGGCAGCCGGCGTAGACTTCACTTATGTTGGCCGAGGGACTCTTCATTAAATTGCCCCAGAAAATGCATCATGCTAATACTTTTGAGGTTGTAGAAATGTTGTTTTCTCTAATACTCAGAGAAATAATATGGGAAGTTCCCTTATGTATTTTATAACGTAATTTTGTGTTTTGTTACTTTTATAATTCAAAGAACAAAAACAAATTCTGTGATTACTTCTATCAATTCCACCCTGTATGGACTCGCACTAACTTGATGTGCTTTGTGGTCATGCATATGTCATGCTTGTCTGGACAATGAAAAGCGAGTGTTGGTACCCATGATGGTGACATCCTTGTGTTTAAAGGGAACTCATTAATAAGCTTTCCCAATATAAAGTAAAGACATCACCTTTTTAATGCCTCTTTTAGAACTCTGTGCCATCCTGTTTACAAGTCCCCAACCCCCCTGCAAGTCCCCCAAATATACATTTTATAATCCCCCCCCCCCCCCACCCTTCCTTCTGGCCCCCCAAAAAAAGGGGCCTGTCTAGTCTGATGGGTGGCTCTGCTCTGTCCACCGTCCACTTGCTTTGCTTTATATGGATGATGAGTCCTACTTCATCCTCACAGCGCCCCAGTCTTGCTCCAGGATACGAAGTGTACTTCGCTGTATCCTGCTGAGGGCAGAGCCGAGCCTTGTAGTGCGCATGGGTAGGCTTTACTTCCAGGTCATCGCCACTCTTTAGCCTCTCTCAGTGCATGCACATTACACTACTTTGCTCTGTCCTCAGCAGGACAGAGAGCAGCGCACCTGTGCAGGAGCGAGATTGTGGGTGCTATGCTGTTGAAATAGGACGCTAGACCAAAAGACTGACTGCACTCCCAAACGTACAGTATGAACAGGTGCATAACTGAACATGACACAAAATGACAAAAGAGACAGTTACACTCTGAAATGCTAAAACATGAAAACTATGAATGTAAGAATATAGACATGCATTACTGCTAAAGGAAATCTAGGAAAAACAGAGATATATTTAGCATACAAAAATGGCCATTTCTAGATCTGCCCAGTAGCCACATCACAGCATATCTCGTTACTGGGCACCTACTCTGAACTGAAGCCTCTCTCTGGGTTTAAAAATATAAAAGTGGCTGTCTTTGGATCCTCGAGTATGAACGGTGTGTTCTTCACCTGTGGGGGACACCTCCTCGATGACATGTAGGGCCTGTGACAGCTGATTTGCTGTAAGTCAGCCATACACGAGCTGACATGTGAAATCCCCAGCTCCCTTCCTTAGAAGTTCAGCGCTAAGTGTTCCCTGAAGACTCGCCGGGCCTCTGAGCTGCACAATGCTGCTTTTATATCTCCACTCTACGCTTTCCCTCCCATAATGTGTAAAGCAGCGTGTCTGCGAGCTGTCTATAGCCTGTCACCAGCAATCTGCAAACTGTGCTTCGCTGTGCGGGACCCTCCGGTGATAGGTGAGAAGTGACCTGCATGAGGATGCGGATGCTTGTTTAGACTGTTTTATTGTGTGTTCAACTGGTTGCACATCGCCTGCGCCTTAGTTTTATGTTCTCTTTATACGGGCACATTTTTCTTATTGTTACTGGCACATTAGATGCTATTGGGTTTCGCTCTGCAGAGGTCCTGCAGCTTTCAGGTACTCTAGAGTTCCAAGACCAAACTATTGGACTATATAGAATTCATAAACCACCTGATGCCTTTATCTGTGTATATTGGGTGTTTTTGTTTTTTTGTTGTTTTTTTTTCTTCTCCCCTTTCCCCTCACCCTGCCATATTAGACTGGATGTACACTTTTTGGTCATTATTTATTTTTGTTTTATTTGTTTTGGTTATTTACTTTTTTTTTTTTTTTTTTTTTTTTATTCTAAACTTTGGATTTTTGTGTATTCGCTGACAACAATTTTTACAATTGTCTTTCATTGACACATTTTTGCACTGTTTTTTTCCTTCTATCACTTGTGTTTGTACTGTATCAGTCGCTTCAGAATGAATTACCTGAGAATCTGTCAGTTAGTTCACTATTAGGCTATGTGCCCATGGATTTTTGGCGTGGAAAACCTGCGGATTTATCTGGATTTTCCAGATAAATACGCAGATTTACACAAGTCCAGACACTCCCCATGTTATCCTATGGGATTTGGGGAGTGCTGTATCAATGCTGCGGTATTTGCGGCTGCAGAAAATGCTGTGGATTTCCCGCAGCCGCATGTAACTGCATGTCAATTATTTATGCGGAATTATCTGCGAAATTCTTGCCTTTCCACTATGGAGATACAGGGTGGGAAATCCGCATTGTTTCCGCAGGTTTACTGCAACAATTCCGCAGATATACCGCAGCAATGGATAGCTGCGGATTCCGGGGAGTTGCCGTGTGAACCTGCGGAAACACCTGCAGAAAAACCCACAGGTACCATCTCCCGTGGGCATATAGCCTAATAGTCTGACGAGGGGTTTGTATCTTTTCTCTGAGCTCCTTTTTTTAAATTTATTTTGACTATGCAGTGTCTTCAAATGTCAGAGGCCCCATCCCCACGTTGCACCTGCAGTGTTTTGTTTTCCCTTTTCCGGTGTTTTCAAAAGCCAGTGTCATCACAATGTGTGAATGTAGCCTTAAGCCGGTGTCACACGGTACGATATATCAGACGATATGTCGGCGGGGTCACGCCGTAAGTGACGCACATCCGGCATTGTTTGATATATCGCAGCGTGTGACCGCTACGAGCGACGGTGAACGAGCAAAAATGCTCACCTTATCGTTGTTCGTTGACACGTCGCTCATTTTCAAAAAGTCGTTTCTTCTTCTCTGCGCCGGTTGTTCATCGTTCCCGAGGCAGCACACATCGCTGTGTGACATCCCGGGAACGATGAACACCGCTTACCTGTGGTAATCAGCAATGCGGAAGGAAGGAGGTGGGCGGGATGTTTACATCCCGCTCATCTCCGCCCCTCCGCTTCTATTGGCCACCGCTGTGTGACGCCGAACGTCCCTCCCCCTTCAGGAAGTGGATGTTCGCCGCCCACAGCGAGGTCGTCCGGGAGGTAAGTATGTGTGACAGGGTGTTAACAACTTTGTTAACGACAAACGGCGGGTACGATCGCTCGTGCGATCGCACGATAGATCGTCTTGTGTGACGCCGGCTTTAGGCTATGCTCACACTCAGCATGTTTGCTTGGGGTTTTTCTACAACCAAAATTTGCTCTCTTGGTAGTAAAAACCACTCTCAGAATAGAACGCCTGTATTCGCCATCCTCTCTGCATTTTTTTTTGGTATTGATTACATGTGTGCTTTGTCTACAAGGATGTTTTTTAAGTTTAGTTACTTATTCACCAAAAATGCTTAAATACCGCACTAAGGCTATGTGCGCACACAGTGTTTCTTTGACGCTGCGTTTTTGGCCACAAAAACGCACCGGTAAAAAAAGCATACGTTTTTACCACGTTTCGGTGCGTTTTTGGCTGCGTTTTGCTGCGTTTTTGATCACATCACTGCATTTTTCACAGTAAAACGCAGGAATGAATTAACATGTCCATTTTTTTTTTTAGCTCAAAAATGCAGCTAAAAAAAAGCTGTGTGGACAGCAAAAATGAAACGTCAGACTTTGCTGAGGAAGCAGTCATGCACTTTTGAGCCCAAAAACGCACCCGAAAAACGCTCAGTAGCCTTAATGTTTTTTTTTTTTTTTTTGTTTTTTGCAGTGATTTTTTTTTGTTTTTTTTTCAGCGTTTGCTTTTTGCGGCTTTTTTTTTCCACTGATAAAAATCAGTAGTGACGTGCTGCATATTTCAAGAGTCAGAAAAAAGTGAGGTTTCTGAAATCTCATTTTTTGCCATTATTTTTCACAAAATGCTGCGTGGGAACATAGTTTTCTAGTTTGCCCACAGTAAGGAAATGAAACGAAACGTTGCTTGTAGGAGACGGCTGTTAACATTGATTATTTTGTAGTTTTTGAAAGCCGTGTAACCGCACATGTTCAGGTATAAGACCTCATTCACACCTCTCGATCGCAGTATGTCCAGAAAGCTCAGACCACAGAAGTCCTAGAACCCCAGGCCCTGAATGTGTGCTGCATAGTGAGGAGCGAGCACTACCCATACACGGGTGTGCAGTGCTCGAATCGACCAGTTGGACGCTGTAACCGGCTCTACTCCTGTACCGAGTATAATGGAACTCAAGCATTTTTTTCTGGAAGATCTGACGTCCATTATACTCTGGACTTAAGTTGCACCTCTCCGTGTGAGTACAGAGCACCCCAGCATGGTAGTTCACGCTCCTCACTAGTGCTGAGACTATCCACTTGGCATGTGCTGGGCCACAATGGGTGTATATCAATAAATAGACCCCTATGGCAGTTGCATACGATGTCTGTATGTGATTATATTTCCATCCTTGGTGTGGGAGTATAAGGCTACTTTCACACCTCCGGTTTTTGCAATGCGGCACACTCCGGCACTTTGCAGGAAAATCGCAACCGTTTTTTTTTTGCTGCCGGTTGCGTTTTTTCTGCATAGACTTTAATTAGTGCCGCATTGTGCCGCAAGGCCTTGCGTTCCATCCGTTTTTTGCCGCATGCGGCAGATTTAGCCGATGCGGCGGCCGGATGGAACGTTGCCTAGCACGTTTTTTCGTGCGGCAAAAAAAATTGCATCGCGCCGCATTCGGCCGATGCGGCGTATTTTTCAATACATGCCTATGGCGGCCGGATGCAGCGCGATGCGGCAAAAACCGCATCCGGCCGCCGCATGCGGTTTTTGCCACTGCGCATGCTCAGTAGCATGCCGCAAGCGGCAAAAACCGGACGGGCCGCATGGGAAAAACTTATGCAAAGGATGCGGTGTTTTCACCGCATCCGTTGCATAGCTTGCACAGCCGGATTGAGCCGCAGAGCTCAAGCCGGATGTGTGAAAGCAGCCTTTAGATTCCCTTCCTTGGGCGCAGCTTTATGGTTACTGTAGCCTACATTCACTGCTGCACAGAGCGCGGTCACTCAGGGCTCCTAATCTATTGCCTTTTGTATTGCGCTCCTGGTGTGTAGCTAATTTTTCACCCCTTCTCTCCACTTGTCCGGATGCCTCGGGGAATTACAGGCCGCTGCGGCACTACTTGCTGGTTCTAATCCATGCAAGATTAATCTGTGATTGAGTAATGCATTCACCCCCTAGGCACCTGGGAAATCCATAATACACACATTTAAGGAGGCAGATCTTATGCAATCTTTCCACAAGCTTTAAATCATATACAAGTATTTAAGAGTTTTCAACATGAAAAAAGGCAGCAGGAATAACCTGTTCAGACATGTGGCCTAAAATGGCTACAGATTTCTACAAAAACACACTGGAGAAATACTGCGTGTAGAAATGAAGGGAGGGTTTTCTCCATTGAGGTTGTGTCTGGTTATTTTCTATGAGCCCGAAGAAGGCGGCATCAGTGGTTCCTGTTCTGGAACTTCCGGGGCCCGCTTCTGGCCTCTGGACTCCTTGTGATTGCTGCAGCCAATCACTCGCTGTACCAGTTACGTTTTGGGCACTGCCATAGCCATCGATTAACTTCAGCCATTACATGTCTAAGTATAGAACCTTCAGGGGACCCTGTTAGCATCGAAACATAAGCTGCCGGGGGTCATATAGGAGCTTTATTATTATTCTTACTCTTATTATTATAACAACAATAATAATAAATTATTTATTATTTTAATTAAAATATTACAGTAATTAAATTATATTATTTCATAATTAAATTATTTTATAAATTACATTATTAGATATAGAAATGTGTGTGTATGTATGTATGTATGTATGTATGTGTATATGTATGTATGTATGTATGTATGTATGTATATATATATATATATATATATGTGTATGTATGTGTATATATATGTATATATGTATGTATGTGTAATAAATATATATATATATATATAATATATATATTTTTACACATACATATATACATACATATATATATATATATATATATATGTGTTGTTGTTTTTTTTTACACTATTAGATATAGGTATATATCTATAGAAAATATATATATATTTGCTATAGATATATACCTATATCTAATAGTGTAAAAAAACAAAAAAATTTTTGTGTGTATGTATATAATATAATTTATTGAAGGTGTTATTTGTTTTTTTTTTCCACTGAGGGTTTGGTTTCCTAATAGGGATTTATAAATTGTCATTTACTAACATATGGAACCAAGTATTTATCTGAAGCAAGCCCATTGTCTGTATTTTAGGTGCTTTTTCCATTTGGGGGCGGATTGATTTAGTTTTTGAGGTAGTATTCCCTCCCACGATTGTGTTTTACCACTAGTGGATCTTATAAGCGCAGGTTCCAAAATTGGTACCTATAAAGGGCAAGGACTGATGGGCTGTAAAATGTCTCTTGTAGACCATCGTAGTGGACTGCACGACACCTCTGATACTAGAGCACAGTTTGATTACCAGGGTACACGGTGGATGCGGCTGACGGCAGTCCGCTGCGAGACGCCATGTGTGCCCTGCTAATAGCCTTCTAATTACTTCACACCAGAACGAAGCCGCACCGCTCCCAGGAGACACTCTGTAAATCTATTACTATTCATTTAGATTATAACGGTTTTGTGTGTACATGGATCAATCTAAGAGATCATAGCCAGCTACAAAATGTGGTATCCAGCAACAACACGCCGGATGGAGAAGAAATACTGCAAAGTAAGAACGCTTTTAGACATAGAAGTGTTAATAGTGTATTTTTATCAGTTAACAAGATGCAAAGTGACTCTAAGGCTATGTGCCCACGCTACAGGATTTACTGCGGATTTTGCCGCGGATTTGCCGAAAATCTGCAGCAGCAGCACTTCCAAGCCATTTCAATGGCATTTTGGAAATGCTGTGCCCATGCTGCGGATTTTTCCGCTGCGGATTTGCCGCGGATTTTGATCCGGAAAAATCTGCAGCATGTCAATTGTTTGGTGCAGATTTGGTGCGGATTTTTGGCTTTGAATGGGGAAAAAAAAAAAAAAAAAAAATCCGCATCAAAATCCGCGGTAAATCCGCGGGTGCGGATTTGCCGCGAAAGTCGCGGATTTTCAGGCAAAAAAATCCGCAGGGACATTCTAGCGTGGGCACATAGCCTAAGAGGAATCTAAATCCCATCACTGTTAGGCTATGTGCGCACGTTGCGTAAATTCATGCAGTTACGCTGCGCTTTGTAGCGCAGCGTAACTGCATGCGTCCTGCGTCCCCTGCACAGTCTATGGAGATTGTGCAGGGGCCGTGCGCACGTGGCGTCTCAGAGCGCAGCGCTTCGGCTACTGCCGAAGCGCTGCGCAAAAAGAAGTGACATGTCACTTCTTCCGTGCGCTTTGCCGGCAGCTCCTGCTCTGTCTATGGCAGGAGCTGCAGGCAGAGCGCACGTTCTCGCCGGCACCATGCGCCTCAGAACGGAGCTTTTCAGCTGCGCTCTGAAGCGCACCTTTTAGGTGCTGGGCTAGTACGCAACGTGCGCACATACCCTTAGGCGTGACCGCACTCGTCTTCAAAACTGCATCCATGCTTCTAGGTTCAGTTGCATGTAGTAATGGAAGCATCTTGCTCTGGATGACATTGGCTCCATGTTTATTTTGTAATAGGACATAAACCCCAATTATAATGCCAATCATACATCTCACTGATGATGCTGCATGATGGATAAGAGCGTGTATATTTCAACATTAAAGGGGTTGACCACAACTTTTACATTGATAGCCTATCCTTAGGATAGATCATCAATGTCTGATCGGCCAGGGTCCGACACTTGGAACCCCCACTGATCTGCTGTTTTCAGCACCGGCAACGGCAGTAAGTGGCCAGAAATAAGCAATTCTGTAGCTGCCCAGTCTTCTGATAGCGACCGCAGCCAAGTGCTACACATCTGCCTTCCATTCACGTCAAAAGGAGATAGATGTGCAGTGCCCGGCAGCTGCCACTATCAGAAGACAGGGCAGCTCCGGAACTGAGCATTTCTGGCTGCCGGCACCGAGCAGCTGATGGGCAGGATCATCAGATATTGATGATAGACCATTATTGTAAAGGTCCAGTCACACACAACGACTTTCCAGCGATCCCGACAATGATATGACCTGATAAGGATTGCTGTGAGATGTCACACAGTCAGACCTTACCAACGACGCAGTAACGATCAGCGACCTGTATAACGATCTCTGTGGGCGTTGGGACCCTGTTAGGTGGTCATTGGTAGGTGTCAAACACAGCGATGCGTCCTGCCCAGCAGGAAATCGCCTTTGAAGAAAATGGTCCGGACTATTCGGCAACGACTAGCGATCTCACAGCAGGGGCCTGATCACTGGTAGGTGTCACACATAACGAGATCGCTGGCGAGATCGTTGCGTGTGACTGGGCCTTGGAAGTAGTGGACAACCTCTTTAAGGACACTATTAATCCATTTGCTGAAATGAATCCCCAAACTTACAAGACACTTTCAAAATTCTTCATTGTTGTCTGTAGACACTCCTCATTATTGTACGGCTCCCCAGCTCTTGGGCGAACAAGCTGTGATCTGTTCCTCCCTCCCCCAGATCCAATATTTTTGTGCATAATTCAATCACTTGACATTGTTTCCCATGTCGAAGATATGGCTTCTTTGACCACAATTCTTCAATAATGACCATTTCTGACCAGACTTCTCTCAGCAATATATGTGTATACAATACATAGGTCTCACTGATTTGCTGTCAGTTTTAAGCTGATGGCACGGCTGTTATCTGACAATGTCATGGGGAAGTAAACATGATGTGTCTCATCTGCTGTGCAAAGTTTTCTTGATTTACTGTCCTCATTGTTCGCTATTTCTTGGTGCTTCTTCAATAGAGCTTGAACGGCACCTCTTGAAATCTTTGCCTGGGAGAGACCTTGCTGGTGCAGTATGAGGCTATGTGCGCACGTTGCGTACTTCACTGCAGAAATTTCTGCAGCGATCTGAAGAGCACATGTGCTCTTTAAATCGCTGCAGAAATGTCCGTAGTGAAAAAAAAAAAAAAGCAGATTCCATGCGCTCTGCCTGCAGCTCCTCCCATAGACAGAGCAGGACGCAGGACGCATGCAGTTACGCTGCGCTACAAAGCGCAGCGTAACTGCATGTATTTACGCAACGTGCGCACATAGCCTAAGGCTATGTGCCCACAGGAGCCTGTTTGTGCGGATTTTGCCGCGGAAAACCTGCGGATTTTTCTGGATCTTCCAGATAAATACGCAGGTTTTAGCATGTACAGGCACTCCCCATGTTATCCTATGGGATATGGGGAGTGCTGTGTCCACGCTGCGGAAAGTGCGGCTGCCGAACATGCTGCGGATGTAGGCATCCGCATGTATAATTGCATGTCAATTATTCATGCGGATTACCTGCGGATGTCCCTGCCCTCCGCTATGGAGATAAGAGGCCGGGATGTCCGCAGGTAAGCCGCATGAATGTCTGCATGGTTCCCACAGCTATTCCACTGTAATCTTGCAGCTAAAAATAGCTGCGGACGCCGGCGGGTAGCTGCAGGAAACATGCGCTCGTACCTGCGGATACATCCGCAGGTACGAGCGCCCGTGGGCACATAGCCTTACTTCCTTGTGCTCAGTCTGGTGTCTAATGTATGACCTGTCACAGGATCAGATTGGGGTCGTAATGCTCCTGGAAACTGGAAAAGACAGCGATTGACTATTTTAATACAGTTACACATCCTTACATAAGTAATATGGATGAATTATAAAATATAATTTTTGATGGGACGTCTTTAATCAATAGAAATAAACATTTTAAGAATTTATTTTTTTAAAACCTTCTCACTTTGCAGCACTTTCCCCACACCTGCCTAAAACTTTTGCACAGACCTGTATATTGGGCTCTTATAACCTATCCACAGGAAATTCCTTCCGTTTGATACTGTGCCAAATCTGTCACTTGATGGATAAAATGAATGGACTTTGTTGGGTTACATCAGGGGTGGGGAACCTTTTTACTGCCGGGGGCCATTTGGAATTTCCTACTAACCTTTGGGGGCCGCACAACATTATCAACCTGAAAAATAACCCTGCTATATTTGGTCAAACGATTAATTAACTCACCCCTATTGTGGTGGCCGGAGCTGCTTCTCTTTGTTGCGATTGTGATGTTCGGTGATATTGATCATCTTGTTTCTCACAGCTGCTTTTCCAGGTTTGTCTCTGTCTGGAGATGCTGGGGGCATACACATCACAGGAGGGGCCAGGGCGCATAAATTACAGGAGACACTGGGAGTACACATCACAGGAGGGGCTGGGGCATATACATCACAGGAGGGGCTGGGGCATATACATCACAGGAGGGGCTGGGGCATATACATCACAGGAGGGGCTGGGGCATATACATCACAGGAGGGGCTGGGGCATATACATCACAGGAGGGGCTGGGGCATATACATCACAGGAGGGGCTGGGGCATATACATCACAGGAGGGGCTGGGGCATATACATCACAGGAGGGGCTGGGGCATATACATCACAGGAGGGGCTGGGGCATATACATCACAGGAGGGGCTGGGGCATATACATCACAGGAGGGGCTGGGGCATATACATCACAGGAGGGGCTGGGGCATATACATCACAGGAGGGGCTGGGGCATATACATCACAGGAGGGGCTGGGGCATATACATCACAGGAGGGGCTGGGGCATATACATCACAGGAGGGGCTGGGGCATATACATCACAGGAGGGGCTGGGGCATATACATCACAGGAGGGGCTGGGGCATATACATCACAGGAGGGGCTGGGGCATATACATCACAGGAGGGGCTGGGGCATATACATCACAGGAGGGGCTGGGGCATATACATCACAGGAGGGGCTGGGGCATATACATCACAGGAGGGGCTGGGGCATATACATCACAGGAGGGGCTGGGGCATATACATCACAGGAGGGGCTGGGGCATATACATCACAGGAGGGGCTGGGGCATATACATCACAGGAGGGGCTGGGGCATATACATCACAGGAGGGGCTGGGGCATATACATCAGTAGGGGGCATGGACAGCCCTGGCGGTGGCACAGACATGACTGGGGACACGCACAGCACTGGGTGGCAGCAAGCACTGCACTGGGTGGCAGCACGCACTGCACTGGGTGGCAGCACGCACTGCACTGGGTGGCAGCACGCACTGCACTGGGTGGCAGCACGCACTGCACTGGGTGGCAGCACGCACTGCACTGGGTGGCAGCACTAGGGAGACAGACAGGTCTGGGGGAACATAGACATCAACAGGAGAGCACGGACTGGGGAGCATAGAAAGCAGTGGGAGGGTACAGACAAGTAGCGAGTTAAGAGCACTGAGGGGTGGCACACAGCACTGGGGAGCATGGACAACATAAGGGGGGCACAGGCAGCACTCGCCGTGGCATGGACAGCACTGGTGGCAGCATGGACAGCATTAGGTGGTGCGGACAGCACTGGTGGGGGGGCATAGACATCACCCAGGGGGTACAGACAGCACTAGGGGGGGCACGGACAGCAGTGAGGGGTTACACCGCGCTGAGGGGGTACACAGCACTGGGGTGTACACAGCATTAGGGGGTACACACAGCACTAGGGGGTACACACAGCACCTGGGGGTACACAGCACTGGGGGGTACACACTGTACTAGGAGGTACACAGCACGAGGGGGTACACACAGCACGAGGGGGTGCACACAGCACGAGGGGGTGCACACAGCACGAGGGGGTGCACACAGCACGAGGGGGTGCACACAGCACGAGGGGGTGCACACAGCACGAGGGGGTGCACACAGCACGAGGGGGTGCACACAGCACGAGGGGGTGCACACAGCACGAGGGGGTGCACACAGCACGAGGGGGTGCACACAGCACGAGGGGGTGCACACAGCACGAGGGGGTGCACACAGCACGAGGGGGTGCACACAGCACGAGGGGGTGCACACAGCACGAGGGGGTGCACACAGCACGAGGGGGTGCACACAGCACGAGGGGGTTCACACAGCACGAGGGGGTTCACACAGCACGAGGGGGTTCACACAGCACGAGGGGGTTCACACAGCACGAGGGGGTTCACACAGCACGAGGGGGTTCACACAGCACGAGGGGGTACACACTGCACGAGGGGGTACACACTGCACGAGGGGGTACACACTGCACGAGGGGGTACACACTGCACGAGGGGGTACACACTGCACGAGGGGGTACACACTGCACGAGGGGGTACACACTGCACGAGGGGGTACACACTGCACGAGGGGGTACACACTGCACGAGGGGGTACACAGCACTGAGCGGGGGGGGCAGCGATGGGTTGAGTACTCGCAGTGAGGGGGAGGGAGAGTCACACACACACAGCAGGTCCGGGAGGCTGGTAAACCTGCTGCAGCTCTTCTGTGTGACTTTATCGCAGCGTGCTGCTTACCCGCCCACCAGAGCACACAGGCCGGGGATAAGCCTAGAATGTATGGGCTGCAGTCAGGTCCTGGAAGTCAGGATCTGGAGAGAGCCCGTACATTCTAGCATCTACCCACAGGGCATAAGGCAGTGGGATTTAAAGGGCCAGCAGCCGGGAAAAGCGCTGCTGCCACCAAAGCACAATGGTCCCCGGGAATGTGCCCGGGGGCCGCATAAAAAGTCGTCACGGGCCGTATACGGCCCGCGGGCCGGAGGTTCCCCACCCCTGGGTTACATGTAAGTGTTTGACCAGAAAAGTAGCTCTCCTAACAAGCCACATACACCCACATAACAGTAGTCTGGCAGTGCCACCAAAACCACCTAGATCATGTCCCTCTTATCAAAGATACAAGAAAACCTCAAAGGCTAAGTTCACACACTGCGTTTTTTTTAGCGCTGCGTTTTTGTGCGTTTTTGCCGCAAAAAACGCACCTGCGGCAAAAACGCATGCGTGTTTACCATGTTTTGGTGCGTTTTTGCTCACTGCGTTTTTATGCGTTTTTTATCAATGAACATTGCCATTAAAGATTGTTAAAAAAAAAAGGTCTGATGTCATTTCCTTCTTCAATATGGTCTTCATTCTCCACTAGTGTATGCAGGAGAGCAGACAGCTGCAGAACTACAAGGCTCAGCATACTCCATCCAGGACTGTATGCTGGAGGGAGAGTCAGGGGGAGCAGAACTACAAAGCTCAGCATACTCCATCCACTAGTGGATGCAGGAGAGCAGACGGCAGCTGCCGAAGTACAAGGCTCAGCATCCTCCTTCCAGGACTGTATGCAGGATTTCTTTGCCCCCCAAAAAAATTGTGGGCTTCGCCATATTTTTGTATGCTAGCCGGGTACAGCAGGCAGGTACGGGCTGCCCCCATCCCCCAGCTGCCTATTTGTACCCGGCTGGGAACCAAAAATATAGGCTAGCCCCCTTTTTTTTTTTTTTTTTTTTTTTTTTTTTTTTTATAATTATTTCATGAATTTCATGAAATAATTAAAAAAAAAAAAAATTGACGTGGGCTTCGTCCAATTTTTGTGTCCAGCCAGGTACAACTAGGCAGCTGAGGATTGGAATTCACAATGCAGGGTGCCCAAGCTTTCTGGGCACCCCCACTGCAAATTGCAGTCCGCAGCCACCCCAGAAAATGGCGCTTTCATAGAAGCGCCATCTTCTGGCGCTGTATCAACTCTTCCAGCTGCCCTGATGACGGGTGGCTCGCTGGGTAATAATGGGGTTAGGGCTAGCTGTGTATTATCAGCTGGCCCTAAGCCCGAAATTCATGGTGTCACGCCAATATTAGACATGGCCACCATGAATTTCTAGTAAAGATAAAAAAAAAACACAACACACAGAAAAATACTTTTATTAGAAATAAAACACTACACAATTAGTGACTCCATCTTTATTGAAATAAAGAACCCCCCTCCGCAGTAATCCTGGGTCAAGGGTCCCGCGCCGTCCAATCCGGATCCAATATCATCTGATCGGATTGCTGGAAGGCAAAGCGATCAGATGTCGTCAGGTTCAAGGCCTGAATCACATGACACAGCAGCTGATTGTATCAACGGCTTTTATACAATCAGCTGATGCATCAGTGCAAAAAAAAAACACACAGCGTTGGACTGGCTACTGGAGGAATCTCCAGTAATTCCAGTCCTGGATTCAGGTACCTCACTGCACTCCGGAGCTCTCACCTGATTTCCAGAGTGCAGCCTAGACTATACCGCGAGTGAGTGCCGAGTGACTGATTCCTCGGCACTTGCGGTTCAGTTCATGACAGCTGCAGACATCCCGGGCTAATCTCCGGTGCTCTCACCTGAACTCCGGAGATCACCCCGGCCTGTCTGCAGCTGTCATGAACTGACTGCAAGCGCCGGGGAATCAGTCACTCGGCGCTCGCTCGCTGTACAGTCTAGGCTGATGCATCAGTGCAAAACAACCAAAAAACTACACACGTCCGTCCTGACTCCCGTTTGACCGCTGCAGGAGCTGCCGGTAATCAGCTGATGAAGTCTCCTGACTGCATCAGCTGATGGCCAGCCGGGCGGTAAAAAGCCGGCGTCACCGCGAGACTAACGATCAGCTGATGCGTCAGGTGACCACAGGTGATCACTGCCAGGTCCTGCAGCCATCGTACGTGCATGGGAGCCGGCACACCGTCAGAGCGGGGGCGGCGGTACCGGAAAGAGGAGCTGGGAGCGGACATGGCTCTGGGAGTCTGCAGACAGGTGAGTATGACATTTTTCTACTGTTCACTTTTGATTTAGCAGTCGCTTCCACCTCCCGCACGGGAGCCGACATGGCACCGGGCGGGAAATGGAAGCAGCGGTGACGGTACCGGGAGGATTCACGCTTCTGTGTTTACTGACAGAAGGAATCCTCTTCCTGTACATGTCCCTTTACTACCCACCCCTTGCGTTTATAGCTGCGTTTTTAGTCATAAAAATGCACTAAAACGCAGCTATATTTGCAATTTGCGGTTTTCATTGCGTTTTTGAACATCTCATTGAACTTAATGGGTGGAAAACGCAAAAATAATTGACATGCTGCATTTTTGTGGGGACCACAAAAACGCAGCTAAAAAAAACCTGCTGTGTGCAGACAGCAAAAATGAAAACTCATAGACTTTGCTGGGGAAACAAATTCATGCAGTTTTCTGAGCAAAAACGCACTGTGTGAACTTACCCTAACAGGTCCAAGTGAGCACGGTGGCTCAGTGGTTAGCACGGCAGTTTTGTGGCACTGCGGTCCTGGGTTCAAATCCCACTAACTCCACTGATGGGGAATTTAGGTTGTGAGCCCCAATCGGGGCAGTGATGATAATGTCCGTAAAGCGCTGTGGAATTAATAGCGCCATATAAGTGAGTAAATAAATAATATAACTTTTGAAGCTGATGTGTGGTTTTCCTTCTTGAGGAGCAGTTAGTGACCAATTTGGTTGTATGGGATTGAGCTTAAACTGCTTGACTATAGTTACATGTTTTATTTATTGTTTGTTGAAATGATATTGCGGCTTAAAATTTTTACCTTCAGATTGCTAAATCCTGACAGTGTGACCGAAATTACACGATTTGCATAGTTGCATCCACATGTCTAAATTAGCTTCTCATCCGCTTTTCTTATACCACGTTAATGGAGGGGGGAGTAGTTGGTAGCTGGCACATGACACATACGATCTGGTTATAGAGGAGAATTCTGACAGTTTGCACATTGCACAATGTCAGGATTCAGCAAACTATAGTAACAGAGCGACTGCAGAAATTTAGCAGGTAACTGGAAAAAGCTGAGAATCCGAAGACCGTGAAAACTTCCTTTTTGGACTTAACAAGGTGGTATATTATTACCTTTTTGTTTTTTGGTAGTTTATGGGATCTCAAGACGGAGCTATAACTGCGTACAGAAGTCTTTTTCCATCCTTGCGCGCTGTCAGTTTAGTGTGTGATTCTGTAGGTGAAGGGTGTGATCTGCGGCAGGTTTCTTCTGTATTTTGCTGTGCTGATATTTACTTCAGGTTGTCCCCTGGGAAGGTCACGCCTCAGGAGAACATAAATATACTCCAGAAACTCAATGCTGGGGCTATAATTAGGCTTGTACACAGGAGTGCCTGTAATTATGTGCGCTGAGCCCCTGAAGACCCTGGTGCGGGTGCAGCTTCTGCTGGCTATTGCCATACTGTTTAGGTTATTGTCATATACGGAAAAAAGTGGATGAAATATCTTCTAGTTTGTTTTTTGTAATACATATTTGTTTTGCTGGTGTTTACACTCGTATGTACATAGTCGTTATGACCCGTTAGGTATGTGCACTCTGTAACACCTACGCCATGGAACGCTCCAAAAAGCCGCAACAAATTCACAAGAAAATGTGCATGTTACAGTTAATTTCTGTTTTATTCGCTGTGGGATTTAGTGGTGGATTTTTCTTGTCGCATTACAATGAAATCCACAGTGAAAATCCGCTGTATTTCGCCAATGCGTATGGCATGCTGTGGATTGAAAAATTAGCGGCGTGCCTACCAACCTTGACTCGCGTAACAGCTGCAGCAGTCCATAAAATTACAGGGGTACTCCCATCTCAGTAACTTTAGGCATATCGCTGGGATGTGCTGTCCCATAAAGTGAATGTCAGTACGACCATCCTCCTAAGCTGCCTATATGGGCATGTAGGTCATTGGAGGCTGAATAATAGTATGCTTTGAGGTCCAAAGTCTTATTCCAGAGAAACCCACATTTTTCCAACTATATAAATAAGCTCCTAAGATCTATGGGCCGGACACTGATCTCCCTGAGTATTGGCCTCCAGGGCTCATTTTAAATGAAAGGGGCATTAACCGTGTGAGACATGTAATGACTGACAGTCTGCTGTTAGGCTATGTGCCCACAAGAACTTGCTTTTGCGGATTTTGCCACGGAAAACCTGTGGATTTATCTGAATTTTCCAAATAAATCCACAGGTTTCAGCAAGTATAGACACTCCCCATGTTATCCTATGGGACATGGGGAGTGTCTGTGTCCACGCTGCGGAATATGCTGCGAATGTCCCGCAGCCGCACATAACTGCATGTCAATTACTCCTGCAGAAATATCTGCAGATGTCCCACCTCTCCACTCTGGAGATAGAGGCCGGGACATCCGCAGGTAAGTCGCATGAAAGTCTGCAGGTTTTCCGCAGCTATTCCGCTGTACTACCGCAGCTAAAAATAGCTGTGAATGCCGGCGGCCGTACCTGCAGATATATCCGCAGAAGCAAGCTCCCGGGGGCACATAGCCTTAAAATCATACACTGCTCTGCAGTGAGATCATAAATAACACTGTATAGCAAGGTAGTTCTTGGAGGCAGATTCATGCTGATCTATGTCCGGCCCATAGATCTTAACAGCTCATATAAGAAAATATAAGACCGATGATATCAAGATATCATTTTACTCCGCTTCCTATGACTTACATGCCCATATACATGGCTTAGGAGGCTTGATCCTACTGACAGATTCTGTTTAACGATTGGACTCTTATCTGGAATGAAGAATTCTGGTGATGAAGGGAGTACTGTGCTACGTCCCCTCATTGCTGCTTCTCTGCACAAGGGTGTAACTGGCAACCCACTCCAGCTTGTCTCTACTCAGATTCCCCGCATAGCCAGGGGCGGGGAGCAATGCTCTGCAGGAAAACTAGCAGAGTGCAGCCTCTTCATTCTCATTGCACTAGTGGTCCCAGAGGTCGCACTATTGGCAGATCATTAAAGGGAGCGTATCAACACAAATGACTATTCAAGCCAAGCACGAGTTTTGTTTGTTTTTGTTTTTTTTTAATCCAGATCTGCCCCCTCTTCCTTGACTGACAGTAGGAGGGCGGAGAAAGATAGAAAACCAGTAGGTAGGAAGGGGCAGTGAAGCCCCCGCCATGCTGAGCGTGTACTATGTGCCTTTGCATTTTCTTCAGACAGACCCCTTTTAAGTGAAGGCATACGCCATTAGAGATGACTATACCAATTCAATGTATTCTTTTTTTATTGCAACGGTTACTTTTATAGTCAATCAGTATTGCTAAAAAAACCCCCCCCACAAAAACACGTCCAATATTCATCCAAGTGTCACCTCAAGAATAGGAATCTGGAGAAAATCAGAATTTACTCTGATGCTGTTGTGAAGTTCAACGAAATTTATTGCTTATTTTAAACTTTTATAAAAAGTAATAAACTGAAAATTGGGGCGTGCAATATTATTTGTCCCCTTTCAGTTAATACTTTGTAGCTCCACCTTTTTGCTGCGATTACAGCTGCAAGTCTCTTGGGGTATGTGTCTATCAGTTTTGCACATCGAGAGACTGAAATTCTTATCCATTCTTCCTTTGCAAATAGTTCGAACTGAGTGAGGTTGGATGCAGAGCGTTTGTGAACTGCAGTTTTCAGCTCTTTCCACATATTCTCGATTGGATCCAGGTCTGGACTGTGACTTGGCCACTCTAACACCTGGATACGTTTTTGTGAACCATTCCATTATAGATTTTGCTTTATGTTCAGGATCATTGTCTTTTTGGAAGACTCAGGTCTTTTGCAGACTCCAACAGGTTTTCTTCAAGAATGGTCCTGTATTTGGCTCCATCCATCTTCTCATCAATTATAACCATCTTCCCTGTCCCTGCTGAAGAAAAGCAGGCCCAAACCATGATGCTGCCACCACCATGTTTGACAGTGGGGATGATATGTTCAGGGTGATGAGCTGTGTTGCTTTTACGCCAAACATATCGTTTGGCATTGTGCCCAAAAAGTTTGATTTTGGTTTTATCTGACCAGAGCACCTTCTTCCACATGTTTGGTGTGTCTCCCAGGTGGCTTGTGGTAAACTTTAAATGACACTTTTTATGGATATATTTGAGAAATGGCTTTCTTCTTGCCACTATTCCATAAAGGCCAGATTTGTGCAGTGTATAACTGATTGTTGTCCTATGGACAGACTCTCCCACCTCAGCTGTAGATCTCTGCAGTTCATCCAGAGCAGACCTGGGCAAGGGGCGGCCCGCGGGCCACATCCGGCCCGCCTACTCTCTGTGACCGGCCCGCCTGGCTCAGGGCGTCCTTGCTGGCCGGTCACTGATGAGGGCAATCTGACCTGTTGTCCGGAGCACCAGACTCCGGGGGGCCCGTAGTCAGATTGCCCTCATCACACGCTGCGTGCCGGGCAGGGAACAGAGGACAGATCCTGCAGCGCCGCACAGTGTAGGCAGCGGAACGCAGGAATCTCTCCTCTGTTCCCTGCCCGGCAACTTTTCTCTGTGACACACGCGCGCCCTGATATCGTCACGATTCGTCAGTATGGCGCGCGTGTGTCATTTGAAAAGTTCCCGCCCGGCAGGAGAAGAAGCTGCAGAAGCCGGAGCCCATACAGAGAGAAGCAGCGGCGGGGGCTCCTAGGAATACAGCATCGGCGCAGCCTGGGCATGTAAAAGAGAAGCCGCTCAGCGGGGAGCCCGTACGGAGGTGCCTGAGGAGGGGACAATAAGAAGAGACAGGTGAGTGGATATTAGTAACCTGCGGGGACAATGGGGGGGCGGGTGGGGGAGGGGGGTAACTGTTGACAAATATTTGGGGTGTAGTGGTGTAGTATATGGGAATGTAGTTTTACAGGTGTGGTATATGGGGGGGTGTAGTATATAGTGGTGTACTTTTATAGGGGTGTAGTAAAATACAGGTGTATATAGGGGTGTAGTATAATACTACACCCCTATATACACCTGTATTATACTACACCCCTATATACACCTGTATTATACTACACCACTATATACACCTGTATTATACTACACCACTACACCCCTATATACACCTGTATTATACTACACCCCTATATACACCTGTATAATACAGGTGTGTATATAGAGGTGTAGTATAATACAGGTGTATATAGGGGTGTAGTATAATACAGGTGTGTATATAGGGGTGTAGTATAATACAGGTGTAGTATATAGGAGTGTAGTATAATACAGGTGTGTATATAGGGGTGTAGTATAATACAGGTGTAGTATATAGTAGTGTAGTATAATACAGGTGTATATAGGTAGTGTAGTATAATACAGGCGTATAGTATAATACAGGTGTATATAGGGGTGTAGTATAATACAGATGTAGCATATAGGAGTGTAGTATAATACAGGTGTATATAGGAGTGTAGAATAATACAAGTGTAATATATAGGGGTGTAGTGCTGCAGTTTTACAGGTGTAGTATATAGTCATGTAGTATATTACAGGTGTATATAGGAGTGTAGTGATGTAGTATATAGTGGTTTAGTATATAGAGGTGTAGTTTATTACAGGTGTAGTGTATAGGGATGTATATTACAGGTGTAGTATGTGGCGGGTGTAGTGATGTAGTATATGGGGATTGTGTGTATGTATGTATACATTGTGTGTGTATGTATGTATGTATGTATGTATGTGTAGAACAGAGTTAATTATATTAGACCGGCCCTCTAAAACCATCCCAATTTCTCATGTGGCCCCATGGGAAAATTAATTGCCCACCCCTGATCCAGAGTGATCATGGGCCTCTTGGCTGCCTCTCTGATCAGTCTTCTCCTTGTTTGAGATGAAAGTTTGGATGGACGGCCGGGTCTTGGTAGATTTGCAGTGGTATGATACTCCTTCCATTTCAATATGATCGCTTGCACAGTGCTTCTTGGGATGTTTACAGTTGTGGAAATCTTTTTGTAATCAAATCCAGCTTTAAACTTCTCCACAACAGTATCACGGACGTGCCTGTTGTGTTCCTTGGTCTTCATGATGCTCTCTGTGCTTTACACAGAACACTGAGACTGTCACACAGCAGGTGCTTTTATACGGAAACTAGATCACACACAGGAGGCTTATATTTATCATCATCAGTCATTTAGGACAACATTGGATGATTCAGAGATCCTCAATGAACTTCTGGAGTGAGTTCCACTTGTTGTTGATTCTTCACCATAACATTAAAATTTTTATCTTTATATTTGAAGCCTGAAATGTGGGAAAAGGTGGGCAAATTCAAGGGGGGCAAATACTTTCGCAAGGCACTGTATGTATGTATGTATAGATATTATATGAAATTGGCTGATTACTTCATCACAAAACGGTAAGAAATGACAACTCGTGGCCACAGACATTATTTTATCTATTTTCATGTGGTTTAGGTGCAGTTTTTAGCTACACTTTAACCCCTAACTATGAATACAGCCATTGTAAAGAGAACACACTTGACAGCAGATGCATTTCTTACTTTATACCACGTTTCATAAAATAAATTTTAAAAATGTTTCCTCTTGTATTTGTCAGGTGTTGCTCCACATCCACCCAGCGAAGGCTCTTCTGTTCAGAATAGTTACGACACTATAGAAGGCGGTGGATTCATGGGTACGTGGCTGCCATTCTAATATCACAAAGTTTAATGTCTAAAGTCCTTCTCTCCTTACAGCTTGTTTAGAAACTAGTTAACATTGCGACAGTAAGATTAACCCCTTACGAATTGTGGTGATGAGGGGGTAACACTGGTGCAAAAAATGGTAAAATTCTCTTCTTTTTTTTTTTTTTTTTTATACAGCTTATTACCTTTGGTGTAAAGGACACATTGACTTTGCAATAACTTCAATTGCTGCTACCTTTTTTATATAGTTTTTTTTTTTTTTTTAGGTGTTACTAATTTTAATAACACATGTGTTGTAACACGGAGGTGTACTTTTCATGGTACCATTTGGCGGCACATGGGGAAGATCGGGGTGGGTAAGGGACCAGTTACCCAAAGTCAACTTTTAGAATAATTAATGTGTAATGTAATTTGCATTCTTTTTTTTATGTCGTAACTGGGGGACACTCAAGGGGTAGTCCAGTACTGAAAGACCCCTTTTTAAAAGGTCTTGTTGCATTCAAGACATAGATGGAAAATTGTCAACTACAAAAGACATGTAGAAGCCACCTCTAGTGAACGCTCGTGGCACGTCTTCTCATGTCCCAAGGAGGAGCACCACTTTAAGGAGGCATGGACTCTAATGTTAGGAGAATTGTTCTACAGTCTTTCATTATTTATCAGAATTCTAAAATGTATTCACTTTCCAATGTGTTTTTTCCAATATTCTTCAAAATCAATGATCACAATGCTTCGAGTATAACATGACCACGTAGTGTGTATCTCTTGGGCTGCTTTAAGCAATGTGTCATCATAAAAAGATCTATTGTTTAAATCCGGTTTTGTTGTCAAAGGGATTGTCCAATGACAACATATTGACCTATCGCGTGATAAGTCCTCAATGTCAGATTGGTGGTGGTCCAACAGTGCCCCCGAACTGCTGGCTGAAATCTGCTCCACTGGCCACTGGTGTAACAAATTGACCAGAGCTGCAAAGTGAAGCTCCGCTCAGTGGACATTGGCTGCTATAGACTTGACTCGTTGCTCTGTTGGCATGATTTATTCTAGGCAAAGGTTAGAGAGGGGGAGGAGGTGAGCTGTAACGCTCATCTATTTAAAGTGACAAACATTTAAATGAAATATATGAAAATATTTAAATCACCACTTCAGGGTTTTGGTTTGATTTTTATTTCACCGCTGGAGTAATGCTAAGTGCTTTGCACTAAGACAGGAGGCTTAGATTTAAAGTGAATAGGATAACTGAAGTGAGCACTAATATATATATATATATATATGAGTGCAAGCCAAAAATACATACTATATATAAGAATAAGGCTGCACATCAAACTTAGATAATGGTATAATGCCTCAAGCATATGGAAAAATATTGGAATATACAATGAAAAATGCTACTTGCTAATTTGAACATGTGAATAATGAATTGCATACCTGCTATGAATATTAGGAAAAAGGAGATATTTAGCAATCGCATTGATCAATGTAACTGAGCCCCAAGGCCTCGTCAAGGCATATCTCTATATTGGGGTCCCTAGCTCTGTGACCCTAACTGTGTGTCATCTCATTGCAATTAAAAACTGCTATGGGTGGAGAGGGGTAACTAAGGACTTTCTTATATAGGAGATGGAAAAAACATGGCCGAAAGGGGCGGAGCTGTGTTCACATTCAGAAAAAAAACTACATATAACTGACTTCAGTTATATGTAGTTTTTTTTCTGAATGTGAACACAGCTCCGCCCCTTTCGGCCATGTTTTTTCCATCTCCTATATAAGAAAGTCCTTAGTTACCCCTCTCCACCCATAGCAGTTTTTAATTGCAATGAGATGACACACAGTTAGGGTCACAGAGCTAGGGACCCCAATATAGAGATATGCCTTGACGAGGCCTTGGGGCTCAGTTACATTGATCAATGCGATTGCTAAATATCTCCTTTTTCCTAATATTCATGGCAGGTATGCAATTCATTATTCACATGTTCAAATTAGCAAGTAGCATTTTTCATTGTATATTCCAATATTTTTCCATATGCTTGAGGCATTATACCATTATCTAAGTTTGATGTGCAGCCTTATTCTTATATATAGATTTAAAGTGAAGCATTCCAGCGTTGAAAATAAATGCTGCAGTGGTGCTTTTAATTTTTTTTGCTAAATGTGTTTAAGCAATAATTTTATATATTTTTTTTTTTTTTCCCCCCCTTTCTGAGGACACATTCCTTTTTAACCCCTTAACGACCCATGGCATACTGGGTATGTCATGGATCGTGTGTGGTTAATTCCCACCCCCTGCCGTGGGCAGGTTGCGGCGATCCGCTCACATATCACCTGATTTTAACAGCTGACATGTGTGCCTGCTAGTCGCGAGTGGAATCGCTTCCACCCGCGACTATTAACCCCTTACATCTCACTGCCAAAATCTGGCAGAGAGATGTATATGCGTGCCGCCATTATGCTGACTTACCTAGCCCCCATTGGAAGTCCCGTGACTTTCGGTGGTTGCCATGGTAGCACAGGGTCATGTGATGATGCCTGTAGCTAACATGAGTCACTTCGTCTCAATGTCGGAATACTGCCGGCCTTGAAAGTAAAGCAGCATATCTGCAGTTCTCAGCTCTGTAGCTGTGATTTGGAGATATGGCAGAGCGATCAGATTGCTGATCGCTATAGCCCCCTACAGGGACTAGTAAAATAAAAAAGTTAAAAAAAAGTTTTAAAACATTTAAAAAAAAATAAAAAAAATTAAAGTTCAAAATCACCCTCCTTTCACCCCATTAAAAATTAAAGGGTTAAAAATTAAAAAATATTTGGTATCACTGCTTTCACATGCCCAATCTATTAAAATATAAAATCAATTAATCTGATTGGAATTTTTTTGCTGCTACGCCATTTGCCAAACGCCAAAATTGCTTTTTGGTCGCCGCAAATTGTGCGTAAAATGCAATAACAGGCGATCAAAATGTAGCATCTGCGCAAAAATGATACAGTTAAGGGTGCTTTACACGCTGCGATCTCGATAGCGATGTGGCACGCCAGATCGCAGATGACATTTGTCGAGATCGCACATAGGTCTTTTTTGTAGCGCCGGTCACATGTGCAATCTCTGCAAACCGTATGTGCGATGTCGCAGCGTGTAAAGCACCCTTTAAAAACGTCAGCTCGAGACGCAAAAAATAAGTTGTCACTGAGCCATAGATCCAGAAAAATGAGAACGCTACGGGTTTCAGAAAATAGCGCAAAACATGTGCCACTTTTTTTGGACAAGCTTGTGAATTTTTTTTTTTAACCCCTTTAGATAAAAGTTAACCTATTAATGTTTGGTGTCTATAAACTCGCACTGACCTCAGGCATCACAGTGACACATCAGTTCTACCATATAGTGAACACAGTGAACAAAATATCTTAATGCAGTTTTTTCCGCATTTGGAATTTTTTTTGCCGTTTTCCAGTACACTATATGGTAAAACTTATGGTTTCATTTAAAAGTACAGCTCGTTTCGCAAAAAACGAGCCCTCGCATGACCATGTTGACCGAAAAATAAAAAGTTACGTGCCTTGGAAGAAGAATGGCGAAAAAAAAGCGGAAAGTGAAAAATTGGCCAGTCGTGAAGGGGTTAAGCAATATTTTTTCCCTTTCTGATGACACATTCCTTTTTAAGACGCTAAACTCTGAGGAAGATCATTTCGTAAGCTAAGATCTGGTAATATCCCTACTTCCCATTTTGGCTCGGTAGAACTATCCATGTTGTGTGGACACGCTTATTAGATCTATATGGAGAACACTGAAGGAAAAGAATTCATGTTGTAGAAAATGTTTTATAATATGTCACGGTTTCTTTTATACCATAGGGATGGTTCAACCTGTTCAACCTACTCCACCGCAGAACCCTAAAATTACAAGGAATGCATACCCATCATTACCACCTGGCTACCAGAATGTTTTTCCATCAAGTGGCCAAGGATTAACACCCACCAGCCAGCAGTATCCCAACCGACCACAGCCGCTATCACAGGTAGTGTGTGTGGGTGTTCTCTACCGGACTGTCATGAGTTTTGACGTTAGAGTGTCTATGAAATAGAAGGCCATCACAATCAGCCACTACATTATGCTACTGGCATAAATTCACTCATAAAGGCATGTGGTGCCTTATATAGTCTACAATTTGGTAGAAATGAGGGGTAATCCAATACTTGAAAGGGTTGATGACCTAATCGACAGGTGATCAATATCAGATTTTTGGGGGACCAACACCAGGTACCACACTGATCTAGTTTGTTTTGATCTCCAGCTGGATGTAGACCGTGAACGGAGCCAGAAGAGCATGGTTCTCTTCACTTTGTAGTGGCCATTGTCAAAAACCTTCTATAAACACGAGTGTACGTGTAGACATCGCCCGACAGCTGTGTACCAGTTAATCACCCAGGTTCCGTATTTTGCATCTGTAAGAGTTATTAGAACGGGAGCGTTTGTTATACGTATACTTTCCCAAGGCGCCATCTGCCATAGCTGAGATGGGGTCATGTCCTCTACTCCACGGCCATGCTTCCTGCTTCCTAGATCGAGCACGGTTAGTGTTTCCCTAATTAGTTTCTTCCGGTTCCGCTTCCAAAACTTACAAATTCATTGTTTTTCTGTAGTTTATTACCTATTTAGATGTGTTTACAGGTTGATCCCGTTGGTGATGGACTTCTGCCGTTTCCTGAATACCTAATCTGTAGAACTGTCTTTTCTCCCTTGTAGCCGAACATCGGAGTGAACAATTTGGTGTCGTCAGTAGGAGGATTGAGTATTCATCAAGCTCAGCAGCTGGATGAACTTCGAGCTGTAAATCTTCTCCAAGAGAGGAATATACTACCACCAACGTCCCTAAAGCCCCCCACACCGTGTCTGCAGGAAGATATCCAGAAACTGAACTGCAACCCAGAGTATGTGTCTTACATTTCTTCTGTGTGGGGATGACGCAGGACCAGTTGTTACTCCTAACATATCAGTATAAGGCAGGGCTTGTGTTCCCTATAAGGCCTGCTTTTCACTGACGTGTAAAAAATGCATATGTCCCTTCGTGTGCCGTGATTCACGAGACACGTGGGTTGTCCAGCTGCGTTCTCCTGCAGAGGAGACTTGCGGCCCTGCAGGTCAGGACCTGCCGCGTCCAGAACCTAGCGGGTCCTGATCATGGGCACGCACCCTAAGGGCGCTAAATTTAGTGAGCAGTATGAAATAGCATACAAAAAAAGGAAAAAAAAAAGGCTCAACAATAATAAGCGCAACTATGTATAAAGGTAACCCATTTTATAAAATATAAAATACCATATTAAAAACCGTTAACCCAAAAAGCCGTCAACATCTGCATGCAAAAATAACCATCTGAAAGCCCACATAACTGGATCCCAAATCTGGTCCTCCAAGGTTGGCAAGTAAAGCTAACATAATGCCAGGATCTGAAGTAGCATGAATTGAGAATAACCCGAGGTGTAGATAGCTAGTGACTGGACAAACCATATAAAGTATGAATGTATCTAAAATAGATAAAAATAACACAGATAATGGGAAGAAAATTAATCTAGACTAGTATCTAACCAATATAGCATGATATATTGATAATATATACAGCTAACCAGTATAACCTGATACTTACAGTAAGTCCATAGAATTGGATCCAAATACCGGTGTGTAGCCAGACCATGTGTATCTCTGCTAGGCCGCGTCCTCTGGTACAGTATTTGGATCCCATACTGTGCACTTTAAGTATCAGGTTACACTGGTTAGCTGTATGTTATCAAATTTCCTGCTATATTGGTTAATTCTCTGATTAATTTTCGTCCCAATATTTGTGGTCTTGTTGTTTTTATTAACATTTTGATACATTTATGCTTTGTATAGTTTTGTCCAGTCACTAGCTATCTGCACCACTTTTGGTTATTTTTAATTTCTGCCAAAAATGAGAAAAATCTGACACCTGGATCAGGCTGCAACTGGATACCACAGGCTCTGAAAATGAATGAAAACTGTAGGATGAGACTTAGACCCCGACTAGTCAAGACCAGTGATTTACTCCCCAGTCTTGGGACGATGACGTGGTGGAGTCAGACGCTCCTGATTTCTTTGTCGCTCTATTGGGAGACCCAGACAATTGGGTGTATAGCTACTGCCTCCGGAGGCCACACAAAGTATTACACTTAAAAGTGTAAGGCCCCTCCCCTACTGCCTATACACCCCCCGTGGGATCACGGGCTCCTCAGTTTTCATGCTTTGTGCGAAGGAGGCACACATACACGCATAGCTCCACTGTTTAGTCAGCAGCAGCTGCTGACTATGTCGGATGGAAGAAAAGAGGGCCCATATAGGGCCCCCAGCATGCTCCCTTCTCACCCCACTTTTGTCGGCGGTGTTTAAGGTTGAGGTACCCATTGCGGGTACAGAGGCTGGAGCCCACATGCTGCATCCTTCCCCATCCCCCTTAGGGCTCTGGGTGAAGTGGGATTTCCCTGTCTCCAGGCACAGAGACCGTGCGCCGTCCACAGCCCCTGGGGAATCTGCTGGATATGGAGCGGAGTATCGTCAGGGACAGGGCCCTGCTACACCAAGGTACTCTGTGTCCCCGTACAGACCGCGCGCACACTGCAGCATTGCTGGGTGTGTTAGTGCGCCGGGGACAACAGCGCTGTGCGCTGGTGCCATTCCTATCTACAGCTTTGCTGAGAGGGGACATGTATTTGAAACTGCCGCGCGGCCGCTGTTGTCAGTGTTTTCGCTGCGGCGCGGCTGGGACTTGTGGTGCGCCGGGGACTTCCGCGCTGGCCGTGCATATATCACGGCCGCGCTTATTACTCGAGTCCCCGGCTTTTGCGGCCTAGTTTCGCTTCGTTCCCGCCCCCAGGCCTGCCAGTCAGGGGAAGGGCGGGACGCTGTGCAGAATGTCAGCACAGAGGGCTGGAGTCTGCTTTGCATACTCCAGCCCTCACACTGGGCACAGTGGGACGCCAGTTTCCCGCACTTTTGTTTGAGGCACGCCCACGATACCTCTCTTCACAGGACGCCGGCAGCCATTCCTGTGTGCAGTCTGAGCTGGAGAGAGGAGGCTGGGAGACCCAGACACGGGATTCTGGTGCTCACACACCCGCTTTTCAGCGGGCGGTAAGCTGCCCTCAAGGGCTGACCCCCACTGGTGCCGAAGTGTATATTGTATTTTATGCTTGCAGCTTTACATTCCACTGTACGGTCGCTGGGGATCCTCTGCTATATACCCTCCTAGATTCTCAGAGGACACAACAGCATGTCGACCGCAAAAAGCGAAGGTGCTAAGGCACAGGCTTTCTATGCTGCTTGTACCGCTTGTGGGGCTGTTCTACCGGCAGGTTCCACTGACCCCCACTGTGTGCAGTGCTCGGCCCCTGTGGCGCTTGCCCGGCCGGGGCCTCTGCTGGAGGTAACCCAGGCAGAACCTCCTGTAAATACTGTCCAGGTGACAGGGACGGAGTTTGCAGTCTTTGCTGACAGATTGTCTGTGACTATGACTAAAATTCTAGAAACTTTGCAGTCTAGACCAGTACCTCAGGCCATGGGCACTGTTAACTCATTGCTCCCTGGTCCCCCTCAGTCGGAACAGCTCCGGGATCCGGGGGTGTCTCTTGCATCCCAGGGTGATGGCTCTGACACGGACGACAGTCCCAGACAGCCTAAACGAGCTCGCTATGAGCGGCCCTCGACTTCATCACACTGGTCAGGGTCCCAGCAAGACTCTCTGTATGATGAGGCGGAGATAGCTGATCAGGATTCTGATCCTGAGACCGCTCTCAATTTGGATACACCAGATGGTGACGCCATAGTGAATGATCTGATAGCGTCCATCAATAAAATGTTGGACATTTCTCCCCCTGCTCCTCCTGTGGAGGAGACGGCTTCACAGCAGGAGAAATTCCATTTCAGGTATCCTAAGCGTAAATTGAGTACTTTTCTGGACCACTCTGACTTTAGAGAGTCAGTCCAGAAACACCACGCTTATCCAGATAAGCGTTTCTCCAAACGTCTTAAGGATACACGTTATCCCTTTCCCCCTGACGTGGTCAAAGGCTGGACCCAGTGTCCAAAGGTGGATCCCCCAATCTCCAGGCTTGCGGCTAGATCCATAGTTGCAGTGGAAGATGGGGCTTCACTTAAAGATGCCACTGACAGACAGATGGAGCTCTGGTTGAAATCCATCTATGAAGCTATCGGCGCGTCGTTTGCTCCAGCATTCGCAGCCGTATGGGCACTCCAAGCTATTTCAGCTGGTTTGGCGCAGATTGACACTGTCACACGTACATCTGTTCCGCAAGTAGCGTCCTTAACCTCTCAAATGTCTGCATTTGCGTCTTACGCTATTAATGCTGTCCTAGACTCTACAAGCCGTACGGCAGTGGCGTCCGCCAACTCCGTGGTTTTACGCAGAGCATTGTGGTTAAGGGAATGGAAGGCAGATTCTGCTTCCAAGAAGTGCTTAACCAGTTTGCCTTTTTCTGGTGACAGACTGTTTGGTGAGAGATTGGATGAAATCATTAAACAGTCCAAGGGTAAGGATTCATCCTTACCTCAGCCCAGACCAAATAAACCCCAACAGAGGAAGGGACAGTTGAGGTTTCGGTCCTTTCGAGGCTCGGGCAGGTCCCAATTCTCCTCGTCCAAAAGGACTCAAAAGGATCAGAGGAGCTCAGATTCTTGGCGGGCCCAGTCACGCCCAAAGAAAGCAGCCAGAGGTACCGCTACCAAAGCGGCTTCCTCATGACTTTCAGCCTCCTCTCTCCGCATCCTCGGTCGGTGGCAGGCTCTCCCGCTTTGGCGACATTTGGCTGCCACATGTCAAGGACCGTTGGGTGAGAGACATTCTGTCTCACGGGTACAGGATAGAGTTCAGTTCTCGTCCTCCAACTCGATTCTTCAGAACTTCTCCGCCTCCCGGCCGAGCCAATGCTCTTCTGCAGGCGGTGTGCTCTTTAAAGGCAGAAGGATGGTGATCCCTGTTCCTCTTCAGGAGCAAGGTCACGTTTTTTACTCCAACTTGTTTGTGGTGCCAAAGAAGGACGGGTCTTTCCGTCCTGTTCTGGACCTAAAACTGCTCAACAAGCATGTGAAAACCAGGCGGTTCCGGATGGAATCCCTCCGCTCCGTCATCGCCTCAATGTCTCAAGGAGATTTCCTAGCATCAATAGACATCAAAGATGCTTATCTCCACGTGCCGATTGCTCCAGAACACCAGCGTTTTCTACGCTTCGTTATAGGAGACGAACACCTTCAGTTCGTAGCCCTGCCTTTCGGTCTGGCGACAGCCCCAAGGGTCTTCACCAAGGTCATGGCAGCAGTAGTAGCAGTCCTGCACTCTCAGGGTCACTCTGTGATCCCTTACTTGGACGATCTACTTGTCAAGGCACCCTCTCAAGAGGCATGCCAACACAGCCTGAACGTTGCGCTGGAGACTCTCCAGAGTTTCGGGTGGATCATCAACTTTTCAAAGTCAAATCTGACCCCAACCCAATCGATAACATACCTTGGCATGGAGTTTCATACTCTATCAGCGATAGTGATGCTTCCGCTGGACAAACAGCGTTCACTACAGACAGGGGTGCAATCTCTCCTTCAGGGCCAGTCGCATCCATTGAGACGCCTCATGCACTTCCTGGGGAAGATGGTAGCAGCAATGGAGGCAGTCCCTTTCGCGCAGTTTCATCTGCGTCCATTACAATGGGACATTCTCCGCCAATGGGACGGGAAGTCGAAGTCCCTGGACAGGAACGTCTCCCTTTCTCAGGCGGCCAAGGATTCTCTTCAGTGGTGGCTTCTTCCCACCTCATTGTCAATAGGAAAGTCTTTCCTACCCCCATCCTGGGCGGTGGTCACAACAGACGCGAGTCTATCAGGGTGGGGAGCAGTTTTTCTCCACCACAGGGCTCAAGGTACGTGGACTCGGCAAGAGTCCACCCTTCAGATCAATGTTCTGGAAATCAGAGCAGTGTATCTTGCCCTACAAGCCTTCCAGCAGTGGCTAGAAGGCAAGCAGATCCGAATTCAGTCGGACAACTCCACAGCGGTGGCATACATCAACCACCAAGGAGGGACACGCAGTCGGCAAGCCTTCCAGGAAGTCCGGCGGATTCTGACGTGGGTGGAAGACACGGCATCCACCATATCCGCAGTCCACATCCCGGGCGTAGAAAACTGGGAAGCGGACTTCCTCAGTCGCCAGGGTATGGACGCAGGGGAATGGTCTCTTCACCCGGACGTGTTTCAGGAAATTTGTCGCCGCTGGGGGAGGCCGGACGTCGACCTAATGGCGTCCCGGCACAACAACAAGGTCCCGGCCTTCATGGCACGGTCTCACGATCTCAGAGCTCTGGCGGCGGACGCCTTAGTTCAAGATTGGTCGCAGTTCCGGCTGCCTTATGTGTTCCCACCTCTGGCGCTGTTGCCCAGAGTGCTACGCAAGATCAGGTCCGACTGCCGCCGCGCCATCCTCGTCGCTCCAGACTGGCCAAGGAGGTCGTGGTACCCAGATCTGTGGCATCTCACGGTAGGACAACCGTGGGCAATACCAGATCGGCCAGACTTGCTGTCTCAAGGGCCGTTTTTCCATCAGAATTCTGCGGCCCTGAGCCTGACTGTGTGGCTATTGAGTCCTGGATCCTAGCGTCTTCAGGACTATCTCGAGAGGTCATTGCCACCATGAGACAGGCTAGGAAACTATCCTCTGCCAAAATCTACCACAGGACGTGGAAGATATTCTTCTCTTGGTGCTCTGCTCAGGAAGTTTCTCCCTGGCCATTTGCTTTGCCTACCTTTCTTTCCTTCCGGCAATCCGGGTTGGAAAAAGGTCTGTCGCTCGGCTCCCTTAAGGGACAAGCCTCTGCGCTATCTGTATTTTTTCAGAAGCGCCTAGCACGACTTCCTCAGGTACGCACGTTCCTGCAAGGGGTTTGTCATATCGTCCCTCCTTACAAGCGGCCGTTAGAGCCCTGGGATCTGAACAGGGTTCTAATTGCTCTCCAGAAACCGCCTTTCGAGCCTTCGAGGGATGTTTCCCTGTCTCGCCTTTCACAGAAAGTGGCCTTTCTAGTAGCGGTCACGTCTCTTCGGAGAGTGTCCGAGCTAGCAGCGCTGTCATGCAAATCTCCCTTCCTGGTGTTTCACCAGGACAAGGTGGTTCTGCGCCCGATTCCGGAGTTTCTCCCTAAGGTGGTATCCCCCTTTCATCTCAATCAGGATATCTCCTTACCTTCTTTGTGTCCTCGTCCAGTTCATCCATGTGAAAAGGATTTGCATTTGTTGGATCTGGTGAGAGCACTCAGAATCTACATTTCCCGCACGGCACCTCTGCGCCGCTCGGATGCACTCTTTGTCCTTGTCGCTGGCCAGCGTAAAGGGTTGCAGGCTTCTAAATCCACCCTGGCTCGGTGGATCAAAGAACCAATTCTTGAAAGCTACCGTTCTGCGGGGCTTCCGGTTCCATCAGGGCTGAAGGCCCATTCTACCAGAGCCGTGGGTGCGTCCTGGGCATTACGGCACCAGGCTACGGCTCAGCAAGTGTGCCAGGCGGCTACCTGGTCGAGTCTGCACACTTTTACCAAGCATTATCAGGTGCATACCTATGCTTCGGTGGACGCCAGCCTAGGTAGACAAGTCCTTCAGGCGGCGATTGCTCACCTGTAGGAAAGGGCCGTTTTTATGGCCCTATCACGAGGTATTATTTTACCCACCCAGGGATTGCTTTTGGACATCCCAATTGTCTGGGTCTCCCAATAGAGCGACAAAGAAGAAGGGAATTTTGTTTACTTACCGTAAATTCCTTTTCTTCTAGCTCTAATTGGGAGACCCAGCACCCGCCCCTGTTTTTTTGTATACACATGTTGTTCATGTTGAATGGTTTCAGTTCTCCGATATTCCTTCGGATTGAATGTGCTTAAACCAGTTTATTGGCTTTCCTCCTTCTTGCTTTTGCACTAAAACTGAGGAGCCCGTGATCCCACGGGGGGTGTATAGGCAGTAGGGGAGGGGCCTTACACTTTTAAGTGTAATACTTTGTGTGGCCTCCGGAGGCAGTAGCTATACACCCAATTGTCTGGGTCTCCCAATTAGAGCTAGAAGAAAAGGAATTTACGGTAAGTAAACAAAATTCCCTTCTTTATGAAGACGTGCACAACCCTTCATGAATCAGGAGTGTTGGATGAGCAGCACCTCCAGTAATATTGCACCAGTCTCTGACTAAGCTTGTCACTAGACGCAGGAACCTTAGTTCCCCTGACTAGTCGGCCCTCTTTCCATGTTATCACACCCTTGTGGACGTGATATCCTGATTTCCATGAGCCGGCATCACCGTCAGTTAATGGAAATCTCACGCATGTGTGTGGCTCATTGCGGCTACATCAATGCTCCTCAGCGTTAGGGTGGACACTTCCAGGCTTCATTAGGCGCACTGCGCATGATCAGAAGGTCAGAAGACTGCTCAGTACACATCTTCTGAACTTCCGGTCATGCACAGTGCACCTAATGAAGTCGGGAAGCATAGACCTGGCATCAAAGGCACACTGACGTGGCCGAGACTTCTATTAGCTGGCAGTGATGACTGCTCGTAGAATCATGTGATCACGCCTACAGTGCTCCAGTGTCCTTTTTAATACTGTTATTCAGTGTATATTTTCTATTAATTTAAAGGATTACCAAATTCTAGATTTTGAATGTCATTTCATATTAACTCTTGCTCTTCTGCCTGTAAATGCCTTATAATAACCTGCTGCTGGTTTACTTTTTCCATGTTACTTCTCATAGGCTTTTCCGCTGTACTTTAACCAACATCCCTCAAACACA
The DNA here is from genome assembly GCF_048569485.1 of Anomaloglossus baeobatrachus. Lineage (NCBI taxonomy): Eukaryota > Metazoa > Chordata > Amphibia > Anura > Aromobatidae > Anomaloglossus > Anomaloglossus baeobatrachus. Next base: position 93,970,442 of record NC_134356.1, on the reverse strand, counting down.
GGCTCTACTGAATAAAGCCAAGCTTCCTCTTGGGCTCCTGCTACATCCATTCAAAGATTTGTCGGTAAGAGAATAAATATCAGGGAATCTGGCTTTATTATGCCAAGGAGAGGACATCTTCCAAAGAGCAGTACTCTGATTGGGTTCAATACCTTATGAGCTTAAAGGCTACATACGTCTTTTACAATCAAACCTGCAACTTTTTAGTAGATCTTAATTGATGGGGATTATCCAGCTGTGGATCAGTGATAAATGTATGATTGGTGGTGGTCCAGCCACTGGGACCACCTCTGATGATATGCCCTCTACATAAATACAGCAAAATTTTGCATACGCCACCACTGCTCCATTCACTTTCTATAGAAGTGAAGGTCATGAATGTCCCCTATTATTCCTGTAGACCAAGAAGAGTGACCAGAGCGATGAGCATGCATGTACTCGGGGCTTTGGGATACTCTATACTCGTCTGAGTATTGAGCAGTGGTGAGCACGGTTGCTCATCATTACTAACATGTGAATGTGTTTAACATGAAGATAGATCAAATGTACTTTGAGATATTGACTCTGGAGGCAGCAGCTTGATTTTTCCTCCCGGTTGTGTCAGTGGCATTGCTGGTTGCCATGTTCATTTCTCTTATCTATTGTTTTGGCATCAGATATACCCCACAGCTAAGACCTCCTCTATCCAAGGGAATGGGGATTCCTCTACCAGCTTTTCTTACTGCACGGCCGCAGGAAGGTATTTTGCATAGAGCAGTGGTCGCTGTAATAATATATATGGGGTGCTGGAAAAAGCGGAGTACTGTATTAAATGAAATGTATTGTTGATTGGAGAGGGGACACAGAGGACCACCATCCCAGCTCCTCCCCACTGTAGTAAGGAGAAACGGCATGCTTCCAACCAATCGCTCAGAGGAGGAGTTAATATGGTGCCTGGGTCATATTGTCCTAGTCGCGAGACCCTAGTGATTATACATTTATCAACTATCCTGCTTCTTTGTGGGATTAATCCTCCCCTTTACAACTTTCCATAAATTTTGTCTTTACAGCAACTGCCCGTTGTCACATCCAGTACGATCGTCCGATGTCGCTCTTGTCGGACATACATCAATCCCTTTGTCAGTTTTCTGGACCAGAGGAGATGGAAATGCAATTTGTGCTACAGAGTAAATGATGGTAAAAGAGGATATACATTTTATTGGATATTATTGTTGATATCTCCTGAATCTGTAGTTGTTGAGTTTTTATTTTTCTAAACCTATATTCCCAGTGCCTGAAGAGTTTATGTACAACCCTGTAACGAGAGTCTATGGTGAGCCCCACAAAAGACCGGAAGTTCAGAATGCCACTATTGAGTTTATGGCCCCATCTGAATACATGGTAATGTAAAGTTACTGAATTGCTACAGTGCTAATATCACTCATGTAGTTTGATTATCTCATACATTGACGTGTCTGCAAGGTATGCCATAGATGTGAGGCCACATCTACAAAGATCTCAAAGAAGTGGCTTTGTTGAGTGCTGTTGTGAGTGCAGAAGTGGCCTGAATTCCCCTAAAAATGATTGTGAATTCTGGCCACAACTCTTATTAACGTTAGGCCCCAGTGCTCAAGACATAATCATCAACATTAACAGAAATTAACACTTGAAATGGATCACTCTGTTTGTAATGACTCTATATAATGTGTTTCCCTTTTTGTTTTGACTTACTGAAATTACTTTGATATTCAATTTATTGAGCGGCACTTGTATATTACATCAGAAGGGAAAGTTTCGAAAGGCTTCAATATAATGGTCGCAGACCAATAGACATGTACGAAGGCAGAGGCAGTTTTCATATAAGAATCTATATCCCATATAAAGTACATGTGCTTTAAATCATAGGGGCCCCTTTATGCCAATGCCCAATATTAAACACTATTCCCAAGATAAAGACCCCGACGTACTTTTCGCTTTTTTTAACGATATACTATTACCTCAGGGATCTTTATCTTGAGAATAGTGTTGTTTTAATATTGGGGATTGGCATAAGGGGGTCCCTGTGATTTAAAGCACATGCACTTTATATGGGATATAAATTCTTATATGAAAACTTTGCACATGTCTATTGGTCTATGATCATTAAATTGAAGTATCACTTTCCCTTGTGATGTAATATACAACATCCTTTGTCCTATCATGAATAGTATTATAATGTTTACATGATTTTTTGATAAATGTAATATTTTTTTTGATAAATGAATAAACAGTCTTTCATAATATACTCCTGGTTCTCCAGTTTTGTGATAGTCATGGAGTTAATGTGCTTCCGTTGGCATATTTAGTTATGTGGCCATCGGTAAAAGTATAATGGTGTCGTTGAAATTATATTTTTTACTTTCCAGTTGCGACCCCCTCAGCCTCCGGTGTACCTGTTCATGTTTGATGTGTCCCACAATGCCATAGAGACGGGTTATCTGAGCACTGTGTGCCAGACCTTACTTGACAATCTGGAATGGTGAGTACACAGCACTATAAATGTGAAGGTATAATATGTCCGTAATTTTCTACATCTTAAAGGGAACTTGTCCCTGGATGTTTATAATATTTAACTAACGGTCGGTGCAGAGCAGACTGGATGGATGGGCGTCTCCGTTCTCTTGGTCCTGCACCTCCTCTTTCGGCCATCTTTGTCATATTTCTGAAGCTAGTGTGGATGACTCGTTCTATGGCGTCTACACTAGCCGACAGTGAGGTCCTGTGCAGGCGCACTTTGATCTGCCCTGAGCTCAAGAGCAGATCAAAGTATTGTAGTGCACCTGCGCGGGACCTCAATGTCGGCTAGTGTAGATGACGTAGAACGTGTCATCCACACTAGCTTCAGAAGGAGGACAAAGATGGCCGAAAGAGGAGGAGAACAGAAATGTCCATCCGACCAGTCTGCTCTGCTTCGACAGTTAGGCAAGTATTATAAACATCCAGTGACCGGATCCCTTTTAAAAAAGGTCTCTGACATGCAGCAGAATTTACTGGCTCAGCATCTCCTTGGTTTGCTGGATCCGTGGCACTGCTAGTCCATTCCCCCCTCTCTAAGGAAGTGTTGCTCCCACTATATCCCCCATGATCGGCACATGAGGTGGTGCAGTTACTGCAGGATCTTCTAAGTGCTGACATCTCCTGAGGCGATTGTGTGCTGTTATCTTAGTACAAAGGGTGAGGAACACTAAATGTGTCCTTCACAAGCTCTATGCAATCTGTGACAAAACTAGTTAGTCAGCAGAAAGTGGGTCATTTTCAAAAACAAAAAGGCAGCAGCCTGGTAAGGGTCCTCTTGGAAGTTTTGTAATGGGACTGCTCAGTTAAAAGTATCTTTCTTTTTCGCTCCTAATTGGGAGACCCAGACAGTGGGTGTATAGCTACTGCCTCTGGAGGCCGCACAAAGAACTACACTTAAAAGTGTAAGGCCCCTCCCCTTCTGGCTATACACCCTCCCGTAGGAGTACGGATTCCTCAGTTTTAGCTTTGTGCGAAGGAGGTCAGACACGCACGCATAGCTCCATTGTTTTTAGTCAGCAGCAGCTGCTGACTATGTCGGATGGAAGAAAAGAGGGCCCATACAGGGCTCCCAGCATGCTCCCTTCTCACCCCACTGTATGTCGGAGGTGTTTGTAAGGTTGAGGTACCCATTGCGGGTACGGCGGCAGGAGCCCACATGCTGATTCCTTCCCCATCCCTTTTTACAGGGCTCTGGGTGAAGTGGGATTTGCTGGTCTCCAGGCACTGAGACCATGCTCCATCTACAGCCCCTGGAGAAGATGCTGGATGGAGCGGAGTACATCAGGGACATGGCCCTGCTTCCTCAAGGTACTCTGTGTCCCCGTGCATTTGGCGCTCACACCGCAGCATGCTGGGTGTTGTAGTGCGCCGGGGGACATCAGCGCTGCGGCGCTTGTGCCATGGCCTCATTCAGCTTCGCTGAAGCAGGCACACTTTTGGGAATCGGTCGCGCCGGCCGCTGGGACTGCGGCGCGGCTGGCACTTGTGGTGCGCCGGGGACTTCAGCGCGGGCCGCGCTTTTACGGCGGCCGCGCTGATAACTCGAGTCCCCGGCTTTTGCGGCCTGCTTCCGTTCGTTCCCGCCCCCAGACCTGCCAGTCAGGAGAGGGGCGGGACGCTGGTCAGTGCATCAGCGCCGAGGGCTGGAGTCGTTTTTACATACTCCAGCCCTCACAATAGGCACAGAGGGGACACTGTTTCCCGCACTTTTGTTTGGGAACTCCCACGGACCGCCCCTCTCCACAGACGCCGGCAGCCATTCCTGCTGACACGCTGAGCTGCAGAGGGGAGCCGGGGAGACCCAGACAAGGAATTCTGCGCCTCTTACCCGCTATTCAGCGGGCGGTAAGCAGCCCTCAGGGCTCACCCCCTCTTGTGCCAGTAGTATTCTTAGTATTTTGTTTTCTACAAATACTTTGTATTGCATAGCGCTGGTCGCCCTTTGGCTATAGACTCTCTCACATTGCAGAGAGCCAGCAGCATGTCGTCCGTAAAACGCAAGGGTGCCAAGGCACAGACATTATATGCTTCCTGCACCGCATGTGGGACTTTTCTACCGGCAGGCTCCACGGACCCCCATTGTGTGCAGTGCTCGGCCCCTGCGGCGCTTGCACAGTCGGGACCTCTGCTGGACGTGACCCAGGGTGTACCACCTGTGAATGCTGTCCAGGTGACAGGAACTGAGTTTGCAGCTTTTGCTGACAGAATGTCTCTCACTATGTCACAAATTCTTGACACATTGCGAGCTAGGCCTGTACTTCAGGCCACGGACACTGTGCAATCATTGCCCCCTGGTCCCCCTCAGCTGAATTACCTCCAAGCTCCGGGTCGGGCACATACACCTCAGGGTGAAGACTCTGACTCGGACGATGGCCCCGGGCAGCCTAAGCGGGCTCGCTATGACGGGCCTTCACATTCCTCTCAATGGTCAGGATCCCAGCGAGATGAATCTATGGGTGATGAGGCGGACGTAACTGATCAGGATTCTGATCCTGGGACCGCTCTCAATCTAGATACACCAGATGGTGACGCCATAGTTAATGATCTTATATTTAACATCAATAAGATGTTAAATATTTCCCCACCAGCTCCTCTTGTAGAGGAGTCAGCTTCGCAGCACGAGAGAATCCATTTCAGATACCCTAAGCGTACATTAAGCACTTTTCTGGACCACGCTGACTTTAGAGACGCAATCCAGAAACCCCACGCTTATCCGGAAAGGCGTTTTTCTAAACGGCTTAAAGATACACGCTATCCTTTTCCCCCTGAGGTGGTCAAGGGTTGGACCCAGTGTCCAAAAGTGGATCCTCCAATTTCCAGGCTTGCAGCTAGATCCTTGGTTGCAGTTGAAGATGGAGCGGCACTTAAAGATGCCACTGACAGGCAGATGGAGCTCTGGCTGAAATCCATCTATGAAGCGATTGGAGCGTCGTTAGCGCCATCTTTTGCGGCCGTATGGGCACTCCAAGCTATCTCAGCCCGGCTTGCGCAAGTCGACTCAGTCACACGTGCATTTGCCCCGCAGGTAGCACCATTGACCTCGCAAATGGCGGCATTCGCGTCGTACGCGATTAATGCTGTTCTTGACGCTACAAGCCGCACGGCAGTGGCGTCAGCCAACTCCGTTGTTTTGCGTAGGGCCCTGTGGTTGAGACATTGGAAAGCAGATTCTCATTCCAAGAAGTGCTTAACCAATTTGCCTTTTTCTCGTGACCGATTGTTTGGAGAGCGTTTGGATGAAATCATCAAACACTCCAAGGGTAAGGACTCATCCTTACCGCAACACAGACAAAACAAACCCCAACAGAGGAGGGGTCAGTCTGGTTATCGGTCCTTTCGAGGACCGGGCAGGTCCCAATTCGCCTCGTCAAAAAAGACTCAAAAAGACCAGAGACGCTCAGATTCTTGGAGGTCTCAGTCACGCCCAAAAAGGACAGCCGGAGGAACCGTTGCCAAGACGGCGTCCTCCTGACTTGCAGTCTCCGATTCCCACACCCGCGGTCGGTGGGAGGCTTTCCCACTTTGGCGACATTTGGCTGTCACGCGTCAAAGACCGTTGGGTGAGGGATATTCTGTCTCACGGGTACAGGATAGAGTTCAGTTCTCGTCCGCCAACTCGTTTCTTCAGAACTTCTCCACCACCAGACCGAGCCGATGCTCTGTTGCAGGCGGTGGCCGCTCTAAAGGCGGAAGGAGTGGTGACCTCCGTCCCTCTTCAGGAACAAGGTCACGGTTTTTACTCCAATCTGTTTGTGGTCCCAAAAAAGGACGGATCGTATCGGCCCGTCCTGGATCTAAAGTTGCTCAACAGACACGTAAAAGTCAGGAGGTTCCGGATGGAATCCCTACGCTCCGTCATAGCCTCAATGTCTCAAGGAGATTTTCTAGCATCAATAGATATCAAAGATGCGTATCTCCACGTGCCGATTGCACCAGAGCATCAGCGTTTCCTACGCTTCGTCATACACGACGAACACCTGCAGTTCGTAGCGTTGCCTTTCGGTCTGGCAACAGCCCCCCGGGTCTTCACCAAAGTCATGGCAGCAGTAGTAGCTGTTCTGCACTCGCAGGGTCACTCGGTCATCCCGTATCTAGACGACCTGCTTATAAAGGCACCCTCTCAAGAGGCATGCCAGCACAGTCTGAAGGTGGCACTAGACACTCTCCAGAGTTTCGGGTGGATTATCAACTTTCCAAAGTCTCATCTAACCCCGACCCAATCTCTGACTTATCTTGGCATGGAGTTTCATACTCTCTCAGCGATAGTGAAGCTTCCACTGGACAAGCAGTGTTCGCTACGGACTGGAGTGCAATCTCTCCTTCAGAGCCAGTCGCACTCACTGAGGCGCCTCATGCATTTCCTAGGAAAGATGGTAGCAGCAATGGAGGCAGTCCCGTTCGCGCAGTTTCATCTGCGCCCTCTACAATGGGACATTCTACGCCAATGGGATGGGAAATCGACGTCCCTCGACAGGACTGTCTCCCTCTCTCAGACTGCCAAGGACTCTCTGCGTTGGTGGCTTCTCCCCACCTCATTGTCACAGGGAAAGTCGTTCCTTCCTCCGTCCTGGGCAGTGGTCACGACGGATGCGAGCCTATCAGGGTGGGGAGCGGTTTTTCTCCACCACAGGGCTCAGGGGACGTGGACTCAGGAAGAGTCCACCCTGCAGATCAATGTTCTGGAAATCAGAGCAATCTATCTTGCCCTGCGAGCCTTCCAACAATGGCTGGAAGGCAAGCAGATTCGGATTCAGTCGGACAATTCCACGGCGGTGGCGTACATCAACCACCAAGGGGGAACACGCAGTCGCCAAGCTTTTCAAGAAGTCCAGCGGATTTTGACGTGGGTGGAAAGCAGAGCGTCCACCATATCCGCAGTTCACATCCCAGGCGTGGAAAACTGGGAAGCAGACTTTCTCAGTCGCCAGGGCATGGACGCAGGAGAATGGTCCCTTCACCCGGACGTGTTTCAGCAGATCTGTTGCCGCTGGGGGACGCCGGACGTCGATCTGATGGCGTCACGGCACAACAACAAGGTCCCAGTTTTCATGGCACGGTCTCACGATCACCGAGCACTGGCGGCAGACGCCTTGGTTCAGGATTGGTCGCAATTCCGACTCCCCTATGTGTTCCCACCTCTAGCATTGTTACCCAGAGTTCTCCGGAAAATCAGGTCCGACTGCCATCGAGCCATACTCGTCGCTCCAGACTGGCCAAGAAGGTCGTGGTACCCGGATCTGTGGCATCTCACGGTAGGCCAACCGTGGACACTACCAGACCGTCCAGATTTGCTGTCTCAAGGGCCGTTTTTCCATCTGAATTCTGCGGCCCTGAACCTGACTGTGTGGCCATTGAGTCCTGGATCCTAGCGGCCTCAGGTTTATCTCATGAAGTTGTTGCCACAATGAGACAGGCTAGAAAACCATCCTCAGCTAAGATCTATCACAGGACGTGGAAGATATTCTTAGCGTGGTGCTCGGCTCAAGGGTTTTCTCCCTGGCCATTTGCATTGCCAATTTTTCTTTCCTTCCTGCAGTCTGGGTTGGAAAAAGGTTTGTCGCTTAGCTCTCTTAAGGGTCAAGTCTCCGCGCTATCCGTATTCTTTCAGAAGCGCTTGGCACGGCTTTCTAAAGTACGCACGTTTCTCCAAGGAGTTTGTCATATCGTTCCTCCTTACAGACGGCCATTGGAACCCTGGGATCTGAACAAGGTTCTCATTGCTCTCCAGAAGCCGCCTTTCGAGCCTTTGAAAGAGGTTTCCCTTTCTCGGCTTTCACAAAAAGTAGTTTTTCTTGTGGCGGTCACGTCTCTTCGAAGAGTGTCCGAGCTAGCGGTGTTATCTTGCAAATCTCCCTTCCTGGTGTTTCACCAAGACAAGGTAGTACTACGTCCAATTCCAGAGTTTTCTCCCAAGGTGGTTTCTTCCTTTCATCTCAATCAGGATATCACTTTGCCATCTTTGTGTCCGCATCCAGTTCACCAATTTGAAAAGGGTTTACATCTGTTGGACCTGGTGAGAGCACTCAGGATTTACATTTCTCGCACGGCGTCTCTACGCCGTTCTGATGCGCTCTTTGTCCTAGTCGCTGGTCAGCATAAGGGATCGCAAGCTTCCAAGTCCACCCTGGCGCGGTGGATCAAGGAACCAATTCTTCACACATACCGTTCTGCTGGGCTTCCGATTCCATCTGGACTGAAGGCCCATTCTACCAGAGCCGTGGGTGCGTCCTGGGCATTGCGGCATCAGGCTACGGCTCAGCAAGTGTGCCAGGCGGCTACCTGGTCGAGTCTGCACACGTTTACCAAACACTATCAAGTGCATACCTACGCTTCGGCAGATGCCAGCCTAGGTAGACAGGTCCTTCAGGCGGCGGTGGCCCACCTGTAGGAAGAGGCTGTCTGACAGCCCGTTCATGTGGTATCTTTTTACCCACCCAGGGACTGCTTTTGGACGTCCCACTGTCTGGGTCTCCCAATTAGGAGCGAAAAAGAAGAAGGGAATTTTGTTTACTTACCGTAAATTCCTTTTCTTCTAGCTCCAATTGGGAGACCCAGCACCCGCCCTATTTGTTCTTAGGGTTTCGTTTTTCGGGTGCACATGTTGTTCATGTTGTTTCTTAAGTTCTCCGATCTTGTTATCGGATTGAATTTGTTTTTGAAACTGTTATTGGCTTTCCTCCTTCTTGCTTTGGTACTAAAACTGAGGAATCCGTACTCCTACGGGAGGGTGTATAGCCAGAAGGGGAGGGGCCTTACACTTTTAAGTGTAGTTCTTTGTGCGGCCTCCAGAGGCAGTAGCTATACACCCACTGTCTGGGTCTCCCAATTGGAGCTAGAAGAAAAGGAATTTACGGTAAGTAAACAAAATTCCCTTCTTATGGCCAGGCAGAGCCTCGTGAATGTGACCAAAAGCCGACTCTGCCTTAAATAACACATCAGGCTTTTACTGAAATAACTTGTTATGCAACTAACAATCACTGTTTTTCGCAAATCCCCTTTTCTTTCCAAACAGGCTTCCCGGCAACACAAGGACAAAGATTGGTTTCATCACATTTGACAGCACGATACATTTTTACAGTTTACAGGAGGGATTGTCTCAGCCCCAAATGTTAGTGGTGTCAGATATAGATGGTAAGTAACTTATGCGAGTCACACTATCCAATTTATTTTCAGAAATGCGTTTTGCACACACTACACATATAGATAAAGGTATATAGATGTTTGTGTATAAAATATATATTTTTGTTTGGTTCATGACCACCAGAGAGAAATGCTTTACAAGTGACCATCAAGAACCGAAGACTTTACATCTACCTTCAATGCTTATTTTCTCTGAAAATTTTAATTGTGGAATGTCAGACTTAAAGGGAGTCTGTCAGGTGATTTTGTAGTGCAATACTAATATCTTTAAATAGGGCTTAAGGAGTCAATAAGTTTTATTGTTCTACCTTATCCTGTTATCCTGCTAAGCTCTGTAGAATTCAGTGTCTAGTGCAGGCTAGTCAAGTGTATGTAAATACAGTTTACCTATTCACTGCTTCCAGTACATTCACTATCACTGCTGAAAGGTGAGAGGGGTATGGGTGGACTCGGCAGTGCAAATTCAGTTCAGATTTACCATCACTAGCCATCACTGAGAGGTGGGAAGAAGGAGCAGTGCATATGCAGTTTGGATTTACATATACTTGACTAGTTAGTACATCACACTGAATTCAACAGAGCTTACAACAAGAGAACAAGATAACAGGATACAGCAATAAAACTAAGGGTACCGTCACACTTTAGCGACGCAGCAGCAATCCCACCAGCTATCTGACCTGGTCAAGATCGCTGCTGCGTCGCTACATGGTCACTGGTGAGCTGTCAAACAGGCAGATCTCACCAGCGACCAGTGACCAGCCCCCAGCCACCAGTGACGTGCAAGCGACGCTGCGCTTGCAGGGAGTCGACGTCTGGAAGCTGCGGACACTGGTAACTAAGGTAAACATCGGGTATGGTTACCCGATGTTTACCTTAGTTACCAGCGCACACCGCTTAGCGCTGGCTCCCTGCACTCGTAGCCACAGCACACATCGGGTTAATAAGCAAACCTTTGCTTATTTACCCGATGTGTCCTCCGGCTACGTGTGCAGGGAGCCGGCACTGGCAGCGTGAGAGCTGCGGAGGCTGGTAATGAAGGTAAATATCGGGTAACCACCTTGGTTACCCGATGTTTACCTTGGTTACAGCTTACCGTAGGCTGTCAGACGCCGGCTCCTGCTCCCTGCACATTCAGGATTGTTGCTCTCTCGCTGTCACACACAGCGATGTGTGCATAACAGCGGGAGAGCAACAATAAAAAAATGAACCAGGGCTGTGTGTAACGAGCAGCGATCTCACAGCAGGGGCCAGATCGCTGCTCAGTGTCACACACAGCGAGATCGCTAATGAGGTCACTGCTGCGTCACAAAAAACGTGCCTCAGCAGCGATCTTGCTGTGTGTGAAGTACCCCTTACTGATCCTGAAAGGTCTTCTTAAGCCCTATTTAAAGATAACATTAGTATTGAACTAGAAAATCACTTGACAGATTCTCTTTAAAGGGAATGTATCATCACAACATTTCCTATGGTTTAAAACCAGTTATGTTAAATTTTAATTTTTTTTGATATTTATTAAAAGTAATGTTGGTGATTAAAGACACAAATCTAGATGCTTATGACAGGATTACAGTTGAAGGTAACCCCTCTACATTATACAGATAATACAGGATCCACCATTCACAATAGGTGATGTTAGAGCTTTCTCTCCCTTTGCAATGACTTGGCTCAGATTAGAAACACAAAAGACTTTTGTACAAGAGATTGGGTCTGAGCCTGTGGTTGATAAAGGAGGTGCCAACAACTTTTACATTGATGGCCTATCCTTTGGTCATTAATGTCTGATTAGCCGGGGTCTGACAACCCGCATCCCCACCGATCAGCTGTTCTCTGAGCTGGCGGTGACTGGAAATGCTCAGTTCTGTAGCTGCTCAGTGTTCTGATACCTGCCGCAGCGGGTTCTGCACATCTGCCTCCTATTGCTGTGAATAAGAGGCAGATGTGCAGTACCCTGCTGCTATCAGTTGACGAGGCAGCTCCAGAACGAAGCATTTGCGGCCACACATGCTGCCACTGCCTCGTTTCCCGGCTGAGAAATCGGCAAATCCCCACAGCACACAGTGAGTGCGCAGAGAAGATTCATAACTCTGCAGTCCCACAGAGCAACATATAGTGATTTCAGACTTGTCATGTTACAACGGACAACCCAAGAGGACCTTTCACAAGTTTGAGCATGTTAAACTGGTCACGTTACGTTATGGAATTGTGGCTGCAGAGCTGACTAAAACGTAGTTCTGGTGCGTGGGTTTTTTTTTTTCTAATTTCTTTTTTCCATTGTGGCCATATTGGTTTGTAAAATTTAGGTTTATAGTTTATGATAAGCCTAAAGGCCATGTCACACGCAGAGATAAATCTTTGGCAGATCTGTGGTTGCAGTGAAATCATGGACATATTGTTCCATTTGTACACAGCCACAAACCTGGAACTGATTATCCACAATTTCACTGCAACCACAGATCTGCCACAGATTTATCTCTGTGTGACAGGGCGTTACCACAGATTTTTCTCTGGGGATGTGTACTTTCTTCATCGTTCCTATGGGAGACCCAGACCATGGGTGTATAGCTTCTGCCTCCGGAGGACACACAAAGTACTACACTAAAAAGTGTAGCCCCTCCCTCCGAGCATATACACCCCCTGGTTAACCAAATATAGCCAGTTCAATGCTTTGTGTTCAGGAGGCATACATCCACACATGCATTCTCATCTGATTTTGATTTTTGGAAAGAGTTTGAAGAAAAGCAGGTCCAAGCCTGGGCTCCCGGCATGTCCCTTCTCACCCCACTGTGTCGGCGGTGCTGTTAAGGTTGATTTCAGGGCTGGAGCCTTACATGCCGCGCTCCTTCACCATCCCTTCGGGGCTCTGGCTTGAAGTGGGAGCCAGCACGGTTCTTCCTGCCTTGCAGGAGACCGGTCTCCATCCGCAGCCCTTTCAGGATCCTGCCGGACGGAGCACTCATCCCTCAGGGACCTGGCCCTGCGTCTCACAAGCTAAGTATCTGAGACGTTATTATCGGGGGGTCCCTTGTACTTTATTGTTGGGGAGAGTGTGCTGTGTATCTATTGTGACATTTCCGGACGGTTCTCTGGTTTTTACCTGAGAACCGCGCCGATGGTGCCTGCTCGCCGGCCGCATCGTTAAATTTAGGCCCCGGCTTCGCCTGAGGACTAGTTTCGTTTTCACTGCCCCATGCATGCCAATCATGCAGAGGGACAAAGCGGCTCCGCCCAGCAACTGTTCAGCACTGGGGAGGGACACTCCTCTCTGAGGAAATATTCCCTCCCCTGTATATCTCCTTGGCCCTCTGATCCCGCTCTTAGAGTTGGCCCCGCCCCCTCTCCTCGCTCCGGCGCCATTTTATCAGCGTTCTCATGCATGTCTGCATAACCACATTGTGACAGCGATCGGTGCTGGCCATCTCACTGGGGGTCCGGGCTGTGGGATCTGGAGGGCACAGAGATGTCTCTATGTCAAACGGTCTGGCAAGCCACAACCTCCGGTTGTGGACCTGCTTATATACACTGTTTATATACTCTGCTGGGGGTCATTCTGGCCAGAGCCCCCACTTCAGCAGCATGTCTCACATCAGAGCAAGGCTGCAAGGCTGTACTTAATATGCACTGCTGTAGGCTCGTACTGCCTGTACCGAGCACATAACCACATTGTGATGCCTGCTCTAACATAGTGGTGCCTCAGCCTGGAGGCTCATCCCCAGTGGTCCCTCCGGCTGCTCCGGCTCCGGTGGCTGAACCCCCGGCTTGGGTAGAATCCCTCTCTCCGGGGGACAGCTGTCCCGGACACTGCTGAGCATGCATCAGCCCCCTTCTCAGGGCGCTTCTGCTGCTACGGCTCGCTCAGCAAAGCTGACAGAGGATTCTTCATCTGGTCTCAGACCCCGTCCTCCTAAAATGGAGATGCAGGGTCCCCTTTCCTTCCTCGTCCCGCGGCTCTGGTTCACGAGCTGACTCTAAGGACAAGGAGGATGCCTTTACTGGGGGCTCGGACGCTACTCCATGTACCCCATTGATCTGTCCGAAAGTGACGCAGATGCTAATGATTTGATTGCATCCATTATATTTGTACTGGACCTCAATCCGCCTGTATCAGGGGAGCACCCCTCTCTGGCAGAAAAGCATCAGTATACCTTGCCTAAGAGAACAAGGAGTGTGTTCCTTATCCACTCCAGTTTTTCAGGCCACTGTGACCAAGCCCAGAGCCTGTCCTGACAGACGCTTCCCAAAGCGTGGTTCTGATGACCGTTTTCCGTTTCCACCAGAGGTGGTCAAGGAGTGGGCTCATTCACCAAAGGTAGACCCTCCGGTGTCTAGACTCTCAGCCCGGAAAGTTGTATCAGTGGCTGATGGCAACTCCCTTAAGGATTCCACTGTCCGCCATCTGTATATGAGGCGGCAGGGGCCTCGTTCTCCCCACCTTTTGCAGCAGTGTGGGCTTCAGAGCCATCTCTGCTTCTCTAGAGGAGATGCATTCCCTCACCAGGGACTCTATGCCCGAGATGGTTGCCTTAACTTCCAGGTCTTCAGCCTTTTCATCCTATGCCATGTCTGCCATGCTGGAGGCTCCGCACTGCGGTGGCTTCGGCCAATTCTCTCGCTATCCACAGGATCCTGTGGCTTCGAGAGTGGAAGGCAGACGCTTCTTCAAAGAAGTCCCTTGCTGGGCTCCCATTTGCTGGGCCCAGGCTGTTCTGTGAACAACTGGATGAAATTATTCAGGAAGCTACTGGCGGGAAGAGTACTTCCATGCCACAAGCAAAAACAGGGCAGGAACCAGTCGAGGTTTCGTTCCTTTCGTTCCTCCAACTGGTCGTCCTCTAAGCCCTCGGCCTCGTCCACTAACTCAGCCAAGGACCAAAAACCCAACTGGCGCACGAAGCCGCGTCCTCAGAAGACCGCAGGAGCTGCTGCCACTGACGCAGCCTCCTCTTGACTATCTGGCCGCGCCAGCAACGTCCTTGGTCGGTGGTAGGCTCTCCCGCTTGGCGACATGTGGTTTCAACACGTCTCCGATCAGTGGGTGCGGGACATCATCTCCCACGGCTACAGGATAGAATTCTATCCAGCCCGCCAAACAGATTTTTTTTCTGTCAACTCCCCCCTGCTCCAAGTCCGCCGCCTTCTCTCAGGCCGTGGCATCCTTGCAGGCCAACGGAGTAATTGTACCGGTTCCCGCCTGGGAACGGTTCAGAGGTTTCTACTCAAATCTCTACCTAGTCCCCTAAAGGGACGGTTCCTTCCGGCCCATCCTGGATCTCAGGCTTCTCAACAAGCATGTTCAGGTGCGGCTTTTTCGCATGGAGTCTCTCCGATCAGTCATTGCCTCAATGACCCAAGGAGATTCTTTGCATCCTCGACATCAGAGATGTCTATCTGCATGTGCCAATTGCAGTTTCGCACCAGCGTTGGCAACGTTTTGCAATCAGAGAGGAACATTTCCGATTCGTGGCTCTTCCCTTCGGGTTAGCCACGGCCCCTCGAGTATTCATCAGGGTCATGGCAGCAGTGGTTGCGGTTCTGCACCTCCAAGGGTTGGCATCCCTTTTCCTTGACGGCCTTCTAGTCAAGGCGTCATCCTGTGCAGACCGTCAGCGGAGTGCCTCGCTTACTCTCGCCACTCTAGTCCAATTCGGGTGGCTTGTCATTCTGCCCAAGTCCACTCTGACTCCGACCCAGAAGCTCACGTACCTAGGGATGCAATTCGAGACTCTGCCGGCACTTGTGAAGCTGCCTTTAGTCGAACAGCAGTCCCTCCACTAGCGGTGCGCTCTTTGCTGAGGCCCCGCCGTCATTCCATCAGGCACCTAATGCAGGTGCTGGGTCAGATGGTGGCGTCAATGGAAGCGGTTCCCTTGCCCAGTTCCATCTGCGTCCTGCAGCTGGACATTCTCCGCTGTTGGGACAAGCGGACTTCCTTCTTGCACAGGTTAGTGGCTCTGTCGCCACATACCAGGGACTTCCTTCAGTGGTGGCTTCGGCCCCTCTCTCTTCAGGGACGCTCCTTCCTGGCCCCGTCCTGGGTGATCTGCACCACGGATGCCAGTCTATCCGGCTGGGGAGCGGTATATCGCTACCACAGAGCGCAGGGCACTTGGACTCCGTCCGAATCAGCCCTCTCGATCACTGTGCTGGAAATCAGAGCTGTGCTTCTAGCTCTCTTGGCCTTTCACCACCTATTGGCGGGCAAGAACATTCGAGTCCAGTCAGACAACGCCACAGCGGTTGCCTACATTAACACCAGGGCGTGACACTCAGCCGCCTGGCACTGTTGGTATCCTTCAGTGGACGGAGGATTCCAGGTCCACCACATCCGCAGTCCACAACACAGGCGTGGAAAACTGGGAGGCAGATTGTCTCAGCCGTCAAACCGTGGACAGCGGCGAGTGGGCTCTGCATCCGGCAGTGTTTCGGTTAATCTGCCGCAAGTGGGGCACTCCGGAAGTTTCCAGCGGCGTATCGCCCGGCTGGCTCAGGTGCACTCCTTCATACAGGGCGCATCTCACATCATTCCGCCTTACCGGCGGCCTTTGGATCCCTGGGGCCTTAATCTGGTCCTCACGGCTTCCAGAAACCCCCCTTTGAGCCTCTTAGGGAGGTTTCTTTGTCTCGTCTTTCACAGAAGGTGGTCTTTCTAGTGGCCATAACTTCCCTCGGGAGAGTCTCTGATTTGGCTGCACTCTCCTCGGAGTCACCTCTTTTGGTTTTTCATCAAAACAAGGTGGTTCTCCGTCCGACTCCGGACTTCCTCCCTAAGGTGGTTTCTCCTCCACCTTAACCAGGACATTTCCCTGCCTTCCTTTTGTCCGGCTCCTGTTCATCGCTTTGAAAAAGCGTTGCATATCCTGGATCTGGTGCGGGCGCTCCGGATCTATGTGTCTCGCACCGCTGTTCTTAGGCGGTGCACCTCTCTTTTTGTGCTGACCACAGGTCGGCGTATCTAAGCCGACCCTAGCTCGTTGGATTATGTCAGCCATTTCCGATGCCTACCAGTGTACTCAAGTGCCTCCCCCGCCGGGGGATCAAGGCACACTCGACCAGAGCTGTCGGTGCCTCTTGGGTTTCAGGCACCAGGCTACGGCTCAGCAGGTCTGTCAGACTGCCACTTGGACTAGTCTGCATGCCTTTTCGAAGCACTACAAGGGCATGCTCATGCTTCGGCAGATGCGAGCTTGGGCAGACGCACCCTTCTGGCGGCTGTCGCCCATTTGCGAAGTTAGGTTTCGCCTACTTCTCAGTTTTCTGTTTATTCCCACCCATGGACTGCTTTGAGACGTCCCATGGTCTGGGTCTCCCATAGGAACGATGAAGAAAAAGAGAATTTTGTTTACTTACCGTAAATTCTTTTTCTTATAGTTCCGTAATGGGAGACCCAGCACCCTCCCTGTTGCCTGTTGGCAGTTTCTTGTTCCGCGTGTTATCACCGGCTGTTGTTGTAGACAGAGGCTCCGGTTGTTCCGGTTCTTGCTCTATCTCTACTTGTGGGTGGCTACTCTCCTTCAGCTTTTGCACTAAACTGGCTATATTTGGTTAACCAGGGGGTGTATATGCTCGGAGGGAGGGGCTACACTTTTTAGTGTAGTACTTTGTGTGTCCTCCGGAGGCAGAAGCTATACACCCATGGTCTGGGTCTCCCATTACGGAACTATAAGAAAAAGAATTTACGGTAAGTAAACAAAATTCTCTTTTTTTTCCGTGAAAAGGTTAATAATGCTTTTTATAAGGTGCATATGATAGTTGTGACTTGGTGAATTAAACTAAATCAGAATAGTTTTTTTATGCGTATTGTCTGAATTACATGATGAGACGTTTATTCATTAAAGCATCCTTTTGAGAAATAAGTATAATTGTAATTTATAATTGTAATTTATACATATAGCTATAATATATTCTTTTGATGTATATTAATTTATTAATTTTCTATATGTATACTTTATGTGTATATTTTAGTACTAATTTGCACATTTACTATTTGATATCCAGATTTGCACACGTCCATCTAAACAGTTTTGTATTTCCTAGAATGGTTTAGGCTCTGTTCACTAGAAAGGATTTTTCTTTGTCGCTCCATTGGGAGACCCAGACAATTGGGTGTATAGCTTCTGCCTCCGGAGGCCACACAAAGTATTACACTTTAAAAAGTGTAACCCCTCCCCTCTGCCTATACACCCTCCCGTGCATCACTGGCTCCTCAGTTTTATGCTTTGTGTGGAAGGAGGCACACATCCACTCATGCATTCTCATACTTAGTTATGTCGGATGGAAGAAAAGAGGACCCCCACGGGGTCCCCGGCATGTTCCCTTCTCACCCCACTAAAGTCGGCGGTGCTGTTAAGGTTGAGGTACCCATTGCGGGTACAAAGGCCGGAGCCTCATGCCGTTTTCCTTTACCATCCCTTAGTGGCTCTGGGAGAAGTGGGATCCTGACCGGTCGTCCATTCACTGGGACCGGGCTCCCTCCGCAGCCCCTGTGGGAATCTGCTGGACAGGAGTATATTCTTCCTCAGGGATCGGGCCCTGCATCTATAAGGTACTCTGTGTCCCCATGGGGACTGTGCATGGAGCGCCTTATTCCCGGATGCTGCAGCAGCTGCTGATTTCGGAAGACCGGCGGACTTCCGCGCCGACCGAGCCTGCTTGTCGGCCGCGGTCTTAAATTTAGTCCCCGGCTTCTCAGGGATCGGGCCCTGCATCTATAAGGTACTCTGTGTCCCCATGGGGACTGTGCATGGAGCGCCTTATTCCCGGATGCTGCAGCAGCTGCTGATTTCGGAAGACCGGCGGACTTCCGCGCCGACCGAGCCTGCTTGTCGGCCGCGGTCTTAAATTTAGTCCCCGGCTTCATCGCGGCCTAGTAGCTAAAATCCCGCCCCCGGGCCTGCCTGTCAGGGGTAAGGGCGGGACGGCCGGCCTGACGTCGGCTGTGAGGGCCGGAGCATCCTGTATGTTTCCTCCCCCCTCACTGATCACTGTGGGGACCCCAGATTCCCGCACTTTTCTAGCACCACCCACGGCTCCACTCCTCCCCTGAGAGCTCTGGCAGCCATGTTTTTTGGCATTCTGCCGGTGGAGGATTATCAGAGAAGAGCTCTGCAGCTCTGGGAGACCTAAGGCAGGGAATCTGGAGGCACACACTCGCTTTTTAGCGGTCGGTAAGCCACACCGGTCACCCGCTGCTGGTCCCCCCCCAGGGTGCCGGAATAGATACGTATTTAGATACGTATTTATATACATATTTCTGTTCGGTCGGGCTGTATACCCCTTCCCATATACCCTCAGTGATCACTCTCCTAGGAGACAACAGCATGTAGTCCACAAGGAGCAAAGGTGCTAAGGCACAGGGTTTTTTTGCGACCTGTACCTCTTGTGCGGCTATGTTGCCTGCGGGTTCCACCTACCCTCACTGTGAGCAATGCTCAACCCCTGTTTCGCTTGCTCAGCCGGAGCCTCGGTCACTAGTGGGCCCCTCGGCTCATGTAGACCCCCCTGCTCCCCCTGTCCAGGCGGCAGGGACAGAGTTTGCTGCGTTTGCTGAGAAACTCTGAGTCACTTTCACAATCCATGGCTCAGTCTATGGACAAATGGTCTGCCAAGCTGCTAGAAGCTTTGCAGTCCAGACCGGTCCTTACACAGGCCCCGGTCCCCGTTAGCTCGTCGCCTCCAGGCCCCTCTCGGTCCGCGCCGCAGCGCGCTCCCAGGTTGGGCCCTAGGTCCCACGCGTAGGACTCCTGCCCGGATCTCAGTCCCAGACCGACTAAGCGGGCTCGCTGGGAATCTTCCCCGACTTCTTCACGCTGTTCGGGTTCCCAGCCCGAGGACTCTCTGGAGGACGAGGCGAACGTCGCAGCTTAGGGCTCTGAACCTGACGTTGCTCTCAATCTTGATACACCTGAAGGGGACGCCTTAGTTAATGATCTTATCTCGTCCATTAACCAGGTGTTAGATCTGTCTCCCCCGCCTCCACCTGTAGAGGAGTCGGCTTCTCAGCAGGAGAAACACCAGTTTCGGTTCCCCAAACGTACACGGAGTGCTTTTTTTCGATCACTCTAACTTCAGAGATGCTGTCCAGAAGCCCAGAGCGGTTACGGACAAGCGCTTTACTAAGCGCCTTACTGACACACGTTACCCCTTCCCCTCTGACGTAGTTAAGGGTTGGGCTCAGTGTCCCAAGGTGGATCCTCCAGTCTCTAGATTGGCGGCTAGATCTGTGGTATCGGTGGCAGATGGCTCATCGCTGAAGGATGCCACTGACAGGCAGATAGAGCTCCTGGTGAAATCCATCTATGAAGCCACGGGCGCGTCTTTTGCCCCGGCCTTTGCAGCCGTGTGGGCACTACAAGCTATCTCAGCTTGTCTGGCTGAGATTAATGCAGTCACACGTAATTCTGCTCCGCAGGTTGCGTCTCTGACTTCTCAAGCGACAGCTTTTTCTTCCTACGCCATGAACGCAGTCCTAGACTCGGCTAGCCGTACAGCTGTGGCATCCGCTAACTCTGTGGCAGTCTGCAGGGCCATGTGGCTGCGCGAATGGAAGGCAGACTCGGCCTCCAAGAGGTTCTTAACCGGTTTGCCGTTTTCTGGCGACCGATTGTTTGGCGAACGATTGGATGAGATTATTAATGAATCCAAGGGAAAGGACTCCTCCTTACCTCAGTCCAAACCTAAGAGACCTCAGCAACGGAAAATTCAATCGAGGTTTCGGTCCTTTCGTCCCTCCGCCAAGCCCCAGTCCTCTTCGTCCAACAGGCCGGAGAAAGGCCAGAGGAACTCCTATGCGTGGCGGTCTAAGTCACGCCTCTAAAGGCCGCCGGAGGCACTGCCTCCAAGGCGGCCTCCTCATGACTCTCGGCATCCCCGAACCGCATCCTCGGTCGGTGGCAGGCTCTCCCGCTTTTGCGACACCTGGTGGCCACATGTTCAAGACCGATGGGTGAGAGACATTCTGTCTCACGGTTACAGGATAGAGTTCAGCTCTCGTCCTCAGACTCGTTTCTTCAGAACCTCTCCGCCCCCCGCTCGGGCCGACGCACTTTTTCAGGCAGTGGCCACTCTGAAAACACAGGGAGTTGTGATCCCGGTTCCCCCTCAGGAACATGGTCGCGGCTTTTACTCCAACTTGTTCGTGGTGCCAAAGAAGGACGGATCATTCCGTCCCGTTCTGGACCTCAAACTGCTCAACAGACATGTGAGCACCAGACGGTTTTGGATGGAATCTCTCCGCTCGGTCATCGCCTCGATGTCACAAGGAGACTTCCTAGCATCGATCGACATCAAGGATGCTTATCTCCATGTGCCAATCGCACCCGAACATCAACGCTTCTTGCGTTTCGCCATCGGGAACGAGCACCTTCAGTTCGTGGCATTGCCTTTCGGCCTGGCAACAGCCCCACGGGTGTTCACCAAGGTCATGGCATCCGTAGTGGCGGTCCTACACTCTCAGGGCCACTCGGTGATTCCCTACTTAGACGATCTCCTAGTCAGGGCACCTTCTCGGGCGGCGTGTCAACACAGCCTTACAGTCGCTCTGGCGACTCTCCAGCAGTTCGGGTGGATAATCAACTTCCCAAAATCCCAGTTGACACTGACCCAATCACTGACTTACCTCGGCATGGAATTTCATACACAGTCAGCGGTAGTCAAGCTACCGCTGGACAAACAGCTGTCCCTGCAGGCAGGGATACAATCTCTTCTTCGGGGTCAGTCATACCCCTTGAGGCGCCTCATGCACTTCCTGGGGAAGATGGTGGCAGCGATGGAGGCAGTGCCGTTCGCGCAATTCCATCTGCGGCCACTCCAATGGGACATTCTCCGCAAATGGGACAGGAGGTCGACTTCCCTCGACATGAACGTCTCTCTGTCCCTTGCAACCAAGACGTCTCTTCAGTGGTGGCTCCGTCCCAATTCTCTATCGCAAGGAAGATCCTTCCTACCCCCAACCTGGGCTGTGGTCACCACGGACGCAAGCCTGTCAGGGTGGGGAGCGGTTTTCCGCCACCACAGGGCTCAGGGAACCTGGACTCCGGTAGAGTCCTCCCTTCAGATCAATGTTCTGGAAATAAGGGCGGTGTATCTAGCCTTATTGGCCTTCCATCGGTGGCTGGAGGGCAGACGGATCCGTATACAGTCGGACAACGCCACGGCCGTCGCATACATCAACCACCAAGGCGGCACGCGCAGTCGTCAAGCCTTCCAGGAAGTCAGGCGGATTCTGCAGTGGGTGGGAGCCACAGCCTCCACGATCTCCGCAGTGTACATCCCGGGCGTAGAAAACTGGGAAGCAAATTTTCTCAGTCGTCAGGGCATGGACGCGGGGGAATGGTCTCTTCACCCAGACGTGTTTCGAGAGATCTGTCGCCGCTGGGGAACGCCGGACGTCGATCTCATGGCGTCACGACACAACAACAAGGTCCCGGCCTTCATGGCACGGTCTCAGGATCACAGAGCTCTGGCGGCGGACGCATTAGTTCAGGATTGGTCGCAGTTTCGACTGCCTTATGTGTTTCCCCCTCTGGCGATGCTGCCCAGAGTGTTACGCAAGATCAGGTCCGACTGTCGTCGCGCCATTCTCGTCGCTCCAGATTGGCCGAGGCGATCGTGGTACCCGGATCTGTGGCATCTCACGGTGGGTCAACCGTGGGCGCTTCCAGACCGCCCAGACTTGCTGTCACAAGGGCCGTTTTTCCATCTGAATTCTGCGGCCCTCAACCTGACTGTGTGGCCATTGAGTCCTGGCTTCTAGCGTCTTCAGGATTATCTCAGGATGTCATTGCCACTATGAGACAGGCCAGGAAACCAACGTCCGCCAAGATCTATTACAGATCTTGGCGGATCTTCTTATCCTGGTGCTCTGATAATGGTTTTTCTCCCTGGCCATTTGCCTTACCCACTTTTCTTTCATTCCTTCAATCCGGAATGGACAAGGGTTTGTCACTCGGCTCTCTCAAAGGACAAGTATCGGCGCTCTCCGTATTTTTTCAAAAGCGCCTGGCCAGGCTTCCGCAGGTCCGCACGTTCCTGCAGGGAGTTTGCCACATAGTCCCACCATACAAGCGTCCGCTGGAACCCTGGGACCTTAACAGGGTGCTAACGGCTCTTCAGAAACCACCTTTCGAGCCGCTGCGGGATGTTTCTTTATCACGTCTTTCGCAGAAGGTGGCATTTCTAGTGGCAGTTACATCACTCCGAAGAGTGTCGGAGCTTGCAGCGCTGTCATGCAAAGCCCCCTTCCTGGTTTTTCACCAGGATAAGGTGGTTCTGCGTCCTGTCCCGGAATTTCTCCCTAAGGTGGTATCCCCTTTTCATCTCAATCAGGATATCTCCTTACCTTCATTTTGCCCTAATCCAATTCACAAATGTGAAAAGGATTTGCACTCTTTGGATCTGGTGAGAGCACTCCGGTTCTACGTGTCTCGCACGGCACCCCTGCGCCGTTCAGATGCGCTCTTTGTCCTTGTCGCTGGCCAGCGTAAGGGTTCGCAGGCTTCCAAGTCAACCTTGGCTCGGTGGATCAAGGAACCGATTCTTGAAGCCTACCGTTCTTCTGGGCTTCCGATTCCTTCAGGGCTGAAAGCCCATTCTACCAGAGCCGTGGGTGCGTCCTGGGCATTGCGGCACCAGGCTACGGCTCAGCAGGTGTGTCAGGCAGCTACGTGGTCTAGTCTGCACACTTTCACGAAACACTATCAGGTGCATACCTATGCTTCGGCAGACGCCAGTCTAGGTAGGAGAGTCCTTCAGGCGGCGGTTGCCCACCTGTAAAAGGGGGCCGTTTTCGGCTCTTTTTATCGAGGTATTCTTTTACCCACCCAGGGACTGCTTTTGGACGTCCCAATTGTCTGGGTCTCCCAATGGAGCGACAAAGAAGGGAATTTTGTTTACTTACCGTAAATTCCTTTTCTTCTAGCTCCTATTGGGAGACCCAGCACCCGCCCCTGTTACCTTCGGGCTGGTTGTTCTTTTGTGTACACATGTTGTTCATGTTGAATTGTTCTTTTGGTTCATGGTTTTCAGTTCTCCGAACATCCTTCGGATTGAATTTACCTTAGACCAATTTATAAGTTTCCTCCTTCCTGCTTTTGCACCAAAACTGAGGAGCCCGTGATGCACGGGAGGGTGTATAGGCAGAGGGGAGGGGTTACACTTTTTAAAGTGTAATACTTTGTGTGGCCGCCAGAAGCTATACACCCAATTGTCTGGGTCTCCCAATAGGAGCTAGAAGAAAAGGAATTTACGGTAAGTAAACAAAATTCCCTTCTTTTTCAAGAAATTTCTTGAGTCTGAAAGATTAGTGCACTTGTGGTAAAAAAACGCACCGAAAACCGCACGCATTTTTACCGCGGTTTTGGTGCGTTTTTTTTTTTTACCATTTATCTATGGCAAAAAAAACGCAGGTACCTACAGAAAAGAAGTGACATGCCCATTTTCTCAAGAAATTCTGCAGAAAGAACGTTCTTGAGAAAAAAAAAAACGCAGTGTGCGCACAGCTATTTTTGTTTGCCATAGGTTTTGCTGGGAAATGTCTGCAGAAAGATAACCATTTTTTTCAAGAAATTTCTGCAGCAAAAACGCAAAAAAAAGTGGGTAAAAATGCAGTGTGCGCACAGGGCCTTATTTTTAACAATATTATTTGATATGCTATTTTTTAATATATTCTAATAAGATTCCTATAGTTTATTTTTTAGATGTGACATAATACTTTGTAGGGATAGATATATACTTAGGGATTAGATTAGATGTTAGTGCCTTTTTAGACTACACTATCTACATAGAGACTGAGACTATTTGCAACATTCCACCAACATTGTGTTTTGTTTCTCTATGAATTTGGTTTTATACATTTTATTTCTCAATCTGTAATTTTTTTTCTGTCTGATATTAACACTCAAATTATGTGTCCATTTACAGATGTGTTTATCCCAATGCCTGAGAACCTGTTGGTTAATTTAAATGAATGCAAAGAGGTATGGAATATCCTACAAATGATCACAATATTAAATGCCTAGTAGTTGTTTAGGAATAGGCTCACTTCAGTTTGTAGCAGTGTAATTGATGTCTTAATTTGTGTATATTCAGTGAAGCCAATAAAATATGTAAAGGGTTTACCATAAAACGGCCGTGAACCAGGTTACCAGATTTTCTGTTCTACAGGATTGCTGAAAATGTTTTGATGAAAAACGCAACACAGTGTGCGTTTATGTATCGGGATGAATTAACCTGAACGGCAAAGTTGGAGGTTCGTACCGGACACCTAGTTTCCGGTGCCCGAACACCAACTTATAATAATAATTAATTGTATTCATTAATATAGCGCTATTAATTCCACAGCGCTTTACATACATTGGCAACACTGTCCCCATTGGGGCTCACAATCTAGAGTCCCTATCTGTATGTCTTTCTCATGGAAGTCCAAGTTCGTATGCTGAATAAAGATTTTTAAAAGACTGCAGTGTAGCCAATCAATTAGCTTTCCGCATGGGGAAGATGCTTGGATGCTGCTGGGAACAAAAAAAAAAGTGGGGTCTCTCCCTTTTTTTTTTTTTTTAATAATCTGTGTAGTTAAAGCAGACAGCTACGGGCTGTAGCCGTCAGCTATCTGCTTTATCTTGGCTGCTTATCTCATGCAGTTTTTTAAAAAATATTTTATAAATAAATTTTAAAAAAGGTGTGGGGTTCCCCCTATTTTTTTTTTTTTTTTTTTTTTGTATGTATAACAAGCCAATGTAAAGCAGATAGCTCAGGGCTGGAATTACCAGGGTGGAAAAGCCCATATTATTTAGCTCTTCCCAGACCAAAAGTAGCAGCTTGCAGATGATTGAGGAGTGGCACATCCATGAGATGCGCAAATTCTGGTGCTTTGCCTGGCTGTTCACAATTACCCTTGTATGGTGGCAAACTGGGTAATATTGTCTGTGTTGATGTCAGATCTGAATTGACAGCTGGCAATCAAGCCCAGGGGATAGAAATGGAGGGGCGTCCATCATATACCACCATTACGAAGCTGGCAACTGTACAGTTCAAAAACACATACAATAATATAGTATTAATAAAATAGTATTAATAAAATAGTTTATATGAATAAAAACGTCCCCACACTGCGTAGTTCATTTATTAACAAAAATCCTCGAAGTTATGACATAATCCATGGATGTAATGTCCCACAACGTCTATTGAATCCTATGGAGCCTCGTTCTGAGAATGTTCAGCCTGTCCCCACTGTTCTTACTGCTCAGATCACAGCTGCAGTGGTAGAACAACTCTGGAGCCTGGTGCTCTTCTAACTGCCGGTGCCCTGGACCTACTCTTAACGCTTGTCGCTGCTGGAACGGTGACAGAGAAATTATAGTTATGTGCATAGCGCAGGGCTGCAGCAAAATGGTACATGGCTCCATGGTGGCAACAGCTGTGGGCTGGACTTCCCGAGGCCGTGGAATGGCGGTGCCATGCTCAGTCACTTAAACGTCGGCAAATACAAATGGCAGGCCCCCCCCCCCCCTTCCCAGCAGCTGCAGAAAGAAAAATAAAAATGTTAAAACTGTACATTTGATTTTTGTTTTAAAAATAAATGATTATATCATCAATAATTATTAATAAGAGAAAAAGTTGCGACGCATTCCCTTTTTAAGTATAGGTTTAATACACCAGATAGAGTAATAAGAATGAAAAGCTGCACTTTCTTTGTCGCTCCATTGGGAGACCCAGACAATTGGGTGTATAGCTATGCCTCCGGAGGCCACACAAAGTATTACACTAAAAGTGTAAAGCCCCTCCCCTTCTGCCTATACACCCCCCGTGCTCACGGGCTCCTCAGTTTTTATGCTTTGTGCGAAGGAGGCAGACATCCACGCATAGCTCCACAGCTTGGTCAGCAGCAGCTGCTGACTAGGTCGGATGGAAGAAAAGAGGGCCCATAATAGGGCCCCCAGCATGCTCCCTTCTCACCCCACTTTGTCGGCGGTGTTGTTAAGGTTGAGGTGCCCATTGCGGGTACACAGGCAGGAGCCACATGCTGTTTTCCTTCCCCATCCCTTAATGGGCTCTGGGTGAAGTGGGTTCCGGATCGGTCTCCAGGCACTGGGACCGTGCTCCCTCCGCAGCCCCTGGGAATCTGCAGGATAGGAGCTGGATATCGTCAGGGACAAAGCCCTGCTACTATGAGGTACTCTGTGTCTCCGTGGGGACCGCGCATGGAGCGCTGGTCCCATACACATTACAGCACTGCTGGGTGTGTTAGTGCGCCGGGCATGGAGCGCTTGTGCCAGACACTTTCCATCTCTGCTGGGTGTGTTAGTGCGCCGGACATGGAGCGTTTGTGCCAGACACTTTCCATCTCTGCTGGGTGTGTTAGTGCGCCGGACATGGAGCGTTAATGCCAGACACTTTCCAGCATTGCTGGAGGTGTTAGTGCGCCGGGGGACTCCGCGCGGCCGCGCTTATTGCCGGCCGCGCTTATAACTTTAGTCCCCGGCTTCTGCGGCCTAGTGTCGTTCTTTCCCGCCCACAGGCCTGCCAGTCAGGGGAGGGGCGGGACGCTGCACGGATCGTCAGCGGAGGGCTGGAGCATACATTAGTATCCTCCTCCCTCCTCACTCAGTACAGTGGGGCACTGGATTCCCGCACTTTTCTTGGGCACGCCCACGGTCTCCTCCTCCCCACAGAACGCCGGCAGCCATTCCTGTCAGCGATTCAGACGCTGGAGAGGAGAGGCAACACAGGGAGACCCAGGCAGGGAATCTGGTGACCACACAACCGCTCTGAGCGGTCGGTAAGCAGCACCTGTGGTGCTGGCCCCACTGAGTACCGAAGTGTGTATATATATATATAGGCTTATAGGCTATACATTTGCACTGTACGGTCGCTCTGTTGATTTTTGGCTATATACCCTCCTGGTTGTTCTCAGAGGAGACAACATGTCATCTGCAAAAAGCAAGGGTGCCAAAGCACAGGCGTACTTTGCAACCTGTACCTCATGTACAGCTGTACTACCGGCAGGGTCCACTGACCCTCATTGTGTGCAATGCTCGGCCCCTGTGGCACTTACTCAGCCGGAGCCTCTGCTACAGGTGGCCCAGGTGGATCCACCTGCTACCACTGTCCAGGTGACAGGGACGGAGTTTGCAGCCTTTGCTGACAAACTGTCTGAGACTATGGATAAATGGTCTGCTAAAATACTGGAAGCTTTGCAGTCCAGACCGGTGATTCAGGCCCCGGGCTCTATCCAATCCTTGACCCCTGGTCCCCCTCAATTGGAACAGCAATGTGCCCCGGGGGTAACCCACAGGTCCCAGGGTGAGGTCTCTGACACGGACCGCAGTCCCAGGCCGCCCAAGCGGGGTCGCTGGGAAATTCCCTCCACTTCATCACACTGTTCAGGGTCCCAGCAGGGGGACTCTCTGGAGGATGAAGCGGAGGTCTCAGATCAGGATTCTGATACTGAAGCCGCTCTCAACCTAGATACACCTGAAGGTGACGCAGTAGTGAATGACCTTATAGCGACCATCAATCAGGTGTTGGATATTTCTCCCCCAGCTCCTCCAATTGAGGAGTCTGCTTCTCAGGAGAAATTCCGTTTCAGGTTTCCAAAGCGTACATTAAATATGTTTCTGGATCACTCTGACTTCAGAGAGGCAATCCAAAAAAACCGAGACTGTCCAGACAAGCGTTTTTCCAAGCGCCTTAAGGACACACGTTATCCCTTCCCCCCCGAGGTTGTCAAGGGCTGGACTCAGTGTCCTAAGGTGGATCCTCCAATCTCCAGACTGGCGGCTAGATCCATAGTTGCAGTGGAAGACGGGGCTTCACTCAAAGATGCCACTGACAGACAGATGGAACTATGGTTAAAATCCATCCATGAAGCTATAGGCGCGTCTTTTGCTCCAGCATTCGCTGCCGTATGGGCACTCCAAGCTATCTCAGCTTGTCAGGCGCAGATTCATGCGGTAACACGTACATCTGCCCCACAAGTGGTGTCCTTAACCAATCAGGCGTCGGCGTTTGCGTCCTACGCCATTAATGCTATCCTGGACTCTGCGAGCCGTACGGCGGTGGCATCCGCCAACTCGGTGGTACTCCGCAGGGCCATGTGGCTACGTGAATGGAAGGCAGACTCTGCTTCCAAAAAGTTCTTAACCGGTTTGCCATTGGCTGACGACCGCTTGTTTGGTGAGCGATTGGATGAAATCATTAAACAATCCAAGGGAAAGGATTCTTCCTTACCCCAGTCCAAACCAAACAGACCTCAACCACGGAAGGTACAATCGAGGTTTCGGTCCTTTCGGACCGCGGGCAGATCTCAATTTTCCTCGTCCAAAAGGCCTCAGAAAGATCAGAGGAACTCAGATGCATGGCGGTCTAAGTCACGTCCTAAAAAGACCGCCGGAGGCACCGCTCCCAAAGCGGCCTCCTCATGACTTTCGGCCTCTTCAAACCGCATCCTCGGTCGGTGGCAGGCTCTCCCGCTTTTGCGACACCTGGCTGCCACAAGTAAAAGACCGATGGGTGAGAGACATTCTATCTCACGGTTACAGGATAGAGTTCAACTCTCGTCCTCCGACTCGTTTCTTCAGAACATCTCCACCCCCCGACAGAGCCGAGGCTCTTATGCAGGCGGTGGGCACCCTGAAGGCGGAAGGAGTGGTGATCCCGGTTCCTCTTCAGCAACGGGGTCACGGTTTTTACTCCAACTTGTTCGTGGTGCCAAAAAAGGACGGATCCTTCCGTCCCGTTCTGGACCTAAAGCTGCTCAACAAGCATGTGAAAACCAGGCGGTTCCGGATGGAATCGCTCCGCTCCGTCATCGCCTCCATGTCCCAAGGAGATTTCCTGGCATCAATAGACATCAAAGATGCTTATCTCCACGTACCGATTGCGCCAGAGCATCAGCGCTTCCTGCGCTTCGCCATAGGGGACGAACACCTTCAGTTCGTGGCACTACCTTTTGGCCTGGCAACAGCCCCACGGGTCTTCACCAAGGTCATGGCAACAGTGGTGGCAATCCTACACTCTCAGGGACACTCGGTGATCCCTTACTTAGACGATCTACTTGTCAAGGCACCCTCTCAAGGGGCATGCCAACACAGCCTGAACATTGCTCTGGAAACTCTCCAGAGTTTCGGGTGGATCATCAATTTTCCAAAGTCAAATCTGACACCGGCCCAATCACTAACATATCTTGGCATGGAGTTTCATACTCTCTCAGCGATAGTGAAGCTTCCGCTGACCAAACAGCGTTCACTACAGACAGGGGTGCAATCTCTCCTTCATGGTCAGTCACACCCCCTGAGGCGCCTCATGCACTTCCTAGGGAAGATGGTGGCAGCAATGGAGGCAGTTCCTTTTGCGCAGTTTCATCTGCGCCCACTTCAATGGGACATTCTCCGCAAATGGGACAGGAAGTCGACGTCCCTCGACAGGAACGTCTCCCTTTCTCGGGCAGCCAAAGCTTCCCTTCAGTGGTGGCTTCTTCCCACTTCTCTGTCAAAGGGGAAATCCTTCCTGCCCCCATCCTGGGCTGTGGTCACGACGGACGCGAGCCTGTCAGGGTGGGGAGCGGTCTTTCTCCACCACAGGGCTCAGGGGACTTGGACTCAGACAGAGTCCTCCCTTCAGATCAATGTTCTGGAGATAAGGGCAGTGTATCTTGCCCTAAAGGCGTTCCAGCCGTGGCTGGAAGGCAAACAGATCCGAATTCAGTCGGACAACTCCACAGCGGTGGCATACATCAACCACCAAGGCGGGACACGCAGTCGGCAAGCCTTCCAGGAGGTCCGGCGGATTCTGCTATGGGTGGAAGCCACAGCCTCCACCATATCCGCAGTTCACATCCCGGGCGTAGAAAACTGGGAAGCAGATTTTCTCAGTCGCCAGGGCATGGACGCAGGGGAATGGTCCCTTCACCCGGACGTGTTTCAGGAGATCTGTTGCCGCTGGGGCATGCCGGACGTCGACCTAATGGCGTCCCGGCACAACAACAAGGTCCCGACGTTCATGGCACGGTCTCAAGATCACAGAGCTCTGGCGGCAGACGCCTTAGTTCAGGATTGGTCGCAGTTTCAACTCCCTTATGTGTTTCCTCCTCTGGCACTGTTGCCCAGAGTGTTACGCAAGATCAGGGCCGACTGCCGTCGCGCCATCCTCGTCGCTCCAGACTGGCCGAGGAGGTCGTGGTACCCGGATCTGTGGCATCTCACGGTCGGCCAACCGTGGGCACTCCCAGACCGACCAGACTTGCTCTCTCAAGGGCCGTTTTTCCATCTGAATTCTGCGGCCCTGAACCTGACTGTGTGGCCATTGAGTCCTGGATCCTAGCGTCTTCAGGATTATCTCAAGAGGTCATTGCCACCATGAGACAGGCTAGGAAACCAACGTCCGCCAAGATCTACCACAGGACGTGGAAAATTTTCCTGTCGTGGTGCTCTGCTCAGGGCGTTTCTCCCTGGCCGTTTACCTTGCCCACTTTTCTGTCCTTTCTTCAATCCGGATTAGAAAAGGGTTTGTCACTAGGCTCCCTTAAGGGACAAGTCTCTGCGCTCTCTGTCTTTTTTCAGAAGCGCCTAGCCAGACTTCCACAGGTACGCACGTTCCTGCAGGGGGTTTGTCACATCGTACCTCCTTACAGGCGTCCGTTAGAACCCTGGGATCTGAACAGGGTGCTGATGGTTCTTCAGAAACCACCGTTCGAGCCAATGAGGGATATCTCTCTCTCGCGCCTTTCACAGAAGGTGGTCTTCCTAGTGGCAGTCACATCACTTCGGAGAGTGTCTGAGCTAGCAGCGCTGTCATGCAAAGCCCCCTTCCTGGTGTTTCACCAGGACAAGGTGGTTCTGCGTCCGGTTCCGGAATTTCTCCCTAAGGTGGTATCCCCCTTTCATCTCAATCAGGATATCTCCTTACCCTCTTTTTGTCCTCATCCAGTTCACCAATGTGAAAAGGATTTGCACTTGTTAGATCTGGTGAGAGCACTCAGATTCTACATTTCTCGTACGGCGCCCCTGCGCCGCTTGGATGCACTCTTTGTCCTTGTCGCTGGCCAGCGTAAAGGGACACAAGCTTCCAAATCAACCCTGGCTCGGTGGATCAAGGAACCAATTCTCGAGGCTTATCGTTCCTCCGGGCTTCCGGTTCCCTCAGGGCTGAAGGCCCATTCTACCAGGGCCGTGGGAGCGTCCTGGGCTTTGCGGCACCAGGCTACGGCTCAGCAGGTGTGTCAGGCGGCTACCTGGTCGAGCCTGCACACTTTCACGAAACACTATCAGGTGCATACCTATGCTTCGGCAGATGCCAGCCTAGGTAGGCGAGTCCTTCAGGCGGCGGTTGCCCACCTGTAGGACGGAGCCGGTTGCGGCTCTATTATGAGGTATTATTTACCCACCCAGGGACTGCTTTTGGACGTCCCAATTGTCTGGGTCTCCCAATGGAGCGACAAAGAAGAAGGGAATTTTGTTTACTTACCGTAAATTCCTTTTCTTCTAGCTCCAATTGGGAGACCCAGCACCCGCCCCTGTTTTTTGTGTACACATGTTGTTCATGTTGAATGGTTTCAGTTCTCCGATATTCCTTCGGATTGAATTTACTTTAAACCAATTATAATTTTTTCCTCCTTCTTGCTTTTGCACCAAAACTGAGGAGCCCGTGAGCACGGGGGGTGTATAGGCAGAAGGGGAGGGGCTTTACACTTTTAGTGTAATACTTTGTGTGGCCTCCGGAGGCATAGCTATACACCCAATTGTCTGGGTCTCCCAATTGGAGCTAGAAGAAAAGGAATTTACCGTAAGTAAACAAAATTCCCTTCTTTGCTAAAATGATTGAGAAAATAGAACTGTTTATGTACATTAAAACATTGACTAGAAGCTTTTTGCCACTGGAGACCTAAATGATGGTGTTTTATTTAGAATTTACACATGATTATATGTAGGAACGTCCAGTAGTTAATTTTCACTTAGGGAAACTGCATACTGTCACATCTATCTGTGAAGATAAACATTTGGAATTGTACTTTGGAATCAACAAAAAATAAGCCCAGGTTGGGGGGAATTGATAAGACGCATTATTGTAGATACTCGTGTATAAGCCAACCTTTTCAGAACATTTTTTTATGCTGAAAAAGCCCCCTCGGCTTATACTTGTGCGAGGGTTCCATTTCTGGATTATAAGACACACTCCCCCCGCACCCCAAAAAAAACTGTGGGGAAAATGCGGCTATGTCTTATAATCCTGATAAAGGGTACCAGGTCGGTGTGGCGGGGTCACAAGACGGATGGTCGGCGATAACTTGGCTCAAGGGTGTCACGGCTCAGGAGTGTCGGCAATACTGGGGGTCAGGGGTGTCGCGGTGGGTGCCATTGAGCCGGGCTGTGGGCTACGTTGAGGCTTTCGGCGGCTGACGTGATAGACCAACAAAATGGCCGCGGATATCAATCTGCAGACGCACCACTTCCACTGCCATTTTCCTGAGCTACAACATCCCTGAGCCCGAAGTATTGCTGTCCTTCCGCCGTGTGACTCTTCTGAGCCGCGAACACCCCTGTCCTTCAAGACCACAACATCGTCAACCCAGCCTCCTGAGCCACTGCTGTGCCGCCCTGGTGAGCTAATATAACACACCCACTAGGATTAGAAGACTGACCCCCATTTTAACATGGAAAAAATAATTTTTAAACTTTCCTTCTCTAAATTATCGTAGGCTTATACTCGAGTCAATAGGGTTTCCCAGTTTTTGGTGGTAAAATTAAGCACCTCGGCTTATAACAGAATATATACGGTACTTATTTTTTAATCCCTCCCTGCTTTGCTGCTCCCCATGCGTCCGTGTGTATTGTGCTATATCATTGACGTCACTGGACACACCGATTTAGGCTAACAATTGTTTGCACAATCGCTGACCTCACGCTTGATCTGCGACCGCTGCAAACAATCACTGAATTCAGTTGTGCGTCACCTGTATAGCACAGTAAACAAATATTGGCAGTCATCAGTGGAGCAGCAGGAGATTTCAGGTCAGTAATGCTTGTCGTTATTTTATGGAGTCCCAACCTACACTTTCCCACCCGTTTTATGTCGATTCCCGACAATTACCAGAACGGAGTTAATGTTTAATATTTCTATACTTAGTTGGTCCAGGACTTACTGAAGAACCTGCCAGAAATGTTCACAAAGTCATCAGAGACTCAGAGTGCTCTGGGGCCAGCACTCCAGGCTGCCTACAAGCTGATATCACCCACTGGAGGAAGAATATCTGTTTTCCAAACCCAATTGCCAACATTGGGTGCCGGAGCCTTGAAACCCCGTGAGGAGCCTAACCAAAAGTCCTCTGCAAAGGTGAGCCTCCAGTGAACGAAGTGCTTCGGGCGGGGCAGAGATTTTGCCTAATATTATTTTTTTTTTTTTTTTTTTTTTACATAGTTACTTAGGTTGAAAAAAGACTTAGGTCCAACTTTCCTCCACCAGTTCTACATTTAGTCACTAAGTCATTTATAACCAAAAATGTTGTATGTACTGAGGAAATCATCCAGCCCTTTTTTAAAAGCTGTTATAGTATCGGCCATTACTACCTCTGGTGGTAGAGCATTCCACAGTCTGACTGCTCTAACTGTAAAGAACCCTTTCCTATTTAGCTGCCGGAATCGCTTTTCGCTGTGTATGCCCCTTGGTCCTTAGTATTGTCTTTGGAAGAAATAAGTGATGTGCCAGTCCTATTCTCGTGTACAAATAATATGCCCATTTTATAATACATTTTATGGTGAATTAAAGGGTACTATTGAGGAAAAAAAAAAATCTAGAACACCTACCACCAGAAACTAGCTGCCATACAGGTGTGTCAGCAATGAAAATTAAAAAATTATTACCCTTAGGTGGAAAACAAAGATGATAAATAATTGCATTGTCCTGAACTGGTTAATGGTTTAAATTGTGGACATGTATAGAAGCTATTCTAGAGATCACTTCTGTCATACCTGGTTACTGTAGTCACTGTCCCTACAGCCTTACTTAAAGGGGCTTTCCACTACTTGAACAGCCCCCTCTCAATATCAATTGTGACAGCCTATATTCACCTTAAGTGTTAGCGCCATTCCAGCTAGAACAGCTCCTGGTCTCCTGGGGCTTGCGTGACTTTATGTTAAGTGAGCCCTGCAGTCATTCAGCGGCCACTTCCCTTACACTTCCTTCAGATGTAACTGACAGTCGGCGGAGATGAGGGAGCAGCAGCCCTTGTTTCTTCCAGATGTAAGTTTTATGTAAAGGAAGTTAGAGTGAAGCTGTCCATTTAACAGGGAAATATAGCACTTGAAGGGTGTTGTCAGAGTAGTGGACAGCCCCTTTAAATTGTTTTTTTTCTTCTCTGGTAAAAAGTACTTAAGAGAGCCTGTCACCGAATGTTCATAATACTTACCTAACGGTTGGTGCGGAGCAGACTGGTCGGATGGGCGTCTCCGGTTCCGGCTCCTCCTCTTTCGGCTATCTTTGTCCTCCTTCTGAAGCCTGTGTGCATGATGCATTCTACGTCATCTACACTAGTCAACAGCGAGGTCCTGCGCAGGCGCACTTTGATCTGCCCTGCTCAGGGCAGATCAACCAGCAAGAGACTGCGGCTTGTGATTGGCTGCAGTGGTCCCATGCGATAAATGGGCTGTGATGTCTGCAGCCAATGTAGACCGTATAACCAGTCTCTGAAATCAAGAATAAGTAAGGTAAAATCTTTTTACCTAACTGGGACATCCCCTTTAATAAGCTGCTATTTTTGTTGGCCGTCTCTGCAGATGGAATGTAATCGCCTTTTTTCTATTTTTACAGGAAATTCATAACTTGACCCCAGCGACTGACTTCTACAAGAAGCTTGCCTTGGATTGCTCAGGACAGCAAGTAGCAGTGGATCTGTTTCTCCTGAGTGGCAGATACTCAGATTTGGCTTCTTTGGGTGCGGTGCAGAATTGCTTTTTTTAATTTATGTAATATTCTGCATATCAGACCGCTTCATGTACTAAGATGTCTGCTTATATTTCACTGTTTGCTTCAGGCTGCATTTCCAGATATTCAGCCGGTAGTGTCTACTATTACCGTTCTTACCATCACCAGCATAATCCAGTGCAAGTGGAGAAACTGCAGAAAGAATTAAAGCGATACCTTATCCGGAAGATTGGGTTTGAGGCTGTAATGAGGATAAGGTGCACGAAAGGTTCGTATAAAGTCAGATTGATCACTTTACCTGCCATAATGGAACTTTTTTTTTTTTGTGTAGTCAGAGTGGCCATTATAGACCATGTTTTTAATGATCAAAAGTGAGTACACCCCCTCACATTATTGTAAATATCTTATTACATTCTCTCATGGGACAACACTGAAGTTATGAAACTTTGATACAATATAAAGTAGTCAGTGTACAGCTTGTATAACAGTGTAAGTTTGGGGTGCCCTCTAAATCACTTAAAACACACCCATTAATATCAAAACCACTGCCAACAAAAGTGAGTACAACCCTAAATGAAAATGACCAAAGTGTTACCGTGTTTCCCCGAAAGTAAGGCCCTGTCTTACATTAATTTTACCCCCAAAAGTCCCACCCTGCCTTACTTTCGGGGGAGGCCTTACATTGGAAAAAAATGACAATCCTCCCCCCTGCAGCCTCCCCATTGTTTGAGATCCGGCATCCACCCCTTCCTCCCCCCTGCAGCCTCCCCATTGTTTGAGATCCGGCATCCACCCCTTCCTCCCCCCTGCAGCCTCCCCATTGTTTGAGATCCGGCATCCACCCCTTCCTCCCCCCTGCAGCCTCCCCATTGTTTGAGATCCGGCATCCACCCCTTCCTCCCCCCTGCAGCCTCCCCATTGTTTGAGATCCGGCATCCACCCCTTCCTCCCCCCTGCAGCCTCCCCATTGTTTGAGATCCGGCATCCACCCCATCCTCCCCCCTGCAGCCTCCCCATACAGTGGTTCTGCCCCCCACTCTGCCACCACACACACTGACACATACGGTACCGGTACAGCCCCACACGGCACCCACACACATACAGCCCCATACGGCACCCATACACATACCGTACACACACACACACAGTTTCGGAACTTACCGAAATCGGAGCGAGCCTGCAGGCGGTGACGTCGCGGCTGATTTCGGCCAATCAGCTGCGAGCTGGCTGACTGGCCAATCGCAGCTCGAGCTGAGGGCCAATCAGCTGCGAGCCAGCTGACTGGCCAATCGCAGCTCGAGCTGAGGGCCAATCAGCTGCGAGCCGGCTGACTGGCCAATCACAGCTCGAGCTGATGGCCAGCAGGGAGCCTTGCGGGGGCCATTCACCGGAGGCGGACCACGGGTGGCACGAGACTGGAGAAGGCCTGGATGGAGCGAGGGAACAGCGGCAGCGGTAAGTTCCTGTACTTTCCCCAGGGACCCCCACCCATATGCGGCCTTACATTACGCCGCGACCACCACCCATAGGCGGCCTTACATTCCCCGGCCCCCCCGCTACCCTGCCTTACAATCGGGGGGTGCCCTACATTGGCGGACCCCCCCCGAAACCCCCACCCTGCCTTACTTTCGGGGGGGTCCTACTTTCGGGGAAACACGGTAGTTTTTTGTGTGGCCACTGCCTTAACTCTCTTGAACATGGAGTTCACTAGAGCTTTACAGGAGCCACTGAAATCCTCCACGATGACATCACGGAGGTGGATGTTAGAAATCTTGTGCTCCTCCACCTTCCGTTTGAGGAAGCCCCACAGATGCTCAATAGGGTTTAGGTCTGAAGACGTTTGGCCAGTCCAGCACCTTTACAGTTTCTTTTAGCAAGTCTGTAGTCACATTGAAGGTGTGATTGGGGTTGTTATGTTGGAATACGAAGGAAGGTGAATCATTCTTTGCTTCAGTATGTCACAGTACATGTTGGTGTTCATGGTTCCCTCAATGCACTCATACAGCCCCAAACCATGATACTTCACCACCATGTTTGACTAGGTATGACACACTTATCTTTGTACTCCTCACCTGGTTGCTGCTATACACGCTTGACACCATCTGAACCAAGTAAGTTAATCTTGGTCTAATCCTTAGCTGTCTTGTCTTCAGCAAACTGTTTGTAGGCTTTTTTGTGCATGATCTTTAGAAGAGGCTTCCTTCTAGGCCCACAGCCATGCAGACCAAATTGATGTAGTATGTGCGCATGGTCTGAGCACTGACAGCCTAACCACCCCTTTAACTTCGGCAGCAATGCTGGCAGCATTCAGATATCTATTTTGAGAAGACAACCTTTGGATATTTTTTCCAGATCCTCAGAGAATTGTTTGCCATGAGGAGCCATGTTGAACTTCCAGTGACCAGTATGAGCGTGTGTGTGAGGGATAACACCAAATGTAACACACCTGTTCCCCAGTCACACCTGAGACCTTGTAACACTAATGAGTCACATGACACTGGGGAGGGAAAATGACTAGTTGAGCACAATTTGGACATTTTCACTTAGGGGTGTACTCACTTCTGTTGCCAGTGGTTTAGACATTAATGGCTGTGTTGTCATGTATAGAGAGCACCAAATTTACACTTTACATTGTATCAAAGTGTCATATCTTCAGTGTTGTCCCATGAAAACAGCCTGGAAGACCTCGTTTACATAGAGGGACAAAAGATTTTTGGACAAGAAGCCATCTGCACATCTGAAATAATATGGAAAAGTTCACAGGGCATCAATACTTTTTCAAAACACTGTATGTACAGCTTTGTTTAGGTTGTAGATATTGGCAAGATTTCACATTGCATTATTTGCCCCCTTCTCTAGGCCTTTCTATCCATACGTTTCACGGAAACTTCTTTGTTCGGTCTACGGATCTACTGTCCCTTCCCAATGTAAATCCTGACGCTGGGTATGCAGTGCAGATGTCTGTGGAGGAGAATCTGACCGATACCCCTGTGGTCTCCTTCCAGTCTGCTCTCTTATACACTTCCAGTAAAGGTAAGTCTTTCACATGTAATTGGGTCTTTTGCCACAGAAGTATTTATCATTGAATTTATACATTGTATTGAGTTTTCTTGCCTTATACATTTGTATAAGGAGTCAGCAGGAAACCAGTTATGTATTACACCTTTTGCATCTTCTAATCAGAAAATGACCTATAGATTTAATAGGGTGTAAATATATTTTAAAAATTTGGGGGAGTATTTTTTTTTTCATATCACAATGTGTATTTAAAAAAAAAAAAATTTAAAATAAAATGGAAATCTTGCAATTTTTTACATTGGCCCCTAGGGTGATTTGGGATTTCCTGTTCTTAACAAAAGATTTTTCAGCAGTCTCATCATCACATTTAGGGTTACAATGGCAGGTAACACCCTTAGGCCTATTTCACACGTCAGTGATTCTGGTACGTATGTAACAGTTTTTATACGGACATACGCAAACCCAATCAACGGTTCTGTGCCCTCATCAGTGATTTTTTTCACTAACAGTGTCTCCGTGCGGCGTACACGCGTGTCCGTGTACTCTGCACGGAGACATGTTCGTTTTTTTTTCTTGCATCACTGATGTCCCATGGACCACACAGTGGTGTGATTCGTGAAACGCGTACCATAAAAACACGGACCTTGAAAATAAAAAGTATGTTTAACTCCGCTTCTCCAGTAATGCTGTCTACGGCCCCTGCTGGCTGCTGCTTCTGAGCCGGCTCATTATTCTCATGCATATTCAGTTACATACGACACCGCGACCTTGAAGTAGCTGCAGCGGGGACGGAAACACAGCAGAGCCGAAGAGTTCAGGAGCGGGGACAGGCGAGTATACGTCCATGTGCAATCACGGATAGCACATGGACAACCCACGTGTGCCACGAATCACAGCACACGGAGGGATATATGCGTTTTGAATGCGTCAGTGAAAAACGTCTGTGTTTTTTCACTGACTCATGAAACTGGCCTCAGATGCTAGAATACAATACCTTGGGTTACTCTTGCACTGGGGCTATTCTTTCAGGAAATCGCCATGTACAGTGGAAGCTGTTTCTGACTGCACATTCCTCTTTAATATGTATATGGGTTAATTTGTGCTAGCAGTGTTATAACGGGCTTTTTGTTAATTTTCACCAGTCAAAATATGGCAATTCCAGGGCCTCATCCTTTGCCATTGTTCATGCTAGAGTATTTTAATGTCTTTTTAACATTTTTCTCTAATATTATTTTGTGGCTTTCAATGAGATTCCCAATATTTCTGTACTCTCCAACAGGTGAGCGAAGGATTCGTGTGCACACCATGTGCCTTCCTGTTGTTTCAGCGTTATCAGATGTGTATGCGGGTGCAGATGTGCAAGCAGTGATTGGACTGCTGGCAAATATGGGTAAGTATACAAAGTCTATTATTATAGGATTATATATTCTTATTCATTCATATAGCTGTAGAAGGTTTTTTTTTTGGTTTGTTTTTTTTTTTGGTGGGTCGGTTGTAATTTTGGATGACAATACAGACTTCCACAAAATTTATGTCCTTTTGGTAAAGTAAGAAAAAAACACCGTAGTCACTTAAATAATTTCAAACTAGCAAAAGTAATTTTTGATTTTAAATGTATAAAATATAACTAATGGAAATTCTAGATTGCAATTGATTTGTGGTTCAACAGAAACATTTTAATAAACAACAATGCCCTGGACAAAAATGAAGGTTCCCCTAGACAACATAGTTTAACCCCTTCAGCCCCGGGGCACTTTCCGTTTTTGCGTTTTTGTTTTTTTGCTCCCCTTCTTCCGAGAGCCGTAACTTTTTTATTTTTCCGTCAATCTTGCCATATGAGGGCTTGTTTTTTGCGGGACAAGTTGTACTTTTAAATGAAACCATAAGTTTTACCATATGGTGTACTGGAAAACAGCAAAAAAAAATTCCAAATTCGGAAAAATTGCAAAAAAACTGATGGCACAATAGTTTTTGGGATGTTTTATTCATGGTGTTCACTATATGGTAAAACTGATGTGTGTGTGTGTGTGTGTGTGTGTGTGTGTGTGTGTGTGTGTGTGTGTGTATGATGCCTGAGGTCGGTGCGAGTTTGTAGACACCAAACATGTATAGGTTTACTTGTATCTAAGGGGTTAAAAAAATTCATAAGTTTGTCCAATAAAAATGGCGCACGTTTTGCGCCATTTTCCGAAACATGTAGCGT
Organism: Anomaloglossus baeobatrachus; assembly: GCF_048569485.1. NCBI lineage: Eukaryota > Metazoa > Chordata > Amphibia > Anura > Aromobatidae > Anomaloglossus > Anomaloglossus baeobatrachus. The sequence continues at coordinate 93,929,638 of NC_134356.1, read as the reverse complement.
TCTTATTTTTTGGGATCTATGGCTCAGTGATGGCTTATTTTTTGCGTCTCGAGCTGTCGTGTCTAATTTTTGCGCAGATGCCACGTTTTGATCGCCTGTTGTTGCATTTTGCGTAAAACTTGCGGCGACCAAAAAACGTAATTTTGGCGTTTGGAATTTTTTTGCCACTACGCCGTTTACCAATCAAATTAATTGATTTTATATTTTGATCGGGCATTTCTGAACGCGGCGATACCAAATATGTGTATTTTTTAACCCTTTAATTTTCAATGGGGGGGAAGGGGGGCGATTTGAACTTTTTTAGGTTTTGTTTTTTTTTTTATTTTTCTTTATCGTTCATATGGGAGACCCAGACCATGGGTGTATAGCTTCTGCCTCCGGAGGACACACAAAGTACTACACTAAAAAGTGTAGCTCCTCCCTCCGAGCATATACACCCCCTGGATGACAAATCTAACCAGTTCAATGATTTGTGTTCAGGAGGTCACACACACACATGCATTCTCTGAATTTTGATTTTTGATTTCAAAGATTTGGAAGAAAAGCAGGTCCAGTCTGGACTCCCGGCATGTCCCTTCTGACCCCACTGTGTCGGCTTTAGGTTAAGGTTGATTTTACAAGGCTGGAGCCTTCACATGCCGCGCTCCTTCACCATCCCCTGAGGCTCTGGCTTGAAGTGGGAGCCATCACGGTTCTCACTGCTTTGCAGGAGACCGGTCTCCATCAGCAGCCCTTTCAGGATCCTGCCGGACGGAGCGCTCACCCCCCAGGGACCTGGCACCTGCGTCTCACAAGCTAAGTACTGAGACGTTATTACCACAGAAAGTGGTCTTTCCAGGGGTCCTTTGTACTTTATATATTGGGGAGAGTGTGTTATATGACTGTGTTAACATTTCCGGCCGGTTCTCCAGTTTTCACTGGAGAACCGCGCCGATGGTGCCTGCACGCTGGCCGCATGTTTAAATCTAGGCCCCGGCTTCGCCTGAGGCCTAGTTTCATTTTTACTGCCCCTGCATGTCAGTCATGGAGAGGGATAGTGCGGCTCCGCCCAGCGGCTGTTCAGCACAGGGAACGGACACTCCTCACTGAGGAAAGATTCCCTCCCCTGTATACCTCATTTGCCCGCTCTCAGAGTAGGCCCCGCCCCCTCTCCTCGCTCCGGCGCCATTTTATCAGCGTTCTCAATGTCTGCATAACCACATTGTGACAAATGGGGGCCTGGGCTGGGGGATCTGGAGGGCACAGAGATGTCTCTATGTTAAACGATCTGGCAAGCCACAACCTCCGGTTGTGCAGCTGCTTATATACTCTGTTTATATACTCTGCTGGGGGTCATTCTGGACAGAGCCCCCACTTCTGCAGCATGTCTCACATCAGAGCAAGGCTGCAAGGCTGTTCTTAATATGCACTGCATGTAGACTCGTACTGCCTGTACCGAGCACAGAAACACAGTGGTCCCTCAGCCTGGAAGCTCATCAGTGGTCCCTCCAGCTGCTCCGGCTCCGGTGGCTGAACCCCCGGTTTCGGTAGAATCCGCTCTCTCCAGGGGACAGCTGTCCCGGACTCTGCTGAGCATGCATCAGCCCCCTTCTCAGGGCGCTTCTGCTGCTACGGCTCGCTCAGCAAAGCTCACAGAGGATTCTTCATCTGGTCTCAGACCCCGTCCTCCTAAAATGGAGACGCAGGGTCCCCTGTCCTTCCTCGTCCCGCAGCTCTGATTCACGAGCTGACTCGCAGGACGAGGAGGATGTCTTTACTAGGGGCTCGGACGTTACTTCATGTACCATTGATCTGTCCGAAGGTGACGCAGATGCTAATGATTTGATTGCGTCCATTTATATTTGTACTGGACCTCAATCCGCCTGTATCAGGGGAGCATCCCCCTCTGGCAGAAAGGCATCAGTTTACCTTAAGAGAACAAGGAGTGTGTTCCTTAACCACTCCAGTTTTCAGCCCACAGTGACCAAGCCCAGAGCCTGTCCTGACAGACGCTCCCAAAGCATGGTTCTGATGACTGTTTCCCCCTTCCACCAGAGGTGGTCAAGGAGTGGGCTCATTCACCAAGGCTGGACCCTCCGGTGTCTAGACTTTCAGCCCGGATAGTTGTATCAGTGGCTGACGGCACCTCTCTAAGGATCCCACTGTCCGCCAGGTTGACCTTCTGGCCAAATCTATATATGAGGCGGCAGGGGTCTCGTTCTCCCCATCTTTTGCAGCAGTGCGGGCTCTCAAAGCCATCTCTGCTTCTCTGGAGGAGATGCATTCCCTCACCAGGGACATTATGCCCGAAATGGTTGCCTTAACTTCCAGGCTTCAGTCTTTTCATCCTATGCCATGTCTGCCATGCTGGAGACTGCCACCGCACTGCAGTGGCCTCGGCTACTTCCCTCGCTATCCGCAGGCTCCTGTGGCTTAGAGTGGAAGGCAGATGCTTCTTCTAAGAAGTACCTTGCTGGGCTCCCTTTTGCTGGGACCAGTCTATTCGGTGAACAACTGGATGAAATTATTAAGGAAGCTTTTGGCAGGAAGAGTACTTCCATGCCACAAACCCAGGAAACCTGTCCAGGGCAGGAACCAGTCGAGGTTTCGTTCCTTTCGTTCCTCTAACCGGTCGTCCTCTAAGTCCTCGGCCTCGTCCACTAACTCAGCCAAGGTCCGTAAACCAGCTGGCGCATGAAGCTGCGTCCTCAGAAGTCCGCAGGAGCTGCTGCCACCAAGGCAGCCTCCTCTTGATTATCTGGCCGCGCCAGCAACGTCCTTGGTCGGTGGCAGGCTCTCCCACTTTGGCGACGTGTGGTTTCAACACGTCTTCGATCAGTGGGGGTGGGTTACCATCTCCCACGGCTGCAGAATAGAATTCTATCCAGCCCGCCAAACAGAAGGTCCTGGCATTCTTGCAGGCCTGCGGAGTAATTGTACCAGTTCCCGACTGGAAACTGTCCTGAGATTTCTACTCAAATCTCTTCCTAGTCCCCGAAGAGGACGGTGCCTTCCGACCTGGATCTCAAGCTTCTCAACAAGCATGTTCAGGTGCGGCATTTTTGCATGGAATCTCTGCGATCAGTCAATGACCCAAGGAGATTTCTCAGCATCCATTGACATCAGAGATGTCTATCTGCATGTGCCAATCGCAGTTTCACACCAGCGTTGGCTACGTTTTGTAATCGGAGAGGAGCATTTCCAATTCGTGGCTCTCCCCTTCGGGTTAGCCACGGCCCTTTGTGTATTCGCCAAGGTCATGGCAGCAGTGGTTGCGGTTCTGCACCTCCAGGGGTTGGCGGTGATTCCTTACCTGGATGACCTTCTAGTCAAGGCTTCATCCAGTGCAGACTGTCAGCGGAGTGTCTCGCTCACTCTCGCCACGCTTGCAAGTCCACTCTGACCCCGACCCAGGAACTTACGTACCTAGGGATGCAATTCAAGACTTTGCTGGCACTTGTGAAGCTGCCCTTAGTCAAACAGCAGTCCCTTCATCTGGCGGTTCGCTCTCTGCTGAGGCTCCGCCGTCATTCCATCAGACACCTCATGCAGGTGCTGAGTCAGATGGTGGCGTCAATGGAAGCGGTTCCCTTTGCCAGTTCCATCTGCGTCCCCTGCAGCTGGACATTCTCCGCTGTTGGGACAAGCGGACCTCTTCCTTGCACAGGCTGGTGGCTCTGTCGCCACAGACCAGGAGCTCTCTTTAGTGGTGGCTTCGGCTCCTCTCTCTGTCCCAGGGACGCTCTTTTCTGACCCCGTCATGGGTGATTCTCACCACGGATGCCAGTCTATCCGGCTGGGGAGCAGTGTTTCTCCACCACCGAGCACAGGGCACTTGGACTCCGTCCGAATCAGCCCTCTCGATCAATGTGCTGGAAATCAGAGCTGTGCTCCTAGCTCTCGTAGCTTTTCACCACCTGTCGGCGGGCACGCACATTCGAGTCCAGTCAGACAACGCGACAGCAGTTGCCTACATCAATCACCAGGGCGGGACCCGCAGCGCCTAGCCCTGTTGAAAATTCAACGCATCAGTGGACGGAAGACTCCAAGTCCACCATATCCGCACCCAGGCGTAGAAAACTGGGAGGCAGATTATCTCAGCCGTCAAACCGTGGACAGCGGCGAGTGGGCCCTGCATCCGGCAGTGTTCCGGTCAATCTGCCGCAGGTGGGGCACGCCGGAAGTGGATCTAATGGCATCCCGGCACAACAACAAGGTCCCGGTTTACGTGGCTCGCTCCCACAATCCTCAGGCCTTGGCGGCGGACGTGCTGGTTCAGGATTGGTCCCAGTTCCGTCTGGCCTACGTGTTTCCCCCACTAGCTCTCTTGCCCAGAGTCCTGCGCAAGATCAGAATGGAGGGCCGTCGGGTCGTACTCATCGCCCCAGACTGGCCCAGGCGAGCTTGGTTCCCAAACCTGCTCCGTCTGTCCGTAGAGGTGCCGTGGCATCTCCCGGACCGCCCAGACCTTCTCTCACAGGGTCCGTTTTCCGCCAGAATTCTGCGGCTCTCAGATTGATGGCGTGGCTCTTGAGCCTTTGATCCTTACGGCTTCAGGCATTCCTTCCGAGGTCATCTCCACTATGACTCGGGCTCGGAAGTCTTCCTCGGCCAGGATTTACCACAGGACTTGGAGAATTTTCCTGTCCTGGTGTCGCTCTTCCGGCCATGCTCCTTGGCCGTTTTCCTTGCCATCCATCCTGTCCTTTCTACAGTCCGGTCTGCAGCTAGGACTGTCCCTCAATTCCTCAAGGGACAGGTCTCGGCTCTATCAATGTTATTTCAGCGGCGTATCGCCCGACTGGCCCAGGTGCGCACCTTCATGCAGGGCGTATCTCACATCGTTCCGCCTTACCGGCGGCCTCTGGATCCCTGGGACCTTAATCTGGTCCTCACGGCCTTACGGAAACCCCCCTTTGAGCCTCTTAGGGAGGTTTCGTTGTTTTGTCTTTCACAGAAGGTGGTCTTTCTGGTGGCCATAACTTCTCTCAGGAGAGTCTCTGATTTGACTGTGCTCTCTTCGGAGTCACTCTTTTTGGTTTTTTCACCAAGACAAGGTGGTTTTCCGTCCGACTCCGGGCTTTCTCCCTAAGGTGGTGTCTCCTTTCCACCTTAACCAGGACATTTCATTGCCTTCCCTTTGTCCGGCCCCTGTGCATCGCTTTGAGAAAGCGTTGCATACTTTGGATTTGGTGCGGGCGCTCCGGATCTATGTGTCACGCACCGCCGCTCTTAAGCGGTGCACCTCTCTTTTTGTGCTAACCACGGGTCAGCGCAAGGGTCTCTCGGCTTCTAAACCGACCTTAGCTCGTTGGATTAGGTCGGCCAAATCTGATGCCTACCAATGTTCTCAGGTGCTCCCACCGCCAGGGATTAAGGCGCATTCGACCAGAGCTGTCGGTGCCTCCTGGGCTTTCAGGCACCAGACTACGGCTCAGCAGGTTTGTCAGGCTGCCACTTGGTCTAGTCTGCACGCCTTTTCGAAGCACTACCAAGTGCATGCTCATACTTCGGCAGATGCGAGCTTGGGCAGACGCATCCTTCGGACGGCTGTCGCCCATTTGTGAAGTTAGGTTTTGCCTACTTCTCAGTTCTGTTTATTTCCCACCCATGGACTGCTTTGAGACGTCCCATGGTCTGGGTCTCCCATAGGAACGATGAAGAAAAAGAGAATTTTGTTACTTACCGTAAATTCTTTTTCTTATAGTTCCGACATGGGAGACCCAGCACCCTCCCTGTTGCCTGTTGGCAGTTTCTTGTTCCGTGTGTTTTCACCGGCTGTTGTTGTAGACAGAGGTTCCGGTTATTCCGGGTTTTACTATATCTCTACTTATGGGTGGATGTCCTCCTTCAGCTTTTGCACTAAACTGGTTAGATTTGTCATCCAGGGGGTGTATATGCTCGGAGGGAGGAGCTACACTTTTAGTGTAGTACTTTGTGTGTCCTCCGGAGGCAGAAGCTATACACCCATGGTCTGGGTCTCCCATGTCAGAACTATAAGAAAAAGAATTTACGGTAAGTAACAAAATTCTCTTTTTTTCATTTTTTGGAAAGAGTTTGAAGAAAAGCGGGTTCAAGCCTGGACCCCCGGCATGTCCCTTCTCACCCCACTGTGTCGGCGGTGCTGTTAAGGTTGATTCCCAGGCTGGAGCCTTGCATGCCGTGCTCCTTCACCATCTCTCCGGGGCTCTGGCTTGAAGTGGGAGCCAGCACGGTTCTCCATGCTTGGCATGAGACCGGTCTCCATCCGCAGCCCTTCAGGATCCTGCTGGACCGGAGCACTCATCCCCAGGGACTGGCTACCCTGCGTCTCAGCAAGCTAAGTACCTGAGACGTTTATATATGGGGGTCCCTTGTACTTTATTGTTGTGGGAGAGTGTGCTGAGTGATTTTTATGACATTTCCGGCGGGTTCTCTGGCTGTCGCCTGAGGACCGCGCCAATGGTGCCTGCGCGCCGGCCGCACCGCTCAAATTTAGGCCCCGGCTTCGCCGGAGGCCTACTTTCGGTTTCACTACCCTCGCATGTCATTCATGCAGAGGGACAGCGCAGCTCCGCCCAGCGGCCGTTCTACAAAGGGGACAGACACTCCTCACTGAGTAGATGTCTCCTCCCCTGTGAATCTCTTTGGCCCTCCAGATCCCGCTCTCAGTGAGTCCCGCCCCCTCTCTTCACTCCGGTGGCCATTTTCTCAGCGTTTTTCCCTGTGATCACCACTGGTCTGCAGCATCCCTGCTGAGGTGCTTGGGAGTCCGGGCTTCGGGATCTGGAGGGCACACAAACTGCTCCAGCGGTCTGGTAAGCCACAACCTCTGGTTGTGGACCTTCTGTATATACTCTCTGGGGGTCATTCTGGCAGAGCCCTCACTCCAGCAGCATGTCTCACACGAGGAGCAAGGCTCCAAAGCTGTTTTCAGTATGCACTGCATGTAAGCTCCTGCTGCCGGAACCGAGCACCTATCCGCATTGTGATGCCTGATCTAACCTGACGATGCCTCAGCCTGAAATCGCACCCCCAGGGGTCTCTCGGGCTGCTCCGGCTCCTGTGGCTGAACCCCCGGCTTGGGTAGAATCCTTAACCAGGTCTATCTCCCAGTCTTTTGCTGACTCCATGGGACATCTGTCCAGGACTCTGCTGAGCATGCATCAGCCCCCGTCGCAGGGTGCCTCTGCTGCTAGGTCTCGCTCAGGACCGGAGCTCCCAGAGGATTCATCATCTGGTCCCAGGCCCTGTCCTTCTAATAAGAGACGCAGGGCCCCCTCTCTTTCGTCCCGCGGCTCGGTCTCAGAAGCTGACTCGCAGGATGAGGAGGATGCCTTTACTGGGGGCTCGGAGACTACCTCCATTTGTCCCATTGGTCTGTCCGACAGTGACTCGGATGTTAGTGATTTGATTGCGTCCATTAATTCTGTACTGGATCTCAATCCGCCAGTATCAGAGGAACAACACTCTCTGGCAGAAAAGCACCAGTTTACCTCGCCTAAGAGGACGAAGAGTGTGTTCTTTAACCACTCCATTTTTCAGGCCGCTGTGACCAAGCCCAGGGCCTGCCCTGACAAACTCTTCCCAAAGCGTGGTTCTGATGACAGTTTTCCCTTTCCACCTGAGGTGGTCAAGGAGTGGGCTCATTCACCAAAGGTAGACCCCCCGGTGTCTAGACTCTCAGCCCGGACCGTTGTATCAGTGGCTGATGGCACCTCGCTTAAGGATTCCACAGACCGCCAGGTTGACCTTCTGGCCAAATCTGTATGAGGCGGCAGGGGCCTCGTTCTCCCCGACTTTTGCAGCAGTGTGGGCTCTCAAAGCCATCTCTGCTTCTCTGGAGGAGATGCATTCCCTCACTAAGGAATCTATGCCTGAGATGGTTGCCTTAACTTCCCAAGCTTCGGCTTTTTCATCCTATGCCATGTCTGCCATACTGGAGGCTTCTCACCGCACTGCAGTGGCTTCGGCTAATTCCCTCGCTATCCGCAGGACCTTGTGGCTTCGAGAGTGGAAGGCAGATGCTTCTTCTAAGAAGTACCTTGCGGGGCTCCCTTTTGCTGGGTCCCGGCTGTTCGGTGAACAGCTGGATGAATTTATTAAGGAAGCTTCTTGCGGGAAGAGTACTTCCATGCCACAAACCAAAACCAGGAAACCTGTCCAGGGTAGGAATCAGTCGAGGTTTCATTCCTTTCGTTCCTCCAACTGGTCGTCCTCTAAGCCCTCGGCCTCGTCCACTAACACTGCCAAGGACCAAAAATCCAGCTGGCGCACAAAAGCGCGTCCACAGAAGACCGCAGGTGCTGCTGCCACTAAGGCAGCCTCCTCTTGACTATCTGTCCGCGCCAGCAACGTCCTTAGTCGGTGGCAGGCTCTCCCACTTTGGCGACGTGTGGTTTCAACACGTCTCCGATCAGTGGGTGCGGGATATAATCTCCCACGGCTACAGGATAGAATTCTCTTCCAGCCCGCCAAACAGATTTTTTCTGTCAACTCCCCCCTGCTCCAAGGCCGCCGCCTTCTCTCAGGCCGTGGCATCCCTGCAGGCCAACGGAGTAATTGTACCGGTTCCCGCCCGGGAACGGTTCAGAGGTTTCTACTCAAATCTCTTCCTAGTCCCCAATAAGGACGGTTCCTTCCGGCCCATCCTGGATCTCAAGCTTCTCAACAAGCATGTTCAGGTGTGGCATTTTCGCATGGAGTCTCTGCGGTCAGTCATTGCATCAATGACCCAAGGGGATTTCCTGGCATCCATCAACATCAGAGATGCCTATCTGCATGTGCCAATTGCAGTTTCTCACCAGCGTTGGCTACGTTTTGCAATCGGAGAGGAACATTTCCAATTCGTGGCTGTCCCCTTCGGGTTAGCCACGGCCCCTCACCAAGGTCATGGCAGCGGTGGTTGCGGTTCTGCACCTACAGGGGTTGGCAGTGATTCCTTACCTGGACGACCTTCTAGTCAAGGCTTCATCCAGCGCAGACTGTCAGCGGAGTGTCTCGCTCACTCTTGCCACTCTAGCCCAATTCGGGTGGATTGTCAATCTTCCCAAATCCACTTTGACTCCGACCCAGAGTCTCACGTACCTAGGGATGCAGTTCGAGACTCTGCCGGCACTTGTGAAGTTGCCCTCAGTCAAACAGCAGTCCCTCCAACTGGCGGTCCGCGCTCTGCTGAGGCCCCGTCGTTATTCCATCAGGCACCTGATGCAGGTGCTGGGTCGGATGGTGGCGTCAATGGAGGCGGTTCCCTTTGCCCAGTTCCATCTGCGTTCACTGCAGCTGGACATTCTCTGCTGTTGGGACAAGCGGCCTTCCTCCTTGCACAGGTTAGTGGCTCTGTCGCCACAGACCAGGAGCTCTCTTCAGTGGTGGCTTCGGCCCCTCTCTCTGTCTCAGGGGCGCTCCTTCCTGACCCCGTCCTTGGTGATTCTCACCACGGATGCCAGTCTGTCCGGCTGGGCAGCGGTATATCTCCACCACCGAGCGCAGGGCACTTGGACTCCGTCCGAGTCAGTCCTCTCGATCAATGTGCTAGAAACCAGAGCTGTGCTTCTAGCTCTCCTAGCCTTTCACCACCTGTTGGCGGGCAAGCACATCCGAGTCCAGTCAGACACCGCGACAGCAGTTGCCTACATCAATCACCAAGGCGGGACACGCAGCCGCCTGGCAATGTTGGAGGTACAACGCATCCTTCAATGGGCGGAGGACTCAAAGTCCACCATATCCGCAGTCCACATCCCAGGCGTGGAAAACTGGGAGGCAGATTATCTCAGCCGCCAATCCGTGGACAGTGGCGAGTGGTCCCTGCATCCGGCAGTGTTTCAGTCAATCTGCCGCAAGTGGGGCACTCCGGACGTGGACCTAATGGCATCCCGTCACAACAACAAGGTTCCGGTTTACGTGGCTCGCTCCCACGATCCTCAGGCCTTCGCCGCGGACGCTCTGGTTCAAGACTGGTCCCAGTTTCGTCTGCCCTACGTGTTTCCCCCTCTAGCGCTCTTGCCCAGAGTTCTGTGCAAGATCAGACTGGAGGGCCGTCGAGTCATTCTCATTGCTCCGGACTGGCCCAGGCGAGCTTGGTACCCAGACCTGCTCCTTCTGTCCGTAGAGGTGCCGTGGCATCTTCCGGACCGTCCAGACCTTCTCTCACAAGGTCCGTTTTTCCGCCAGAATTCTGCGGCTCTCAGATTGACGGCGTGGCTCTTGAGTCCTGGATCTTGACGACTTCTGGTATCCCTCCTGAAGTCATCTCCACTATGACTCGGGCCCGTAAGTTTTCCTCCGCCAAGATCTATCACAGGACTTGGAAAATTTTCCTGTCCTGGTGTCGCTCTTCCGGCCATCCTCCTTGGCCATTTTCCTTGCCGACCCTTTTGTCCTTTCTACAGTCCGGTCTGCAGCTGGGACTGTCCCTCAACTCTCTTAAGGGACAAGTCTCAGCTCTGTCAGTGCTGTTCCAGCGGCGTCTCGCCCGGCTGGCTCAGGTCCGCACCTTCATGCAGGGCGCGTCTCACATCATTCCGCCTTACCGGCGGCCCTTGGATCCCTGGGACCTTAACTTGGTCCTCACGGTTTTGCAGAAACCCCCTTTTGAGCCTCTTAGGGAGGTTTCTTTGTTTCGTCTTTCACAGAAAGTGGTCTTTCTAGTGGCCATAACTTCCCTCAGGAGAGTCTCTGATTTGGCTGCGCTCTCTTCGGAATCACCTTTTTTGGTTTTTCATCAAGACAAGGTGGTTCTCCGTCCGACTCCGGACTTTCTTCCTAAGGTGGTCTCTCCTTTCCACCTTAACCAGGACATTACCCTACCTTCCTTTTGTCCGGCTCCTGTTCATCACTTTGAAACAGTGTTGCATACTTTGGATCTGGTGCGTGCGCTCCGGATCTATGTGTCTCGCACCGCTGTTCTTAGGCGGTGCACCTCTCTTTTTGTGCTAACCACAGGTCGGCGCAAGGGCCTCTCTGCTTCTAAGCCGACCTTAGCCCGTTGGATTAGGTCGACCATTTCGGACGCCTACCAGTGTTCTCAGGTGCCTCCCCCGCCGGGGATTAAGGCACACTCGACCAGAGCTGTCGGTGCCTCTTGGGCTTTCAGGCACCAGGCTACTGCTCAACAAGTCTGTCAGGCTGCCACTTGGACTAGCCTGCATACCTTTTCAAAGCACTACCAAGTGCATGCTCATGCTTCGGCAGATGCGAGCTTGGGCAGACGCATCCTTCAGGTGGCTGTCGCCCACTTGTGAAGTTAGGTTCTGCCTACTTCTTAGTTTTTCTGTTTATTTCCCACCCATGGACTGCTTTGAGACGTCCCATGGTCTGGGTCTCCCATAGGAACGATAAAGAAAGAATTTTGTTTACTTACCGTAAATTCTTTTTCTTATAGTTCCGTATTGGGAGACCCAGCACCCTCCCTGTTGCCTGTTGGCACTTTCTTGTTCCGTGTGTTATCACCGGCTGTTGTCGTAGACAGAGACTCCGGTTGTTCCGGTTCTTGCTCTGTTTTTACTTGTGGGTGGCTATTCTCCTTCAGCTTTTGCACTAAACTGGCTAGATCTGGATCTCCAGGGGGTGTATAAGCTCAGAGGGAGGAGCTACACTTTTGAGTGTAGTACTTTGTGTGTCCTCCGGAGGCAGAAGCTATACACCCATGGTCTGGGTCTCCCAATACGGAACTATAAGAAAAAGAATTTACGGTAAGTAAACAAAATTCTCTTTTTTTTTTTTTTTTTTTTATTTTACTAGTCCCCCTAGGGGACTATAGCGATCAGCAATCCGATCACTCTTATCTATCTGCTGATCACAGCTATACAGCTGTAAACAGCAGATTCAGTCACTTTCTTTTTCTCTCTGCTCGCGGCCGAGGGAAAACGAAAGTGAAACTTCATAGCTGCAGGCGTCATCACATGACCCTGTGCTACGATGGCAACCACCGATAGTCACGTGATCACGCATGTGACTTCCGGTGGGGGCGGCGGTAAGTAAAAAACATGGCTGCGCGCATTTAGATCTTGCTGCCAGACGTTGGCAGCAAGATTTAAGGGGTTAATGGCCGCGGGTGGAAGCGATTCCACCCGCGGCTAGCAGGCACACGTCAACTGTTGAAAACAGCTGTGTGCCGACCGCCGCCTTCTGCCCGTGGCAGGGGGCGGGGCTTAACGGGACACGCTCCATGACTGATATATCAGTCCATGGTCGTGAAGTGGTTAAACATGTCCCTATGTTCAAATTATATACTAAGGTGAGATCTGTAAAAAGGTGTCTGCAAATTAGTAATCAGTCAGTCTGCCTACTTAAAGGGTGAAAAGTAGTCACTGTGCTGTTTGGTATCATGATGTTTACTATGCTGAATATGGACCAAAGAAAGCTAAGGAGAGTTATCTCAGGGGATTAGAAAGAAACTTATAGACACACATGTTAGGTCTTTATGACCTCTCCAAACAGCTTGATGTTCCTGTTACTACAGTTGCACATATTCTTCTGAAGTTTTAGGTCAATGGGACCGTAGCTAATTTTTCTTGACGTGCCTGCAAGAGGAAAATTGATGTTAAATTGAAGAGATAGATAATACGAACAGTAACCAAAGAGCCTTGAACAACTTCCAAATAGGTTAGAAGTGAACTCTATGGTAAAGGTACATTGGTGTCGGATTACACCATCTGTTGAGGTCTTGTCCAAAGTTGACTTCGTAGAAGACGACTGAGGAGGAAACCATTTGTTGCCAGAAAATTAGAAAAGGCAAGACTGGAATTTATCAAAATGCATATTGAGTAGCCACAAAGGTTCTGGGAGAATGGCCTGTGGACAGAGATCAAAACAGTATATGGAGAGAAGGTATGCACACCAGTGACTATGCAAGGGCAATACATGTAATAGCAGAAACTGCTGTGTGAATACTGGCCTGAAAAATACAATAGCTACATGAAAAAATGAATGGAATCTGCATTACTGCCATGAAATATGAATAAAGAGAAATTTAGCTATTGAATTGATCAATGCAACAGAGCCCCAAACCTCTTCACGGTATTCTCTTATTTTTGGGGTCCCTAGCTAATGTGTGTCCTCTCATGCAGTTAAAAAAACTTGCCAACTATGGGAAGCTGAGAACCAGGCTATATATGTATAATGTGGACCGGCAAGGTACGGGTGGGGATCGGGTTCACAAACTAAAGACTACTAACAAAATAACGTTTGGAACACCATTCTAAGTCTGAACTGGGTGCAAAAACCTCAAAACAGGACCTTTTTGGCAAGTCACATTGGCTATATGTTCAGATGCAAAATTAAAGCATACAAAGGAAAAAACATTGTGCCTACAGTGAAACATGGAGGAATCTTGATAATGTTTTGGGGTTGCATCTGGCACAGGGTGGGCAAAATACAATAATGTCTCAAGGCTATAGAGGCACTGTGGAGCAAAATGGACTACCCAGCGTCAAAAGGGTTGGTCAGAGTCACAGGTCATGGTGTCCTCTGAAAGGAAAATTTATTTAAAACATATAGTTAAAAACATCCAAAAATGGCTAAGAGCAAGGCATTGGACTGTTCTGAAGTAGCTTCTATGAGTCATGATCTACGCCCTATTGAACATCTGTAAACAAAGCTGAAACGTGTAGTCTGGGGAAAGCAACCTTCACATTGGAGACGGCTGGCGCAAAATAGCTGTGGACTGGTGCAGAAGTCTAATTGGGATTAACAGAAGCCATTTATTAGCAGTGATTTCCTCAAAAGGTTGTGCAAGAAAATGGTACGTTAAGCGTACCATCAGTTTTGTCTCGGCCATTTTCTTTTGTTTTGTTGTTTTTTTTGTTCTTTTGAGCCACAATTCAAAAGCAATGTCTAATTTTCATTGCTCGATACTCCGTAAATTTGAAATTGAAAATTACTTTGGTCCAATTTTAAGTTATTTCAATGGCCAAAGTGGGGTTTTCTTACTTCAACAGAAGGGTACCAACAATTCTACACAGGTCTGTATGAACAGAAAGAAATGGTGAAATGGTATGGGGTTTTTTTTTTGTTTTTTTTTTTTTTTAGTTCTGAGACCTATAATCTTTTATGTTTCAGTCAATGGAGCTTTGTGAGGGTTTGGGGTTTTTTGGGTGGCAAATTGTAGTTTTATTTGTACTATTTTGGAGTTCTTGCTATATTTTAATCACTTTTTATTTTATTTATGTGAGGGAAATGCTAAATTAAAAACTGAAATTCAGGCATTTCATCCCATTTGGTTATTTTTTAGTTTTTCATAGCTTAAACTTTTATCGACACTGCAATACAAATATTTATTTTTGGACTGTGAGAATTGGAGTGATTTTTAAGTTTGTTTTTTTTTTGTGTGTTTATTTTAATCACTATTACATAGTAAACATGATTTTCTTCCATGAAGACCATCCGTATATAAATGAGCCCGCTCCGCACCAGATGTCAGACCTATATGAAAATCGTACATCTGGAAAAGGATAGGAGATTTGTGCACAGAATATATTTGTATAAATGTAGTCATGAAATCTGATTTTGTTCCATTCTTTCAGCCGTTGACCGATCCATTTCATCAAGTCTGAGTGATGCTCGGGATGCCCTAGTGAATGCAGCCATCGACTCCCTATCAGCGTACCGTTCTTCGGTGCTAACTGTACAGCAGCCAGGTCTTCTAGCACCAAGCTCGTTACGTCTTTTCCCGATGTTTGTACTGGCTCTTTTGAAGCAGGTTAGTTCTTTTTCTGAGTCTGTATACCTATCTTAATTTATACATAATACATATAGTATAGGTTGAACATAAATACAGTGGAACCTTGGAGTACGAGCATGATTGGTTCTGGGAGTGTGCTCTTAAACAAAGTTACTCTTATATCAAAGCGAATTTTCCCATAGGAAATAATTGAAACGCACACAATTCGTTCCACAACTCAAATATTTATTGTATTTATACAAACTTATTACAGTAATACAAAATAATGTCCTGTATTCATATAAAATTATTACAGTACACTAATACAGAATACTGTACAGTACAGTAAAAACATATAAAGCTAATTAAACTGCACGTTGGCTCACAATAAAATTGTTGGTGTGCAAGAGGTACAATACAAGCAATGTGCTATACTGGTTAGCCGAAAGTACACTACTGTATCAACAAATGCAAATTGATAGACATGTTATATAGTATATACTGTACTGTACAATGGTATACAGTATATATGTACAGAAAGTTACCTCCAGAGCGGGTCAGAGTGCAGTGAAAGGACAGAACCAGTAGTATGCACGGTGAGTATTTGGTCTTATTGCAAAGCATTGCTCATAAACCAAGTTACACATTTTTAAAACGCTTTGCTTGTCCTACAAAACGCTCTCAAACCAAGTTTACTCTTAAACCAAGGATCCACTGTATTGTAATCAGTACATAAACTACAACATACAAATTGTAATAACATGTTTTGGCATTTTGAGGCTGCGTTTACATCACTTTCCAGCCTTGTGTCAATGGCTCTATGGGAGCTTTTTTCTGAAGCCCTGAAAAAATGGGATTTAGATGTATCTGCCAAGGGGGCCAATGACTAGTGAAGTAGAAGGAATCACTTAGCTTTCTGTGGGATCTCCTTTTTGGCAGAATCCGCCTTATCACAGGGATCGTGCTTTGTGCCCTACTGAAAAATGCTGTTGACGGATCTCCCATTTTTTATACTCTGATTTTTCAAGCTGTGGTGGAGCCACTTACGTGTGGCTGAAACATGACGTGGACCTGGCCTTAAGGCCCTGTCACACAAAGATAAATCTTTGGCAGATCTGTGGTTGCAGTGAAATTGTGGACAATCAGTGCCAGGTTTGTGGCTGTGTACAAATGGAACAATATGTCCATGATTTCACTGCAACCACAGATCTGCCAAAGATTTATCTGTGTGTGTGTGACGGGGCCTTTACTGTATTTTTTTTTTCCCTGTGATTTATTGATGGACAATTTTTGTCGCTCCATTGGGAGACCCAGACAATTGGGTGTATAGCTTCTGCCTCCGGAGGCCACACAAAGTATTACACTTTAAAAGTGTAACCCCTCCCCTCTGCCTATACACCCTCCCGTGCATCACGGGCTCCTCAGTTTTATGCTTTGTGTGGAAGGAGGCACACATCCACTCATGCATTCACAGATTAGTTATATCGGTTGGAAGAAAAGAGGACCCCCACGGGGTCCCCGGCATGTTCCCTTCTCACCCCACTATGTCGGCGGTGCTGTTAAGGTTGAGGTACCCATTGCGGGTACAAAGGCAGGAGCCTCATGCCGTTTTCCTTCACCATCCCTTAGTGGCTCTGGGAGAAGTGGGATCCTGACCGGTCATCCATTCACTGGGACCGGGCTCCCTCCGCAGCCCCTGTGGGAATCTGCTGGACAGGAGTCTATTCATCCTCAGGGATCGGGCCCTGCATCTATAAGGTACTCTGTGTCCCCATGGGGACTGTGCATGGAGCGCCTTATTCCCGGACGCTGCAGCAGCTGCTGATTTGTGAAGACCGGCGGACTTCCGCGCCGACCGCGCCTGCTTGTCGGCCGCGGTCTTAAATTTAGTCCCCGGCTTCATCGCGGCCTAGTAGCAAAAATCCCGCCCCCGGGCCTGCCTGTCAGGGGTAAGGGCGGGACGGCCGGCCTGACGTCGGCTGTGAGGGCCGGAGCATCCTGTATGTTTCCTCCCCCCTCACTGATCACTGTGGGGACCCCAGATTCCCGCACTTTTTCTAACACGCCAACGGCTCCACTCCTCCCCTGAGAGCTCCGGCAGCCATGTTTTTGGCATTCTGCCGGTGGAGGATTATCCGAGAAGAGCTCTGCAGCTCTGGGAGACCTAAGGCAGGGAATCTGGAGGACAGGGAATCTGGAGGACAGACCGCTTTTTAGCGGTCGGTAAGCCACACCGGTCACCCGCTGCTGGTCCCCCCCCCAGGGTGCCGGAATAGATACGTATTTATTTACATATTTCTGTTCTGTCGGGCTGTATACCCCTTCCCATATACCCTCAGTGATCACTCTCCTAGGAGGCAACAGCATGTCGTCCACAAGGAGCAAGGGTGCTAAGGCACAGGGTTTTTTTGCGACCTGTACCTCTTGTGCGGCTATGTTGCCTGCGGGTTCCACCTACCCTCACTGTGAGCAATGCTCGACCCCTGTTTCGCTTGCTCAGCCGGAGCCTCGGTCACTAGTGGGCCCCTCGGCTCATGTAGACCCCCCTGCTCCCCCTGTCCAGGCGCCAGGGACAGAGTTCTCCTCTTTTGCTGAGAAACTCTGAGTCACTTTCACAATCCATGGCTCAGTCTATGGACAAATGGTCTGCCAAGCTGCTAGAAGCTTTGCAGTCCAGACCGGTCCTTACACAGGCCCCGGTCCCCGTTAGCTCGTCGCCTCCAGGCCCCTCTTGGTCCGCGCCGCAGCGCGCTCCCAGGTTGGGCCCTAGGTCCCACGCGGAGGACTCCTGCCCGGATCTCAGTCCCAGACCGACTAAGCGGGCTCGCTGGGAATCTTCCCCGACTTCTTCACGCTGTTCGGGTTCCCAGCCCGAGGACTCTCTGGAGGACGAGGCGGACGTCGCAGCTCAGGGCTCTGAACCTGACGTTGCCCTCAATCTTGATACACCTGAAGGGGACGCCTTAGTTAATGATCTTATCTCGTCCATTAACCAGGTGTTAGATCTGTCTCCCCCGCCTCCACCTGTAGAGGAGTCGGCTTCTCAGCAGGAGAAACACTAGTTTCGGTTCCCCAAACGTACACGGAGTGCTTTTTTCGATCACTCTAACTTCAGAGATGCTGTCCAGAAGCCCAGAGCGGTTCCGGACAAGCGCTTTACTAAGCGCCTTACTGACACACGTTACCCCTTCCCCTCTGACGTAGTTAAGGGTTGGGCTCCGTGTCCCAAGGTGGATCCTCCAGTCTCTAGATTGGCGGCTAGATCTGTGGTATCGGTGGCAGATGGCTCATCGCTAAAGGATGCCACTGACAGGCAGATAGAGCTCCTGGTGAAATCCATCTTTGAAGCCACGGGCGCGTCTTTTGCCCCGGCCTTTGCAGCCGTGTGGGCACTACAAGCTATCTCAGCTTGTCTGGCTGAGATTAATGCAGTCACACGTAATTCTGCTCCGCAGGTTGCGTCTCTGACTTCTCAAGCGACAGCTTTTTCTTCCTACGCCATGAACGCAGTCCTAGACTCTGCTAGCCGTACAGCTGTAGCATCCGCTAACTCTGTGGCAGTCCGCAGGGCCATGTGGCTGCGCGAATGGAAGGCAGACTCGGCCTCCAAGAGGTTCTTAACCGGTTTTCTGGTGACCGATTGTTTGGCGAACGATTGGATGAGATTATTAAGGAATCCAAGGGAAAGGACTCCTCCTTACCCCAGTCCAAACCTAAGAGACCTCAGCAACGGAAAATTCAATCGAGGTTTCGGTCCTTTCGTCCCTCCGCCAAGCCCCAGTCCTCTTCGTCCAACAGGCCGGAGAAAGGCCAGAGGAACTCCTATGCGTGGCGGTCTAAGTCGCGCCGCCGGAGGCGCTGCCTCCAAGGCGGCCTCCTCATGACTCTCTGCATCCCCGAACCGCATCCTCGGTCGGTGGCAGGCTCTCCCGCTTTTGCGACGCCTGGTGGCCACATGTTCAAGACCGATTGGTGAGAGACATTCTGTCTCACGGTTACAGGATAGAGTTCAGCTCTCGTCCTCAGACTCGTTTCTTCAGAACCTCTCCGCCCCCCGCTCGGGCCGACGCACTTTTTCAGGCAGTGGCCACTCTGAAAACACAGGGAGTTGTGATCCCTGTTCCCCCTCAGGAACATGGTCGCGGCTTTTACTCCAACTTGTTCGTGGTGCCAAAGAAGGACGGATCATTCCGTCCCGTTCTGGACCTCAAACTGCTCAACAGACATGTGAGCACCAGACGGTTTCGGATGGAATCTCTCCGCTCGGTCATCGCCTCGATGTCACAAGGAGACTTCCTAGCTTCGATCGACATCAAGGATGCTTATCTCCATGTGCCGATCGCACACGAACATCAACGCTTCTTGCGTTTCGCCATCGGGAACGAGCACCTTCAGTTCGTGGCATTGCCTTTCGGCCTGGCGACAGCCCCACGGGTGTTCACCAAGGTCATGGCATCCGTAGTGGCGGTCCTACACTCTTAGGGCCACTCGGTGATTCCCTACTTAGACGATCTCCTAGTCAGGGCACCTTCTCGGGTGGCGTGTCAACACAGCCTTACAGTCGCTCTGGCGACTCTCCAGCAGTTCGGGTGGATAATCAACTTCCCAAAATCCCAGTTGACACTGACCCAATCACTGACTTACCTCGGGATGGAGTTTCATACACAGTCAGCGGTAGTCAAGCTACCGCTGGACAAACAGCTGTCCCTGCAGGCAGGGGTACAATCTCTTCTTCGGGGTCAGTCATACCCCTTGAGGCGCCTCATGCACTTCCTGGGGAAGATGGTGGCAGCGATGGAGGCAGTGCCGTTCGCGCAATTCCATCTGCGGCCACTCCAATGGGACATTCTCCGCAAATGGGACAGGAGGTCGACTTCCCTCGACAGGAACGTCTCTCTGTCCCTTGCAACCAAGACGTCTCTTCAGTGGTGGCTCCGTCCCAATTCTCTATCGCAAGGAAGATCCTTCCTACCCCCAACCTGGACTGTGGTCACCACGGACGCGAGCCTGTCAGGGTGGGGAGCGGTTTTCCTCCACCACAGGGCTCAGGGAACCTGGACTTCGGTAGAGTCCTCCCTTCAGATCAATGTTCTGGAGATAAGGGCGGTGTATCTAGCCTTATTGGCCTTCCATCGGTGGCTGGAGGGCAGACAGATCCGTATACAGTCGGACAACGCCACTGCCGTCGCATACATCAACCATCAGGGAGGCACGCGCAGTCGTCAGGCCTTCCAGGAAGTCAGGCGGATTCTGCAGTGGGTGGAAGCCACAGCCTCCACGATCTCCGCAGTTTACATCCCGGGCGTAGAAAACTGGGAAGCAGATTTCCTCAGTCGTCAGGGCATGGATGAGGGGGAATGGTCTCTTCACCCAGACGTGTTTCGAGAGATCTGTCGCCGCTGGGGAACGCCGGACGTCGACCTCATGGCGTCACGACACAACAACAAGGTCCCGGCCTTCATGGCACTGTCTCAGGATCATAGAGCTCTGGCGGCGGACGCATTAGTTCAGGATTGGTCGCAGTTTCGACTGCCTTATGTATTTCCTCCTCTGGCGATGCTGCCCAGAGTGTTACGCAAGATCAGGTCCGACTGTCGTTGCGCCATTCTCGTCGCTCCAGATTGGCCGAGGCGATCGTGGTACCCGGATCTGTGGCATCTCACGGTGGGTCAACCGTGGGCGCTTCCAGACCGCCCAGACTTGCTGTCACAAGGGCCGTTTTTCCATCTGAATTCTGTGGCCCTCAACCTGACTGTGTGGCCATTGAGTCCTGGCTCCTAGCGTCTTCAGGATTATCTCAGGATGTCATTGCCACTATGAGACAGGCCAGGAAACCAACGTCCGCCAAGATCTATTACAGATCTTGGCGGATCTTCTTATCCTGGTGCTCTGATAATGGGTTTACTCCCTGGCCGTTTGCCTTACCCACTTTTCTTTCATTCCTCCAATCCGGAATGGACAAGGGTTTGTCACTCGGCTCTCTCAAGGTACAAGTATCGGCGCTCTCCGTATTTTTTCAAAAGCGCCTGGCCAGGCTTCCGCAGGTCCGCACGTTCCTGCAGGGAGTTTGCCACATAGTCCCACCTTACAAGCGTCCGCTGGAACCCTGGGACCTTAACAGGGTGCTAACGGCTCTTCAGAAACCACCTTTCGAGCCGCTGCGGGATGTTTCTTTATCACGTCTTTCGCAGAAGGTGGCATTTCTAGTGGCAGTTACATCACTCCGAAGAGTGTCGGAACTTGCAGCGCTGTCATGCAAAGCCCCCTTCCTGGTTTTTCACCAGGATAAGGTGGTTCTGCGTCCTGTCCCGGAATTTCTCCCTAAGGTGGTATCCCCCTTTCATCTCAATCAGGATATCTCCTTACCTTCATTTTGCCCTAATCCAATTCACAAATGTGAAAAGGATTTGCACTCATTAGATCTAGTGAGGGCACTCCGGTTCTACGTGTCTCGCACGGCACCCCTGCGCCGTTCAGATGCGCTCTTTGTCCTTGTCGCTGGCCAGCGTAAGGGTTCACAGGCTTCCAAGTCACCCTTGGCTCGGTGGATCAAGGAACCGATTCTTGAAGCCTACCGTTCTTCTGGGCTTCCGATTCCTTCAGGGCTGAAAGTCCATTCTACCAGAGCCGTGGGTGCGTCCTGGGCATTGCGGCACCGGGCTACGGCTCAGCAGGTGTGTCAGGCAGCTACCTGGTCTAGTCTGCACACTTTCACGAAATACTATCAGGTGCATACCTATGCTTCGGCAGACGCCAGTCTAGGTAGGCGAGTCCTTCAGGCGGCGGTTGCCCACCTGTAAGAGGGGGCCGTTTTTCGGCTCTTTTTATCGAGGTATTCTTTTACCCACCCAGGGACTGCTTTTGGACGTCCCAATTGTCTGGGTCTCCCAATGGAGCGACAAAGAAGGGAATTTTGTTTACTTACCGTAAATTCCTTTTCTTCTAGCTCCTATTGGGAGACCCATCACCCGCCCCTGTTCCCTTCGGGCTGGTTGTTCTTTTGTGTACACATTTTGTTGATGTTGAATTGTTCTTTTGGTTCATGGTTTTCAGTTCTCCGAACATCCTTCGGATGGAATTTATCTTAGACCAATTTATAAGTTTCCTCCTTCCTGCTTTTGCACCAAAACTGAGGAGCCCGTGATGCACGGGAGGGTGTATAGGCAGAGGGGAGGGGTTACACTTTTAAAGTGTAATACTTTGTGTGGCCTCCGGAGGCAGAAGCTATACACCCAATTGTCTGGGTCTCCCAATAGGAGCTAGAAGAAAAGGAATTTACGGTAAGTAAACAAAATTCCCTTCTTTTCTATCCTCAAGCCATGATTATTACATATTAGAAAATGGATTCCAAATGTTGGATTGTAGAACTAAATTCCTCCTTCCATGGGGGTGTGGTCTGGACCTCATGTAGAGAGGAAGCAGTGTGGGTGAGCTCCTGCCTGGATCCTGAATTATCCTGCACACCAGCCTTGCTGACAGGCACTACCGACCCTGGAGGGCTGCAACACAACTTATAACACCCAGGGAAGCGAGCACAGCCAGGATATGCCGACCCGCAGTAGCAATAAAAGGGACAGAGACGCGCAGGAGCGTGCCTCTGAAGAATCCAATATGGCGCCGCCGGCATCCACACCATCCCGAGCTGGAGCAGTGGGAGTAGCAAGCAGGTTGGAGCGGTTTGCCAGAGTGGCCCCTGGCACAGAGCCTACCTGCAACGAGACACCCGATGGCAGCGCTGAACGGGCCCTGGAGCAGGAAGAAAACATACCCGACAGTGAGACTGTGAGTACCCTGGGCCCTGCATGTTCAGCAGCACAAGGTATGCAGACACACAGGCCTGTGCTGGCAGAGGGAGGAGGGGGAGATGTGGAGCAAACAACACCTGTTTTCACTGAGGCCATACTGAGAGACATTCTGGCAGCAATTAACTCTTGCAATACCACATTGGCCACTCTAAGCAGCCAGATGGGAACTGTCACCTCAGATATGGCCTGTATTAAACGTGAGCTGCAAGGGGTGACTGTCAGAATGGGGGAGTTGGAGGAAAGAGTGAGTACAACAGAGGATAAATTACCAGCAATGTCACGAGAGCTGGGAAAGGCCACGCAAAATATCTCCACACTGCTAAACAAGGTGGATGATTTGGAAAATCGCTCCCGCAGAAGTAATTTGCGACTGGTGGGGGTCCCAGAGAGGATGGAGGGCAATGACCCACTGAATTTCTTTGAAAAATGGCTTAAAGACACCATGGGAAAAGACATACTGTCCCCTTTCTTCACCATTGAAAGGGCGCACAGGGTCCCTGCGCGTGCCCCACAGCCGGGAGCACCCCCACGTCCTATTCTGATTAAACTACTGCACTATAAAGATAGGGACACTATCCTGCGCAGAGCCAGAGATATCAAAGAACTTGCAATTGATGGGAGGAAGATATCAATATTTCCTGATTTCTCCATGGAAGTGCAACGTAAAAGAGCGCAATTTATTGAGATCAAAAAACGACTGCGCAACCTGCAAGTGCCATACTCCATGATGTACCCTGCTAAGCTGCGGATTGCTGCGAACGGAGAGACTCATTTTTTTGATACGGCTGGGGCGGCATTGTCTTGGGTGGATATCAATGAGAGATCCCTGAGGAGGAAGAATACCTGAGATTTCCCTTTCTGCCGCCAGGCGTTGTTTTTGTTTGGGACGCTATGCTGGTGAGCTCATTACAGTTAAATTCATCTAGGATCCAGGTTGGGAGACGGCCGGTTCATTGTGGACACCCGCTGCACTAGCGAGTTGTGGACCCCCTCCCTGCATGGACTTGGGGCGTGTTTTTAGCCCTGATTCTCTCTATTTGGGAGAAATGTGTAAGATACACTTGATTTTGAGGGCAGGGGCACTGCGCACTGGTGTGCGGAGCCCTATCTCTCTCCTTGTTTTTCTTGTTTATTGTTGTATGATGCAATCTGTTTGGGAAGTGTGGTGTGCCTCAGTCGTGTCGCTCAACCTAATGTTTTTGAGAATCGGTGGAGAACGCCTCTCTCCTCCAGGTATGAAGTATCCGTCCGGATCATATCTTAGTCTACGCTTATGGCGACATCTTTAAATATTGTAGCGTGGAATGTTAGAGGGCTCGGAGATGCGAACAAAAGATGTGCTATATTTACTCACCTACAGAAACTTTTACCGGCTATTTTATGTCTCTCCGAGACCCACATGGTCAGGGATAATGTTCATTGGCTGAGGAAGGGATGGATCGCGCATGAATATCATTCCACATACTCGACCCATGCACGGGGTGTGAGTGTGTTGGTGCACAAATCCATCCCGTTCTCATGTACCAAATCAGTGATTGACCCGGGGGGCAGATTTGTATGTTTGCTTTGCACGCTGTATGGTATACAATTTTTATTCTGGTTGCGATATATATCCCTCCACCATATTCAGTCGAACCGGTAAAAAGGATATTGTCTATTTTAGATTCCCTTCCATCTGTGCCGACGCTTTTGATAGGGATGTAAGTAATTATTAAAATCCCCTATCTAGATAAGTTACACTCGGGAAACATATCGGAGAACGCCGCCCCGACTTCATTTGCTAGAATGCTAACGGAGCTGGGTTTTGTAGATCTTTGGCGTGCCCAACACCCCACAACCAAACAATTCTCCTGTTACTCTAGCTCCCACCACACCATGTCACGGATAGACCTGGCTATTGGAAACGCACTTATGGCCTCATATACACAAAAGGTGGCCTACCTACCTAGAAGCGTATCTGATCACTCACCATTACATGTTACGCTTGCATGGGGAAACCCCGTCACTCTGCCCAGGCCTATCTGGAAACTTAATCCCTTCTGGATCCAGCTTATTGGGGGATCTTTACATGATAACATTCTGGAATACTTTCATCTTAATGAGTGCTCTGCACCGCCACACATAGTTTGGGACTCTATGAAAGCTGTGGTAAGGGGCATATATATTAGAGAAATATGCATACGCAAAAATCAAACCAAATGTTACACCCAGAGTCTGATTCAGGAGGTATCTGATGCGGAGGCTGCGGTGGTGCTCAACCCAACAGTAGAAACTAAAAACACTAGAGAAGGCACAGATGTCACTCAAAGAAAATCTCATGTCGGTGGCAGAAAATAAACGCTATTTCCTTAAACAAAATTATTTTATGGCGGGGGAGGGCGTGGGGCACCTACTGGCCACAGTCATTAGAGCACAGGAAGGATCTTCTTATATAAATAGGTTAAAGACGGAATCAGGTGACTTTATAACAGAAAGCGAGGATATAATAAGAGAAATAAAGAGGTATTATATGCGGCTATACACATCAGACTGTGACCTCACGGAGACTGAGATTGAGCAGTATTTGGATGCTCTCTCTCTTCCTTCACGGAGTGATGTAAACAGGGAATTGCTGGACCGGGACATCTCATTGCAAGAACTGGAGGAAGCGCTCGGCCAGACACAAAATGAAAAAGCTCCGGGAACGGATGGCCTGCCTGGAGAGTTTTATAAAACGTATGCACCCTTACTGCTACCCAAACTACTTAAGGTATTTGAAGAGGCTGAAAGGCAGAGGGTCCTCCCGCCCTCTATGAGGGAAGCCTTAATAGTCTTAATATTAAAACCTGGAAAAGATCCAGAGATCCCGGATTCGTATCGCCCAATCTCTCTCCTACAAACAGACATTAAATTGCTGGCCAAGGTGCTCGCCAATAGGATGTCCCGAGTCATCTCATCTATAGTGCAGAGTGATCAGACGGGGTTCATTCCATGCAGAGCCACATCTATGAATCTCAGGAAATTATATTTGGGAATTCAACATAGTTCTGAGGAACCGGGGGAAAGGGCAATTTTGTCATTAGACGCCGCTAAGGCGTTCGATAGCCTTGAATGGGAATATATGTGGGCTGTACTTCGGAAAATGGGCTTTGGACATAGATTCATAAATTGGGTAAAACTGCTATATGACTCACCGGTGGCAAAGGTTAGAGTTAATGGCAGGGTCTCCGAGTCTTTTCCTCTTGGAAGAGGTACTAGACAGGGGTGCCCGCTTTCACCCTTGCTATTCGCGACTGCAGTGGAGCCGTTGGCAGTGGCAATACGGAAATCCAGGGAGGTAGAGGGATTTCGGTGTGGAGCCGTGGAACAAAAGATATCATTATACGCAGACGATCTACTCTTATATTTAGACAGGGTACGTTCCTCGATTTTGCCGGCAATGAATATCATTCGGGAATTTGGACAGAGGTCTGGTCTACTAATCAACTGGTCCAAGTCGGCTTTAATGCCGTTGGACCCCCTTCCCCCGGACTTTTCGGACTTACAGATTCCAGTTCCTGTGGTCCGGGAGTTTAAATATCTGGGAGTAATTGTCAGCCCAATCCCGAAGGATTTCCAGGCCCTAAATCTGGAACCCCTGTTACAGCGATTCAGAGCAAAAGTGCATACCTGGTGCCGTTTGCCGCTATCAAATGTCGGCAGATCCAATTTAATTAAAATGGTAATGATGCCACAATTACTATACCTTATATATAATTCTCCAGTGTGGATATGTAGGGAATTTTTTGTAAAAATTAATACAATATTCCGGGAACTTATTTGGAAGAAAAAGCAAGCTAGGATTCGACTGGAAGTGCTACAGCGGGGAAAGGAGGAGGGAGGACTGGCGGTACCAAACCCATATATATACTATATAGCCTCCCAGATGCAACATCTGAGGGGTTGGGGCAAAGAAGGAGGGTATGATACCAGTGGTGATATAGTGAGAGAGGGATCAGTATGGAAGTACCCAGGTTGCCGGTTGGATGTGGGACAAAGACAGATAAATGGGGCACGATATCCCACACTGGCTATGATATTCCGGGTGTGGGACAGGGGTAAGTCTCTTTTGGGGATAAGCGGACCTACAGAGCTCTGGCCACTGTGGCAGAACCCCGACTTGCCAGAAATTAAAAAATTAGTAGGGTTCAGAGGATGGGAGGATAAAGGGATCCATTTAGTGTCACAAGTACTACAAAATAATACTCTTAAAAGCTTTGAACAACTGAGAACGGAGTTTCACCTTCCGCATGTCTTCTTTTATCAGTATTTGCAGCTGAGACACGCACTGGAAAGACAGGGGAGGACAAACCCGGTCACAGTGACACATAATCAAACATTACATAGGCTGCTTACATCTGAGTCCTCTAAGGGTCTTATTTCGGAACTATATAAAAAATTACTACCTGCCCATCTGGAAACACATCCATTGCTTGTTAAAAGTAAATGGGAACGAGACGTCGGTCCCCTGACGGAAGGTCAGTGGTCTGATATATTGGAACAAGTTCCTAAACTGGCGGTATCGGAGTGCCAAAAGCTGTCTCAAATATATCTCATCCACAGGGTATATAAAACTCCCAGTCTACTATTTAAGATGGGACTCAGACCAAACACACAGTGTGTTAGATGTGGACAGGATGATGCCCATTTGATGCATGTTATGTGGGAGTGTGGACACATTGGTGATTTCTGGAACCAAACCCTGGGACTTATAGGTCAAATATATCATATCACAATACAACCGTCGCCCCGCCTGTGCCTGTTGAGTCTATGGGAAGGAGAAGTGGATCCGGATTCTCCAACAGCCCTGGGAATAGCACGTATCTTGTACCAAGCAAGAAAGCTACTTGCATATCACTGGTTAGACCCTCTACCACCAACATTACCAGAGCTCAAAAACAAATTAAATAACGTCATAAGATTGGAAAGGGGAGTTTATTTAAAAAGAAAAACATTGAAAAAGTTTTACAACATTTGGCGGCCATGGATGGAGTTGCCGGGCCTACCCTCTAGTGCACTGGTTCGGGATGCAATGCTGGACCGGTTACTGTTGTGCCTGTAGTGATGGCATGTGTGAGGAAGGGAATTAAAACTAGTTTTTCCTGTGGCGAAATGGACTTTGAATGAAGAGGTGAGAGAGGACTGGAATGGTTTCATGGATGACTGCACTGAGAGGGAGGAGCAGGAGAGTATAGCAATATG
Source organism: Anomaloglossus baeobatrachus (assembly GCF_048569485.1). Taxonomy (NCBI): domain Eukaryota; kingdom Metazoa; phylum Chordata; class Amphibia; order Anura; family Aromobatidae; genus Anomaloglossus; species Anomaloglossus baeobatrachus. The sequence goes on along the minus strand of NC_134356.1, from coordinate 93,901,993 downwards.
ATGAGGAGCGACACGGCTGATGGAGGAGGTGTTCCTGTTAGTCTGAGGCATTATTGCATAATTTAAGTTTTGTTTATTTGTAGAGCCACGAGGTTTGTAGGCTCAAGTTATATAATATAATTATGATTTGAGAACTCTATTAATATATTTACATATATGCAGAGAAAGAACCTGATTTATAAATCATATGTGTTTATCTGTTTATTGTTATCAGTTATATGAAAAGTGAAATACTCTCTGTATTGATCCCTAATGATTTAATAAAAAAAGATCTGATTTAAAAAAATTCCTCCTTCCATTGTTTTCTGGGAAATTTTTATGTACATGCCTACACTCTAAAAGAATTCTCTTAATATTTTCTGAGAGGTAGGAGCGGTGAAAGCCTTTAATAAGCATGCATAAGAGGTCTTTTTAAATTAAATCTATTAAAATCAGATTGTTAAATGACATATGTAATTGATGATTAATAAATGATCACTGCAGAAGTAGAATGCTTGTAATCTGTAAAGTAAGGATTGAATGTTTATTTTTTTGGGGAAATTCTGCATATGCGACATGACGTCATTACACATTAGACTTTTTAGACCGATGTTGGTTTTGGGTTGGCGTTACTTTCATTACATTTGTGATTTCTGACTAGGGAAAAGTGGTGTTAATTTTTTTTTTTATTATGTTCTCCTAACGGCAAAGTAGTAATCTTGTTTTTTTTTTTTTTTGTTTTTTTTTTACAAGTCAGTGGACTTTTTTGTTGACAGGATACAATTTGACATTTAGAAGTCTATTCTTTTCCTTACAGAAAGCTTTCCAAACGGGGACTAATGCAAGTTTGGATGAGAGAATCTACTCCATGTGTCAGATTAAGAATCAGCCGCTGGTGTACCTGATGCTTATGACGCACCCGAATCTGTACCGAGTAGACAATCTGGCAGATGAGGTTTGTCTTAAAGTTTTAATATTAACAGATTTTCTTCAGAACTTGATACATAATATAAGTAGTCTTTTGTTCACCGGGCCAGAAGTTTGGTTTCCATCACTATTAAATAGTGTATTAATATAGAAAATGTATAGAGGTTATTGTCGTCTTCACTTTATAACACTGTACTTCTCACACAGGGAGCCCTTAACATCAATGACAAAACAATACCTCAGCCACCTGTTCTTCAGCTGTCTGTAGAAAAGCTGAGCAGAGATGGAGCCTACCTAATGGATGCTGGCACGGTATGTTTCATGGAGCAATCACTGCAGTTGTACTCTGTACTTGGTCGGCTACGATTCATGTGTTTGCTACAATCGAACACATCTCTTTGTGGAATCCTTATTTACTCATGCGGAGCATATGTGACTCCTGGTAACCAAAAGGCCTTATGAAATATTTTTGATACCTATAAAAGTCCTTAGGCACCCTGCAGTGGCGCTTTAATATTTAATTGGCCTGTTGGAAACTATAAGGGTACGTGCCCACGATCAGGACCTGCTGCCTTCTGGATGCGACGGGTCCTGACTTGTGGAGCTGGGGGTCTCCTCCACCGGGGACCGCAGCTTCGTGCCCACAATCAAGGTTCAGGGCGCTGTGGTCTCTCGTTGTGTTCTCCATGTGGAGGATGCTTGCGACTCCGCAGCAAAGAATTAACATGCTGTGCTCGGAAAGCCGCACCGAAAGTCAGTTTTCGCTGCAGGCCGTACGCGCACAGTGGGCATGGGATTTCTAGAAATCCAATGCAAGTTGCGTGTACTATACAACGCGTTTGGCCACAGCTGAAATGCTGCATCAAAAACGCTACTAACACTGATCATTGGCACATACCCTAAAGTGTAACGGGGTATCTTATGATCTTGCGATGGCATGTCTGTGTCTCCTTCTGCATTTACCTACCATTCTCTTCTCCATAAACCTTTATGAGCAGCGACTGTTACCTGATCCCTCAGTGAAACTTTATGGATGAATGATTAATCCTGCAGGATGGGGGGGGTTAGAGGGAAAGTTCAGTGTAAATTGGGCAGAGATTTGCCTTTTCAATATATCTCTGCAGTTTGGAAATGTAGAGACAATATGGCTATACCAAAATACAATGTAAAATGCATTGTTTTCTAATGTATTAAAATTGACGCATAAAATATAGCATAGTCTTCATATAATTGTATTTGCATTTCTCCATGTATTCAGGTTATGTTGCTGTGGGTGGGCCGCAGTTGTGGACAGAACTTCTTCAGCCAAGTTCTTGGAGTTGGTAACTACTCCGCATTATCTCAAGACATGGTGAGTAGCTTTCAGTTGTTTACATTCATAATGGGTCGGGGTAATTTCTAGTGCTGCCTTTTTGAGGATCCTAGAACATGGCTAATCATGTGTATTTCTTTATCGTTCCTATGGGAGACCCAGACATTGGGTGTATAGCTTCTGCCTCCGGAGGACACACAAAGTACTACACTAAAAAGTGTAGCTCCTCCCCCTGGAGAACCAGATCTAGCCAGTTTATCGCTTTGTGTTCAGGAGGTCATACATCCACACATGCATTCTCATTGGATTTTTCATTTTTGGAAAGAGTTTGAAGAAAAGCGGGTCCAAGCCTGGACCCCCGGCATGTCCCTTCTCACCCCACTGTGTCGGCGGTGCTGTTAAGGTTGATTCCCAGGATGGAGCCTTACATGCCGTGCTCCTTCACCATCCCTCCGGGGCTCTGGCTTGAAGTGGGAGCCAGCACGGTTCTCCATGCTTGGCATGAGACCGGTCTCCATCCGCAGCCCTTCAGGATCCTGCTGGACCGGAGCACTCATCCCCAGAGACTTGGAACCCTGCGTCTCAGCAAGCTAAGTACCTGAGACGTTTATATGTGGGGGTCCCTTGTACTTTATTGTTGTGGGAGAGTGTGCTGAGTGATTTTTATGACATTTCCGGCGGGTTCTCTGGCTGTCGCCTGAGAACCACGCCGATGGTGCCTGCGCGCCGGCCGCACCGCTCAAATTTAGGCCCCGGCTTCGCCGGAGGCCTACTTTCGGTTTCACTGCCCTCGCATGTCATTCATGCAGAGGGACAGCGCGGCTCCGCCCAGCGGCCGTTCTACAAAGGGGAGAGACACTCCTCACTGAGTACATGTCTCCTCCCCTGTGAATCTCTTTGGCCCTCCAGATCCCGCTCTCAGAGATGAGCCCCACCCCCTCTCTTCACTCCGGTGGCCATTTTCTCAGCGTTTTTCCCTGCGATCACCACTGGTCTGCAGCATCCCTGCTGAGGTGCTTGGGAGTCCGGGCTTCGGGATCTGGAGGGCACACAAACCGCTCCAGCGATCTGGTAATCCACAACCTCCGGTTGTGGACCTTCTGTATGTACTCTCTGGGGGTCATTCTGGCAGAGCCCTCACTCCAGCAGCATGTCTCACACGAGGAGCAAGGCTCCAAAGCTGTCAGTATGCACTGCATGTAGGCTCCTACTGCCGGAACCGAGCACCTATCCACATTGTGATGCCTGCTCTAACCTGACGATGCCTTAGCCTGAAATCGCACCCCCAGGGGTCTCTCAGGCTGCTCCGGCTCCTGTGGCTGAACCCCCGGCTTGGGTAGAATCCTTAACCAGGTCTATCTCCCAGTCTTTTGCTGACTCCATGGGACATCTGTCCAGGACTTTGCTGAGCATGCATCAGCCCCCTTCACAGGGTGCCTCTGCTGCTAGGTCTCTCTCAGGACCGGAGCTCACAGAGGATTCATCATCTGGTCCCAGGCCCCGTCCTTCTAAAAAGAGACGCAGGGCTCCCTCTCCTTCGTCCCGCGGCTCGGTTTCCGAAGCGGACTCGCAGGATGAGGAGGATGCCTTTACTGGGGGCTCGGAGACTACCTCCATGTGCCCCATTGGTCTGTCCGAAAGTGACTCAGATGTTAGTGATTTGATTGCGTCCAATAATTCTGTACTGGATCTCAATCCACCAGTATCAGAGAAACAACCTTCTCTGGCAGAAAAGCACCAGTTTACCTCGCCTAAGAGGACAAAGAGTGTGTTCTTTAACCACTCCAGTTTTCAGGCCGCTGTGGCCAAGCCCAGGGCCTGCCCTGACAAACGCTTCCCAAAGCGTGGTTCTGATGACAGTTTTCCCTTTCCACCTGAGGTGGTCAAGGAGTGGGCTCATTCACCAAAGGTAGACCCCCCGGTGTCTAGACTCTCAGCCCGGACCGTTGTATCAGTGGCTGATGGCACCTCGCTTAAGGATTCCACAGACCGCCAGGTTGACCTTCTGGCCAAATCTGTATGAGGCGGCAGGGGCCTCGTTCTCCCCGACTTTTGCAGCAGTGTGGGCTCTCAAAGCCATCTCTGCTTCTCTGGAGGAGATGCATTCCCTCACTAAGGAATCTATGCCTGAGATGGTTGCCTTAACTTCCCAAGCTTCGGCTTTTTCATCCTATGCCATGTCTGCCATGCTGGAGGCTTCTCACCGCACTGCGGTGGCTTCGGCTAATTCCCTCGCTATCCGCAGGATCTTGTGGCTTCGAGAGTGGAAGGCAGATGCTTCTTCTAAGAAGTACCTTGCGGGGCTCCCTTTTGCTGGGTCCCGGCTGTTCGGAGAACAGCTGGATGAAATTATTAAGGAAGCTACTGGCGGGAAGAGTACTTCCATGCCACAAACCAAAACCAGGAAACCTGTCCAGAGTAGGAATCAGTCGAGGTTTCGTTCCTTTCGTTCCTCCAACTGGTCGTCCTCTAAGCCCTCGGCCTCGTCCACTAACACTGCCAAGGACCAAAAATCCAGCTGGCGCACAAAAGCGCGTCCACAGAAGACCGCAGGTGCTGCTGCCACTAAGGCAGCCTCCTCTTGACTATCTGTCCGCGCCAGCAATGTCCTTAGTCGGTGGCAGGCACTCCCACTTTGGCGACGTGTGGTTTCAACACGTCTCCGATCAGTGGGTGCGGGATATAATCTCCCACGGCTACAGGATAGAATTCTCTTCCAGCCCGCCAAACAGATTTTTTCTGTCAACTCCCCCCTGCTCCAAGGCCGCCGCCTTCTCTCAGGCCGTGGCATCCCTGCAGGCCAACGGAGTAATTGTACTGGTTCCCGCCCGGGAACGGTTCAGAGGTTTCTACTCAAATCTCTTCCTAGTCCCCAAAAAGGACGGTTCCTTACGGCCCATCCTGGATCTCAAGCTTCTCAACAAGCATGTTCAGGTGTGGCATTTTCGCATGGAGTCTCTGCGGTCAGTCATTGCATCAATGACCCAAGCGGATTTCCTGGCATCCATCGACATCAGAGATGCCTATCTGCATGTGCCAATTGCAGTTTCACACCAGCGTTAGCTACGTTTTGCAATCGGAGAGGAACATTTCCAATTCGTGGCTCTCCCCTTCGGGTTAGCCACGGCCCCTCGAGTATTCACCAAGGTCATGGCAGCAGTGGTTGCGGTTCTGCACCTACAGGGGTTGGCAGTGATTCCTTACCTGGACGACCTTCTAGTCAAGGCTTCATCCAGCGCAGACTGTCAGCGGAGTGTCTCGCTCACTCTTGCCACTCTAGCCCAATTCGGGTGGATAGTCAACCTTCCCAAATCCACTCTGACTCCGACCCAGAGTCTCACGTACCTAGGAATGCAGTTCGAGACTCTGCCGGCACTTGTGAAGTTGCCCTTAGTCAAACAGCAGTCCCTCCAACTGGCGGTCCGCGCTCTGCTGAAGTCCCGCCGTTATTCCATCAGGCACCTGATGCAGGTGCTGGGTCAGATGGTGGCGTCAATGGAGGCTGTTCCCTATGCCCAGTTCCATCTGCGTTCACTGCAGCTGGACATTCTCAGCTGTTGGGACAAGCGACCTTCCTCCTTGCACAGGTTAGTGGCTCTGTCGCCACAGACCAGGAGCTCTCTTCAGTGGTGGCTTCGGCCCCTCTCTCTGTCTCAGGGGCGCTCCTTCCTGACCCCGTCCTGGGTGATTCTCACCACGGATGCCAGTCTGTCTGGCTGGGGAGCGGTATGTCTCCACCACCGAGCGCAGGGCACTTGGACTCCGTCCGAGTCAGTCCTCTCGATCAATGTGCTGGAAACCAGAGCTGTGCTTCTAGCTCTCTTAGCCTTTCACCACCTGTTGGCGGGCAAGCACATCCGAGTCCAGTCAGACAACGCGACAGCAGTTGCCTACATCAATCACCAAGGCGGGACACGCAGCCGCCTGGCAATGTTGGAGGTACAACGCATCCTTCAATGGACGGAGGACTCCAAGTCCACCATCCATGTCCACATCCCAGGCGTGGAAAACTGGGAAGCAGATTATCTCAGCCGTCAAACCGTGGACAGTGGCGAGTGGTCCCTGCATCCGGCAGTGTTTCAGTCAATCTGCCGCAAGTGGGGCACTCCGGATGTGGACCTAATGGCGTCCCGTCAGAACAACAAGGTTCCGGTTTACGTGACTCGCTCCCACGATCCTCAGGCCTTTGCCGCGGACGCTCTGGTTCAAGACTGGTCCCAGTTTCGTCTGTCCTACGTGTTTCCCCCTCTAGCTCTCTTGCCTAGAGTTCTGCGCAAGATCAGAATGGAGGGCCGTCGAGTCATTCTCATTGCTCCAGACTGGCCCAGGCGAGCTTGGTACCCAGACCTGCTCAATCTGTCCGTAGAGGTGCCGTGGCATCTTCCGGACCGTCCAGACCTTCTCTTACAAGGTCCGTTTTTCCGCCAGAATTCTGCGGCTCTCAGATTGACGGCGGGGTCTTGATTCCTGGATCTGACGGCTTGACGGCTTCTGGTATCCCCCCTGAAGTCATCTCCACTATGACTCTGGCCCGTAAGTCTTCCTCTGCCAAGATCTATCACAGGACTTGGAAGATTTTCCTGTCCTGGTGTCGCTCTTCCGGCCATTCTCCTTGGCCTTTTTCCTTGCCGACCCTTCTGTCTTTTCTACTGTCCGGTCTGGAGCTGGGATTGTCCCTCAACCCTCTCAAGGGACAAGTCTCGGCTCTGTCAGTGCTGTTCCAGCGACGTATCGCCCGGCTGGCTTAGTTCCGCACCTTCATGCAAGGTTCGTCTCACATCATTCCGCCTTACCGGCGGCCCTTGGATCCCTGGGACCTCAATTTGGTTCTCACGGCTTTGCAGAAACCCCCCTTTGAACCTCTTAGGGAGGTTTCTTTGTTTCGTCTTTCACAGAAAGTGGTCTTTCTAGTGGCCATAACTTCCCTCAGGAGAGTCTCTGATTTGGCTGCGCTCTGTTCGGAGTCACCTTTTTTGGTTTTTCATCAAGACAAGGTGGTTCTCCGTCCGACTCCGGACTTTCTTCCTAAGGTGGTCTCTCCTTTCCACCTTAACCAGGACATTACCCTACCTTCCTTTTGTCCGGCTCCTGTTCATCGCTTTGAAAAAGCGTTGCATACTCTGGATCTGGTGCGTGCTCTCCGGATCTATGTGTCTCACACCACTTCTCTTTTTGTGCTAACCACAGGTCGGCGTAAGGGCCTCTCTGCTTCTAAGCCGACCTTAGCCCGTTGGATTAGGTCGACCATTTCGGATGCCTACCAGTGTTCTCAGGTGCCTTCCCCGCCGGGGATCAAGGCACACTCGACCAGAGCTGTCGGTGCCTCTTGGGCTTTCAGGCACCAGGCTATGGCTCAGCAAGTCTGTCAGGCTGCCACTTGGACTAGCCTGCATACCTTTTCAAAGCACTACCAAGTGCATGCTCATGCTTCGGCAGATGCGAGCTTGGGCAGACACATCCTTCAGGCGGCTGTCGCCCACTTGTGAAGTTAGGCTCCGCCTACTTCTCAGTTTTTCTGTTTATTCCCACCCATGGACTGCTTTGAGACGTCCCAATGTCTGGGTCTCCCATAGGAACGATAAAGAAAAAGAGAATTTTGTTTACTTACCGTAAATTCTTTTTCTTATAGTTCCGTATTGGGAGACCCAGCTCCCTCCCTGTTGCCTGTTGGCAGTTTCTTGTTCCGCGTGTTATCACCGGCTGTTGTCGTAGACAGAGACTCCGGTTGTTCCGGTTCTTGCTCTGTTTTTACTTGTGGGTGGCTATTCTCCTTCAGCTTGTGCACTAAACTGGCTAGATCTGGTTCTCCAGGGGTGTATAAGCTCAGAGGGAGGAGCTACACTTTTGAGTGTAGTACTTTGTGTGTCCTCCGGAGGCAGAAGCTATACACCCAATTGTCTGGGTCTCCCAATACGGAACTATAAGAAAAAGAATTTACGGTAAGTAAACAAAATTCTCTTTATTTGGTTGTATGTGTGTGCTATTATGCAGTCTACTTATTCATCAGCTTGACATATGGATAATCTGTATCAGAAAAGCATGTAAAACCAAGAATAAAGAACAGTTAGGAATGAAATCCAAATTAAAACCTGTTCAGTGACACAGACATATCTGCTTTCTTCTGTAAATAAGTGATCTGCATTTTCACTTGAGCAGCAAACATTAGATTAGTTTAGGTTCTTCAGGACTGGGCAGTTTTACAGCCCTGATGATACCATGTTATTTTTTTCAATTTTATTATATATATATATATATATATATATATATATATATATATATATATATATATATTTGTTTTTTTTTTTTTTCCTTTGTCGCTCCATTGGGAGACCCAGACAATTGGGTGTATAAGCTATGCCTCCGGAGGCCACACAAAGTATTACACTAAAAGTGTAAAGCCCCTCCCCTTCTGCCTATACACCCCCCGTGCTCTCACGGGCTCCTCAGTTTTCATGCTTTGTGCGAAGGAGGCAGACATCCACGCATAGCTCCACAGCTTAGTCAGCAGCAGCTGCTGACTATGTCGGATGGAAGAAAAGAGGGCCCATAACAGGGCCCCCAGCATGCTCCCTTCTCACCCCACTCTTGTCGGCGGTGTTGTTAAGGTTGAGGTATCCATTGCGGGTACGGAGGCTGGAGCCCACATGCTGTTTTCCTTCCCCATCCCCTTTAGGGCTCTGGGTGAAGTGGGATCCTAATCGGTCTCCAGGCACTGAGACCGTGCTCCATCCACAGCTCCTGGGGACTCTGCTGGACAAGGAGCCGAGTATCGTCAGGGACAAGGCCCTGCTACTTTGAGGTACTCTGTGTCCCCGTGGGGACCGCGCACAGAACACTCCAGCTTTGCTGGGTGTGTTAGTGCGCCGGGGACCGCAGCGCTGACCGCGCTTGTGCCATCACACACTGCAGCGTGGCTGGGTGTTAGGTTACTGGGGACTACCGCGCTGACCGCGCGCTGCCATTTCACACTGCAGCGCGGCTGGGAATGTTAGTACGCCGGGGACTACAGCGCCGACCGCGCTTATACGCCGGCCGCGCTTATAACTTTAGTCCCCGGCCTTTGCGGCCTAGTCTCACTCTTTTCCTGCCCCCAGGCCTGCCAGTCAGGGGAAGGGCGGGACGCTGTACAGGACGTCAGCACTGAGGGCTGGAACATGCTTTGCATACTCCACCCCCCTCACTGTGCACAGTGGGGCACCAGATTCCCGCACTTTCTAGGGCACGCCCACGGCCCCCTCCTCTCCTCAGGACGCCGGCAGCCATTCCTGTCAGCTCTTCTGACGCTGGAGAGGGGAGACAAGCTCGGGGAGACCCAGGCAGGGATTCTGGTGACCACACAACCGCTTTGAGCGGGCGGTAAGCAGCACCTGAGGTGCTGGCCCCACTAGTGCAGAAGTGTACTTATAGATTATATGATTATAGGCTATACTTTACACTGTATGGTGCACGGTTGATTTTTGGCTATATACCCTCCTGGATTGCTCAGAGGAGACAACAGCATGTCGTCCGCAAAAAGCAAGGGTGCCAAAGCACAGGCTTACTATGCTGCCTGCGCCGCATGTACGGCTATACTACCGGCAGGTTCCACTGACCCTCATTGTGTGCAATGCTCGGCCCCTGTGGCACTTACTCAGCCGGAGCCTCTGCTAAGGGTGGCCCAGGGGGAACCACCTGCTAACACTGTCCAGGTGACAGGGACGGAGTTTGCAGTTTTTACTGATAGACTTTCTGAGACTATGGCTAAGATACTAGAAGCCTTGCAGTCCAGACCGGTATCTCAGACCATGGGCACTGTGGAATCATTGCTCCCTGGTCCCCCTCAATTGGAACAACAATGTCCTCCCGGGGTGTCTCATAGATCCCAGGGTGAGGTCTCTGACACGGACCGCAGCCCCAGACCGCCTAAGCGAGCTCGCTGGGAAATTCCCTCGACATCATCACATTGTTCAGGGTCTCAGCGGGAGGACTCTCTGTATGATGAAGCGGAGGTAGCTGATCAGGATTCTGATCCTGAGGCCGCTCTCAACCTTGATACTCCTGATGGGGACGCCATAGTGAATGATCTTATCGTGTCCATCAATCAAATGTTGGATATTTCTCCCTCAGCTCCTCCAGTAGAGGAGTCAGCTTCTCAGCAGGAGAAATTCCGTTTCAGGTTTCCCAAGCGTACAAAGAGTATGTTTCTGGACCACTCTGACTTCCGAGAGGCAGTCCAGAAACACCGAGCTTGTCCAGATAAGCGTTTTTCCAAGCGCCTTAAGGATACACGTTATCCCTTCCCCCCTGACGTGGTCAAGGGCTGGACTCAGTGTCCCAAGGTGGATCCTCCAATCTCCAGACTGGCGGCTAGATCCATAGTTGCAGTTGAAGATGGGGCTTCACTCAAGGATGCCACTGACAGACAGATGGAGCTCTGGTTGAAATGCCACTGACAGACAGATGGAGCTCTGGTTGAAATCCATCTATGAAGCTATCGGCGCGTCTTTTGCTCCAGCATTCGCAGCCGTATGGGCACTCCAAGCTATCTCAGCGGGTCAAGCGCAAATTGACGCACTCACACGTACGTCTGCGCCGCAAGTGGCGTCCATAACCTCTCAAACGTCGGCATTTGCGTCCTACGCTATTAATGCTGTCCTGGACTCTGCGAGCCGTACGGCGGTTGCAGCCGACAATTCGGTGGCAATACGCAGGGCCTTGTGGCTACGGGAATGGAAGGCAGATTCGGCTTCCAAAAAGTGCTTAACCAGTTTGCCATTTTCTGGCGACCGTTTGTTTGGTGAGAGATTGGATGAAATCATCAAACAATCCAAGGGAAAGGAAACATCCTTACCCCAGGCCAAACCAAACATACCCCAACAGAGGAGGGGACAGTCGAGGTTTCGGTCCTTTCGGGGTGCGGGCAGGTCCCAATTCTCCTCGTCCAAAAGGCCTCAGAAGGATCAGAGGAACTCCGATTCATGGCGGTCTAAGTCACGCCCTAAAAAGACCGCCGGAGGTGCCGCTACCAAGGCGGCTTCCTCATGACTTACGGCCTCCTCACACCGCATCCTCGGTCGGTGGCAGGCTCTCCCGCTTTTGCGACACCTGGCTGCCACAGGTAAAAGACCGTTGGGTGAGAGACATTCTGTCTCACGGTTACAGGATAGAGTTCAGCTCTCGTCCTCCGACTCGATTCTTCAGAACATCTCCGCCTCCCGAGCGAGCCGATGCTCTTCTGCAGGCGGTGGGCACTCTGAAGGCAGAAGGAGTGGTGGTCCCGGTTCCTCTTCAGCAACAGGGTCACGGTTTTTACTCCAACCTGTTTGTGGTTCCAAAGAAGGACGGGTCTTTCCGTCCTGTCCTGGACCTAAAACTGCTCAACAAACACGTAAAGACCAGGCGGTTCCGGATGGAATCCCTCCGCTCCGTCATCGCCTCAATGTCCCAAGGAGATTTCCTTGCATCGATCGATATCAAAGATGCTTATCTCCACGTACCGATTGCTCCAGAGCATCAGCGCTTCCTGCGCTTCGCCATAGGAGACGAACACCTTCAGTTCGCGGCACTGCCGTTCGGCCTGGCGACAGCCCCACGGGTTTTCACCAAGGTCATGGCTACAGTAGTTGCGGTCCTCCACTCTCAGCGTCACTCGGTGATCCCTTACTTAGACGATCTGCTGGTCAAGGCACCCTCTCAAGAGGCATGCCAACACAGCCTCAACGCTACTCTGGAGACTCTCCAGAGTTTCGGGTGGATCATCAATTTTCCAAAGTCAAATCTGACACCGGCCCAATCGCTGACATATCTTGGCATGGAGTTTCATACCCTCTCAGCGATGGTGATGCTCCCGCTGAACAAACAGCGGTCACTGCAGACAGGGTTGCAATCTCCCCTTCAAGGTCAGTCACACCCCTTGAGGCGCCTCATGCACTTCCTGGGGAAGATGGTGGCAGCAATGGAGGCAGTCCCTTTCGCGCAGTTTCACCTGCGTCCTCTTCAATGGGACATCCTACGCAAATGGGACAGGAAGTCGACGTCCCTCGACAGGAACGTCTCCCTCTCTCAGGCAACCAAAGCTTCCCTTCGGTGGTGGCTTCTTCCCACTTCATTATCGAAGGGGAAGTCCTTCCTACCCCCATCCTGGGCGGTGGTCACGACGGACGCGAGTCTGTCAGGGTGGGGAGCAGTCTTTCTCCACCACAGGGCTCAGGGTACGTGGACTCAGCAAGAGTCCTCCCTTCAGATCAATGTTCTGGATATCAGGGCAGTGTATCTTGCCCTAAAAGCGTTCCAGCAGTGGCTGGAAGGCAAGCAGATCCGAATTCAGTCGGACAACTCCACAGCGGTGGCTTACATCAACCACCAAGGCGGAACACGCAGTCGGCAGGCCTTCCAGGAAGTCAGGCGGATTTTGATGTGGGTGGAAGCCACGGCCTCCACCATCTCCGCAGTTCACATCCCGGGCGTAGAAAACTGGGAAGCAGACTTTCTCAGTCGCCAGGGCATGGACGCAGGGGAATGGTCCCTTCACCCGGACGTGTTTCAGGAGATCTGTTGCCGCTGGGGGATGCCGGACGTCGACCTAATGGCGTCCCGGCACAACAACAAGATCACGGCATTCATGGCACGATCTCACGATCACAGAGCTCTGGCGGCAGACGCCTTAGTTCAGGATTGGTCGCAGTTTCAACTCCCTTATGTGTTTCCTCCTCTGGCACTGTTGCCCAGAGTGTTACGCAAGATCAGGGCCGACTGCCGCCGCGCCATCCTCGTCGCTCCAGACTGGCCAAGGAGGTCGTGGTACCCGGATCTTTGGCATCTCACGGTCGGCCAACCGTGGGCACTACCAGACCGACCAGACTTGCTGTCTCAAGGGCCGTTTTTCCATCTGAATTCTGCGGCCCTCAACCTGACTGTGTGGCCATTGAGTCCTGGATCTTAGCGTCTTCAGGATTATCTCAAGAGGTCATTGCCACTATGAGACAAGCTAGGAAACCAACGTCCGCCAAGATCTACCACAGGACGTGGAAAATATTCCTGTCATGGTGCTCTGCTCAGGGTTTTTCTCCCTGGCCATTTGCCTTGCCCACTTTTCTGTCCTTCCTTCAATCCGGATTGGAAAAGGGTTTGTCGCTCGGCTCCCTTAAGGGACAAGTCTCTGCGCTCTCTGTGTTTTTTCAGAAGCGCCTAGCCAGACTTCCACAGGTACGCACGTTCCTGCAGGGGGTTTGTCACATCGTCCCTCCTTACAAGCGTCCGTTAGAACCCTGGGATCTGAACAGGGTGCTGATGGTTCTTCAGAAACCACCGTTCGAGCCAATGAGGGATATTTCTCTCGCACGCCTTTCGCAGAAAGTGGTTTTCCTAGTAGCAGTCACTTCACTTCGGAGAGTGTCTGAGCTAGCAGCGTTGTCATGCAAAGCCCCTTTCCTGGTGTTTCACCAGGACAAGGTGGTTCTGCGTCCGGTTCCGGAATTTCTCCCTAAGGTGGTATCCCCCTTTCATCTCAATCAGGATATCTCCTTACCCTCTTTTTGTCCTCATCCAGTTCACCAATGTGAAAAGGATTTGCACTTGTTAGATCTGGTGAGAGCACTCAGATTCTACATTTCTCGTACGGCGCCCCTGCGCCGCTCGGATGCACTCTTTGTCCTTGTCGCTGGCCAGCGTAAAGGGACACAAGCTTCCAAATCAACCCTGGCTCGGTGGATCAAGGAACCAATTCTCGAAGCTTATCGTTCCTCGGGGCTTCCGGTTCCCTCAGGGCTGAAGGCCCATTCTACCAGGGCCGTGGGAGCGTCCTGGGCCTTGCGGCACCAGGCTACGGCTCAGCAGGTGTGTCAGGCAGCTACCTGGTCGAGCCTGCACACTTTCACGAAACACTATCAGGTGCATACCTATGCTTCGGCAGATGCCAGCCTAGGTAGGCGAGTCCTTCAGGCGGCGGTTGCCCACCTGTAGGACGGAGCCGTTACGGCTCTATTATGAGGTATTATTTACCCACCCAGGGACTGCTTTTGGACGTCCCAATTGTCTGGGTCTCCCAATGGAGCGACAAAGAAGAAGGGAATTTTGTTTACTTACCGTAAATTCCTTTTCTTCTAGCTCTAATTGGGAGACCCAGCACCCGCCCCTGTTTTTTTGTGTACACATGTTGTTCATGTTGAATGGTTTCAGTTCTCCGATATTCCTTCGGATTGAATTTACTTTAAACCAGTTTATAATTTTTTCCTCCTTCTTGCTTTTGCACCAAAACTGAGGAGCCCGTGAGAGCACGGGGGGGTGTATAGGCAGAAGGGGAGGGGCTGTACACTTTTAGTGTAATACTTTGTGTGGGCTCCGGAGGCATAGCTTATACACCCAATTGTCTGGGTCTCCCAATTGGAGCTAGAAGAAAAGGAATTTACGGTAAGTAAACAAAATTCCCTTCTTTACTTAGTCTATTGGCCCCTTTGGAGGACTTACATCTGTGATTATCTGGTCATTTACACTTTATACTACAAAACTATAGTATATACAGTGGAACCCTGGTTTCCGAGAACAATCCGTTCTGGGACTGTGCTTGTAAACCAAGTTACTCGTCTAGCAAAGCAAGATTTCCCATAGGAAATAATGCAAGCTCAGACAATTCATTCCACAACTTGTTCAATGTCCCCTATTGTGCCATTTCACACATGCACAAACACACTTATATTATGCTCCCCTTACTTTCCGTTCCATCGCCGGCCTCCTGGTTCTTGTAGTTCTTGTAGTTCGCGACAATGGAGGAACTTCCGCTGCCAGAGCGCTGACGTCAAAGGCAGGAGCCGCTTGCCTCTGATTGGTCAGCGCACTGCGTTTGAGAAGCGGCTGACAGCGGAAGTTCCTCTATCGTCGCAATGGTTACCTGATACACATCCTGGAGCAGCGGACTACAAGACCCATGAAGCCGGTGATGGAATGGAAGGTAAGGGGAGCATAATATGTGTGTTTGTGTAGACTGTAAGTGTGTGCGGTGAGTATTTGCTCGTACAGCAAAGCTTGCTTGTAAATTGAGTTACAAATTTACAGCAAGCTTTGCTCATATAGCGAAATACTCGCACACCAAGTTACTCGTAAACTGAGGTTCCACTATACAGTATAAATCGCGGTCTCATTTTGAAATGTAGTCTATAACTGGGCTTCAGAGGAGAACCCAACATGGCAGTGACAGGGACCTTTAACTGCTGCTATAGATAGCATCACTGACTCGCAGTTCCATCGCAGGGGACAAAGGAGATGGTGCGCATACACACTAGCAATTATGTCCGCGCAGGATGAATGGGTTAGGTTTTAGTGAAAATACAAATTCTGTAGCTGGGGAAAGCACGGTTGTTAATTGTAATGCATGATTTCTGTTCTAATACAGACTCAGCTTCCTGACCTGGACACAGCTGAATCTAATAGACTAATGGCTTTTATCATTTGGCTTCGGGAGCAAAGACCTTTCTTTCCAACATTACATGTAATCCGGTAAGTAGAAAGTACATTATAGTGGTGTTTTAAGTAACAAGTTCAAGAACATTTTTTTTTTTTCCTTATCTATTCATATTATAGAATCCAGTCCTATTTTAGCAATAAAAAGCCAAATGGCTCTCACAGTAATCATAAAGGGGGAAGATTAATCACATGAATTTCTGCATTGATTACAAATAAATGTTTAGTTGTTACCTGATACTTAGAAATCTGCCCAATAGGGAAAATTTGTCAAGCTGAATGTCAGAATTCTCAGAATTTTCACCAAAAAACGGTCTTACATTACTTGCTTTATATTTAATTCATGCATGTTTTTGACAAAAAGGCCTTGTTTACTAGAAGGGGTCAAGGCCTAATAAATGAAACTTGCCACCAAAAAAGGCACTTAAATTTTAGTTGCAGTTCTTTGTCAAGAACAGTGTATACTAATAGGTGGAATAAACTTAAATCTTACACATCTTTTTACTGTTTAGTCTATCAAACCCATCCTGATTAACAATAAATCTGATAAATCTGGCCCAAGAGATTTATATTGTCCAAGAATTAGTTTGATAAATATGCCACACTAAAATTAAAGGGAATGTCAGCAGGTTTTGCTACTTCATCTGAGAGCAGCATGATGTATGCAAGAAGACCCCAAATTAAACGATGTATCACTTAGTCCCGTTTCACACATCTGGCATTTTGCCGGATCTGGCACGCATGCAGTACAGTACTTTCATTTACAGTGAAAGTGCGACATCATGCGCACAAATGCGGTTGTGCATGAAGCACACAACTGCATGGTGTCGCGCTTACACTGTAAATGAATCTACTGTACTGGATGAATGCCGGATCCGGCATTCAGCGAAATGCTGGATGTGTGAGTGAAACAAGCCTTCGTTTACTGGGTGCAGCCGTTGTGATGCAATGAGAGTTTTTAGATTTAGCATGCAGCAGAGCTGTGGAAGCTGACCACACCCACGCTAGGCTCTCTGTACACAATGTCTTTAGACTGTGAGCTGCTATCACAGCATGGGGCGAGCTGGACTACCCAGCAGTAGGTAATGTAGTCTGAGCAATGCTAAGATCCTGGTGCAGAACAATCATTGCCATTAAACAGCACATAAGAGAGGCATCCCTAAAAATCTGTTTAACACCAACAGCATTATTATTATTATTATTATTATTATTATTATTATTATTATTATTATTATTTATTGAGCACCATTGATGCCATGGTGCTGTACATGAGAAGGGGGTTACATACAGAATACATACACAAGTTACAATAGACAGACTGGTACAGACTGAAGAGGACCCTGCCCTTGCGGGCTTACATTCTATAGGATATTGGGGGCAGATAGTAGGTGGGGTGTTGGTCGGGCAGCAGTTCCGGCACGGTGGTGAGGCAGTTGCTGTGGTGGTGGTGATGCAGTGGGGTCATTGGAGATTATAGCCATTTCTGAACAGATGAGTTTTCAAGTTCCGTTTGAAGCTTTGAAGTGTAGCAGATAATCTGACGTGTTGAGGCAGCGAATTCCAGAAGACAGAAGATGCTCGGGAGAAGTCGTGGAGGCGGTTGCATGAAAAGCGAATGATAGAAGAGGCGAGAAGGAGATCTTGGGAGGACCGGAGGTTACGTGTTGGAGTGTAGCGGGAGATTAGGTCAGAGATATACGGAGGAGACAGATTGTGGACGGCTTTTTAGGTCCGTGTTAGTAGTTTGAATTGGTTACGGTGGAGGATTGGGAGCCAATGGACAGCATGCTGTCTTCAGATTACATCACAAAAACCTGCTGACGGGTTCTCTTTAAAATGAATCTATCACTAAAAATTACTCCTGCCTTTTTTGTTTAATATATTACTAGTAAAAAAAAAACCTAAAATTTTAAATACAAGTAACTAAGGAAAGAACTTTTATTTTGAGAAATATATGTAAATGATATGCTAATCTGATCGGTAAGAAGAAACTTTAATTTCCTGCCTAGCGCTGGTACGTCACTCCACAGAATGGATGTGACGTGTCTGTTCTGAGCAACATGGCCACCATGCTCAGGCGAATACCATCTTCAGAGCTGTGGCGTGAGGAGAGTGCTTCTCCCGGAGTCATACTGCTTCTTTATTAGAAGACTTTTCCCTGACTGTCTGCAGCTCCACCAGCAACCATTGTCACACTTGTCTGTGCTTGACTGGAGTGAAAATGCCCTGATTAGATCATAACCAGTGTAAAAGGTGCTAGACACTGAAACTGCTGACGGGCAGGGACAACTGCAATAAAATACTTATCGCTGCTGGAGTGGCGGTGATCAGTTTTCTTGGAAAGTGCAGCCATGTCCTCGGGAGCCGCACTTATGGGAACACTTTTTTGGTCTGTTATCACTAAACGGTGAGATCTCATTGCCTAATGAGCAGAGACCAGCAAGTGTTCCTAAAAACGCAGCTCCCGAGGACAATGCTGCACTTTCTGAGAAAACGGACCACCGCCACTCCAGCAGCGATAAGTATTTTACTACAGTTATCTCTGCCTTTCCTCAGCCTCTGTCTATCACTTTTAACTTTGATCTTTGCTCTGATTGGGGCGTATTCACTCCGATCAGAGCACAAAACAGTGTGACAATGGTAGATAGTGAAGCTGCAGACAGGCAGGGAAAAGGCGTGTGTGTGTGTGTCCGTCCGTCCGTCCCACTGGAGACACTGGCGTATATACATTGCATAGGAGACGCCGTGACTGCTGCTTTCATTAGGAACATAATGGGACAGCAGCACAGAGCGTGCTAACTGAGCCCACAGAGCACATCCTGATACTGGCACTGGACATAATCCCTTTTGTTGAATGCACCGCAACGTTCAGTAGTGAACGCTGTGCGCACATGTATTCGTTAGCAGTCTAAGTAATAAAGGGCTTGTGGCCCAAGCACTGCAGGGGCCAGAAGAAATCAAATTGCGGGCCATAAAAAGCTTCAGGCTGGAGGTTCCCCCACCTTTGCGATAGAAACTAATAACTACCACTTATGTTTTATGTGACTTGTCACAAGTATGTGTTGTTGAATGACACAACCAGATTGGAAGATCTGTTGATAATGCTGGACATTAAAAGTAGAGATGAGCGGACCTAAAAAGTAAAGTTTGGTGTTTGTACCTATCACAGACTTTAAAAAAGAAAATATCAGAGTTCTGAGTTCGGGTGCTGTACATATGCAAACCACTTGAGCAAGCATTGCTGCGATCTGGTACACTAGGTGCTCAGCCCAGTGCGAGCCGCCTGCAGTAGCCGAATGGCTTGTACTGGGGGTAAAATCAGCACACAAAAAACAAAGATAAAACACTGCCCTTCCTACCCCGGAAATGCTCTGTTTATGTGGGTTGAGACCCGAAGCACCCAGTCAGTTACCCATTGGGGGTCAAGTCAAGTCCGGGTCCCGAAACGAACTTTAAAGTGCGTCTGAACTAGGAGAACCGGAACGTCAATAGATCCACTCTTCTCTAAGAGTTCTCTGTACACTGTAGAATATGTTGGCACTAGACATAAGCGGACCCATGGAAGTTCGAGATCTGGAGGTTCAGCCGGACTTTAGATAAATTTCGGTTCTGAAGCCGAGTTTGACCTGAATCTCATTGGAAGTCACTGATTGGGCAGTTCAGGTCTCAGCCCACATAAAGCCAACCATAAACGGAGCACTTCCGGGGAAGGATGGACGGTGTATTTTCTTTCTTTCTTTTTTTTTGTTTATTGTACACCGCAACCGATCATTCGCCATACAAATTTTAGAAAAAACATGAAACCTATGTTAAACCATGCTGCCACTCAAGATAGTTTTAAACGGTTGAGTTTGATGCAGCAACCAAAAAATGTGTACACAGTTGTATGCATCTAACAGAGATCAGAAAAAGACCAAAAAAGACCTATTGTGTAGTACAAAATAGTCGTTTTTATTATAGTCACAAAGAAGATCCCAAACAAATTGGCTTACAAAAAAGGTACACACAGTAATGTATACAGAAAAGGTCAATGGGAAGAGGAAGGTAGTGGCATGAATGGTCCTGCAAACAATAGCGGACAGATAAATAACTGGGACATGGGTACGAAGGGGTGGCAGTAAGATATACCACAGTGCATAGAGAACAGAGAAACACCTATAAGCATAATAATGCGTAAATATACAATTTCAAGAATCGCTGAAATAGTTAGGTGAACAAATGTGCACAAACATACATGCACTGTGGAAAATCACCAAACCTTATCCATAGTAATGCTCCAAGACACATACGTCCACCAAGAGAAGCAGGACCACCCCTACATGTTTCATGCCATTGCTGGCACTTCCTCAGGGGGTGTATGCAACAATTGGATGCATACAACTGTCTACACATTTTTTGGTAGCTGCCATTTAAAATCTCACCCCTGCTTGGTTTAAAACATCCGATCATTCTGTTGTTACCCCCAGTGCGAGCCGATCACACACTGCAAGCGGCTCGCACTGGGCCAAGCACCAAGCATACCGGAGCACAGCGATGCTCGCACAAGTGGTTAGCGCCCCAACTCGAGCACTGATTGGTTTTTTTTTGGTATTTTTAAACAATTTGAGATTTATTTATCTGGTTAATTGTTTGTTTTTTCTTTTAAGGGAAGAGAGTCCTCTAAAATC
Organism: Anomaloglossus baeobatrachus; assembly: GCF_048569485.1. Lineage (NCBI taxonomy): Eukaryota > Metazoa > Chordata > Amphibia > Anura > Aromobatidae > Anomaloglossus > Anomaloglossus baeobatrachus. The sequence continues at coordinate 93,881,674 of NC_134356.1, read as the reverse complement.
TACTTTCCTTCAAAACTTGATTGAAGACAGAACAGAGTCAGCCTTATCATACTATGAGTTTCTCCTCCATCTCCAGCAACAAGTGAACAAGTAAAAACAAACAACAAAGTTTGCACAAAGAAAAGTGTACATGAAATGAACTCTATCCCAACAGTATCACATACATGGTCCGGAGCTTCACCTGCATCGCGAAGGCTTGGGCCTTATAAATAAGATACACTGTGATTTCAGCAAAAATTAATCTCGTGACTATATATTGGTACAGATATGTGCAAGCACACAAGCGATTTTCAGCGGTGCATAAGGGAAGATTTCAACCTTTGTACCTGGAGTCTTCAAGGACTGCTGAAAATATGTTCACTGCTTTTCAGATACGTGATTACTGCCCTTCTGCAGAAGCCCATATTGGATCCACAGTTTCTGCAATAGTCTGGAGGTGAAAAGACATTTAAGAAAATAAAGTCGAATCTTACTACGGAAAACAGTTTTTATTTTTCCTATTTTATTTTTATTTTTTTTTTGTTTTTTTGCTTTATTATTTTGCTGCTAGATTTTGAAATTTAACTAGCTGAAATACAAGTTGCTGCTATGACAGAAACTGCTTTCTACTCACATGTATATGTGTATATGTTTTCATAAATTGGCAGAACTTTACCTGTGTAGAAGATGATGTAATTACGGCGGGCCATAAAAGTTTGGTTTTTTTTTTGTCTGCAGTCTTTTTCCTGTACTTTGTTGCCATTATTTTGGCATTGAGACATACAGGGATTATATTGTAGTTGGGTAGCAAGCCTCCATGTGATGTATAGGATCTAAAACATCTTAAATGAGAGCACATTCCACTGCTGAAAATCTAGAATTTCAGCCCTAAAATTCTATCCAGCCTTTTACTTAGTGTTTTTTATTTTTTATTTTTTTTCCTCTTGGCTCTCATGTTGTCTTGAAGGAAGTGGCAAGGTTCGTTATTTCAGATCTCAACCAACTTAAAATCTGCAGATGGCTCGAAGAAAAGAGGGAAGAAGATAGGTGAGGTTCTCTGGAAGGGTCACCAGAAGACCTTTTAGGTTCTACTTCAACTTCTGGTGAAGTTTGGTATCAGAACATATGCTGTGAATATTAAATGAAGTTATTTGACAGAGAAGCCATTTGTATTTTAGCAATAGTAATCACCTACGTTTTGCAAGGTAGGCAATGATCTGTTAAGCAATGGCCAAATTTAGTGCTAACAATCACTAATATATATGCAAGCGCATGTCCATTGCTACGATTTTGTTCCTCTAGGACCAAAGTAAGACATTTTTGTGCATTCTGTGTAATGACTGGTTGTCATGGTTCATAACATTGTGGAAAACCATTTAAAATACATATATTTCTATATTTTTGAACAACTGCTAAAGATGAAAAATAGATTTGCTTGATAAAAATGAGCTAAACGTAATCCCTGTATTTAGTGCAAAGGGGAAAACTAAGTGCTTTAAAGGGGCTTTTTTGGCCATTCAGGGTTCTGGACACAATCAGTTTGCCTGTTTTATAGGAACATTTGGTACTTGCCCTTTGTTTAGCTTCCCGCTAGTTATTGGCTACAGCGCTGCTGTCGAGACGTCAGCGCTGCAGCTGGTAAGCGCTTGTCTTAGCGGCTCTGCTGATGTGATGTCACCGCTGCAGCCAGTAATCACTTGTCTTAGCGGCTCTGCTGATGTGATGTCACCGCTGCAGCCAGTAATCACTTGTCTTAGCGGCTCTGCTGATGTGATGTCACCGCTGTAGCCAGTAATCACTTGTCTTAGCGGCTCTGAAGTGATGTCAGCGCTGCAGCCAGTAATCACTTGTCTTAGCGGCTCTGCCAATGTGAAGACACCGCTGCAGCTGGTAAGCGCTTGTCTTAGCGGCTCTGCTGATGTGATGTCACCGCTGTAGCCAGTAATCACTTGTCTTAGCGGCTCTGCTGATGTGATGTCATCGCTGTAGCCGGTAATCACTTGTCTTAGCGGTTCTGCCGATGTGATCTCACCGCTGCAGCCAGTAATCCCTTGTCTTAGCGGCTCTGCTGAAGTGATGTCATCGCTGCAGCCGGTAGGCACAGTGCTAGACTCTAGGTGGTGAGTGCTAGCTGTCTTTTTTTTTTTTTTTTTTTTTTTTAACACCGGCATACAGAATTCTGAATGGGGTTAACCCCTTTAACATATGGCGTTAAGCAATATATCTGAAATTTTGAACCACACACACGCATTAATATTTTTAACTTTGATAATTTACACTAATGGCACTCATAGCCAAATATTATCCATTATTTCTACTATTGCATAATACGTTCTGAAGATCGTCAAACTATCTTTTTCTATATTCGTTTATTTGGGATTCTATCAACATGTTAAGGAATGCTAAGCCATTTTGTTGCCCCGACCATCACCCATGTTGTACTTTGGGATCATGGTACTAAATTCAGTAAAACACAATGCTGGAAAATGAACTATAAATGTTATTCAAGTGCTCATTTTCACTTGATAAAGTGACATTTACACAGAATTGCAACCACTTTGGGAATAGGGGATTCGACTTCAAACTGCAAATTGTGAGAACAAATTAGACGACTTTGTTTAACAAGGAGTCTTTCTGCCGTCCTTGTCATTTTTCTTAATGATTTGGCACAACTTTCTATATTATTGGTTAATTTATTGTTATGTGAAAAGTTAGGAACAGATTTTGATTTTCAGCGTTTTAATAAAATGCACCTTTTATTCTGAATTTAATGTTAATAAAGTTTTTAAAGATCAAGTAAGTATTTTATAGTTGTATGCATATTTAGAAGTTATTTAATAGACCATTAATAAAACCCCAGCAGGTTGTGTGCCATGACAAAAAGAAATAACTAATCAGATACATCAGGAATTTTTACATCTGTTTAGTGATCAAGTAGTAATATATATCATAATAATATTTATTCATTTATATAGTGCTGTTTAATTCCACAGCACTTTACATACATTGGCAACACTGTCCATATTGGGGCTCACAATGTAAATTCCCTATCCGTATGTTTTTGGAGTGTGGGAGGAAACCCACGCAAACACGGGGAGAACATACAAACTCCTTGCAGATGGTGTCCTTGGTGGGAATTGAACCCAGGACCCCAGCGCTGCAAGACTACAGTGCTAACCACTGAGCAATAATGATTATCCTTTAAATGATGATTTCTTCTGGATCGCATTATTTTGAACACTTATACAAGTCTCCTCCTCAATTTCCCCATTGCTCCTCAGTCTTCCAGCTTTAGAAAAGAGAGAGGGCTGATGCTAGTGACTTGTCAGCTGTGCCCATCTCTTTATATATTTAAAGAGGACCAACCACCAGAATTCTCTGATATAAACTAAAGCCAGTGCTATACTGGCACTATCAGGCTGATTCTATACATACCTTTAGTTGTGAGATCGGATGTATACTTTCTGAAATATAAGCAAGTAAAGTTTGTGAAATGCACGTTATTTGAGGAGAATGCAAAGGAATATCTAATAGGTGCGTCGGGTTTTGCTAGTTCTTCCCACCCCTGTCTGCATGCCTGTCCTTCCTCCTCCTATCCTTCCTCCCCCTTTAGTATAGGAGACAGAGGAAGGACAGGCAGGCAGGCAGACAAGGGCGGGAATAACTAATAACCCCTACCCACTTATTAGCTATTACGTTGCACCTCTCATCAAATAATGGTAATAATGGAGTGTTTCTTTGTCGCTCCATTGGGAGACCCAGACAATTGGGTGTATAGCTTCTGCCTCTGGAGGCCACACAAAGTATTACACTTTTAAAAAAGTGTAACCCCTCCCCTCTGCCTATACACCCTCCCGTGGACCACGGGCTCCTCAGTTTTATGCTTTGTGTGGAAGGAGGCACACATCCACTCATGCATTCTCATACTTGATTATGTCGGATGGAAGAAAAGAGGTCCCCGATGGGGTCGCCGGCATGTTCCCTTCTCACCCCACTAAGTCGGCGGTGTTGTTAAGGTTGAGGTACCCATTGCGGGTACAAAGGCTGGAGCCACATGCCGTCTCCTTCACCATCCCTTATGCGGCTCTGGGAGAAGTGGGATCCTATGCGGTCATCCATGTGCTGGGACCGTGCTCCATCCGCAGCCCCTGGTGGAACCTGCCGGACCGGAGCTTCTTCACCCCCAGGGACCGGGCCCTGCAACTTGAAGGTACTCTGTATCCTCATGTGGGGACTGTACAGGGGTCGCACCTTCTCCCCGGAAGCCGCGGTAGTTACGTCTGTTGTTTTTTCGGCGGACTTCCGCGCCGACCGTGCCTGGTTGTCGGGCGCGGCCTTAAATTTAGTCCCCGGCTTCGCCGCGGCCTAGTCCGAAAAATCCCGCCCCCGAGCCTGCCTGTCAGGGGTAAGGGCGGGATTACCGACATGACGTCGGCCTTGAGGGCTGGAGCATCCTGCATGTCTCCCTCCCCCTTCATTGACCACTTTGGGGACTCCAGATTCCCGCTCTCTGCTAGCGCCGCCCCCGGCTCCACTTCCCCCCTGAGAGCTCCGGCGGCCATTTTTACAATTCTGCCAGTGGATGCTACTCAGCAGCAAGGCTCGGCAGCTCCGGGGGATCCACGACAGGGAATCTGGATGACACACTCCGCTCGTTAGCGGTTGGTAAGCCACACCGGTCACCCGGTGCTGGTCCCCCTAGGGTGCCGGGACATACATATATATATATATATATATATATATATATATATATATATATATATATATATATAATATATATATATATATATAATATATATATGTTCGGAAAGGCTGTATACCATTTTCCCATATACCCTCAGTGGTCACTCTCCTAAGAGACAACAGCATGTCGTCCACAAGGAGCAAAGCTACTAAGGCACAGGTTTTTTTTCGCGGCCTGTACCTCTTGTGGGGCTATGTTGCCTGCGGGATCCACCTACCCTCACTGTGATCAATGCTCGACTCCTGCCACGCATGCTCAGCCGGAGCCTCGGGCACTTGTGGGCCGCTCGGCTCATGTAGATCCCCCGGCTCCCCCTGAGCAGTCTGCAGGGACAGAGTCACCGTCGTTGGCCTCTTTCGCTGAGAAACTCTCTGTCACTTTCTCAATCCATTGCACAGTCTATGGACAAATGGTCATCTAAGCTCCTTGAGGCATTGCAGTCCAGACCGGGCCCTTCACAGGCCCCTGCCCCTGTTAGTTTGTCTCCTCCAGGCCCTTCTCGGTCCCTAGCGCGCTCCCAGGATAGCCCCTAGGTCCCAGGCGGAGGACTCCTGCCCGGATCGCAGCCCCAGACCTGCTAAGCGGCCTCGCTGGGATTCTTCCCCGGCCTCCTCACGCTGCTCTGGATCCCAGTTTGAGGACTCTCAGGAAGACGAGGCGGACGTGGGAGCTCAGGGCTCTGACCCTGACTTCGCCCTTAACCTGGATACCCCTGAGGGGGACGCCTTAGTAAATGATCTTATCTCGTCCATCAACCAGGTGTTGGATCTCTCACCACCACCTCCTCCTGCAGAGGAGTCGGCTTCTCAGCAGGAGAAACACCAATTTCGATTCCCCAAACGTACGCGTAATACGTTTTTTGATCACTCTAACTTCAGGGACGCTGTCCAGAAGCCCAGAGCGGTCCCGGACAAGCGCTTTGCTAAACGGCACACTGACACGCGTTATCCCTTTCCACCTGAAGTCGTTAAGGGCTGGGCACACTCTCCCAAGGTGGATCCTCCAGTCTCTAGATTGGCGGCTAGGTCCGTTGTGTCTGTTGCCGATGGCTCATCCATGAAGGATGCCACTGACAGACAGATAGAGCTCTTGGTGAAGTCTATTTATCAGGCCACGGGCGCGTCTTTCGCCCCAGCCTTTGCGGCAGTGTGGGCTCTACAAGCAATCTTGGCATGTCTGACTGAGATTAATGCTGTCACGCGGAATTCTGCTCCGCATGTTTTTTCTTTGACCTCTCAGGCATCAGCATTTTCGTCCTACGCCATGAACGCCGTCCTGGACTCCGCTAGCCGTACGGCTGTAGCATCCGCTAACTCCGTGGCAGTCCGCAGGGCCATGTGGCTGCGCGAATGGAAAGCAGACTCTGCTTCCAAAAGGTTCTTAACTGGTTTGCCTTTTTCTGGCGAACGTTTGTTTGGCGAACGGTTGGATGAGATTATTAAGGAACCCTCGGGAAAGGACTCCTCCTTACCCCAGTCCAAACCTAAGAGACCTCAGCAGAGAAAATTCCAATCGAGGTTTCGGTCCTTTCGTCCCTCCGCCCAGCCCCAATCCTCTTCGTCCAACCGGCCGGAGAAAGGCCAGAGGAACTCCTATGCGTGGCGGTCCAAGTCACGCCCCCAAAAGGCCGCAGGAGGCACTGCCTCCAATACGGCCTCCTCATGACTCTCGGACTCATCTAGCCACATCCTCGGTCGGTGGCAGGCTCTCCCGCTTTGGCGACGCCTGGTGGCCACACGTCCAAGACCGATGGGTGAGAGACATTCTGTCTCATGGTTACAGGATAGAGTTCAGCTCGCGACCTACGGCTCGTTTTTTCAGAACCTCCCCAACCCCCGCACAGGCCGACGCACTTTTTCAGGCAGTGGACGCTCTAAATATAGAAGGAGTGGTGATTCCCATTCCCCTTCAGGAACGTGGTCGCGGATTTTACTCCAACTTGTTCGTGGTGCCAAAAAAGGACGGGTCATTCCGTCCCGTTCTGGACCTCAAGCTGCTCAACAGACATGTGAGAACCAGACTGTTTCGGATGGAATCTCTCCGCTCGGTCATCGCCTCGATGTCACAAGGAGATTTCCTAGCATCGATCGACATCAAGGATGCGTATCTCCATGTGCCGATCGCACCCGAACATCGTTTCCTGCGTTTCGCCATCGGGGACGAACACCTCCAGTTCGTCGCATTGCCCTTCGGCCTGGCGACAGCCCCACGGGTTTTCACCAAAGTCATGGCATCCGTCGTGGCGGTCCTGCACTCTCAGGGCCACTCGGTGATCCCCTACTTGGACGATCTCCTAGTCAGGGCCCCTTCTCGGGTGGCGTGTCAACAAAGTCTTACCATCACTCTGGCGACTCTCCAGCAGTTTGGGTGGATCATCAATTTCCCGAAATCCAAGTTGACGCCGACCCAATCACTGACTTACCTCGGGATGGAGTTTCATACCCAACCAGCGTTAGTCAAGCTACCGCGGGACAAACAGCTTTCTCTGCAGGCGGGGGTGCAGTCACTTCTTCGGAGTCAGTCACACCCCTTAAGGCGCCTCATGCACTTCCTGGGGAAGATGGTTGCAGCTATGGAGGCAGTGCCGTTCGCGCAATTCCATCTATGGCCACTCCAATGGGACATTCTTCGCAAATGGGACAAGAGTGCGGCTTCCCTCGACAAGAACATCTCTCTTTCCCTTGCAACCAAAACATCACTTCAGTGGTGGCTCCTACCCACATCTGTCTCGGGAAAAATCCTTCCTACCCCCAACCTGGGCCGTGGTCACCACTTTGCCTGTCAGGTTGGGGAGCGGTTTTTCTCCACCACAGGGCTCAAGGAACCTGGACTCCAATAGAATCGTCCCTTCAGATCAATATCCTGGAGATAAGGGCAGTATATCTAGCCCTATTGGCTTTCCATCGGTGGCTGGAGGGCAGGCAGATCCGAATCCAGTCGGACAACGCCACTGCCGTCGCCTACATCAACCACCAAGGCGGCACTCGCAGTCGTCAGGCCTTCCAGGAAGTCCGGCGGATTCTGCAGTGGGTGGAAGTCACAGGCTCCACCATCTCCGCAGTTCACATCCCGGGCGTAGAAAACTGGGAAGCAGATTTTCTCAGTCGTCAGGGCATGGACGCGGGGGAATGGTTTCTTCACCCAGATGTGTTTCGAGAGATCTGTCGCCGCTGGGGAACGCCGGACGTCGATCTCATGGCGTCACGACACAACAACAAGGTCCCGGCCTTCATGGCACGGTCTCAGGATCACAGACCTCTGGCAGCGGACGCTCTGGTCCAGGATTGGTCGCAATTTCGACTGCCATATGTGTTTCCCCCTCTGGCGATGCTGCCCAGGGTACTACGCAAGATCCGGTCCGACTGCCGTCGCGCCATTCTCGTCGCTCCAGACTGGCCGAGGCGGTCGTGGTATCCGGATCTGTGGCATCTCACGGTGGGTCAACCGTGGGCACTTCCAGACCGCCCAGACTTGCTGTCACAAGGCCCATTTTTCCATCTGAATTCTGTGGCCCTCAACCTGACTGTGTGGCCATTGAGTCCTGGCTCCTAGCATCTTCAGGGTTATCTCAGGATGTCATTGCCACCATGAGACAAGCCAGGAAGCCAACGTCCGCCAAGATCTATTACAGGTCTTGGCAAATCTTCTTATCCTGGTGCTCTGATAACTGTTTTTCTCCATGGCCGTTTGCCTTACCCACATTCCTTTCATTCCTACAATCTGGAATAGACAAGGGTTTGTCCCTCGGCTCTCTCAAGGGCCAAGTGTCGGCCCTCTCCGTGTTTTTTCAAAAGCGTCTAGCCAGGCTTCCGCAGGTCCGCACGTTCCTGCAGGGGGTTTGCCACATGGTTCCACCTTACAAGCGTCCGTTGGAGCCTTGGGATCTTAACAGGGTTCTGACGGCTCTTCAAAAGCCGCCTTTTGAGCCGCTGCGGGATGTCTCTCTCTCCCGTCTTTCTCAGAAGGTGGCCTTCCTGGTGGCAGTCACATCACTTCGGAGAGTGTCTGAGCTTGCAGCGCTGTCATGCAAAGCCCCCTTCCTGGTTTTCCACCAGGATAAGGTGGTTCTGCGTCCTGTCCCGGAATTTCTCCCTAAGGTGGTATCCCCTTTTCATCTAAATCAGGATATCTCCTTGCCTTCCTTTTGCCCTAATCCAATCCACCAGTGTGAAAAGGATTTGCACTCTTTGGATCTAGTGAGAGCACTCCGGTTCTACGTGTCTCGCACGGCGCCCCTGCGCCGTTCAGACGCGCTCTTTGTCCTTGTCGCTGGCCAGCGTAAGGGCTCTCAGGCCTCCAAGTCAACCTTGGCTCGGTGGATCAAGGAACCGATTCTCGAGGCCTACCGTACTTCTGGGCTTCCACTTCCTTCAGGGTTGAAAGCACATTCTACCAGAGCCGTAGGTGCGTCCTGGGCGTTGCGGCACCGGGCGACGGCTCAGCAGGTGTGTCAGGCAGCTACGTGGTCTAGTTTGCACACTTTCACGAAGCACTATCAAGTGCATACCTATGCTTCGGCAGACGCCAGTCTAGGTAGGCGAGTCCTCCAGGTGGCGGTTGCCCACCTGTAAGAGGGGGCCGTTTTCGGCTCTTTTTATTGAGGTATTGTTTTACCCACCCAGGGACTGCTCTTGGACGTCCCAATTGTCTGGGTCTCCCAATGGAGCGACAAAAAAAAAGGGAATTTTGTTTACTTACCGTAAATTCCTTTTCTTCTAGCTCCTATTGGGAGACCCAGCACCCACCCCTGTGCCCTTCGGGCTGGTTGTTCTTTTGTGTACACATGTTGTTGATGTTGATTTGTTGTTATGGTTCATAGTCTTCAGTTCTCCGAACATCCTTCGGATTGAATTTACTCTAGACCAATTTATAAGTTTTCTCCTTCCTGCTTTTGCACCAAAACTGAGGAGCCCGTGATGCACGGGTGGGTGTATAGGCAGAGGGGAGGGGTTACACTTTTTTAAAAGTGTAATACTTTGTGTGGCCTCCAGAGGCAGAAGCTATACACCCAATTGTCTGGGTCTCCCAATAGGAGCTAGAAGAAAAGGAATTTACGGTAAGTAAACAAAATTCCCTTTTTTACAAACTTGCCTATATTTCAGAAACTATACATCTGATCTAACAACTAAAGGTATGTTTAGAATCTGCATGACAGCGCCAGTATAGCACTGGCTTTAGTTTATATATGAAAGTCCTGGTGGGTGGTCTAAGCTGTGCAGAGTACTATTAGTGACTGTATCATATAAGTATCCTAAGTATGAGTAAGTATAGGACTTACTGTTTGCCCTGTGCTATAGTGGTAGCAAAGCATCCCTGACTACATTTAGAGGATTTAACTAGCAGCTTAATGAGGACTTATCACTTTTGACATAACCTAAGGAGTGGTAATGCAGTTACCAGTTGCCTGTATGGGAGTTACATGTACATGAGATATGCGGAGAAACTATATAATACTGGCTCAGGAGTTGAGCTTGCTCTATAACAAAGCATTCTGGCTGTGTTTTACCAGCTTACCCTTACTTGTTCATAAATGACTGCAATCCTGATCTTTTACTCCATCGATGCCATGCTCAAATGAATCTGTAGCCTTTAAGTGGCCAAACATTGGGGGTCCCAAACAACAAGATTGTGAGGTCCTGATTGTTTCCCATGGCAGTTGGGAGCCTGATGAAGATCGTCTTGGCTACCATGTTGGTAATCGTATATAAGCCTATGTTCCGGAATGGGCTTTTGATAACTTTTTGACTCTGCTTGTTTTCGCTTTGTAAAAACACAGCGTCTTACAACTTCAGCAAAGTGGATAGGATTTATAGAAATCTCACTCACACAGTGATTGTTTTTTACACTATGTAAACAGATCTTGCAACATGTCAGTTTCTTTTGCGAGTTCATTGAGTTTTCTCTACAGATTTTTTACATAGACTGACATTAGATGCGGAAAGTCTGCAGGTAAAAAACACTTTTTTTTTCAGAGTTTCTGCGGCAGATACGCATTAAAAATGTGTGTAATTCTAAGAATGTTTTTAAAGCCTAATTCCAGAAAGTTTAAAAATTAAGCAGCCTAATTTAAAGTATGACACCACAGAGACAAAAACCCACAGAGTTAAAAACGCACACAATAACGCAATGAAATAAACACAACCCAATAGGTGCAGAAATTCTGCAACATCAAAAATGCACGAAAACTCATCGTAGTAATGTAGCCTAACACTCCTTGACCCTTTATAGGAGGCTTATCTCTCATAATATTATTACTGTATGATTTTTGTGTATGGGCTGTTTTCTTTAAAATTTGAGTATAAAATTTGAAGGTTACCTGTCCCCCCAACCCCCCTCTCTTCTAATGCAGAAATGCTAAAGCATTGACATGTTTGTTCTTTCCATTTAAGGAGAACCTGTCATGTCCTCATGCCCCCTCACTCACAAGAATTTATATACAGTCATGGCCGAAAATGTTCATACCATTTAAATTGATCCAGAAAGTGAAGTGTGTCTCCCAGAAAATGATTGCAATTACACATGTTTATTTCCTGTGTGTGTCTTGGAACAATATACCCCCCCCTCCCCCCAATAAAAAGAAAAAGATAAATTTGATATTTCACAAAAATATTAAAAATAAATGAGTCTTAAATTATTGGCACCTCTCCAAAATTGTGCGGAAGTAACTTTTGTTTCAAGCATGTGATGCCCTTGGGGGGGATAGGGGTGGCTTAGGGTCTACTGCTTCTTCTCCGCCTGCTTTCTCTGTTTCTGCTATAGATCACTGATTATGCAGCAAGTAACCTGGCTCAACTGTGTATTTTGATGCTCAAGAGTAAACGAGTCCAATAGAAAAGTAGCAAATTTCGGCACTCATACCAAGTTGAAAAAATGAAACTTATCACTGATTTTGCTTTTTCTTTTTTGTTTGTATATACAAAGAAATATTTTGTCTGATGCTTGGCTTCAGATAAGAGCCTTTTATTAAAGATATTTGATCTGTAGAATCACAAAAGTAATAACCAAAGCTTTACAAAAATTATACAATGTATTAAAAAAAAAATATATAAAATTATACAAAAAAAAGGAGAAGAACAAAACAATGCATATATACTTTCAAGGGATTCTGACAACATTATGATTGTGGTGCTATCCACAGTGCAGTATAGCAAAGGTGAACATTTGAGTGAGATGTATGGTATAATATACAAACAGGTGGGTCTAGTAGTGACATAAATGTATTCATGAATGAAGAAAATATTGAACACGTACCTATATGAACAAAGAGGATGCCTAGTCTTTTTTAATGCAATAATATCAGATACATCAGAGAATCTATATAGTGACCTACCCAAAGAAACAGGATTGAGGTAAGGTTATATGCGCTGAACCAGGGGAAGAAAGAGCACAAGGTGCCCAAATATGTGCCTATAGGAACGTAATAAATGTCAGAGCCTGGTGTCTATAACAGTCATAGAGGTGAAAGCCTAAGGGATTGGTATCATACCTGCAGTGGTGGCTCACATGGTGGAGGTCGTGGGGATGTGCCGTTGTGAAGCATGGTGTTATACATATGCTTCCCTTCTGTGGAACTTTTACTCACTCATCTTTAACTTATTGGTTACCTCCAAATAATACTCCTATCCTATTGCTTATTTCTCTCAGCCTCATCCTAGGACTGCATGTGTACATTGAACATCAGGGCTGTGGAGTCTGTAAGCCAAACTTCCGACTCCAACTCTGACTCAGACGCCTCAATTTCCCTATTCCGACTCCACAACTCTGACTACCTCATACAGTTAAAACAAGACGTTTACATCTACTATCTACAGTGTGTCCATCCATATTCTGTCCACCACCATTAACTTGAGAACGGCGGCAGCTATAGGCATGGAAGTGGTGTCTAGGTATGGTAAAGTAGCCATATGCGGGGCTGTGGCCTGCATGCTGAAGGCAATGGCTGCTTAAGAGTGAAGCTCTGTGCTGTGGCTGTACAAACTGGCTCAAACCTGCTTCAAATTGCTGAGAACTCTCCTCTGAAACAGTGAGTATTCCCCCCTGCACAGTATGCCAAAGGGTAGACCCCGGAAATCTGGCCCCCCGGCAAAGCTTACTGACTTTTATCCCAGGGATAGGGGATCCCCCTCTCCTCAGAAGATGTCTGCTGCTGCAGTGTCTCCCTTACACCAGGAAGAGACAGGGTTGGGAAGCAGTGTCACAGGCACTCCTCTCACAGACGAAAGGCTGCAAGCCATGTTCAGTTCTCTGAGGTCATCACTGCAGGAGGATTTCAGGGATCTTAAGAACATGATTAAAGAAGTTAAAGAGGAAATCAAATCACTGGGGGACCGTACAGACCATGTGGAGTCTAAAATGGCCGAACTTGCTCAGTCACACAATGATCTGATTGATGCTAAGGCTAGCGTCACACATCCGTGCCTCCGGTACGTGTTTGGCATTTTTTACACGTACCGGCGGCACGGAGACATGTTCAGCAATGCTACCCTATGGTAGCAGGCACACACACGTAAAACCACACGGAACGTGTGTCCGTGTGCGTTTGTACGTGTGTGCGATTTTCAAAGCGCTGACATGTCAGTGTTTTCTCCGGCAGCACGGGTGTCTCACGGCCTGCACCCGTACCACACGGGTGTAGTGTGGATGCGGTCCCGTGTGACACGCGCCGGAGAAAACACACGTCAGTGAAAAAAAAACAAAACATTAACTCACCTTCTCCAGCCCTCCTGTCTCTGCCGCTGCTGCCTCTTGCTGCCGACCGCCGCTCATTATTCTCATTGAATATTCACTTCACTGCCTGGCAGCAGCAGCAGCGGGGAGACGGGAGGGCTGGAGACCGAGGATCAGCACCATGGACAGCAGCGCGGACATCAGGAAGGACCAGGTGAGTATAATAATTACCGATTCTACGTGTGCTATCGCGGATAGCACACGTAGAACACACGTGTCACGCACGTACCAGAGACACGTACTTACCTGCACGCAACACGCAGGGAAAATACGTGTCTCTCGGCACGTGCGTGAATTTCACGTGAGTGTGGCAGAAGCCTAACACAGCACTAGAGGAGGAGGTGGGAATACTGAAAAACAAGCTTGGGGATCTGGAAGATAGCTCCAGAAGGAACAATCTTAAAATTAGGGGCATTCCTGTGTCAGTAGCTGATAAAGAGCTGCCAGATTTCTTTCACAAGTTTCTCCAACTACTGCTCCCAGAACACGCAGAAAGAGATCTCATAGTGGATAGAATTCATAGAATCCCTAAACCTAAAGGTATCGACCCCACTCTGCCCAGGGACACGCTGGCACGACTGTATTTTTATAAAACAAAGGAAGCAGTGCTCCAGATACTGAGGGATAACCCTATCCTCCCAGATGAATTTAATGATTTAAAGGTGTTCCCGGACCTGTCTGCTACAACTCTGGCAAAAAGAAGAGAATTTTCCCAGTTCTCCAGAATCCTGAGGGAGCATGACATACGCTATAAATGGGGATTCCCGGTGAAATTGATTATCTTCAGGGATTCTAAAACACATGTATGCCAGTCCCCTCCTCAACTGAGCAAACTACTTGAGTCCTGGGGATTACCCCTTACAATGCACTCAGACTCGCGCCGGGATCAGGGGGATGCTCAGAAGAAAAAAATCAATCCTGAGTGGGAACCAGCTTGAGGGAGTCTCGCCAGCCGCAGGCATGTGTAGCTCTCATGTGACCTGTGATGTCACTTAAGCCCTCTGTTGTTCTCGCCTATGGCGAGCAAGTACTTCCCAGCTGTCCAGTAAGGATGAAGCTGAAGTATTTTTTTTTTTTGTTGTTGTTTTTTCCCTCCACCTGTGCACCGTCCCTAACTGGTCCTCCTTGCCTGCCTCTGCCAGCCCTATGCCTCTCAGTCGGCCTGCCTGAAAACATCGTCCTTTCTGGGATCCGCCATGAGTATTAAGTTTCTGTCAATGTGAAGGGTCTCAATTCTCCTGCAAAAAGATCCATGCTGTGGAGAGAAGTTATAGCATCCAAATGTGATATAGCATGTATTCAAGAAACTCACCTTCTTACTGATGACAATAAAAGGCTACTACATCCAAGATTTCCACATATGTTCTTTGCAAATGACTCTAAAAAAAAAAAAAAAAAAAAAGGAGAAGTGGCTATCCTGATTAAAAACTCTGTGGCTTTCAAAATGATTGATGTAACCTATGGTGCAGACGGGAGATATATTATTCTAAAGTGCCTCCTGAATGGGCTTTTGTATACCTTGGCATCGATTTACGCTCCAAACTCATCTCAACTAACTTTTGCCCGGAAATTTTTCCAGATGTTTAGGAGCACCGCACAGGGGTCAGAGATAATCTGCGGGGACTTTAACACTCCAGTTCTTCGATCTATGGACTGCTCGGCGAGGTCCGCTAAGTCAGGAAAGGAACTGAAACAGTTAGTCGCGGAGTTTCATCTACCTGACATATGGAGATACCTTCATGCATCGGAAAGGGACTATACTTTCTTTTCCCCAAGGCATCGGTCGTACAGCAGGATCGACTTCTTCCTGACGGATAGTAAGACTGTTCACAAGTGTACGGGTGCTGAAGTGGGTCTGATAACATGGTCGGATCATGCTCCGATAACTTTGGTTGTACAGGACTCTACTAGTGGATTTATGGTGCCTCAGTGGAGACTTAATACTAGTTTACTGAACCAAAAGAATGTTCAGGAGGTGGTTGTGGCAGGCCTGTTGGAATACTTTGGGCATAATGACAATGGGGAGGTCTCTGACGAGACCTTATGGGCTGCACACAAATCAGTTATTAGAGGGCAGTTTTTAAAAACTGCATCATTCTTGAAAAAGCAAAGAGAAGCCGAAATTAAAGAAATTATAGCCCATATTGAACACTTAGAAACTATTAACAAGGCCTCCCCGTCGTCTACACTGTCCAGGGAAATTCTTACTTGCAGGTTTCAACTGCGATCCCTCCTGTTGTATAGATATGAACATAATCTTAAAAAGAGTAAATCAACTTTTTATGCAATGGGGGATAGAGCCAGCACCTTACTAGCTAGAAGAACAAAAAAACGGGAAATTAAATCTAGAACTGAATTTTTGAAGGGCCCAGACGGTTCACTTATAAGGCACCCTAATGGGATAGCAGACGCCTTTGCCAAGTATTATGCTGCCCTGTACAATTTAAGGGATGACCTGCAAACCCCTCAGCCAACACCGGAAAAAATTCAGCAGTTTTTGGACGGTCTGGAATTGCCTCGGGTCTCAGACCGGCAATTGGAATCTTTAAATCTTCCCTTCACTATACAGGAAATTTTGGACACCATTAGAGCTTCTAAACGAAACTCAGCCCCAGGCCCGGATGGGCTTCCCTATGAATATTATCAGCAATTTGCCGCTATTCTAGCCCCTTTTTTTACTAAAGACCTTTAATTTGTGGCAAACGACCGGGACTATTTCCTCAGAGAGCCTAGAAGCAGTCATCACTACACTACCCAAACCGGGGAAAACGGCGGATACCCCTGGGAATTTCAGACCAATTTCATTGCTCAACTGTGATTTAAAAATTTACTCAAAAAATGGTAGCCACCAGACTCCATAAAATAATCCCCTCCTTGGTAGCCCCGGATCAGGTGGGTTTTGTGGAGGGCAGGCAATCCAAAGATGGCACCAGGCGGATGCTGGATTTAATTGGGGTGATGGAGCAGTCGGGTGTCCCTGGTGTATTCTTGTCACTCGACGCCGAAAAGGCCTTTGATAGGGTGCACTGGGGATATCTGGAAAGAGTGCTCACGAAATTTGGTTTTGAAGGAAGAATTAAGTCATCTGTTTTGGCCTTGTACTCTCACCCAAATGCTTCAG
The DNA here is from genome assembly GCF_048569485.1 of Anomaloglossus baeobatrachus. Lineage (NCBI taxonomy): Eukaryota > Metazoa > Chordata > Amphibia > Anura > Aromobatidae > Anomaloglossus > Anomaloglossus baeobatrachus. Next base: position 93,865,103 of record NC_134356.1, on the reverse strand, counting down.
TTCTAGCCTCGGGTTTTCGCTCATTAAAATTTTCTATAACCAATGGCACCCGCCAGGGGTGCCCGCTGTCCCCTATCGTTTTTGCTCTGGTGGTGGAACCTCTGGCGGAGGCGATTAGGGTGAACCCAAACATAACTGGTATAAGGGTAGGGGAGCATGAACATAAATTGGGTCTATATGTGGATGATGTAATAATATCATGCACTAACCTTGAATATTCCTTTCCAGCAGTGATGTCCACCCTGTCGACCTTTGCTGAGGTGTCGTATTACAAATTGAATGCCACTAAGTCCTTAGTACTACCATTTAATGTACCTGCAAGGTCCAGAAGGATTCGCCCCCCCCCCCCCAGCACCGCAGCAACCGCTCCCAACCCAGAGCCTACGGCTCCCAGTCCCCCAGAATGGGCACAGTTCCCAGAACCTGGTGCTGGCTATGCAACATCGTCCTACACCCCTCGGGGCCCCTGGACAGAACGCAGCCTGATGACACCTCTATAGAGGGTCCTTCTGATAAGAATCAGCCCTCTGCTTCACCTGTTGCAGATCAGAAAAAGGGCATGACCCCTATAGGTCTCCCTCTGGGGTTCACAGATGGGGTTCTCCCACATGTTCCGCGGTCTCTGAGGAGCCGGAGGAAGGTGAATGATGTTTGTACCGGGATGATTCCTTGGTTTCAACCTCCCCGAGCGATCAAGCTGCGATGGACTCCCTTATTGCAGCAATCTACCAAAACTCTGCATGTGGAAGATCTCCCATCCACTACTACTGACCCTGCGGTCTCCTTTAAAAGGGTGAAGAAACCTCAAAAAAAAAAAAAAAAAGCTTTTTGACGCCGCTTTGGTATCCGTAAACTCATGGAGTCCTGGTACCCCTTTGGCTTAGCTGTCTCTAGGAGGTGGGCCGATCCGGCCTCGGTGGACCCACACCCGGCTTCCGCCTGCCTGAAAGACCCTCCTGTCTTTTACTTGATGGATCCTCCTTCAAGGACCTGACAGACAGACAAGTGGAGCAGCTCGATCGCTCTCCCTCGAGGCCGCGGGTCCCTCTCCCCTTCCGTGTGGGTCGCACAGGCACCAGGACTACCAGTTTCCCTCAGACCCTCACAGATGTAACTGTTCACATTGCTGCGGCGGCAGAGTACCTCATGCAGGCCTCCCTCGGCGCTGCTACCTGCGCAGTTATTGCCGCCTCAAATACCATAGCCATCCATAAGGCCCTCTGGTTCCGATAATGGAGAGTGGACTCGGTCTCTAAGAAGCCTCTCACAGTACTCCTTTCCAGACCGATGGTTTGCCGATCGTCTGGACAGGCTCTTTTTTTGTCTGACGCCACGGGAGGAAAAGAGTACCTCCCTCCCCCAACTCTAGCCCAGAATGTTTTTTTTTTTTTTTTTTTTTTTTTTTACTACACACGCAGGGCCTGACCTTCTCAGCCCTCCCCGAGTCCACCTCGTCATGGCAGTCTAGACAAAGACCGAGAAGTCTCGTCCCTCTCCATCTGGGCCGCCTCCTCAGACCACAAATGGGTGTGATACCTTGTGTCTTCCGGTTACCACATTGAATTCTGGACCCGATCCCCTGGTCAGTCTTTTCTCTCAAACCCTCCCAAATTCTCCAACACACCACGAGGCCTTCTCCTCAGCAATCCACTCCCTCCAAACGGTGGGGGTGATGGTACCTGTTCCGGACGGCGAGAGGTTCAAGGCTATTCCAACCTATCGTGGTCGCCAAAAAAAAAAAAAAAAAAAAGACGGGTCAGTTCGTCCCATCCTGGACCTCTAACACCTGAGCAAACATGTACACGTAAGGAGATTCAGAATGGACTTCCTTCATTATTACCTTTATGGTCGAAGGAGAATTCCTTCCCTCCCTAGCAATCAGGGACGCGTACCTGCACATACCCATCGCTCCAGCTCACCAAAGTTCCTCCGCTTCGCGGTTCAGGACTTCTTTTTTTAATTTGTGGCCCTACCCTCGGCTCTGCCACAGCACCAAGGGTCTTAACTAAGGTCATGGCGGCCACCATGAGTGCCCTTCACGCCAGGAGAGTGGCTGTTCTGCCTTGCTTGGATGACCTCCTCATCAAGGGCTCAACCAGCGTGCAGATCTCTGTGGGCACCCTATCCCGCTTAGGGCGGCTTCTGACTCCAGTCAAATCATCCCCGGTCGCGTCAAAATCCGTCACCTCCCTGGGCATGTCCCTGGACACTCTTCGGGGCTTGATATTTCTCCCTCAAGTCAAGGCGACCGCTCTACAACAAGCGGTACACTGCCCTCTACGTACTCCTGTCACTTCATACGATTCAGTATGAGAGTGCTAGGTAGGATAGCGGCGGCTATAGAGGCAGTGCTGCTCACTTAGCCACACCACCGCCCACTGCAGCTTGCGCTTCTATCTGCCTGGGACAAGAGCCCCTTTTCCTTGGACGAACTTTTCACCTGACACCTTCAGTCCTCTTCCATATCGAGAAGGAGTTTTTCTCCCCCAAGTGGACTGGCTACTCCTGACCACGGACGCCAGCCTCTTAGTGTGGGCAGCAGCGTACTTGCTCCACACTGCTTCGGGACGTTGGACGCCCCAGGAGTCTTCCCTTCCCAGAAATCATCCTGAAAATCAGCGCGATCTCGCGCTCAGGTCATTCTCCCCTTCTGTTAGCAGGTCGTTTGATTCGGGTCCAATTGGACAATGCAACAGCTGTGGCCTATGTCAATCGGCAGGGAGGTACCAGCAGCAAGACAGCTTATCTCGAGGTCCTCAGGATCCTCACCTGGACCGAATCGACGGGGGTCTGTGTTTTCAGCATTACACATACCGGGAGTAGAGAACTGGGTGGCGGACCTTCTAAGTCGCCAAGGCCTGGCTGCCGGAGAGTGGTTTCTCCACCCAGAAGTGTTCCCACACATCTGCACTCACTGGAGTACACCAGACGTGGAATTAATGGTGCTCTATAAATAAATAATAATAAATAATAATAAATAATAATAATCTAATGGCCTCAAGGTTGAACGCAAAAGGTACCCGCGTTCTTAGCCAGGTCACGTGACCCACAGTCCATTGGCGCGGATGCTCTAGTCTCCTGAAGTCGTTTCCGTCCAACTTACATGTTTTTCGCCTCTGCCCCTGCTGCTGCAAGTAATCAGGAAGATCAAGGCAGAAGGAGTCCCGGTGATACTAATAGCACCGGACTAGCCCAGGTGCGCCTGGTATGCTGAATTAGTACAATTGCTCATGGCGCCTCGTAAGCATCCCAGACTTGCTGACCCAAGGGCCCATTTCCCATCAGAACTCAAGAGCCCTGAAGCTGACGGCCTGGCCATTGAGACCTACAATTTAACAAGAGCGATATTCTCTCCTGCGGTCATCTCCACCATGTACAGTGCCCGAAAGCCGGCCTTCATCCCATATTTACCACCGTACGTGGAAAACTTTCCTTTCCCAGTGCAGGGAATCTAAATGTCCAACCTATGCCTCTGGCGATCCCCAGAATTCTTGATTTTTATTTTTTTTTGCAGTCAGGTTGCAAAAGGGGTTGACCCTCAGCTCCCTTAAGGGGCAGGTTTCATCTCTCTCAATATTCTATCAATACCGCCTAGCAATCCGCAAGTCAAGACTTTCCTCAAAGGTGTTTCCCATCTAGTTTCCCTGTATAAACGGTCGCTGGACCCATGGGACCTCAATCTCGTTTTGGACGGTATCCAGAGGTCCCCTTTTGAACCTCTTAAGGAATCTTCTCTTGCTCTTCTCTCCTGGAAGGTAACATTCTTAGTGGCGATTACGTCCATCAGACAAGTTTCGGAACTGGCATCACTCTCTTGCCGCAAACCCTTTCTGATCTTTCATCAGGACAAGGTGGTTCTACGCCCCCTTCCGGATTTTCTTCCGATAGTTATTTCCACGTTTCTGCCTTCCTTTTTGTCCACACCCAGTCCATAGGGTGGAAAGGTTTCTACATTCGCTAGATCTTGTGAGGGCTCTCAGATATTACGTACCCAGGACAGCCCCTTTAGGAACATAGACTCCTTGTTCGTCATTCCTGAAAGGCCTAAGAAAGGACAGGCAGCTTCATAGGCAACGCTGGCTCATTGGATTCGCTCTGCGATCCACGAAGTCTACCGCTTGCAACTTAAGCCCATTCCTGGTTGGCTGCGGACTCATTCCACACGAGCAGTTGGCGCCTCTTGGGCCATTAGGCATCAGCCTTCAGTGGAACAGAGGTGTAAGGCTGTGACCTGGTCTTGCCTACATACTGTTTCAAAGCATTACTGAATCCAAACCAAGGCTTCGGCTGAGGCGAACCTAGGTAGGAAAATTCTGCAAACGATAGTGGAGTACCTATCTCAATAGGTGCTCCTGGCTATCTGGGACTGGTTCCTAGTCCTTGGGTTGCGTTGTTTATTGTTTACCCACCCATGGACTGCTTTAGGACGTCCCATGGTCCTGTGTCCCCCAATGAGGCGTCAGAGAAAAATGGATTTTTGTGTACTCACCGTAAAATCGTTTTCTCTTAGCCATCATTGGGGGACACAGCACCCACCCTGTTGCCCTGTTGGGCCTTGGTTCTCTCAGTACCTTATTTGGTTATGACTCTTTTTTTCTCATGTTCCTCTGTTGAGAAGTTTTTACTGTTTTTTTCTCCTACTGCTTGTGTACTAAAACTGAGGTTGCCTGGCCCGGCCAGGGGGTGTATACTGCAGAGGAGGAGCTATGTTTTTGCATCTACTTAGTGTCCTCCTATGGATAGGCAGCATAACACCCATGGTCCTGTGTCCCCCAATGATGGCTAAGAGAAAACGATTTTACGGTGAGTACACAAAAATCTGTTTATTTGTCACATGTTGTCCATTTTCTTAAGATCCTCCTTGAGATGGTTTTACTTCTTCATTGGAGTCTAGCTGTGTTTAATTAAACTGATAGGACTTGATTTGGAAAGGCACACACCTGTCTGTATAAGACCTCACAGTGCGTGTCAGACCAAATGAGAATCATGAAGTCAAAGGAACTGCCCAAGGAGCTCAGAGACAGAATTGAGGCAAGGCACAGATCTGACAAAGGTTACAAAAGAATTTCTGCAGTAGTCAAGGTTCCTAAGAGCACAGTGGCCTCCATAATTCTTAAATGAAAGAAGTTTGGGACCACCAAGACCTGGCTGTCCAGCCAAAATGAGCAATCGTGGGAGAAGAGCCTTGTGAGAGAGGTAAAAAAGAACCCCAAGATCACTGTGGCTGAGCTTCAGAGATGCAGTAGGGTGATGACAGAAAGTTCCACAAAGTCAACTATCACTGCAACCCTCCACCATTCGGGCCTTTATGGCAGAGTGGCCCGGTGAAAGCCTTTCCTCAGTGCAAGACATATGAAAGCTCTCATAGATTTTGCAAAAAAACACATGAAGGACTCCCAGACTATGAGAAATAAGATTCTTTGGTCTGATGGGACAAAGATACAACTTTTTGGTGATAATTCTAAGCGGTATGTGTGGCGAAAACCAGGCACTGGGCATCACCTGCCCAATACAATCCCAACAGTGAAATATGAGGGTGGCAGCATCATGCTATGGGGGTGTTATTCAGCTGCAGGGACAGGACGATTAGTTGCTATTGAAGGAAAGATGAATGTGGCCAAGTAAAGAGATATTCTGGAAGAAAACCTCTTCCAGAGTGCTCTGGACCTCCGACTTGGTCAAATCTTCACCTTCCAACAAGACAATGACCCTAAGCACACAGCTAAAATAACAAAGGAGTGGCTTCAGAACAACTTTGTGACCATTCTTGACTGGCCAGCCAGAGCTAAACCCAATTGAGCATCTCTGGAGAGACCTGATAATGGCTGTCCACAAACGTTCACCACCCAACCTGATGAAACTGGAGAGGATCCCTAAATCCAGGGGTGAAAAACTTGTTGCATCATTCCCATTAAGACTCATGGCTGCACTAGCTCAAAAGGGGGCTTCGACTCAATACTGCGCAAAGGGTCTGAATACTTATGATCATGTGATATTTCAGTTTTTTCTTGTGTAATAAATTTACAACAATTTCTGGGTTTTTTTTTCTGTCAAAATGGGGTGCAGAGTGTACATTACTGAGAAAAAAAAATGACCTTTTTTGAATTTACCAAATGGCTGCAATGAAACAGAGTGAAAAATATAAAGGGGTCTGAATACTTTCCGTACCGACTTTATCCACCTAATACCTATGAATTGTTTGTCTATCTCTTATCTATACACACACACACACACACACACACACACACACGTGCATTCTAATTTTCTGAGATAATGACTTTTGGGTTTTCATTAGCTGTAAGCCATAATTATGAACATTAACAGAAATAAACACTTGAAATAGATCACTTGTAACCTTGAGATTGTTGATATTATTCAACAGCTTTGGTTCTCCAGTCCTCAGACAGTTCTCTTTTCCTCTTTCTGTTCTGCAAAGACTGAGTCAAATGCTGGGGTTTTTTGTATGCAGGTGTCCGCACCACACAACACAATAACAATATTCTCTGATTATTCCGTGTTTGCTGCGTTTTCCCAGATATTTGATCCATGTTTGTTGCCAATGTGAATCCAGGTTTTAAATGCATTTTACTACAGAAAACCTTTGATTCTGCATTTAAAAATAAAACGGCAGGTTTTTGGGGTTTTTTTCTTGCGTTTTTTTCTAGGCTCTACAAAGAAGCCTATAGAGAAAAAAAAACAACAAAAAAACCACCAAAACCGCACAGTTCAGCAGTGTCTTTAGACACTCCGCGGGTGGGGAAATAATAACGTCTCATCCACTTTGCTTGGACATTTAGTCCGTGTTAACATGTACCGGGTTTTTCTATTGCTTTTTTCGCACATAAATTCTGCTGTGTTTATATATCCAAGCAAAGAGGATGTGGTTTCCTGAAAAGACGCTGCTGAACTCTGCTGTTTTGCTGCCTTTTTTTCCTCTAGTGGATTCTATGTGGAGCTTAAAAAACCTTGTACCTTCAGGTGACTAGGATTACAGCCATGACAAATTTCAATGTGTTTAGGAATCGTTTTTAATGCAGAGATATCCTCCACCGTCAGAATATCCGTGACATGCTCACTGGTGTGTAACACCCAAGAAGTATCTTTTTACAAGTACACGTGGCATAGTAAATGCCAAATGTACTGCTTCATAAGATAAGGTTTGTAATCCTAATTTGTTTCATGGCATTTGCTGACTTAAAATATGTGGCCCCTGATATTTTTGCAAAGAATTCATGTAGAGGTGCTGTAAGCATATTGGCAGCACAGGTGTTTCGCTGAGTTTCATACCATAGACCGTGAAGAAAAAAAATTAATTTTTACCACCAAAATTTAGTTTTAGCCCCAGATTTTACATTTTCACAAGGGAAAATGAGTAAAAATGTCAGCAAGATTTTTAACACGATTTCTGCTAACATAGCCCTAGATTAATTAATTAATATTAATTAATTAAGCCCTAACTTGTCCCTATATTAATGTTTGGCCACACAACAGGAATTGGGAGTGAAGGAGCGCTGTTTGACTCTTCTAGGCTGCATTTTCCTAGAATAGTTTGCAGACTCCATAAACAAAGCCCCTAAGTGCCAAAACCCCTTTCAAGTGACCCCATTTTAGAAATTATACCTCTCTGGGAATTGATCTACAGGTGTTGGAACAATTTGCCTCAATAGGTAAGTTCCAGAAACAACTTGTGGATATGGAAGAGTGAAAATGCAATTATGCAATTGTAGTGGCCGATACAATGTGCTTTTGGAGAAACAAACGATGTAACTTAAAGGGAACCTGTCACCAGATTTTTACCTATTAAACTAAAATAATCCCCTTCTGCAGCTCCTGGGCTGCATTCTATGAAGGAGCACCTTGGCACTGACTCCCCTTCCAGACCCCAAAAATAACTTTATAAAACATGGCCGTTAGGTATGCTAATTACCTTGGTTGGCCAGATGGGTGGGCTCATTTTCTGCTCCTTTATCCCCCTCTTGCTGCTGATCGCCGTCCTCCTTCCTTGATTGACGGGATGACGCCCTCAGTCATCCTCCTCGTCGCATTTTCAAATCCCATGCCTGTGCAGTTATGTTGTGGGCAGAGCAGAAAACAGCTACCCTCGCTCGCGCCGGTGAGCTAAATGTGCAGGCGCGAGATTATAGGCAGGTATGAGCATGGCGCTGGTGAGGTCATGCACAGTGCCGACCTTTAAGTTACATTGTGCTTCTGTAGAAACAGACGATGTATCGGCCACTACAATTGCATAATTGCATTTTCACTCTTCCATATCCACAATGGCCAAGTTTTATAAAGTTATTTTTGGGGTTTGGAGGGTGAGTCATTGCCAAGGTGCATCTTCATAGAATGCAGGCCAGGATCTGTAGAAGGTGATTCTTTTAGTTTAATAGGTAAAAATCTGGTGACAGGTTCCCTTTAAGTGGGCTCTCCTCACTACAGTACTGACAAACATGTGGACGCTAACTGTGGTTTAAGCACACTGTGGGGCTCAGAAGGGATTTGGGAGTGCAGGTTTCGATGGATTTCATTTTGGGGGTGGGTGGAAGAAGAGCCATGGCACCTTTCCAGAGCCCTTGTGCTATCAGTATTCTGGAAGCCCCTTATTTCCGCTAACAGATGATGGAGCAGTGGGGGCATGTTTTTTTTTGGTAGATTGAGTTCAATCTTTGATTGGGGACATGTTACATAAATTTTGACTCATGATGTTTTCTACGCTGAGCACTTACATCGGGATTTCTGGCTAAATATCCGAATTACACAATTCAAATAAAACCCAGTTGGATCCATTCATTATGAGTTACTTGGGACTCTGTCTGACCTCTGTTCAGGAGTGTCCTTTTCAGAAGTTCATAAAACTGTGGTTGACCGCACTTTTATGAACGCTTTAAAAGACAGATACTGCTGGATCATAGGACAGACCAAGTCCAAAGGGATTCCCTCTGCTTCATAGTGAACTTATGGTCAGAGATGTTGTGTCTGTCACATATTTTAGAGATTTACACTGGAAGCCTGATGTAAATAGTCATCATAGACAGCATCAAAATTGAGAACCGAGCCTTACTGCAATCTTTGGGAGTCAGAATAAACAAAGCAAGAGTAAGAGGACAGTTTTACTATTCAGGTCGTTAGGACTACAGGAATACCAGATGTATATCAGATTTTTATATTTGACTACTATGACACACACACACGTGAGTTCCTGAAGTGCCAAAACAGAAGAAACCCCCACAATTGCCCCTTTTGTAAACTACAGTCCTCAAAGAATTAATCTATAGGTGTAGTAAGCATATAGAACCCACAGATGCTTCACAAAAATTTATAACATTGGGACATGAAAAATTTTATTTTTCCCACAAAAATATTGCTTTAGCCCCAAATATTTAATTTTCACAAGAGTATGAGAACATGGACCACACAATTTGTTGTGCAAATTTAACTGAATGCACTAATACCCCATTTCTGGATGGATACTACTGTTCTGGCACATGGAAGGGCTCTGAGGGAAAGGATTGCTATTAGAATTTTAGAGCACCATTTTGGCTGGAATAGATTTCAAATGCAACATGGCATCTGCTGAGATCCTGATATGCCAAAACAGGAGAAACACCAACAAGTCAACCAATTCTGAGAACTGCACCTCTCAAGGAATTAATCGAAGGGTATGGTAAGCATTCACGGAATTGGATAATATTGGCCTGTGAAAAGGAAAAATTATCATTTTTTTTCCCTCTACAATGTTGCTTTAACCCCAAAGTTGTAACTTTCAAAAGGGTTAAAAGGAGAAAATGGTTGGTACAATTTGTTACATAAGGTTTTGTCACACGGAGTTTGCACAAAACTTGCTGTCTGTCATAACGGCATCAGGCTCTGTTCACATTGCAGAGTCTGACACTCCGTCCGATGGTTTCTCGGGTGTTTCTCAGGCAGAACTGGGCGTCGACCTGTTGTTTGCTCATTCATAGATAGGCTAGCAATAGTAATTTCTGCCAGCCTACTCATTAGGCTATGTGCTTACACTGCAGAAAATGTGCCGCGATTTTTTCAAAAATACACAGTACAGCGAGTCCACAGCCATTTCTATGGCATTTGGGGACTGCTGTGCCCATGTTGCATTTTTTTCCACAGCGGAAATAATGCGGTATTTTCCTGCGGAAAAATCTGCAGCATGTCAATTATTCATGCGGATTTCTCCGCAGCGTCCCATACTTACCTGTTTTGATAGAAGACAACGGAGTCACTTTCTCCGTCCGGTGTACAGCAACGCGGTGGATCCAGGTACAGGAAGGAACAGGTGGGTGGGGCCTGCACGAGCTCCGGTCATGTGACAGCTGGAGCTAATTCAGGCCCGCCCACCTTCTCCTGCACAGTGCAGACACGGCCGGAGAGAAGTGCTGCGTGATGAAGGTAAGTATGAACTCCCGATCACTCAGCACTTGTTCTGTATTGAGGATGCAGTGCCGAAGCCATGGTACTGTATCCTCAATGCAGAATGCCCGCAGGATATCCGCAGGACATTCCGCTGTGCATCCGCAGCATGTAAACAGACAAAAGTTGTGCTGTGGTTTTCTGGGAGCTTCTGCGGAATGTCCTGCGGATATAACCGCAGGACACTGTCCCCATGGGCACATAACCTTAGACTTCCTTGATCACATGTTGTAAGGAACCCAATCACATCTGCTCCTCTCATATTTAAGCTGGAGGAAATCTACCAATGCCAACTATAGTTAATGCTTTTTTTATTCTGTGAGTTGTAGTGTCCGAGACTAGCTGGAGAAGGAGTTGCTTTGTGCTTGGTGTTACCCATCATCTTGTTGTTTCCACCCTGCTCTTGTTTTCTTCCTAATCTCTTATTGTCTTATACCTCTGTGTGTGCTGTGTGACATATTTTTGGTTTCCACTGTTTGTCTATTTCTGTGGGTTAAATTACACTCCTGTCTTGCCCCCGGGGATAGAAACTAAATCTCTCTCCTCCACTCTCTCTCTCTCTCTCTCTCTACTTCTCACCACTGAAATCATTAACTGACACATAATCTTCTTATACTAGAAATGTCCTTCATTGCCTATAGCAACCAATCAGAGCTCCTTGACCTGTAACAAAATAGAAGCAGACCTGTGAGTGGTTGCTATAGGCCACCTGATAAATATCCAGACTCACTATCAAAACAGCCAATACATTGTCTCATAAAACCCCACAAAATTAGTATACAGGTAAGATCATGTGACTTAAATCAGCCTCTACAACAGCATTGACTAAACATCACCACCAAAATAAAATTAACTTACACAAAAGCTTCTTATACTAAGAATGTTCCTCATTGTCTATAGCAACCAATCTGAGCTCCTTGTCCTGTAATAAAATAGAAGCAGAGATGTGATTGGTTGCTATAGGCCACCTGATAAATATCCAGGGTAACGGTCAAAAAAGCCAATATATTACCTCAAACATCCATACAGTGTGTGTGTGTGTGTGTGTGTCTCCTTCTTTTTGTCCGTGTGTCTCTGTGTGTGTCTCTCTTTCTCTGTGTGTCTTTTTGTGTAGGTGTCTCTTTCTGAGTAGGTGTATCTGTGTGTGCCTCTTTCTATGTCCATAATAGGAGTCTATAATGACAGATCTGTACACAGATCCATTGACTTTAATGTAAACAGTTTTTTTGTGAAATGACTGTAAAGCGCGGGGTTAATGTTTCCCCTCAAAAAATAGTCCATGACGTTCCTTGAATCAAATGAGGTGGCTGTGCAAAATTTTGTGATTGTAAATGAGGCGGTGTGGATTCCTTTAGCGGACACACACACACACACATACATACATTCAGCTTTAGATATTAGATATACAGTACAGACCAAAATTTTGGACACACCTTCTCATCTCTAGAACAACTGTTAAGAGGAGACTTTGTGCAGCAGGCCTTCATGGTAAAATAGCTGCTAGGAAACCACTGCTAAGGACAGGCAACAAGCAGAAGAGACTTGTTTGGGCTAAAGAACACAAGGAATGGACATTAGACCAGTGAAAATCTGTGCTTTGGTCTGATGAGTCCAAATTTGAGATCTTTAAATCCAACCACCGTGTCTTTGTCGAAAAGGTGACCGGATGGACTCTACATGGCTGGTTCCCACCGTGAAGCATGGAGGAGGAGGTGTGATGGTGTGGGGGTGCTTTGCTAGTGACACTGTTGGGGATATATTTAAAATTGAAGGCATACAGAACCAGCATGGCTACCACAGCATCTTGCAGCGGCGTGCTATGCCATCCGGTTTGCGTTTAGTTGGACCATCATTTATTTTTCAACAGGACAATGACCCCAAACACACCTCCAGGCTGTGTAAGGGCTATTTGACTAAGGGTATGTGCGCACGTTGCTTTTTACCTGCTTTTTACCTGCTTTTTTGCTGCTTTTTCTTCTGCGCTGTTTAATGCCAAAATAGATGTGTTCTTCTATTCAAGCAAAGTCTATGGGAATTTGGGTTTCTTGTTCACACTATGTTGTTCAAAATGCTGCCTTTTTGTGGCAGAACTTTGGTCAAAAACTCAGCTTTGCAGTGCAAAACCCAAATGGCAAAAACAATTGACATGTTGCTTCTTTGAAAAGCTGAGTTTTTGACCAAAGTTCTGCCTCAAAAAGGCAGCATTTTGAACAACATAGTGTGAACAAGAAACCCAAATTCCCATAGACTTTGCTTGAATAGAAGAACACATCCATTTTGGCATTAAACAGCGCAGAAGAAAAAGCAGCAAAAAAGCAGGTAAAAATCAGGTAAAAAGCAACGTGCGCACATACCCTAAGAAGGAGAGTGATGGGGTGCTACACCAGATGACCTGGTCTCCACAGTCACCAGACCTGAACCCAATCGAGATGGTTTGGGGAGAGCTGGACCGCAGAATGAAGGCAAAAGGGCCAAAAATGGCTAAGCATCTCTGTGAACTCCTTCAAGACTGTTGGAAAACCATTTCCGGTGACTACTTCTTGAAACTCATCAAGAGAATGCCAAGAGTGTGCAAAGTAGTAATGAAAGCAACAGGTGGCTACTGTGAAGAACCTAGAATATAAGACATATTTTCAGTTGTTTCACACTAGAGTCCTGAAAATAAAGAAAACTCATTGAATGAGAAGGTGTGTCCAAACTTTTGGTTCTGTTATATATATATATATATATATATATATATATATATATATATATATATATATATATATATATATATATATATATATATATATATATATACACACACACACTGTATATACAGTGGCACCTTGGTTTAAGAGTAACTTGGTTTGAGAGCGTTTTGCAAGACAAGCAAAGCTTTTTTAAAAATTTGTAACTTGGTTTAAGAGCAGTGCTTTGTGATTACACTTCCGATTCTGTCCTTTCACTGCGTTCTGACCCGCTCTGGAGGTAACTTTCTGTCCATATGTACTGTTTACTGTATACAGTATACCATTGCACAGTACAGTATATACTATATAGCATATCTATCAGTTTGCATTTATGCATACAGTACTGTACTCTTTGGCTAACCAGTACAGCACATTGCTTATACTGTACTTCCCGGACACACCAACAATTCTATTGTAAGCTAATGTAAAGTTTAATTTGTTTGACATGGTTTTTATTGTATTGCACAGTATTTTGTATTAGTGTACTGTAATAATTGTATATGAACACATTATTATGTATTACTGTAATATGTTTGTATACATACAGTAAATATTTTTGGGTTGTAGAACGAATTTTCTTTGTTTCAATTATTTCTTATGGGGAAATTTGCTTTGATTTAAGAGTAACTTGGTTTAAGAGCGCACGCCCGGAACCAATTATGCTCATAATCCGAGGTTCCACTGAAATATATATATATATATGTATGTATATGTATGTATATGTATATATACACACATATACACACATTTTATATATATATATATATATATATATATATATATATATATATATATATATATATATATATATATATATATATATATATATATATGTGTGTATGTATATGTCCAAGGTCATGAAGGGGTTAAATGGGTTGCCCACTACTTTAACATTGCTGGCCTATCCCTGGAGGCAACTGCTATCAGACAGGGCAGCTTTGGACCTGAGCATTTCTGGCCGCCTGCATATCCCAGCCACTAAACACAGCTGATTGGCAGGGGATCAATGTCATCAATGTTAGGCTATGTCCGCACGTTGCGTCGGTGTACCTGCAGTTTATTCTGCACGTTTTCCTTCCCTTGGTTTTTGACCAAATGGCTTTTGACAATTTTTTAGCGCTAAAAACGCATGCGTTTTTACCGCGTTTTTAGTGGGTTTTTAGCGCTTTTTACCTGCGTTTTCACCTGCGTTTCTGCAGATGCGTTTTTGAGATCAAGACACTGAGAAATAAAGTTGAATTAGTCAAAAAGAATGAAAAAAGAGAAAGAAAGTATAAAATGAACTTTTAATAAAATTATATGGGAAATTATCATTTTTAATGTAATAATAGTGGTTATGCACATTTTAACAGAAAAATAGCTAAAGTTTATTATTTTTTAACATTTAAATTTTCGGTTATTGTGTGTGTGTAAAGGAACATTAGAACCCATTAATTTTTGCCCAGAAAAGCATGCGTTTTTGGAGCCAAAAACGCAGGTGAAAAGCAGGTAAAAAGCATGAAAAACGCAGGAATTGTGATTTTGGTTGCTTTTTGCCATTTCTCATTGACTCCAATGTTAAGGAAACGCTGCAGAAATGGCAAAAACAACTGACATGCTGCTTCTTTTTCAGCATGGTTTTTGACCACAAATATGCAAATTAAACGCTGCAGAAAAAAAAGCAAAGTGAAGACAGGATTTCTGCTTTTCCCATAGACTTTGCTGGAAATCAAAAACGCATGCATTTTTGCCCAAAAACGCTGCTGCCAAAAACGCTGCAGAAACGCGGTAAAAAACGCAACGTGCGAACATAGCCTTAAAGTAGTGGACAAGCCCTCTTTAAGATTATCATTTTGAGCAGGAATAAGATGTGCAAAATTAATTTAAAAAACGCATGCCACTTAGTGAATCTGGGGAATCTTCTCAGATGCCTGTGCCTCTGTGCGCATCTCCAGAAATGTTACTCCAGCTGCCAATGTAATTAATTGTGAGCTTTTTCTCAAGATGGAATGATATAAGTAGAACGGTGGCTCAGTGGTTAGCACTGTTGCTTTGCAGTGATGGGGTCCTGGGCTCAAATCTCACCAAGGAGAACATCTGCAAGGAGTTTATATGTTCTCCCCGTGTTTGCGTGGGTTTCCTTTGGGTTCTCCGGTTTCCTCACACAGTTCAGAGACATACAGATAGGGAATTTAGATTGTGAGTCCCAATGGGGACAGTGACGATCACATCAGTAAAGAGCTGTGGAATTAAAAGTGCAATATATGTGAGTAAATATAAAAATGTCCTCTTGACACACAAAAGACAAGCTGTCACTCAGCTCCATCAATGGAAAAATTTAAAAAAAAAAAAGCTGGTCTGAGCAACAGGAGCCTGACCCAAATTTTCTTTTTTTTTTTTTTTTAAACAAATGTCAGAGTTTTTAATAACCGCTAAAATATAAAAATCCCATAGCGTTGGCAATGGCGCAACCATACTGACAGGAAGAATCATCTTGTCAAGAAATGTCCCTGCAAAATGGAAGAGTGAAAGCTAAAAAACAATGACGGAAAGCTCTGGGAAGAAAGGGAGGAATAATGACAGCACAAAAACACTGAACAATGGCCCAGGTCAAGAAAATGGTTAAAATATGGCGTTTTGTTTATCAATGTGAAAGTACTGAGAGAAGATGAACGATGTCCTGGGTGCAAATAGGGAGAACTCACAGTGTGAGCAGCAAAAGAACATACTCTGTGATTGACAGCAGCTTCTCCAACCAAACACCCAGAAAGAGGTGCGAGGCGGCTGCGGGATGGGAGGCTGCAGGGACACACTACAAACCTGCGTAATCCACTACCAACCACAAGATGGCGCCGCTTCGGGGCTGTGTCATTTACGTCATCAGAAGGCGCCGCTACCGACAGCGATGTGAGCAGCTTATTGTGTGTTCCGTACTGAGCAAGGTGGCGAGAGACTACACACTGACCCAGGATGGCGACAAATGGAGACTTCGGCACCGACCTGACAATGACCGCGTCACAAAGGAGAGCGGAGATCCGGCGGAGGAAGCTGATGAATAATTCCGAGGAGAGGATGAACAGGATAATGGGCATCCACAAGCCGGCAAGCAGCGGTGCGAGCCTGTACTGGGGTGCATGGCACAGAGAGAGGGCAGGCAGGAAGGGAGGCAAAGCAGGCAGGGCTGGTCCTCACTGCGTGAGAGCCTGTACTGGGGTGCATGGCACTGTGAGGGAGCCGGGCAGGCAGGGCTGGTCCTCACTGCAGTGCGAAGCCGGGTGCATATGAGGAAGCCAGGCAGGCAGGGCTGGACATCACTGCGGTGCGAGCCTTGTAGTTGTATATGTATGTATGTATATGGCGCAGTGAAGGAGCCAGGCAGGCAAGGTTGGCCTTCCCTGCAGTGCGAGCCTTTTAGCCAGGTGTATAGCACAGTGAGGGAGCAGGGCCGGCAGGCAAGGCAGGTCCTCATGGTGGTGCAAGCCTTCTATTTGTGTGTATGGCACAGTGAGGGAGCCGAGTAGGCAGGCAGGGCTGGTCCTCACAGTGGTGCAGACCTTTTAGCTGGATGTATAGCACAGTAAGGCTGCTTTCACACATCAGTTTTTTGCAATCAGGCACAATCCAGCGCTTTGCAGAAAAAACACATCCGTTTTTTTTTTCCGCCGGGTGCGTTTTTTCCTCAGACTTTTATTAGTGCCGGATTGTGCCGTATGTACTCCTGTTTGATCCGGTTTTTGCCGGTTGCGGCAAAAATCGTCACGCCGGTGGCCGCACAGGACGCAGAGAGGAACGTTTTTTGCCAGCGGCAAAAAACTGCATAGCGCCGCATGGTGCATAATGAAAGTCAATGCACGCCGAATCCGGTGGCATGCATCAAACGCCGGAAGCATGTACCGGATTCGGTTTTTACTTCTGAGCATGCCCAGAAGTGATATAAATTCATTGCTTGTAAGAAAATCACTCACTCTCTCTCAAACTTTCTCACTCACTGACTCATTCACTCACTCTGACTCACCGATCATCATCTCGGCGCTGCACGGCTGTCACACTGCTGGCGGCTTCTCCTGATTTGAAAATGCCGGCCGCCCATTATTCAATCTTGTATTCACTGCTTTCCCCGCCCACTGGCGCCTATGATTAGTTGCAGTCAGACACGCCCCCACGCTGAGTGACAGCTGTCTCACTGCAGCCAATCACAGCCGCCGGTGGGCGGGTCTATATCTTGCAGTAAAATAAATAAAAAAAAACAATGTGCAGTTCCCCCAATTTTGATACCAGCCAAGATAAAGCCACATGGGTGAAGGCTGGTATTTTCAGGATGGGGAGCCCCACGTTATGGGGAACCCCCCAGCCTAACAATATCAGTCAGCAGCCACCCGGAATTGCCGCATCCATTATATGCGACAGTCCCGGGACTCTACCCGGCTCATCCCGAATTGCCCTGGTGCGGTGACAATCAGGGTAATAACAGGGTAATCATGGCAGGCGTCTATGAGACACCCCCAATGATTAACCTGTAAGTGGAAGTAAATAAACACACCCAAAAAAATACTTTATTTGGAATAAAAAACACCCTCTTTCACCATTTTATTAAAATCCCAAACACCCCTCCAGGTCCGGCGTAATCCACAGAGGTCCCGCGACGCTATCAGCTCTGCTACATGAAGCTGACAGGAGCAGTAGTAGAACACTGCCGCTCTCTATCAGCTCCACGCAGCAACTGAAGTGAATCGCGCTGTCAGCGGGGACGTCACTGAGGTAATGCCTGTGTGTGTGTGTGTGGTGATGATGGGGGCTGTAGTGCCTGTGTGTGCGGTGATGATGCGTGCGGGAGTGTCTGCGTGTGCAGTGATGATGCGTGTGGCAGTGCCTGCGTGTGCGGTGATGATGCGTGTGGGAGTGCCTGCGTGTGCGGTGATGATGCGTGCGGGAGTGCCTGCGTGTGCGGTGATGATGCGTGCGGGAGTGCCTGCGTGTGCGGTGATGATGCGTGCGGGAGTGCCTGCGTGTGCGGTGATGATGCGTGCGGGAGTGCCTGCATGTGCGGTGATGCGTGTGTGTGTGTGATGATGATGCGTGCGGGAGTGCCTACGTGTGCGGTGATGCCTCTGTGTGTGTGATGATGCGTGCGGGAATGCCTGCGTGTGCGGTGATGCCTGCGTGTGCGGTGATGATGCGTGCGGGAGTGCCTGCGTGTGCGGTGATGATGCGTGCGGGAGTGCCTGCGTGTGCGGTGATGATGCGTGCGGGAGTGCCTGCGTGTGCGGTGATGATGCGTGCGGGAGTGCCTGCGTGTGCGGTGATGATGCGTGCGGGAGTGCCTGCGTGTGCGGTGATGATGCGTGCGGGAGTGCCTGCGTGTGCGGTGATGATGCGTGCGGGAGTGCCTGCGTGTGCGGTGATGATGCGTGCGGGAGTGCCTGCGTGTGCGGTGATGATGCGTGCGGGAGTGCCTGCGTGTGCGGTGATGATGCGTGCGGGAGTGCCTGCGTGTGCGGTGATGATGCGTGCGGGAGTGCCTGCGTGTGCGGTGATGATGCGTGCGGGAGTGCCTGCGTGTGCGGTGATGATGCGTGCGGGAGTGCCTGCGTGTGCGGTGATGATGCATGCGGGAGTGCCTGCGTGTGCGGTGATGATGCGTGCGGGAGTGCCTGTGTGTGTGGTGATGCCTGTGTGTGTGATGATGATGCGTGCGGGAGTGCCTGCGTGTACGGTGATGCCTGTGTGTGTGTGTGTGATGATGATGCGTGCGGGAGTGCCTACGTGTGCGGTGATGCCTGTGTGTGTGTGATGATGCATGCGGGAATGCCTGCATGTGCGATGATGCCTGTGTGTGCGGTGATGATGCGTGCAGGAGTGCCTGCGTGTGCGGTGATGCCTGTGTGTGCGGTGATGTGTGCAGGAGTGCCGGCGTGTGCGGTGATGCCTGTGTGTGTGTGATGATGATGATGCGTGCGGGAGTGCCTGTGTGTGCGGTGATGATGCGTGCGGGAGTGCCTGCATCTGCTGTGATGATGCGTGCGGGAGTGCCTGCGTGTGCGGTGATACCTGTGTGTGTGATGATGATGCGTGCGGGAGTGCCTGCATGTGCGGTGATGCCTGTGTGTGATGATGCGTGCGGGAGTGCCTACGTGTGCGGTGATGCCTGTGTGTGCGGTGATGATGCGTGCGGGAGTGCCTGCGTGTGCGGTGATGATGCGTGCGGGAGTGCCTGCGTGTGCGGTGATGATGCGTGCGGGAGTGCCTGCGTGTGCGGTGATGATGCGTGCGGGAGTGCCTGCGTGTGCGGTGATGATGCGTGCGGGAGTGCCTGCGTGTGCGGTGATGATGCGTGCGGGAGTGCCTGCGTGTGCGGTGATGATGCGTGCGGGAGTGCCTGCGTCTGCGGTGATGATGCGTGCGGGAGTGCCTGCATGTGCGGTGATGCCTGTGTGTGTGTGATGATGATGCGTGCGGGAGTGCCTGCGTGTACGGTGATGCCTGTGTGTGTGTGATGATGATGCGTGCGGGAGTGCCTGCGTGTGCGGTGATGCCTGCGTGTGCGGTGATGCCTGTGTGTGCGGTGATGATGCGTGCGGGAGTGCCTGCGTGTGCGGTGATGCCTGTGTGTGCGGTGATGATGTGTGCGGGAGTGCCTGCGTGTGCGGTGATGCCTGTGTGTGTGTGATGATGATGCGTGCGGGAGTGCCTGTGTGTGCGGTGATGATGCGTGCGGGAGTGCCTGCATGTGCGGTGATGCCTGTGTGTGTGTGTGATGATGATGCATGCGGGAGTGCCTACGTGTGCGGTGATGCCTGTGTGTGCGGTGATGATGCGTGCGGGAATGCCTGTGTGTGCGGTGAAGATGTGTGCGGGAGTGCCTGCGTGTGCGGTGATGCCTGTGTGTGATGATGCGTGCGGGAGTGCCTGTGTGTGCGGTGATGATGCGTGCAGGAGTGCCTGCGTGTGCGGTGATGCCTGTGTGTGTGTGTGTGTGTGATGATGCGTGCGGGAGTGCCTGTGTGTGCGGTGATGATGCGTGCGGGAGTGCCTGCGTGTGCGGTGATGCCTGTGTGTGTGTGTTATGATGCGTGCGGGAGTGCCTGTGTGTGCGGTGATGATGCGTGCGGGAGTGCCTGTGTGTGCGGTGATGTTGGGGTCTCTCCCTCAGCTTAAAAAAATAAATAAATAAATCCGTTTTTTTACCCGATCGTCGCATCAGTTTTTATACAATCTGAGACGGATCCATTGCATCAGGCCCAAACTGGATTGTGCCTGATTGCAAAAAACTGATGTGTGAAAGTAGCCTTAGGGAGCAGGGCCGGCAGGCAAGGCTGGTCCTCATGGGGGAGCAAGCCTTCTATTTGTGTGTATGGCACAGAGAGGGAGCTGAGTAGGCAGGCAGGGCTGGTCCTCACAGCGGTGCAGACCTTGTAGCCTGGTGTATGGCACAGTAAGGGGGCAGGGGCTGGTCATCACTGCGGTGCGAACCTTGTAGTTGTGTGTGTGTGTGTGTGTGTATGGCACTGTGAGGGAGCTAGGCAGGCAAGCTTGGTCCTCCCTGCAGTGTGAGCCTTTTAGCCAGGTGTATGGCACAGTAAGGGAGTAGAGCTGGCAGGCAAGGCTGGTCCTCATGGTGGTGCAAGCCTTCTATTCGTGTGTATGGCAGTGAGGGAGTCAGGTAGGCAGGCAGGGCTGATCCTCACTGTGGTGCAGACCTTGTAGCCTGGTGTATGGCCAGTAAGGGGGCAGGGGCTGGTCCTCGCTGAGGTGCGAGCCTTATAGACGGGAATATGGCACAGTGAGGGAGCTAGGCAGGCAGCCTCACTGTGGTGCGGTCCGCACTTGCCCAGACATGGATGGCAGACTGACCTTCTAGAGGTGCAGTGTTTAGTATTAAAACTGGAGGCTTTTGAAATGATGATGGTGTGAATTGTCGATCTGCGCTGGGAACCAGAATCAGAACTCATTTGGTATAAGTGGATCCCAGCCATCACAATATTTGCACCCTGTTTGCCCCATCTGGATAGAGCGGTGGTCGCTGACACAGGCGCGTGCTGTACTGGAGATCTCGGTCCTGTATACTTTGAGTGGCAGTAATCTGCTTGCATTCGTGGTTGGGGGGGAACCATGCCCTTGCAGTCGATAGGCCCCTACTAATCTAGCACTTATCTGTTATACTGTTGGTAGGTGATCACTTTTACTCACCCACCCTTAGGTCAGTTTTCCCTCGTCTGCAGCTCGTGGACCCTGTGATTTGTGGCTTATTATATGCCAGGTTGATGCATAGTGAGGGGGGGGTACAAATTATGTGGCAATCCCTTTAGAAATAGACTTTTATTAATAATCCCTTAAAAGCAACCCAAAAAACAATGTCACCAAAAAGTAAAGAAATTATTAAAAAGGGTAGAATAACAAAAAGTACACCTACATCACATTACCCCAATAGGGAATTATACCCATGTAACCTCTCTAATAAGGTGCAGATTTAGATCACTCAGTGGTGTACTCCCTGTTATGGGATTAGGAAAGAATACATATCCCCAAAAAATCCCATAATCTGAAAACAGATAAAAGGGCACATCCCTACTAAGTAGGGTTTAAATTGCCAACTCCCAAAATACGGACATAAATAGGTCAGGAGGACTTGATGCAGAATGACAGACATTGCAGTAACACAATTAGTGCATTATATATAAGTGATGAGAATCACACTTCCCTGTAGTTGGTGCTCGCTAGCACGGACTCAACGCGTTTCCCCGCCTGTACTCGGTTCACCAGGAGGCTAGGGGGAGAAAGATAATTACAGGGTTCAGGAGAAAGAATCAACCATGGTAAGAAACTTACAGCTTGATGCATAATCAACAAGTCTAGCAAACTGCTATGAAGAGAAGGTTTCCAGATGGTGATTTTTAGGCTGGAATCACACTTGCAAGTGTAAAATCGGTCCGATTCTCATGCTAGAAAGTCGGACAATTTCTGTTCACATTTCATCAGTGTGCTGTCAGTGTGCAATCAGTTTTTACCCTCAGCATCTGCTATTCATGTACTGTTATGTACAGGAGCATTTACAGTGTTCTCTGCCACATGCGTGAAATGTATTGAGAAAAACTGATGTCACTAGGATGGTGTATATGCCGTCCGTGTGACATCATTGCCTCATTGATTAACATGGGTCCGAGTGCAATGCGAGATTTTCTCGCATTGCACTCGTGCGAGTTAATCGCAAGTGTTAAGCCGGCCTCAGAAGTAGCCCCACATAAGAGAAAAGTTTGAAGAAGAGATAAATATGGTAAATTGGGGATAATATGCAACTGCCAGTTAGAGGGAAGCTTGACGCCGGATGTGGTAGTGGAGGCTGTGCTTGACGCCGGATGTGGTAGTGGAGGCTGTGCTTGACGCCGGATGTGGTAGTGGAGGCTGTGCTTGACGCCGGATGTGGTTGTGGAGGCTGTGCTTGACGCCGGATGTGGTTGTGGAGGCTGTGCTTGACGCCGGATGTGGTTGTGGAGGCTGTGCTTGACGCCGGATGTGGTTGTGGAGGCTGTGCTTGACGCCGGATGTGGTTGTGGAGGCTGTGCTTGACGCCGGATGTGGTTGTGGAGGCTGTGCTTGACGCCGGATGTGGTTGTGGAGGCTGTGCTTGACGCCGGATGTGGTTGTGGAGGCTGTGCTTGACGCCGGATGTGGTTGTGGAGGCTGTGCTTGACGCCGGATGTGGTTGTGGAGGCTGTGCTTGACGCCGGATGTGGTTGTGGAGGCTGTGCTTGACGCCGGATGTGGTTGTGGAGGCTGTGCTTGACGCCGGATGTGGTTGTGGAGGCTGTGCTTGACGCCGGATGTGGTTGTGGAGGCTGTGCTTGACGCCGGATGTGGTTGTGGAGGCTGTGCTTGACGCCGGATGTGGTTGTGGAGGCTGTGCTTGACGCCGGATGTGGTTGTGGAGGCTGTGCTTGACGCCGGATGTGGTTGTGGAGGCTGTGCTTGACGCCGGATGTGGTTGTGGAGGCTGTGCTTGACGCCGGATGTGGTTGTGGAGGCTGTGCTTGACGCCGGATGTGGTTGTGGAGGCTGTGCTTGACGCCGGATGTGGTTGTGGAGGCTGTGCTTGACGCCGGATGTGGTTGTGGAGGCTGTGCTTGACGCCGGATGTGGTTGTGGAGGCTGTGCTTGACGCCGGATGTGGTTGTGGAGGCTGTGCTTGACGCCGGATGTGGTTGTGGAGGCTGTGCTTGACGCCGGATGTGGTAGTGGAGGCTGTGCTTGCTTGATACGAAAATACCGAATTGGGGTAGAGTAGGAACCTTTGTATGTCAGTATATTGCCTATAAGGCACACAGTTTTGGTGTGCTTTCTACGGGGAAGTTTTGTCTGTCATCATACCAATAATGTGCGGCTCTGGGTGTCATTACTGTCGGGGAGAAGTGCGCTGGATGTGGTCCCAACCATCTCTCAGAGCTGAATATGGCTCTCAAGGCAAGAAAGGTTGGGGACCATTGCTTTAGGCTATGCTCAGATTGGCTTTTTTCCGTCAGTGAAAAAACATGCGTTTTAAATAAAATGTTAATTTTTGAAACTCTGTAGAGAATTCTCTGCAGGCATTGACTGCCTGAGGTCTGGAAGCCATGGATGTCACCTAATGCTGGGTATACTCCTTTGTGATGTATTGACACCTTTACTGTAGCTGACTTCAGTTGTTGCTTGTTTGTTGGTCTTTCTGCCTATAGAGAACCAGCCATCAGGATTTTCATATAGTAAAGCCAGTGCTATACTGTTCCTAGGATGCTGAATGTAAGCATAGCTTCAATTCTGAGATTGGACGTTTTATTTTAGAAATATGTGGAAGTAAACTTAGAGCCATGCATTGCTACTTGATTGACAGGTGCAACAGGGGTGGGAATATGTGGGTTGGGTTTTGCAAATTAATCCCACCTCTGTCTGTTGCCTGGCCCTGGTAGATACTAGACTGTATGGGCTCCTTCCAGGTATGAGTCGTTTCTGTCATGTGATAGGGGAGTGTTCGAAATGCAGCCCATACAGTCCAACACCTACAGAGGCCAGGCAAGTGGCAGGAAAAGACAGCAAATCCCGACCCACATATTCCCGTCCTGTTGCACCTGTCAATCAAATAACCGTGCATTGCTGGAACTTTACTTGCACATATTTGTGAAATAAAACCTCCAATCTCAGAACTGAAGGCATGGTTACATTCAGCATCTCAGCGCCAGTATAGCACTGGCTTTACTTTTATAGGTGGAAATTCTGATTGTTGGTTCTCTTTAAGTTATGTCTTAAGCGTGTGAATTGAAACCTGATGGAGTTGAGATCTGGTGATTGGCTTAGCCGTTGCAGAAGATTCCACTTCTTTGTCTTTAAAAAAAACCTCATGGTGCGCTTTTACAGTATGTTTTAGGTCATTATCCATCTGTATTGTGAAGCGCTGTCCAATCTACCTTGCTGCATTTGGTTAACGTTTAGCAGAAAATATCGCCCTGTACACTTTTCATCCGGTTGCTTCTGTCCTCAGGTTTTTCCCATATAAAATATGGCCAGCAGCTGTAAGCCCTCTGGATTGCTGTATATATGTCCCCAATCCACTCTGCAGGGCAAAAATAAAAAACTTTTGTTATACTCTCTAACAGAACTGAACGGTCCGATGGGCGTCTCTAGTCTTGATCCGTCGCTACCTCTCTTCTTGCGATTGCCGTCCTCCTTCCCTGCTTCTTGTGGCTGACGCATCCCATGTCATCACACAGTATCTTCCATCATCCTTCTGCACAGGTGAACTTTTTTGCCCTGCTAAGGACAGAACGAAGTATGGTAATGTGCTTGAAAGGCGAAAGGGCGCTAGCACATAAGCACTACAATACTTTGCTCTACCCTCAGCAGGGCAGAGAGAAGGGCACCTTCCCAGGAGCCTAATGGAGGACACTGTGTGGAGGACACAGGACACGTCATCCACACAAAGTAGGGAAGGAGGATGGCAATCATAAAGGAGGAGGAGGCGCCGGAACAAGACTACAGATGCCCATTGGACTGCACCGCCTCGGAGGTGAGTACAATAACATTTAAATTGTTTTGCCCTACAAAGCATATTGGGGACATATATGCAGCATTCTAGCATGCTGTAACACAGGGCTTACAGGTGCTGGCATTACTTTATATGGGGAAAACCTGGTGACAGGTGCTCGTTAAGGACAGGAATTTAAAGGGCTTGTCCACAAGCAAAGTACATTTTAATTAATAGCTCTTATAATAATAAGTTCCACAATTGAACATGTTACAAATATATTCCTGGGTTTAGTTAATCATATAATAATATAATAATAAAAATTTATTCATTTATATAGCGCTATTAATTCCATAGCACTTTACATACATTGGCAACACTGTCCCCATTGGAGCTCACAATCTAAGGTCCCTATAACTGTGTTTTTGGAGCATATAAATGTTAGCGTGCTATATACCGTTATTTGCCATGTTTGACCATGGGCAGCTCCTGTTTTCTGAGGTAACACATTTCCCTGCTTGTTTTATCACAGCAGTTATTGTTTCTGCTGCGTTTTCAACCCTATGTACTCATCATAAATCACTGTCTTGCTTATGTCCCTGACTGACTTATGATGAGCTCACATGACTAGTGACACAGCAGAGACACTCCTGTGATAAAACGGGCAGGGAAATGTGCTACAACAAAAAGCAGCAACCGTGAGCCCCTAATGTTTCATCTCTATACTCACTTATCAAAAGTGATCACCTGGCCAGGAATCATTGTGCCGTATGTGCCGACCATAAATTGGAGCAGCTCTACATGGTTGGACATATCTATTACACAGTACATACAGTGCCTTGCGAAAGTATTTGGCTCACTTGAATTTTTCAACCTTTTCCCACATTTCAGGCTTCAAATGTAAAGATAAAAATGTTAATGTTATGGTGAAGAATCATCAACAAGTGGGACATAATTGTGAAGTTGAATAAAATGTATTGCTGATTTTAAACTTCTTTATAAAATAAATAACTGAAAATTGGGGCGTGCAATATTATTCGTTCCCTTTAAGGTAATACTTTGTAGCGCCACCTTTTGCTGCGATTACAGCTGCAAGTCACTTGGGGTATGTCTCTTATCAGTTTTGCACATCAAGAGACTGAAATTATTGCCCATTCTTCCTTTCAAAATAGTTCCAGCTGAGTAAGGTTGGATGGAAAGCGTTTGAGAACAGCAGTTTTCAGCTCTTTCCACAGATTCTTGATTGGATTCAGGTTTGGACTTTGACTTGGCCATTCTAACACCTGGATACGTTTATTTGTGAACCATTCCATTGTAGATTTTGCTTTGTTTGGGATCATTGTCTTGGTGGAAGACAAATCTCCGTCCCAGTCTCTGGTCTTTTGCAGACAATGGTCCTTTATTTGGCTCCATCCATCTTCCCATCAATTTTAACCATCTTCCATGTCCCTGCTGAAGAAAAGCAGGCCCAAACCATGATACTGCTACCACCATGTTTGACAGTGGGGATGGTGTGTTCAGGGTGATGAGCTGTGTTGCTTTTACGACAAACATATCATTTGGCATTGTGCCCAAATAGTTCGATTTTGGTTTCATCTGACCAGAGCACCTTCTTCCACATGTTTGGTGTGTCTCCCAGGTGGCTTGTGGTAAATGTTAAACAACACTTTTTATGGATATCTTTGAGAAATGGCTTACTTCTTGCCACTCTTGCATAAAGGCCAGATTTGTGCAGTGTACGACTGATTGTTGTCCTATGGACAGACTCTAACACCTCAGCTGTAGATCTCTGCAGTTCATCCAGAGTGATCATGGGCCTCTTGGCTGCCTCTCTGGTCAGTCTTCTCCTTATTTGAGATGAGTTTAGATGGACGGCTGGGTCTTGGTAGATTTGCAGTGGTATGATACTCCTTTCATTTCAATATGATCGCTTGCACTGTGCTCCTTGGGATGTTTAAAGTTTTGGAAATCTTTTTGTAACCAAATCCGGCTTTAAACGTCTCCACAACAGTATCACAGACCTGCCTGTTGTGTTCCTTGGTCTTCATGATGTTCTCTGCACTTTAAACAGAACACGGAGACTATCACAGAGCAGGTGCATTTATACGGAGACTTGATTACACACAGGTGGATTATATTTATCATCATCAGTCATTTAGGACAACATTGGATCATTCAGAGATCCTCAATGAACTTCTGGAGTGAGTTTGCTGCACTGAAAGTAAAGGGGATGAATAATATTGCACGCCCCAATATTCAGTTATTTATTTTTTATAAAAGTTTAAAATAAGCAATAAATTTCGTTCAACTTCACAATTGTGTCCCACTTGTTGTTGATTCTTCACCATAACATTACAATGTTTATCTTTCTGTTTGAAGCCTGAAATGTGGGAAAAGGTTGACCAATTCAAGGGGGCCGAATACTTTTGCAAGGCAGTATAGCAAGCACACATTCATAAGATTCTCAGGAACTTTTTTTTTTATAACCTATCCAATTGTTGAACTAATTATTACAATATCTATATATTAAATGTACTTTGTACATGGGCAGCATCTTCAAGAAGCAGGGCATACCTGACATGGGCTCTGGGAATTTTTTGTGTGTAAAATAACTCTTTATTAAAGCATTTACTTTTTTTTTTCTCAGTTGAAGATCTCCGAATGGAACAATGTGATAAACCAAACTCTCCTCCAGTGCATCCATCGTTAACAAAGATGGGGGCCAGTCTCGTTGGAGGCAATTGCACATCAAGTGATCACCCATGTGGCAGTGGCGATGGAATGGAGTCGGACACATTGGAAAGAACAGACTTGACCAAAAATGCTGAGTTCAAGAAAGACAGCAATGGCCTGAGAAACAGAACGGAAGAGACCTTTGAATCCACACCTCGAGGCTTGAATCAATACATAACTAGATTTGATGAGGCCATGAAGCTTAGGAACCAGCTCGGTAGCGAAAAGTCAACTCCTGAAAATGGTAGTGCGGTGGAAGAATTGGACTCCTTCCGCATTTTTAGGCTTGTTGGAAGTGCTCTTCTGGCCTTGACTGTTAGGCTGTTTGTCTGCAAGTATCTGGTAAGATTATATCACTGAAATATTCTGTATTCATAATCCATTACTACTATTTGTCATATTTAGTATGAAATTCTATGGTATGGTAAAAAAAAAAAATGTACGTTTCTGCCAAAATAAATGACTGAAGCGGGCCAAATGAGTGACATCTGACACCAACCTCACTGGAATGGCCATCGCATCGGAGGTCAGTTTAGGCTGTCATTGTTTTGCATGAGGGAATATAGTAATTGCGAAGGCGTTATAAGTTTAGTGGACAACCCCTTTAAGGCTTACCATGGAAAGGGAGAGGATGTGAAAAAGTTGAAGGGGTAATGGTAGTTTTAGATCTTTGTTGTACATCATTGACGTCCCAATATTACATCAGTCAATCCGCCCTTCTTCGTTTTACTTGAAGAAAAAGGGAGAGATTAAAGGGGTTGTTCACTACTTTGACACTGATGGCCTATCTTTAGGATAGGTCATGAATGTCTGATCGTCCAGGGTCCGACATGCTGCACCCCCACCGATCAGCTGTTTTCGGTCCTGGCGGCAGCAGCAGGTGGCCGGAAATGCTCAGTTCTGGAAATGCTCTATCTTCTGAAAGTGGACGCGGCTGGGTACTGCACATCCAGCTCTTTTTAATTATAATGGGAGGCAAAAGTGCAGTACCGGGCGGCCGCCGCCGCTATCAGAATACAGAGCAGCGCCGGAACTGAGCATTTCCTGCTGTTGCCGCTAGGACCGAGGACAGCTGATCGGCGGGGGTGCGGAGTGTCTGACCCCGGCAGATAAGACAATGATGACCTATCCTAATGATACCATCAATGTGAAAGTAGTGGACAACTCCTTTAACGTTTCATAGGCGTTATTGTCTACAGTAACAGTGGTATTTATAATGACGCCTTGTTGTCAGTGCACTCGCCTTTCTAGTGTTGATCTGACCCTTATCAGTGTCCTGAACAGGAAAGGTGGATCTTTTCATAGTGTTGCTTCTTAAATGTTGTTTCAAAACTCTATTTCTAGCAAAAAGTAATTTTGCATTACCAGGGTTTTAACCCTTCACAACCGATTTTCCGTTCTTTAGTTTTTTTTTCCTCCCCTTCTTACAGGAGCCATAACTTTGTTTTAAGTTTCTGTTTTTGTAGGCATATTATGGTTTGCTTTTTGCGGGACGAATTGTACTTTTGAATGACACCTTTCATTCTACCACATAGTGGTCTGGAAAATGGGAAAAATATTCGTAGTGTGTTGAAATTGCAAAAAGAGTGCAATTCCACAATGGTTTTTATTTCTTATTTTTACTTCTTTCTCTATTTACCATGTTCATAATACAATTAAATTTATTTAACAATATGGTTATTCAGATAAATAATATTATGCAGACACCAAGCGTAGTTTTTCTTTTTTATTTGAATAGTGGAAAAAAAGCAGACGTTTGTTAAAAAAAAATAAAAATAATTAAACAATAGAATAAAATTTTTGTTGCCATATTCCAAAACCCATAGCTTTTTTTTCACTTTTTAGTTTTGGGGTAGATACAATGTTTGGATTGCCTCTTAATGCACTTTATTGCAGAGTTGAATCCACGCCCTACACCCACAAAAATTCTGGCATTTTGAGGTTTTTTTTTCTTTCTACTTATGCCATTTACTGATTGGAGTGTTATTTTACATTTTGATACATCAGCCTTTTAAAAATATAGCAATACCAAATGTTTTTTCTTTTTTGTTTTGTTTTTTTCTGGGGCAAAAGAGGGTTGAATTTATTTATTTATTTTTTTAACATATTCGTACTTTTTTTTCTTTCTATTTTTAGTGTATTTAATCATTCCCTTAGGGGACTTAAAGCCACGATCATTTGTTTGCTCTTGCTACACATACCAGTGCATTGGCACTGCTATGTATAGCTAAAATCACAATCTCCTATGAATGCCAGCTATGATAATCAGCAGGCTCCCGATTGTCATAACCCATTGGCGCCCTGCAATCATATTGCAGGTGCGTTGAACACCTAGAATGACATCCAAAGATTGACAGCAGCATTTAACAGGTTAACCGCTTCGACCTGATTGCAGATCCACCAGGCAGCTGGTAAAGGTACATGATGGCTTATTAAATCAGACGTCATCTGACGAAAAAGATGGAGGCTTGGTGTGCGAGCCTGAAAGAAAGGCACTGACACCACATATGACGTACAGTGCCTACAAGTAGTATTCAACCCCCTGCAGATTTAGCAGGTTTACACATTCGGAATTAACTTGGCATTGTGACATTTGGACTGTAGATCAGCCTGGATGTGTGAAATGCACTGCAGCAAAAAAGAATGTTATTTCTTTTTTTTTTTTTTTAATTGTGAAAAGTTTATTCAGAGGGTCATTTATTATTCAACACCTCAATCCACCAGAATTCTGTTTGGTTCCCCTAAAGTATTAAGAAGTATTTCAGGCACAAAGAACAATGAGCTTCACATGTTTGGATTAATTATCTTTTTCCAGCCTTTTCTGACTAAGACCCTCCCCCAAACTTGTGAACAGCACTCATACTTGGTCAACATGGGAAAGACAAAGGAGCATTCCAAGGCCATCAGAGACAAGATCGTGGAGGGTCACAAGGCTGGCAAGGGGTACAAAACCCTTTCCAAGGAGTTGGGCCTACCTGTCTCCACTGTTGGGAGCATCATCCGGAAGTGGAAGGCTTATGGAACTACTGTTAGCCTTCCACGGCCTGGACAGCCTTTGAAAGTTTCCACCCATGCCGAGGCCAGGCTTGTCCGAAGAGTCAAGGCTAACCCAAGGACAACAAGGAAGGCGCTCCGGGAAGATCTCATGGCAGTGGGGACATTGGTTTCAGTCAATACCATAAGTAACGTACTCCACTGCAATGGTCTCTGTTCCAGACGAGCCCGTAAGGTACCTTTTACTTTCAAAGCGTCATGTCAAGGCTCGTCTACAGTTTGCTCATGATCACTTGGAGGACTCTGAGACAGACTGGTTCAAGGTTCTCTGGTCTGATGAGACCAAGATCGAGATCTTTGGTGCCAACCACACACGTGATGTTTGGGGACTGGATGGCACTGCACACGACCCCAAGAATACCATCCCTACAGTCAAGCATGGTGGTGACAGCATCATGCTGTGGGGCTGTTTCTCAGCCAAGGGGCCTGGCCATCTGGTCTGCATCCATGGGAAGATGGATAGCACGGCCTACCTGGAGATTTTGGCCAAGAACCTCCGCTCCTCCATCAAGGATCTTAAGATGGGTCGTCATTTCATCTTCCAACAAGACAACGACCCAAAGCACACAGCCAAGAAAACCAAGGCCTGGTTCAAGAGGGAAAAAATCAAGGTGTTGCAGTGGCCTAGTCAGTCTCCTGACCTTAACCCAATTGAAAACTTGTGGAAGGAGCTCAAGATTAAAGTCCACATGAGACACCCAAAGAACCTAGATAACTTGGAGAAGATCTGCATGGAGGAGTGGGCCAAGATAACTCCAGAGACCTGTTCCGGCCTGATCAGGTCTTATAAAAGACGATTATTAGTTTGTAATTGCAAACAAGGGTTATTCCACAAAATATTAAACCTAGGGGTTGAATAATAATTGACCCACACTTTTATGTTGAAAATTTATTAAAATTTAACTGAGCAACATAACTTGTTGGTTTGTAAGATTTATGCATCTGTTAATAAATCCTGCTCTTGTTTGAAGTTTGCAGGCTCTAACTTATTTGCATCTTATCAAACCTGCTAAATCTGCAGGGGGTTGAATACTACTTGTAGGCACTGTACATGTACTTCATATGTCATAAAGGGATTAAGACAAGTAGTTTCAAGCTCACTTCATCAACATAAATACTATTTCCCCATCTCAGATCAGGTGTGGGGAACTGCTGGCCCGCAGGCCCCTTTTGGCTCGTAATGACCTTTTTTTTTCGGCGCCCGGGCAGATTCCCGGAGACTGCAGTGCAATAGCTGACTGCTACGTTTTGATATTCACCTTCCCTTTTTATTTCTTTTTGCTTTGCAAACTCACGCCCACACCATTCACTACTGAACACTGTGACGCATACAGTGGGGAAATGGTGGTGTACTTTATAATCCAGATATAGCTCACCGAGGGGGCGTGGCAGTGGTGGAGCGGGGTCACAGGAGGCAGGGTCATACATGCAGGCCTGGGGCTGGGAGGAGGGGGTGTCGCAGTGGTGCAATACGCGTGCCATTGATCTCCACACAGTTCACGTTATAGGCTTCCGGAAAATGGCTGCGGAGAGCCGAGATCTCAGTGTGCGCTTTTGCCCCTGCAGCCATTATCCTGTAGTCCATCACATTGAAAGTGGCGCACAGACAGATTGAGATCTCTGAGATCTGTCTGTGTGTTCACTGCCTCCACAGCCGTTTTCCTGAAGACTATCGCGTACACTGCCTGAAGATCAATGGCGCCCTCATCATGCTGCTGAGACACTCCTCAGGGCCCATGCATCTTTTACGGTCAGACACAGTGGAGGAAGTGTAAATCGGAGTTTAGCTGTGTCGCTCTACAGACCTCTCTATCAGCTCTCCTGATTACTGAGAGTGTCAGTATCTCATTCATGTCTGTTGTGCACAAGCATCTTAGGAGCGAGATTGGACCTCAGTGTGCGTGGCAGCTTAATTTATTTCTATGCAGCTGTCATGCTGTCACTCATGGCCTGGGAGATCCGCCTGCCATTCCAAGTACAGCGTTCTGCTCTCTCTCTAATTTATACGGCCAAATTACTGCCCTTCAATACTTCATCATATGGACTTGGTTTCTATCTTGAAGAAAAAAAGGAGTAATTTTGTCTAAATTCTTAGAATACACCTTGTGTTCTGGTGCCAGCTTCTGGACAAATTTGGGACTATATCTTCCATATTAAGGCTTTTCCAGAAGGGCCCAAGCTAATTCTGCATCCCCTTATTTTAACTGATATACTTTTTTCCTATTAGAGGGAGAATTTCTACTTTCTTAATTAAATAACACTTAAGACACCTCCAATAGAACTCTGGTTTGTATAGAACAACAACTCCCTGTTTCTGCAAGATGGTTACAATTGAAGGAACTCCTATTAGCGAATTCAACAGTACTTCCAAGGTACTTAGCAATAAAATAGAAATGGAAAAATATATGAAACACCTTCAAACAAACCTTCTCCCCTGCTAAAGACTCCACTGTGTACTTTAGAGGCAACACTTGTGAGGAGGTAAATGGTGAACATGAAAATCTATCATCTGATGCCTTACCTCTCATTCCTTCATACAGAATCATAGACTGGTAGAGTTGGAAGGGACCTCAAGGGCCATCGGGTACAACCCCTTGCGAGTGCAGGCTTTCCTAAATCATCCCAGTTATATGTTTCTCCTGCTTCCTCTTGAAGATTTCCATTGATTGAGAGATCACCACCTCCCGCGGTAGCCTGTTCCACTCCCTGACTGCCCTCACTGTCAAAACGTTTTTCCTAATGTCTAATCTGTATCTATTTCCTTTTAGTTTCCTATCATTGCTTCTTGTAGTTCCTTGTGCTAATAAGAATAGGGTAGTTCCCTCTGCACTGTGACTCCCTTTCAGATATTTGTAGACCACTATTAAGTCTCCTCTCAGCCTTCTCTTTTTTTTTCAAACTAAACACTCCTAGTTCTTTTAGCCGGTCTTCATAGGACATGGTTTGCAGACCTTCTACCATCTTGATTGCTCTTCTCTGGACTTGCTTCAATATATCAATGTCTTTCTTGAATTGGGGCACCCAGAAGTGTAGATAGTTTTCCAGGTGGGGTGTGACCAGGGCAGAGTATAGGGGAATAGTTAACTCCTGATCTAGATTCAATGCTTGTCTTGATACATCCCAGAATTTTGTTGGCCTTTTTAGCTGCAGCTCTGCACTGTTAGCTTATGTTGAATCTGTGATTCATCATTATGCCCAAGTCCTTTTCTCTGGTGCTATCACCAATTGTAGTGCTCCCAATGCTTTTTACATATCTTTTACCCAGATGTAGGACTTTGCATTTGTCCCTGTTAAATAAAATTCTGTTTGTCTTGGCCAATTGTTTGAGTATGTCTAGATCTGTAATTCCCTGGATTCTCCTTTCTTCCATTTTTTTCGTAGCTAGGGACCACATTTACCCTTTCTTTATCGTTCCTTTGGGAGACCCAGACCATGGGTGTTTAGCTTCTGCCTCCGGAGGACACAAAAGGACTACACTAAAAAGTGTAGCTCCTCCCTCTGAGCTTATACACCCCCTGCTGAGCCAGTCCCAGCCAGTTTATCGCTTTGCGTTCAGGAGGCATACATCCACACATGCATTCTCATGATTTTTTTTTTTCTTTGGAAGAGATTGAAGAAATGCGGGTCCACGTCTGGACCCCCGGCATGTCCCTTCTCACCCCACTGTGTCGGCGGTGTTGTAAGGTTGATTTCCAAGGCTGGAGTCTTACATGCCGTTCTCCTTCACCATCCCTCCTGGGCTCTGGCTTGAAGTGGGAGCCAGCACGGTCTCCATGCCTGGCAGGAGACCGGTCTCCATCCACAGCCCCTTGAGGATCCTGCTGGACCGGAGCACTCATCCCCAGGGACCTGGCCCTGCGTCTCAGCAGCTAAGTACCTGAGACGTTTATGTGTTGGGGGGTCCCTGTTCTTTATTGTATGGGGAGAGTATGCTGAATGTATTTATTTTGGCATTTCCGGCGGGTTCTCTAGCTTTCGCCCGAGAACCGCGCCGATGGTGCCTGCGCGTCGGCCTCGCCGCTCAAATTTAGGCCCCGGCTTCGCCGGAGGCCTAGTTTCTGTTTCCTGCCCTCGCATGTCACTCATGCAAGAGGGACAGGCACGGCTCCTCCCGGCGGCCGTTCTGCACAGGGGAGGGACACTCCCCACTGCTGGGGCGTGTCTCCTCCCCTGCATGTCTCTATGGCCTTCCAGTTCCCGCTCTCCTACAGGAACGCCCCCAAGTCCCGCCCCCTCTCTTCGCTCCGGCGGCCATTTCTCAGGCAGAGTTCACTCTGCGCTGGGCCTTTCTGCACTCTGCATCCCTGCTGAGGTGCTGTGCATTGGGGGTCCGGGCTTCGGGATCTGGAGGGCACACAACACCGCTTTCAGCGGTCTGGTAAGCCACAGCCGGTCTCTGGTTGTGGACCTCTGTATATTCTCCCTGGGGTTCATTCTCTTGCAAAGCCCCCACTCCAGCAGCATGTCTCACACGAGGAGCAAGGCTCCAAAGCTTTATACTGTATGCGCTGCATGTAAGCTCCTGCTGCCTGAGCCGAGCACCTATCCACATTGTGATGTCTGCTCTAACTTGGCGGTGCCACAACCTGGAGTCTCATCCCCAGTGGTCTCTCCAGCTGCCTCTGCACCTGTGGCTGAACCCCCGGCCTGGGTAGAGTCCTTTTCTAGGTCTATATCCCAGTCATTTGCTGAGTCCATGGGACTTTTGTCCAGGACTTTGATGAATATGCATCAGCCCTCCTCACAGGGTGCCTCTCTCTGTCCATCGGAGCTGACAGCAGACCCCATCCTCCTAAGAGAAGGCGCAGGGTTTCCTCCCCCTCCTCATCCCGCGGCTCTGCCTACTTCTTAGTTTTTCTGTTTATTTCCCACCCAGGGACTGCTTTGGAACGTCCCATGGTCTGGGTCTCCCAAAGGAACGATAAAGAAAAAGAGAATTTTGTTTACTTACCGTAAATTCTTTTTCTTATAGTTCCGTATTGGGAGACCCAGCACCCTCCCTGTTCCCTGTTGGCAATTTCTTGTTCCGCGTGTTATCACCGGCTGTTGTCGTGGACAGAGTCTCCGGTTTTTCCGGCTCTTGCTCTGTTCTACTTGTGGGTGGCTATTCTCCTTCAGCTTTTGCACTAAACTGGCTGGGACTGGCTCACCAGGGGGTGTATAAGCTCAGAGGGAGGAGCTACACTTTTAAGTGTAGTACTTTAGCTTCTGCCTCCGGACGAAACACAAACACCCATGGTCTGGGTCTCCCAATACGGAACTATAAAATTCTTTTTTCCAATCTAGAGGGACTGCTTCTGTTTCCCATGACTTATTAAAGATTATGGCAAGCGGTACTATTATTTCCTCAGCTACGTCTTTCAGGACCTTAGGGTGTAAATCATCTGGACCTGAGGACTTGGTTTCCTTTAACTTGGCTAAGTGTTCTAATTAGTAGAGTAATGTCTGCTCACTCGAAAAATTGGCTGCTCGAAAAAAGGAAGTCAAATAAAGGTAGATTATTTTCGGCATACCACGGGTGAAATAGGAGTCCAAAGAATAATGTTTGCAATATAAGTCCACTTTTTATTTTTCAAGCAGAAAAAATGTAAAAAAGAATAATACAGATGTCCAGAGACCAACGTTTCAGCCTTTTTGGGCCTTTATCAAGGTGCTTATCTGGAGAGTCTGTGTGCAGTGTCTTATAAAATCAGAGAATGGCACTCGGGTAGATTCTGTAGTTAGAAGCTTGTGGAAGATGTAGAGAAATATGATGCAAAAGTATGGTCAGGACACATGTAATGTTTACGGTCTCATGCGTTCACAGGAACTGACAAGTTTTTCCTGCATCTATGTTGTAGCGAATACTGTTATATACAAGGACATGTATTGGTCACCAGTCCTATATCTGGACCTGTTTCTTATACTTCAGCAAAATATAGGGAAATCCCCCTATAGGTATTGTGTGCACAGATGTCCTATTTGCTTCCAATATCTGTGTGGGTATGCAAATCATGAGATCCACCTTGCTTGAGAAGAAAGAAGACACATCTCAAGGGGCTGTATTCATACATGCAAGGTGCTGTTGTCCTCAGTGTTCTGAGCTGGTATCATCGGTGTTACCAAAGGGTAAATCAGCCCTCAAAGGGTCATAGGGAACCTGTGTCCTGGACGAGAGGGCAGTGCTACCATGCTCATAGGGCGGACTAGTCGGGGAAAGTAACACCCTTGCGACTAGTCCCTGGCCTCATTAGCATATTATAAAGAATCTTTGGAAATACTTTTTCTTAAGATCCCTTTATCTATGCTAGTGTGTACAGGGATGGTTAGGCAGGGATTAGCAATATACACCCAGAACTGCTCATGGTTCTGGGTGCATATTGGACCTGACAGGTTCCCTTTAAGAAATTAAGGTGTTTAATAGATGGCTTTCCCTCATCCTCTCCCACCATTTAACCTGTTATTTTTGTTGGTATTTTACTATATTACTTATTCAATTTCTTTGTTTTGTTTTTCTTTTTTGTTCTACAGTCAATATTTGCTCCATTCCTTACATTGCAACTTGGATTTATGGGACTGTCGAAGTATTTTCCAAAGGTAAAAAAAAGCTATCCTTTTCTATTTTGATTCTTCACTTATTAGTTCTAAAATATTTTTAATGTATTCTTGAACATTCTTGTTTGCTTCTCCAGTATACTGTATTGTTTGATGAATTGGTTGTAGGTTTGCAGCACCTTAGAAAAGCATTCGACACCGTAGCACTTTATTTTACAGTGTATGTTGGATGCCTTCACCAGCAACCCTCTCCTGATCTTTCAAGCCTAGGTGGAAGCCTTGGTCCTTCAGTGTATGCTAGTTGCAGCATAACTGTTCTAATAGCATCTACATACTTTAAATTTTACTTGGGTGTGTGAGAAGGATGGAGCCATTCTAGCTGAGATATCGGTTTCCAACTCCCATTAGATTCCCACTTTCTTTCTGTCCAGTGTAGCAGCTACATCTATCAAATGTAATAAAGGTTAAAGGGGTTTTCCCACAAGCAAAGTTAATTTTAATGTTTATGTCAATCAGAAAAATGGAAATGGAGGAGTGAAGGAATGGCGTCTTCCAAGGAGTGATGAGTAAAATCAAATCTTCAAAGCATTTTAAAAACGCTAAAAAAAACCTGCAGCATGTTAACACCTGACGCGTTTCTGGCTCACAAAAATACCCTTAGACGCCCCATGACTAAGGGCATCTTTTTGTGTGCCAGAAACGTGTCAGGTGTTAACATGCTGCAGTTTTTTTAGTGTTTTTAAAATGTTTTGAATAAAGATTTTTTGATTTTACTCATCGCTCCTTGGAAACTGCTTTTCCTTCACTCCTCCATTTCCATTTTTCTGGTCGACTCCTTACCAGAGGATCTGGCGCCCATTTCATGGATAGAAACTGCTACATGTAGCGTGGGGAGCTTCACCTATTTTTCTTTTGATTTCAATCAATAGATCTTGGAATAATAATAATTTCCACAATTGGATGTGTTTACATAAAATGTTCCTGTGCTGAAATAATCTTATATAGGGTCCTTGCTATGTACTGTGTAATGGCCGTGTCTGACTATACAGGGACATGGTCTGATCATGCCACATCTCCTGGGTCAGGGAAGAGGCAAAAGATTTGAAAGACATTACAGGAGAGGATCACAGCTGATTCTTTTTGTGAAGTAAACCATTTACCTACCTGATTTTTTTTTTTTTAGAAGCTGTTTTGCCTCAAATAATTATTTGCAATCCCGTGCAGTAATGTCTGTATACTTTTCTACTTCCTCCCCTGCCCAGGAGCTGTAGTATGATCAGACTGTCAATGTACGGTCAGACACGGCCATTACACAGTACATAGCAGGTATAGGGAAGAAAAAAGAAAGGGATCGCTGCGAAGGAACGTATTAGACTGGACCCTAGCTGGAGTGTGTCTAGGGCGCTCACCTGGGGAGATTGTACACCCTTGTACAACACTGGTGAACACAGAGGCAGGGAAGCTGAAGGGCTAACCCAGACAAGACGCTGCAATGCTCCTTCCGTTTTCCTGTGGTCGTCAGGAGATCATGTGGACTGGTCACATGGGATCGCGTCACCGAAGGTCCTTGCAGATCACAGTTAGTACCGTGCCAGCCGGTGTGGAGGAAAATAAACCATAGCTGCTCCTGCCGTTGATCCCTCAAGGGGGAGTAAATGTGAGGAAAACTGGATAGTAGTAAACCGGTCCAACGGAGCGCTTGGAATGAGGAATTCTTCTATCTTTAAAAACCTTTATTGTTCATGGAAAACCACAACGCGTTTCAATAGGCTAGCTATTTTCATCAGGTGAATAAGTTTATCCACGTGATGACGATAGCTTTCCTATTGAAATGTGTTGTAATTTTCCATGAACAATAAAGGTTTTTAAAGATAGAAGAAATTCTCATTCCTAGCATTTCGTTGGACTGGTTTACTACTATCCAGTTTTCCTCACACAGGAACATTTTATGCAAATTGTGGAAATTTATTTTTATTCCAAGATTTATTGACTAACATGGGCATTGTCTGTGGGGAAACCCCTTTTAAGTTATTTAGTGGCCAGAATCATTATTCCTAATGCACGCACACACTCAAAGTTTCGTCAAACTAAAATTAAGCTTCAGTATTCTGTCATGCAATAAGATCAATCATGAGAACAGGAGTCCCTTTCCTCTGTTTTTCTTTTTCTCACTGTTTCAGGATTGAACGGAGCACCGTGAACCAGTAGAGCTTTTTCCAATTTCTGAGTGAAGGGTTGTGATTGAACTTTGCCATCTCCCTCAGTCCCATAGAAATGGAATAGATCAATTAGTGCATGACCTTCCATTCTGTCACGATGCAGTGGGGAAGAACAGAGGATCAGAGAAAATCCCTCTAAACTTATAGGTTTTGAGTTCATTGCATAGTACCATAATTCCTGTCGAAGTGGCAACCACGCCAGTGACCACACCAGTTGGAATAATCTGGCCACTGAAAGAGAAACTTGGATCAATTTTGCGTAACTGTTTTAAAAATACCAATAAATCACCACTAATTTCCTTATTTTTTAGGGTGAGAAGAAGACTAAAACAACTGTCCTCACTGCAGCTCTTCTTTTGTCTGGAATACCTTCAGAAGTGATAAGTCGTTCATTGAATACATATGGCAAGATGGTGGATGTTTTTACCGACCTCTGCGTTTACTTTTTCACCTTTATATTCTGTCACAAAGTGCTTTTATTGTTTGGGACAGAAGATCTGTGATTGTTCATACTTTTAAGAGAGACTGTGAATTGCAGTCCGGGATGATTTATTCTTGTATGAAATTTAAATAAATTATTGTCAACATCATAGTTGGAAAATTAACAGTCTCCTTCATATTATTTTTTTTTTTTCCCATTGTAAGTTGGCATCTTGGAATTGTAAGTATCAATTTGTATAACAGCTAGAATGTGTCTATGAAATGAATATATTCACCTGAATATTATCATAAAAAATATATCAATTTTTCCCTGCAAAACAATACTACACATCAATGTCAATATGTAGAATTCCTGTAGCTTGTATACAGCGCTGTAAAAATAGATTCTATATTTGCCTCAAATGTTAGTTGTCCGGTACTTTGTATTGATGTCCTATTCTTAGGATAGGTTATCAATATCAGATCCTTGGGAGTGCGACACCTGGCACCCCGCCAATCCGCTGTTACTGGTGTTGGCAACTGTCGGATATGGTTAGTTGCAGAACTGATCTATACAGCTACATCATTTACTGTATATAGCAGCTGAAGCAGGGTATACTACAGATCCACCCATGTTCAAATTAATAGGCATGGATCCGTAGTATCACACTGCCGCCATTATATGGTTGACATAGCTGTGTAGTTCTGTGCAACAAACATGTAAGATTAGGTCATGGGTTGAACTCAATGGATTTAAGTCTACCGTCTACCTTAAAAACCATGAAACTGAGCAAAGCCTTGCCGCATTAGGGAACAGCTGGTCAACCTTGGTGCTGGATGTCTCCCCCCTGCCCCCAATTTGATATTGATGACCTACACTAAGAATAGGCCATTAATCTAAAGTAATAGACAACTGCTTTAAAATAATCGCAAACTATTTTCATTTATACTATCAAAGCCTTGAAACTTTGAACAGTTTACAAGAAGCTTTGGATATGGAAATTTCAATTTCCCTCAATTTTATTCCTAAACATTTACAGAGGTATTCAAAATAATAGCAGTGTGTTCAAAAACATGAGTTAAGCCCAAAATCTTTGTAACTGTTTTTTTATTTCCGTCCATTGGGAACATTGCACATTGTAAGAAATTTATATAATTTTTAACTACTTTACAGAAAATATCAAAAAATGAATATTGGGCTGTTCCAAAAAATAGCAGTATCAGCATTTGTTTTTACATACTCGAAATCTGCCCTTCTTTTTTTATTTAGGATTTGGCATTCCTGTGAATCACTAATCTAATATTTAGTTGACCAACTACAGTTTTTTTTAGAAGTGCTTCACATCTATGTTGCATAGAGTCAGCCAACTTCTGGCACCTGTTATTCCAGCCCAGGATGCTTTGACTACATCCCTTGTGAGGCATTTTTGATGTTGCCTCACAAGTGTTCTATTGGATTAAGGTCCAGGGATTGTGCTGACCACTCCATAACCTCAATTTTGTTGCACTAGAATCACAATTTTGCGTGTTTATTGGTCTCTTTAGTGTCGTCGTCTTGTTGAAACACCCATTTCAAGGGCATTTCCTCTTCACCATAAGGCCATGTGCGCATGTTGCATTTTTTTCATGCGTTTCCTCAGCGTTTTGAACTGCAGCGTTTTAATGCAAAAAATGTATGCGTTTTGATTTCCAGGCAAAGTCTATGGGAAATAGGGCTTTCTTGTGCCCATTATGCATAAAAAAATGCTGCGTTTTTGGTGTCAATAATTTGTCAAAATCTCTGCATTTTGAAGAAGCAACATGTCAATTGTTTTTGACATTTTGGCTGCGTTTTGCTAACATTAAAGTCAATGAGAATTATCAAAACGCATCCTTAATCAAATTCCTAGCGTTTTTCATGCATTTATGATGCAAAACGCATGCTTTTCTGTCAAACCTCAAAGCATGCGTTTTTGGCATGATGGTGAGGTCATGGCATTTCTTTTTGCCCTCACATCCAGCCCTACTTTAAAAAGAGTCCAACAATAAAATAATTATATTTTATTTATAAATATGTAATCTCAATCTTTTTCTTAAAATTAACATTTTTGTGTATGATTTATAGCAGGTTTTTTATTTTATTTTTTTCTAAGGTTTGAATGGGCAAACTTTATTTAGTAGTGTCTTTG
The DNA here is from genome assembly GCF_048569485.1 of Anomaloglossus baeobatrachus. Lineage (NCBI taxonomy): Eukaryota > Metazoa > Chordata > Amphibia > Anura > Aromobatidae > Anomaloglossus > Anomaloglossus baeobatrachus. Next base: position 93,822,850 of record NC_134356.1, on the reverse strand, counting down.
TATTGAAAATGCATCCCATTTTATGCACCGAAGAAGCATGTAAAACGCGGTAAAAACTCGGCAAAAACGCATGCGTATTTTCTGCGTTTTAGTAGCCAAAACCAAATTTGACTGACAAATTCTGCCAGAGGATGCGTTCATTTTTGCAAGGTACTGGACGCAACGTGCGCACATGGCCAAAGGCAACATGACCTCTTAAAGTATTTTGATATATACAAACTGGTCCATGATCCCTGGTATGCAGTAAATAGGGCTGGCACCATAGTAAGGGAAACATGCCCATATCATTATGCATGCACCACCATTCGTCAAGGTCTTCAGACTGCACTGTAGCTTGAATTCAGAATTTGGGGGTCTTCTGACGAACTGTCTGCGGCCCTTGGACCCAAAAAGAATAATTTTACTTTAATCAGTCCACAAAATGTTTCTCCATTTCTCTTTGGCAAATTGTATCCACTTCAGTATGTGCCTTCTTTTTAAGGGCTCTTTTCCACTTGCGTACCGCTTCCGATGCTCCCGCATTGGAAGCAATATGCTATTGATCCTCTGCTGCGAATGACAGCCAAGGATCATGCGACAGTGATCGATCTTGCGATCGCATCACAGGAGCGGAGAAGATGGAGGGAGCACTTTCTCCCCATCTCCTCCTCTGTCTGTCTCTGTATGCACTGCATTGCAGTCACATAACATGCGAGTGCAGTGCGATTTTACACACGCGCGAGCCGAGAATCGGTGCAAAACGCAGCATGCGGAGATTTCACCAAGAGCATGATTCGTGTGGAGAAAAATCAGGACAGAGGAAACTGCCTCATTGATTAACACTGGTGCGACTGCAATCTGATTTTTTTTTTTTTTTTATCGGATTGCACTTGCACATGAAAATCGCAGGGGTCTTCTTGCTAATAGACGCCTGTGTGAAGCTAATTTAACTGTCACAGTCCTCACAGGTAATTTGAGACAGTTTTTGATCATGCTGGAGCTGATCGTTGGCTGAGCCTTTGCCATTCTGTCTATTCTTCCATCCATATGAATGGTCGTCTTCCATGTCTCTGTTTTTGTTTTCCATTGTAAAGCATTGGAGATCATTGTAGCTGAACAGCCATCATTGTCTGCACTTCTTTATAAGTTTTACCCTTTCCAATCAACTTTTTAATCAGAGTACGCTGTTCTTATGAACAATGTCTCAAACAACCCATATTTCTCAGGCTTTTTCAAGGAGAAACGCATGCACAACATGTGCTGACTTCACCCTTAAATAAGGGCCACCTGATTCACACCGGTTTCTTCGCAGGATGATTCACCTCACTAATTTAACTCCACACTGCTATTATTTTGAACACATCACTTTCAATTATTCAGATATACAGACCCAAAAACCTGCAGATCATGAATGTGGAGTCTGTTGTTTTGTTTTTTTTTATTTAAGAATCTACTGCACCAACTGGTAAATTGTTTGACAAGTGGTAATATAATTTACACCAAAGACCGTGAATAATCTGGTTAGTTATATTGGACTGCTGTTATTTTGAATACTTCTGTATACCATAAGCTTTCATTTTCCGGAGTATAACATTATTGTATTGAAACCATTTTCATGTATATTTCGGTTTTGTATTCCTGTGAAATATTTATTTTTTCCAGAATATAGCAAATTGTCCTTCAGGATTGTCCTATTTGTACTTAGGCTGGTTTCACCTCAGCGGTATTCTGCCGGATTCGGCACAAATGCGGTACAGTTCAATACAGTTCACTGGCATCGCGGCAAGCTCCAATCACAAGCTGTCACATGTTCCGGTCACATGACCGCATGTGACCCGAGCTTGCCGCGATGCCTGTGAACTGTATTGAACTGTACGGCATTTGTGCCGAATCTGGCAGTGCGGCAGAATACCGCTGATGTGAAACAAACCTTAGTCTGTCAGATCTCAGCCAAGGACATTTCACTCTGTTTTGAGGATTTTTCTGCTTGATTATGCAGTTGATATATTGTACCCATTTTTATTTTATAAAAAAAGAATCTGAAAAATAATTCTGCCATAAACAGTGCCTGAATTGCTGTTTTTTGTGGTTTATCATGCTATCCAAAAAGAGTAACTTGTTGTATGTACCCCCAAAAATGTTATATGCAACAAGTAGACTTCACAGCAAAAAAGTCTGGCAGAGGTTGAAAAAACCTTTTCTTAGGATATGGTAATACAAAAACAAATTTTGTTTAAGGTATGACGCTTGTCGGTGAAAGTTGTGCAGCTGTTGCATTTATCTGAAACATCCCATAAAGTTTCATAAATCTCTTCAACATAATCTGTAGTCTGTGAATTGGGTATTTTCACTTTGCCTGGGTAGTAAAACAAAACAAAAAATGTACATATAGTGGGCGTAAGAAGTATTGAACACGTCACCAATTTTCTAAGTGTGTATGTACAGTGTATATATATATGTAAATACACATACATATTCATATGTGTGTGCTATCGATCTGAACTTCTCACCAGATGTTGTTAACAACTCATCCAATCCACACACACAAAAAAAAAATCAAACCATAGATGTCCATAAATTAAGTTATGTAGTAATGGGAAACGACACAGGGAAAAGTATTGAACACATGAAGACAGAGAGGAGCAAAAAGCCTTGAAAAGTTATGACACCAGCTGATTTGATCAGCAGTAACTAGAAAGCAATCCTGCCACTTAGTGAAAAATATCATCTAGTTCAACTGATGGCCTACAAAAAGGTGTCTTGTGCCTAAGGATTCACACAAGAAACATCTTATGATGGGTAAAACCAGCAATCTGTATCAACCTTTGTAACCTTTTAACATATTGTTAAAAACATACTTATGGTTTACAGAGGAATTTCTAAACTAATGAATCCAGAAGTGTAAAGAACTTCATTTCACCATTAACTGGCCATGACCAGGTGGTTTGTGCAACATAGACAGAGGAGTGAAGCATTATTAAAATAGTTGTCAAAGAGCCAAAACCACTTGTGGAGAGCTACAGAAAGACCTGAAATCTGCAGCTACAATTGTTTAAAAAAAAAAAAAATCAAACAAAAAAACATTAAGTTATGCACTTAATCTCCATGGTCCTCTCATGGTGTCATCACGCAAGACTCCATTACTGAACAAAAAGCATGTTCAAGTGCGTTTAAAGTTTGCTCTACAACATTTAAACAAGCTTATTATATACTAGGAAAATATAATCTGGTCAGATGAGAACAAAATTTAACCCTTTTGGAGGTGATAATATACACCATATGTGGTGACCAAAAGTCAATGCATATCACCCCATATACACCATACCAGAAGTGAAGTTTGGAGGTGGGAACATCATGGTGTGGGGCTCTTTTTCAGGTTACGGCCCTTGGCAAACCATTTAGTTTGAAAGAAGGCTGAATAGACAAATCTGCTGCAATCTACCAGGATGATGAAGATGAAACAAGGGTGGGGATTTTAGCAAGACAATGATCCTAAACACATAGCCAATGAAAGTTTGCTATTACACAAAGAAAACAAAGCTGTTAGAATTGTGTAGCCAATCATCTTACCTGAATCCAATAGAAACTTTATGGAAGGAAGTAGAGCGGAGCATTCATATTAGCCCACTGAACCTTCAGGACTTGTAGAGTGTGTGAAAAAATGGGCCAAAATCACACTTGAGCAATGCATGTGAGTAGTTTCTCCATACAGGAGGCGTCTTAACGCTGTCATCACCAACAGAGGCTTTTGTACAAACTATTAAATGTTTCAGTAAGCATGTTCAATACATTTTCCCTATGTTATTTCTCAGTATTAAACATCACTAACTATATGGACATCTATGATTTGATTTCTTTGCCTGTGTGGATTCGATGGGTTGTTATCGACATCTGGTGAGACATTCATATCAATAGCACCTTTATAAATATATTTACTTAGAAAATTGGTATTGTTTCACCCACTGCTTATTTGGTATTGTCATAAATGTATTGACCTGCAGAATAAAGTTAACAATGTATACTTTACAAGGAATGCTATAACGTCAGAACTTAAGAAATCAGTAGTGAAATTGTTGATTTACAACCCCTTCATTTAATGCAGAGGAAGAAAAGCTACAGTAATACAAGTTTACTAATACACTACCTACACGCCCTAACTTTAATTTCTTTTGCAATTACTTAGTTAGCTATTACAGTAGGTTAACAATTTGGAAGCAGTTGTGGCATCGATGTGCTTATACAGCCGGGCTTCCCTGTCCTCCACTAGCCTACACTGCAGTGTGATCACTGGGTGGAAATGGATTACACAAGCTAGTCTACTGAAAACTCCTATATCTTCCTACAGCACTCATATCCGAGACCACTGACAATATGCTGCAATAAAGAAGTATTGAAACCTATTGCATCAGTGAACGAACATTTGTATGTTCATGATTTTGTTTATATTTTAGTATTTTTAAACAGCCACAATATGTTAAACCTTACCTGACGTTAAAACGACAGGCTGACGTGTGTACATTAAGAATAACGCTGTTTCTGGTTATCATACGACTTATATCATGAAGTTTCACCAATATTACTCTGCACGTTTCAGTTTTCTCTGAGCTGGTGAGTGGATATTAGCTGTTATGTCTACTATAAATTGCACAAAGAGAAAGAGATGGATTTCTGCTTTTCTTTCTTTGTGGCACAAAATTGAAGCAGCAGCAATACTGAGCTGTGTGTCTGTGAATCCAGAACTGAAGTAATTGAAAACAGGTGCCCTTAGCTGGAATATCCATCTGAGATCCTGTAGCCTCACCGAGCAGCTGTTAGACCTGGTAGTGAGTAGCCTGCAGCAGCCATTGCATATTGAATATAGCTGTACTGTTCAACTTAATTCAGTCTTCCTATCTGACCACTGAAGGTAATAGCAGCTGATCGATGGGGCGATGGGTGGTAGATGGCAACTGATCTGATATTAGTGACCTATCCTGTGTATCTTTTCACATTTTTTTGTTGTTTTGCAGTCTAATAGGCACAAAAAGGGCCATGTCTTAGTATAGTCATATTTGAAGACTAAATTACTTTTTTTAATTAGTTTAATAAACTTTGTAATTAAACTTTCTGAATGAAACCTGAATTTGTGAATACGGCCTTACAGATTCCTTGTAAAATAATTCAATATTTTCATGAAGTATGTTTCTAGATTTGTCTGTAAAGCTGAAGGACTTTCTTAGATATTCCACACTTGAATTGATTGTTAGAATTGTCTTAATGTAGGAACTATGTACAAGGTGGCCATAAAATAACCTAAGGTGTTTGGAGCCGTGTGCAGACTGACCCAGTGGACAGAATTGGCTGAAAATTGGTATGTATGCTATTCAAGGCATAAGGAAATGGAAGGCATCTTAAAAAAAAATATATCAAAACTCCACACCAGGGGAAAAAGTGGCACTGTACAGTGAGTGCGCCTTGCAAGTCAGTCTGCAAGATGCCTGTCTCTTTGCCGGACTGTGCACTCTTAGGCTATGTGCCCACAGGACAATGTACCCCCAGATTTTGCCTCGGAAAACCTGCAGATTTGTCTGGATTTTCTAGATAAATCCGCAGGTTTTAGCAAGTACAGACTCTCCCCATGTTATCCTATGGGACATGGGGAGTGCTGTGTCCATGCTGCAGTATGTGCGGCTGCGGAATATGCTGCGGATGTCCCGCAGCCACACGTAACTGCATGTCATTCATGCGGAAATACATGCGGGAATCCTGCCTCTCCACTATGGAGATAGAGGCCGGGACTTCCGCAGCTAAGTCGTATGAAAGTCCGCAGGTTTTCCGCAGATATTTCACTGGAATCTCGCAACTATGGATGCGGGAAACCTGCGGACATACCTGCGGATATATCCGCAGGTACACAGTGCCGTGGGCACATGGCCTTAGTGCGGTTGTTTTATGAGAATGCCAGGAATGCTGCAACTGCACTTAAAGCCTTTTGTCGTTTGAAAGACCTTCACACACGTAGCCGTCCAATGGCTGTCAATTCACTGAGACAGATGATGACACGTTTTGAAGCAACATGGTTACTGAGTGATCAGCCAGGGCGTGGGCGACAATCTGTAAGCAGAGAGGTTGTAGAGGACATTGCCAATGCCATCGTGAAACAGGGAACGAACAACCCTGCTGGAAACAGCAGTGCACGCAGTGTTTCCATGCAATTGGGGCTTCGTACAGCACAGTGTGGAAGGTTCTGTTTCCCCATACCTTGAACAGCATACATACCAATTTTCAGCCAATTCTGTCCACTGGGTCAGTCTGCACACTGCTCCAAACACCGTAGATTATTTTAAGGTCGCCTTGTACTTGATATGGAATTGGATCCTAATGGGTCGAACAGATATATATTTCCCAATCAAAACACTTTTTAAAATATTTATTTGTTGATGAATTAAAATTCCATGGTTGTCTCTATAGTCACAGCTCGTGCATTGAACTATATTATTTCATTCTGAAAACTGCTTTGGAGTTTTTAGTCCAAAAAACATTTTGCTGCAAAATAAGTTTCTTCATGTAAAGTTTTTAGACCGAAAAGTATAGCCCAGGGGAGAACTAACTCTTGTTCCTGTAGTCTCCCTTCTGAATATTGCTAATAAATATATAATTGCCATATAAGCATTGTTCTAGAGAATAGGTATTAATCCTAGAATTTTAATGGCTTGTATATACTTTCCATATAAATTCCTGTGAGTGCATATTTCAGGGTTCAAAGCATATCTGGGATTTAATATTCTGCTTATTGTTTCCCCCTTTTTAAATACTTGAAATATGCTTATCCTCATCTTACCATTTTTGTTCATGTCTTTAGTACCCTATACCTTTATGAATAATAAAAATAAAATTTTAACTGCACTGCATTCTTGTGCTTAGTTGTTGTCTCATTTAAAGGGAATGTATGACCCTATATTTCCTTTACAAAGTAAAAATACGCTGTTAACCCCTTCACCCCCTGGCGATTTTTTTATGTTTGTTTTTTGCTCCCCTTCTTCGAGAGACGTAACTTTTTTTTTTTTTTTTTTCCGTCAATCTTGCCATATGAGGACTTATTTTTCGCAGGATGAGTTGTGCTTTTGAATGAAACAATTAGTTTTACCATGTAGTGCACTGGAAAACGGGAAAAAATTCCAAGTGCGGTGAAATTGCAAAAAAAAGTGCAATTACACGATTGTTTTTGGGATATTTTATTTAACATGTACAGTATATGGTAAAAATAACATGTCAGTATGATGCCTCAGGTCGGTACAAGTTCTTAGATTCCACACGTAGTTTTACTTATATCTAAGATTCAAAAAAATTCCAAAATTTGTTAAAGAAAAAGAGTAACGCTTTTGGCTCCATTTTCTGTGACCCGTAGCTTTCTCATTTTTGGGAACTGGGGCTCAGTGGAGGCTTATTGATTGCGTCTTGAGCTGGCGATTTTAATACCATTTTTGTTTTGATGCTACATTTTGATCGCCTGTCAAATTTTAAAAAAAATTGAGGAGACCAAAAAAACCCTTAATTTTGTCGTTTGGAATTTTTTTTCTCACCATGCCGTGTACCGATCAGATTAATTGATTTTATATTTCGATAAATATATATATATATATAATATATATATATATATATATATATATATATATATATATATATATATATATATATATATATATATATATATATATATATATATATATATAAATATAATAATAATAATTTTTTTAAGTTTTATTTTCAATGTGACGATGGGGGGTGATTTGAACTTTTGGATTTTTCATATTTTTTTTTTTTTTACATTTTTCATTTATTTTACTAGTGCCCTTAGGGGACTTTATGAATCCACCGTCTGATTGCTTGTTCATTTTTGTTGATCAGAGCTGCACAGCTCTGATCAGATGAAATGCAGCGTTCCTGTAAGAGCCACCACTCTGTCGGCTCTCATAGGAAATACTTCATGGTTGCGTCAGAGGTCATCACATGACCCCGAGCTACCATAACGACCATTGGCTTCCCGTGATCACGTCATGGGGTCTCCAATGGAGGCGGGGAATGGTGAAATCCCTGCTACGGCCATTTAAATCGTGCTGTCGCATTTTGACATCATGATCTAAGTGGCAAGCGGGTGCCTGTTAGCATCACGTCTGCTGTTCAAATCAGCAGACATGTGCAAGGATCACCACAGCAGCTGGCGGTGATTACTGCGACATGACCAATGACATGCCAGTAGGTCGTGAAGGGGTAAAAAAAAATGAAGGGAACACTTAAAGGGGTTTTGCCATGAACAAAGTTTATTTTAACCAATATATCTTGGAATAATAAGTTCCACAACTGGATGTCTTTAACCGCCCAAGCCTGTTTTCGCTTTCATGACCAGGCCAATTTTTTTCAATTCTGAACTTTTTTTTCGTGATGTACCTCATGTTAGTGATAAAATCAGGACAATATTTTTGCGTTTACTTGTGAAAATATAAAACATTTTGACAAAATGTTTGAAGAATTTGCAATTTCAAGCTTAATTTTTATGCTCTTAAACTAGTTATGTCACACAAAATAGTAAATAAAAGACATTTGCCAGATGTCAGCTTTACATCAGCACAATTATTTAAACACTTTTTTATTGTGAGCAAGTTAGAAGGGTTAAAAGTATATCAGATACAGATCAGTCACTTATTACCACGTGTTACACTGCATATAACATTCGATGTCCGTGCACATAGTCTACAGCAGGGGTCTCAAACTCGGCTGGGTGTATGGGCCGCACACAGGAAAAAAATAATTTGAGGGGCCGCATTCTTTTCAGGACAAAGTGACATTGGTAGTGGTACCATTTTTTCTTTCTATACACCCTTGGATCACTGTTTTTGAACATTTTTCATTTGTCCATTATAACAAATGTGTACTGTGTGTGTGTACATATACATATATATGTACACACACTTTTTTTTTTTTTTACACTTTTTCCCCTTTTTGTAAGTAATACAGTTTTACAATAACCACCGCATAGTAATTTTGGCCAACATCTTGTAGTAATGTGCCCCATTCCGTTTCCCATTCTGTAAAAATGTGTGCATCCTTGTCCCCTTGTAGCAATGTGCCCCAGCCTCAGCTAGGAAAACACCCCCCCCACCCTGTGCAGCCTCAGCTAACACCCCCCCCACCCTGTGCAGCCTCAGCTAACACACACACCCCCCCCACCCTGTGCAGCCTCAGCTAACACACCCACCCACCCTGTGCAGCCTCAGCTAACACACACACCCACCCACCCTGTGCAGCCTCAGCTAACACACACACCCACCCACCCTGTGCAGCCTCAGCTAACACACACACCCACCCACCCTGTGCAGCCTCAGCTAACACACACCCACCCACCCTGTGCAGCCTCAGCTAACACACACACCCACCCACCCTGTGCAGCCTCAGCTAACACACACACCCACCCACCCTGTGCAGCCTCAGCTAACACACACACCCACCCACCCAGTGCAGCCTCAGCTAACACACACACCCACCCACCCAGTGCAGCCTCAGCTAACACACACCCACACCCACCCAGTGCAGCCTCAGCTAACACAAACCCACACCCACCCAGTGCAGCCTCAGCTAACACACACCCACACCCACCCAGTGCAGCCTCAGCTAACACACACCCACACCCACCCAGTGCAGCCTCAGCTAACACACACCCACCCAGTGCAGCCTCAGCTAACACACACCCACCCAGTGCAGCCTCAGCTAACACCCCCCCCACCCTGTGCAGCCTCAGCTAACACACACCCCCCCACCCTGTGCAGCCTCAGCTAACACACCCCCTTCCCACCCTGTGCAGCCTCAGCTAACACACACACCCCCACCCTGTGCAGCCTCAGCTAACACACACACCCCCACCCTGTGCAGCCTCAGCTAACACACACCCCCCACCCTGTGCAGCCTCAGCTAACACACACCCCCCCCACCCTGTGCAGCCTCAGCTAACACACACCCCCCCACCCTGTGCAGCCTCAGCTAACACACACCCCCCCACCCTGTGCAGCCTCAGCTAACACACACACCCCACCCTGTGCAGCCTCAGCTAGCAACAGAAAAACACACCACACACACAAAAGCATTCTTCTCACCTGCCGTCAGCGGCACGCAGGCACGTGGACCCGGTGCAGCCTCAGATAACACACACACACACACACACACACACAAGCATTCTTCTCACCTGCCGTCAGTGGCACGCAGGCACGTGGACCCGGTAATGATCACAGCTGCTGTCATCGCTGAACTTTCTGCCGGCGCGTGCAGAGCAGTTCTCACTGCACAACAGCCACTGGCCAATCACAGGCAAGCATCTGTGGTCATATGCAGCAGGTGCTTGCCTCTGATTGGCAGGCGGCTGTTATTGTGTTCTGCAGCGAGAACTTCACTGTGCGCGGCAAAGACAAAACTGTAGGCTGAAATAAATAGCTGGCGGCTGCGGCCTCTGCACCCGTCGCCATCTTTACCGGGTCCACGGGCCTGCGGGCCGCAAGAAGCCACCTGAAGGGCCGCATGCGGGCCGCGTGTTTGAGACCCCTGGTCTACAGTATGTATTATGAACTATACTATGTAATGGTATATACAGTGGGAAAAAATATTTGATATACTGTCAATTTTTGCAAGTTTTTTCATTTACAAAGAATGGAGAGGTCTGTAATTTTTATTATAGGTACACTTTCACTGTAATGGGAAAATAGAACGAAGGAAGGAGGGATCCAGCACAAATCCTCGTGGTTAAAAGTAAAAAAACATCCTTTATTTCAAAAATTTAAAAGATCATCAGAGACCCGAAGTAGGGAACATATTTACAGTGGGCGCATAGGCAAACTTTACGCGTTTCGGACTGGGGGGGTAAAAACAACGGTGTCCTTAATCATAAGTGACCTATGCTTAGCTGGAAGCAACTCATATAGGGGAGGAAATGAAATACACACCAGGAAAAAGGGGGCGGAAGTGAAAAAAGTCAAACCACGAGGATTTGTGCTGGATCCCTCCTTCCTTCGTTCTATTTTCCCATTACCTTGGCTGGCCTGGACCTTCTAGCGGATCCGTGCACCCAGGAGATCACAGCAGTGGAGTCGGCAGGTGAGCTGAAATACCTTTATTTCACACTTTCACTGTGACAGACAAAAATAATATACATAAAATCACACTGTATTGATGATTTAAACAATTAGCATTTTATTGCATGAAATAAATATTTGAACACCTACCAACCAGCAACAATGACAGACC